>NC_092088.1:44802007-45457840 GCF_045679555.1 Salvelinus alpinus
CTGTGAAAACAGCACAAAAACAACAGTCAGGAGTTCAATGGCAGTACAAACCTCACCATCTATTCATATAACGCAACAGTGCCATGTCTAGTGCTGTTCTTTGTTCTTCAGCCAAAGAACGTAAGCTGAACACAAGGTTAAAAGCTTATTGGATTAACTAAATTAACAAAATCAGCCTCGAGCATTTTGCTGAGTGAAGATCACGCCACTAGGGGCTCTATCACAGCACAACATGGCAGTTGCATTATGTGAACACCAGATGGCATTATGACATTATGAAACCATCACATTCACTGGGAGGGAGGTGTGATGATGATGATGAGGTACATTGATGGTACATGACATGATGATGTAATGATGTGCTCACCCAAGGTAACACAGACAGCACTGAGTGGGATTGACAGCTGTGGCCTTTCCCAGTCAGGAACTGAGGCTCACGTGTGAGGCTCTGTGTTTGTGTGTATGACATATGCACACTGTGTGTGTGTGTGTGTGTGTGTGTGTGTGTGTGTGTGTGTGTGTGTGTGTGTGTGTGTGTGTGTGTGTGTGTGTGTGTGTGTGTGTGTGTGTGTGTGTGTGTGTGTGTGTGTGTGTGTGTGTGTGTGTGTGTGTGTGTGTGTGTGTGAAAGAGAGAGAAAGAGTGTGTGTATGTGTGACTCACAAAGCTGCGGGAGGGGGCGAGGAGTTCGGGTCGGCCCCCTATGACGGTGCCACTCAGACTGCGGGCAATGCGGCGGAGGTTCTCAGCACTGTAGTTCTTGTCATCTCCCAGTAGTCGCTCACATGACCCAGGCTACAGGGACACAACAAACACATTGTGTGAAACACACTCCTACACACACGCATGCACAACAGGGCTCAACATTCAGGGCTGCCCGCTGGCCTGGCATCTTCTGCCGAGCTCACCGGGCCAGTTAGTCAAGCTTTCATATGGCCCGCTTGGGCCAGTACATTTTCAAACTCCAAAATGGACAAATAATATTGTATAGTTATATTTCATCCTTGATCATCTTCCCGACGTCAGACACTCCACACTTGCTTTCAATCAGCAATCGGTTACCAAGCATGAATGTCAAACTCTCCCTCTCCGTCTCGAGTGACCTAGGCTACGTCCAGGCTACTCGCGCCAGACCAATTTCAGCAGAGGCAGGAAGCTCGTCAATTCAGTCCTTAACCTGCTTTTCAGTCTTTGATAATATAAGGCATCCTACACAGAGATGTCACTATTAGCAAAGGAAGGTTTACGTAGGCCTAGGCCTACACTATGGAGCTGCTTGTCATGGCATGACAAGTATTTACACAGCTCACTTGTTGGCTAAATACAGGAAGAAATAAAAGTGTATTAGGCATAAATAAATAAAATATAGGTGTGAGTTCAAAACATTCAAATTTGTGTCAAATAGCCTACATATCCGATAAATAGCCCATTAAGAAATAGATGTGGGATTCAGTCCAGTCAGGATCCGAATCATAGCGTGCCAATCATGGTCCGTGCTATACGGGATCCTGCCCGAATGGTGAAGGTAAGGGTTAAAGTTAGGGTTATGATTTGGGTCATGGTTAGGGTAAGGGATAAGGGTTTGTCAGCTTGTCAGATGACATTGAAAAAAATGTAAGCGCACAAACTAGGCTACGGGTGAAAGGCGAACATTAAATAATTAGTGTATCATAGCAGAAAATACAGAGGGAGAACGAATAGAGAGACCGAAACAATGTTTCTTATCGGTGCCAAGTGCCTGGTAAAAAAGAGAAAAGCAGGACGATGGAGGATGAGCTAAAAGGAAAATGACAGGGAGCAAAAAAGAGTGAGGAAATTTCAGCCTCTAACCACGTTTCCATCCACAGTTTTTATGAGTGTAAAGTCATACCATATTTACGACAGCTGTAATGGAAACAGGAAGTTTCGGTGCAATTTCATGAATGCCTAATGATAATTTGTTTGTTCGGCATGACGGGAGCTATTTTTTGTGCAGTAAAAATAATTAATGCGAAAAATGGCAATGGGAATGCCTTTATGTGCAAATATTTATATAATAGGCCTAACCATCTTATCGACATAAACTTGGAGTCACGCGATGATATGGTGTGTGGTCCTTCCACTATGACTTGGGAAACCATGCACTTTATTAGGCTACAGATTAAATCAATTATGATGAACTTCACATGGTGCTCCTTTCCAATAACTATCGAGGGTCTTATTCTGGAAACATGATGACTGATGCTTGGTAGAGTTGAAAATGCGATGGAAACAATTAATTTTAGATTTTTATTTGGTACATGAAAACGTGCGCGAAAAAGTACAATTTGTGTGCACGATCACGCACTGATTTTTGTCCATTTGTTGGAAACACACCACTAGCTAGGTTTCCATACAATTTGAGACAGATTTTCATCTGCTTAAAACAATATCCACATTTTCCCACCAGAGATGTTTTCATCAAACTGACTTATTGTGGATTAAATGCTGTGCGTAATGATGTAGTGCACATCAAAATAACTTTTGCGGTTACATTTCTATGTACTGAATGAAAAATACAACTTAAATGGGTTTCCATCACATTTTCTAAGCTACTGATGGTTTTGTCACAAAAACTGTTGTGTTATCGGTGGCGTGTATTCATGGATGCCAAGGGAAGCCAGGCTTCCCAAAAAGTTGACCAATAAAAAAATACATAAACATAAAATAATTGATATTTTATCTTTCTGTGTTTCATAATTTTCCTTCAATTCGCAAGAGGCTGAATGTATCTCACCGGAGAAAGCATCCAAGCGAGTGAAACAGCGCCCCTCTGTCTTTCTATGTGTAGGCCATCTATCTGATGTTGTCTGGTCCAAACGAGTATGACATTGTTGTCGCCCGTAAGCATTGAAAGGAATGCAAGGGAAACCAGCGAGCATTTGGCCTCCCTTGATAAAAAAGTATACCAAATTTGCCAATCAGCGTTGAGCTAAACTGAGCGAGCTCAACTAAATGGTCCTGACGCACCAAAAAAAAAGTATCAAGGGAAGCCAGCTTGGATTTTGACGTCACTCCTATAATATCGCATTGAGAGCATACGTCATTGACAGAAACAACTTGAATTGTTGCATCTCGTTGTGTTGTTGTTCTCCGGTGTCTAGCTAGCTAGCTAGCTAAAGTTGTCCCTTTCCTAAATTAGCCATGGATGGAGATAGGGATTTGGACTTGTGGTTTTACTTAATTCTCCGTAATGCATTACTTAATTCTCTGTAATACATTAATTCTCCATTAATTAATACATTGCTGTGCCCCTGGTCTGAGAGGATGGAAGTTCAATATGTAGAATGCTAACGTTAACTAGCTAACGTTGCCCATGAATGGAAGTTAGGCTAGCGAGCAAGCATTTTAGCCAGGTAGCCTAGGACAACAAAAAATAAAACGTGTACTGTATGACACAGTGATCGACCGTTTCTTCAACATGAAAGAGAGGAGGATGGCATTGGCGTTTCTCTACAAGTAGGGTGAGTCAACATACTTTTCTACCTGCACAAATGTGCACACACACACACACAAATCAGAAGCATGGACAGCCACATCATATTTAGCTTACGTTGATTGGACTAAATTGTTTTTGGTATCTTTTAGTTGTCACTGTAATAGACTAAGCAGAGGTGATTTGATGATGTTGAAATGTTGAAGTTGAAATGGTGCTGGAATAGTTGAGGCAGACCATTATTTATTGGTGTTCCTGTCGCTGTTGACATGCCCAATTGTGACCACAATGTACCGAAATCATGAATTTCTCCAAATGCATACCGAGAATCAGTGTATATTGTTACATTCTCCCCTTCCAACAGCCTACAAGCCTCTGCCAATGCAACTCCGCCCCCTGGGCTGACACCGAGGCTGGCAGTGGGCCAGCCTTCACTATTCCTCTGTCATCACACACAGCGTACCCCATTACTTTCTTCCCTTCTGTGGTCATGTAACTAGAGCCATCTGTATTTAATACTTTTCCCGATTCCAATGCTGTCTCTTGCAAACCAGGCCTCGGTTTTGGAGTAATCTGATCTGGGTCACATGTATGTGATTCACCCTCCCCAGGCAACGGCATTAACGACGCAGGATTCAAAGCACCAATCTTCTGAAATAGTAGATTTTCCCCAGTTAACGTTAACTCCCATTTTGTCCATCTGTGGTTCTAAATAAATAGTTGTAGCAAAAAAAAAATATAAACCTGTTTTTGCTTTGTCATTATGGGGTATTGTATGTAGATTGATGAGGGGAAAAAACAATTGAATCAATTTTAGAATAAGGCTGTAACGTAATAAAATGTGGAAAAAGTCAAGGGGTCTGAATACTTTCCGAAGGCACTGTACACTATTTATGATGGTGTATATCAACATCATCCCGGAAACCCTAGACCCACTCCAATTCGCATACCGCCCCAACAGATCCACAGATGACGCAATCTCAATCGCACTCCACACTGCCCCTTCCCACCTGGACGAAAGGAACACCTATGTGAGAATGCTGTTCATTGACTACAGCTCAGCGTTCAACACCATAGTGCCCATTAAGCTCATCAATAAGCTAAGGCCCCTGGGACTAAACACCTCCCTCTGCAACTGAATCCTGGAATTCCTGACGGGCCACCCCTAGGTGATTAGGGTAGGCAACAACACATCTGCAACGCTGATCCTCAACACGGGGGCCCCTCAAGGGTGCGTGCTTATTCCCCTCCTTTACTCCCTGTTCACCCACGGCTGCTTGGCCAAGCACGACACCATAAAGTTTGCTTTCAGGACCTATATACTAGTCTCAGAGGAAGGCCCCAAAAATTGTCAAATACTCCAGTCATAGACTGTTCTCTCTGCTACCATGCGGCAAGCGGTACCAAAGCACCAAGTCTAGGTCCAAAAGGCTCCTCAACAGCTTCTACCCCCAAGCCATAAGACTGCTGAACAATTCATCAAATTGCACCCACACTATTTACATTGATCCCCCCCCCCCACACCCCCACCCCCACCCCCAGTGTTTTTACACCGCTGCTACTAGCTGTTAATTATCTATGCATAGTCACTTTACCTCTACCTACAAGTACAAATTACCTCGACTAACCTGTACCCCCGCACATTGACTCGGTACCGGTACCCCCTGTATATAGCCTCGTTATTGTTATTTTATTGTGTAACATTTTATTATATTTTTTTACTTTTGTAAATATATATATATTTTTCTTGAACTGCATTGTTGGTTAAGGGCTTGTAAGTAAGCATTTTATGGTAAGGTCTACACCTGTTACCAATTGGATACCACGAAATTGGAGAGAAAAAGGAGGTAAAAAAAATAATTTAAACAATTAAATATATTTTTTAAAGTCACCAGTTTCTCCATTAGCTCAGTATCTCGCAATGGCCATTAGCACAGCTGTCTGCGAAAGGGGATTGTCCTGCATGTAAAGTATCACAACCGACTGGAGTTCCTCTCTGGCGACAACTCAGCTCAGCCGCATCATCACAATTGAGGGACCAGACCTTGATGAATTCAACGCAGAGCAAGCTGTTCTGAGGTGGTGGGGGTCTGGGTCTGCCAGCTAGACGCCCAGGGTTCACTACTTGGGGAGGAAGACAGAACCAGCCAACAGAAGAGGCTCTGGAGAGTTTGAGACGAATGGGGGGAGGAAATGAAGCATGGGGGGGATGAGGCTATCAAATTCACACAACGACATGCTTTTCATAAAATTATTCCTTTTAACAAAATGTTGTTTCAGTGTCTTTTCTTCAGTTATCACAGGGCATCATGTTGAGTCCGGGTCATCCTCTGACAAAACAAGACTGCAGTCTGACCTCCATTCAATGATAATCAGAGCCCAGCATCCAATCAAAACAGTTATGAATATGCGTGTTTGTTCTGCTGCACCACCACACCAATACAATATTGGCCAGTGGTTACAATGTTACAGCCAGTAACTTTGAAAAGCCTCTGACCCGGTGTGCCACTGGCAAATATACCTGAATGTCAAGCCCTGCAAAAAAACATGCATGTACAGACACAGGGACTGACGCTAACACATGCCAGTCCGCCCACACACACACACGTCACTCAGATACAACCTTCACACATCCGCACCAAATCACCAAGCAGCCTCCACACACACAGCTTTGAACATGCATCACCACACACAGCCCTGAAATTCACAATCAGCCACATGTAGGACAATGAACGCACGCACACACGCACACAAACACCCTGTGGATGCCAACCTTGTTGTGTTGTGTGGGGCTGCTGGTGTAGCCTGGCGTTCTGTAAGCATATCTCTCTAACTCGGCTGTGGGAGTCTTGGAGCGGCCAGGTGCAGCCAGCCCAGACAACAGCTTCCTAGCCGCTGCAGATACAACACAGAGACACAGTATTAGTTGTGGATAGCTCGAACCCACTTACATTTTTATCCCTCATCATATCTACCTTTTTAATTTTAAATTTTTACAGTTGTACCATACATCACTGGTCAGTGAGTATACTTACGTTGCTTGTTGGCAGTGGGCTGGGGGCTGACTCCGCGTGGGGCCCGGTGCAGGCTGGTGGCCTGAAGGCTCGCCTGGTACAGAGAGTCTAGCTCCGACAGCTCCTCACAGGGCGACCCAACCACAGGGGCAGCCTGGGAGTTGTAGTAGCGGGTCACGTTCTCTGCCCAGCGCTCCACTGGCATGGCGGCACCTGGCATGTAGTTGCCAGACACTGGGGAAGGGGTCCGCCCTGGTCTGATGGGGGTGGATGGAGGGCAGTGGGAGTCTGTAGGAGGGGCGTAGAAGGGGGAGTCGAAGGCGGCCGGCTGGTCCAGGCTCCAGCCGGACCAGTTACGGGTGGGAGGGGGAGGAGGAGGGCCGAGCCTGGAGGTGTTGGAGGAGATGGGGACAGGGGAGCTGTGGTTCTGATGGGCTGGAGGAGGCTGAGAGGGGCCCAGGGCTGGCCGTCTGGAATAGGCATCCTCCATGTTGGCGTCGCCCCTTTCCTCTGAGGTGTGGCTGACTGGAGAGGGTGTCCTGGAGTGCGGGCGTGGGGTGGGCAGAGTCGGGGCTGTGGGGTTACTGTTCCAGTGTGAGGGTGCAGCTGGCTGGTGGTTGGGCAGGGCTGGGGTCTGGTCATGGCCTCCCTCAGTAAAGCTCTCGTCCCGGCCATTCACACACAGGGCAGGCAGGGACACGGCAGCGTGCTTGTGGAGGGGTCTCACATGAGTACAGGAGTTATCTAGCACGCCTGACATCTCCAGTCCTTCCCGGCGCCCCCACGCCTCCGCTATGAACCCCCCCATGGGTGACCCTGTGTGAGGGCTCGGGGGCATAGCGACAGGGGGGTGGCTCAGGGGCTCAAGGAGTGAGTTTGTGCTGGAGGGAAGGGGCTTAACGTAGAGAGGAGAAGGCGTGTTTCTGATGGCTTCCGGGACTGCTTGTGGTTGGTCCTCCTGGGCGTCTGTCAACAGTATTTGGATTGGGACAGGCTGTTCACTAGGAAGGAGGAGGAAAGAGGCTCATGTTATGGGCTGGTTAGTGAATGATGGCGAGGCATCTCTCGCATGTCTTTGCTCTGAAACAGAGGAGGATTTTGTATTGTTTACTATTCTAAATACTACTTTGTATACTATACACATGTTCCAGGTCTAAAATGTGTGTGTGTGTGTGTGTGTGTGTGTGTGTGTGTGTGTGTGTGTGTGTGTGTGTGTGTGTGTGTGTGTGTGTGTGTGTGTGTGTGCGCATGTCAGTGTGTCCATGGGAGTCCGTGTGTGCGGGTATGTGAGTTGACTGTGCATGCGTGCGAGTTAACTGTGTGTGTGTGTGTGTGTGTGTGTGTGTGTGTGTGTGTGTGTGTGTGTGTGTGTGTGTGATGTTTCTGTAACAGATGGACATTTTAGAGCTTTGGCACAGGTGAGCCATGGGGATGGCGGGGGTGGCTCAGAACCGGACCCCTGGAAGAGGCACTCGTGTCTGTGGACCCCTAGGACCTGGACTCACAGCAACCTCCACAATAACTAAAGAGTAAACACCCACACACAACCCTCCAAACAACACAGCAGCACTAGCTACACTGAATAAGAGATGGCATGAGCAAATATTTGAAAACCTTAAAACACAAGGGTAAAATTGTGTGTTAGGAAAGAATGATGCTGTATTAATGGTTAGATTTGGAATCAGATTAGCACACATAGACCTACTGTAAAGAACCTAGGTTAAAGAAAATATAACAGCATTTCTCCCTTTGTTTCTATGCACATTGAACACACCTTCTACATACAAATCAATGGTGTTTTTCCTATACTACCTGCAAAGCATTTTGCATGTTAAAGAATAAACCAGGACTGTGTGATCCCTTGTTCCACTCCTTCCAGAGTCACATGAGGAGCTCAGCCACGGGTGTGGGCTGAACAGGTGAGGTCAGGTGGGGGATGGGAGTCACAGGACACAGACAGGAGACAGTGCTGGTACCTGGGGGGCCCCTGGGGAGAGGGACAGGGCTGATCCTGCTTCTCTGTCTGCTCCTGATCCTGTTGCTGGGGTCTGTCTTCCTGCTGCTGCTGCTGCATGCGCTGCTGCAGGCCCCGCGCTCTCCTCATGCACTTTTGCAGCCGGGCCTCAGCCACTGTCCTGCTATGGGTGTTAGCGCCACCCTCATGCATGGGAAGCCTGAGTTTAGCTACAGTGCGAAAAAAAAGGGAAGGAAAGCAGAAAAGAAAAAAATATAGAAAAATGCAGAAAATAAAGAGCTGCGTTATGGGGATGCATGCAAAAACAACTTGGCACAAAATCAAATCATAGGATTAGACTGTTGAAATAATGACGTGGGTTTGGGAGGGGTGTGTGGATGGGTTTTGGGGTTGGGGAGGACACAAACAGGCACCACGCTTGGTGAGTAAAATGGATGTGTGTGTGTTGTAAATTAAAATGGACAAAGGCTGATGATACACACTGGGGAAATTAAGATCCACAGTGACTCTTAACAAAATATTCTGTTCATACGGCAAATGGTTAAATCATATAGAATAACGTTAAATTAATCAAATCAAAGTGAACTGTGTTAAGGCAAAACAATTAAATTGATAGTTTTAAGCTGAGCCCTTCCCTTGGCGCAATATATCCAAGAAGACTGAGAAGAAAATAAAGGCTGTTCCTCGGTATTTCGACTCATATCACAGCGGCTGAACTGAGAAAAATAGCGGCTATTTTTCAAACTCTTTGTCTTGGTTAGCGGGCGAAATATCTTTAATTCAGACGTTTTTAGTAATCGACTTGACTTGCTGTAGATCTTAAAGGGAGAAATGGAGGAATGGGCTTTGTGAGACGAGGGGATAGTGGGGTGCCTGACAAGGGAAATTGTGTGTGTGTGTGTGTGTGTGTGTGTGTGTGTGTGTGTGTGTGTGTGTGTGTGTGTGTGTGTGTGTGTGTGTGTGTGTGTGTGTGTGTGTGTGTGTGAGCATTCCTCAGTGGATGAGTCAGGAGTATCAAACACACATTCAAGACGCTGACGACAGAGACAGTGAAACTGTGAAAGTCACATCAAAACACAAAGACATTAGGAAACGAGGACAAACACAGACAGAGAGACCACACTAACAACAGACTCACTGCCATGTTGACATAACAGACCCAGGCCACATTGTCCTAAATGAGCCTTGGGAAGATTTGGTTGTCATAGCGCGGGATTCCCTGACCCCTCCCTCTCTGTGCTAGCAGGCAGGCTAATAACCACGGTGATGGGTAAATATCCCTGCGACTGTCCTCGTTTCATTATCATCAGACTGGGATGGATGGTACGCAGAGGGCTGGAACCTTATCAGCCGTCCCGAACTTGTGTTTAGACAGACCAAATTGTCTCTTCCCCTAGTCATTACTCAAGACTGCTCCTGCTCATGTTTGCAGGGGAGGGGGGGGGGGGTATTTTAGGTTCAGGACTCTTATTGTAAGTCTGACTGGACAGAAAGCACAAATGTCAAGATATTTGGATAAAACAAGAGCTATAGTTGCGGGCACTAAAAGGGTTTTGCAACAAACTATCGCTAGGAGACGATAGAGCACCGTGTTGCACGCGCATTGCAGCAAGTATTCTGCCAATACCATAAAGTGGCACTCCAGTCTCATTTTCACCTCATTTAACACCTGATTTACTTAACAAAAGGCACATCTCAATAGGTGGTCCAGGTAGGTTATGACGTAGCACAAGTGGTGGGGTGGGCCTTCCCTCTTTTGTTCTCTATTGCTCCTCGAGCAAAGGGTGAGGCCGGTGAAATCACAACTTCCCATCAGACCAACTCCTTGAATGCCCTACTCCTTGAATTTTGTAGTTGTGTCTACCCTTTAGTGTGTGTACTTTACTGTATTTATACTTGGGATATCGCTTTTCAATAGTAAATTTTTTTTTTAAATTTTTTTTTTAAATCACTGGAGGTCATCTTTAACCTTTTGGGTATAGATAGTCAGATGACTGGTTCAAACCAAGTGACTCTGTGGCCTGAAAGTAGGTCTTTGTCATATAGGACCCTCCAGTCCACACCAAAGGTCAAATAACCACACCCTTCTTGTAGCATAGCTGTCTTATGCGCAATAGTGGTAAGGACTACAGGTGAAACCAACAGAGACACACATGGACAGACACACAAGTAGGTAGATAGGTAGGTAGGTGGTGGTATGGTGTTCTAGCGGGTCGGCTGGGCTGGCAGCAGGCACAGGGAAGCAGGTCAGGTCTACTTACATACAGCTTCATTAACCACAGACAGAGCGGCGGCCACCTCGCCAGCCTGCTCCAGTCGCAGAGACTGGTCTAGCAGTAGCTCAGCGTCCGACACGCACCGTTCATAGCCGTCCCCTTTGCCTAAGAAACACAGATATGCACACACACCAAAAGCAAAGCTCTTTAAATATCTAGAAAGATATTTAAAACAAAAAAAGGCACACCGTGGGGGGGGTTGAGTTAATGATATGTCTTTGCAACCCTTTGAAGATGGAGGACTTATTGTTCACTTCAGGATCGCCTGACCTAAATCTGTGTATACTGCTACAAGCCCCACTAGTTCAATCCGATTTCTCTCCACTACAAAACGCAGCGAACATTCAAACGCGCTTTTTAACCCTTCTACGCTGTGACTGGGCCACTGGCCGGCCACACATTCTAACCATCTGAATGAGGAAACTTCCAATTGTGTGGGTGGGGGGGGGGAACAATGCTCTTTTTTGTTAGACAACAGCAGTCCCATTTTTCAGCCCACTCAGGGTGCTTTCGACATGAAGCACTCAGACACCTGCTCCATAAAGAGACACACAGCCAAACCCAGGCGGTGTGGGGCAGGGCTGCCTCCGGGGGAACAACCGATGCAGCTCCCTGTTCTCTTCTGATTTCCACATGCTGTACTAGGGTCACCAACCCTGTACTCATGGGCTTCAGAGTGGAACTCCTTTAGCTGAGCAACCAGGCTGGGTCTGGTCTGGGGCCTTACCCTGGTTCTGTAGCTCGTCCAGGTCCATGAACTTGCTGGGTCTGGGGTTGAACCCCAAGGCGGCCTCCTTTTCCTTCTCCTTCCTCCTCTGTAACTCCTGCTCCCTCGCTCGCCTGGCCACCTCCTCCTGCAGCTCGTCCAGTTCGCTGCGGCCTTCTCCCGCTGTGCGACACACACACACACACACATTAATATCGTAGCTTTCTATAATGGTCCCTGTTCAATAGCATGACAAGACAAGGCAGGGGGAAGAGGTGTGAGGAGTGACAGTGTGTACACATCATCACACTTTGAGCCCACAGAGATACAGAGATGAATTAACATAAACCATCTGCTCAGAGTTCATAATGAATATACAGTGCATTCGGAAAGTATTCAGACCCCTTGACTTTTTCCCACATTTTGTTACGTTACAGCCTTATTCTAAAATTGATTAAATGTTTTCCCCCCCCACATCAATCAACACACAATACCCCATAATGACAAAGCAAAAACAGGTTTTTAGAAATGGACAAATTGAATAAAAAACACAGAAATCTTACATATTACAATTACTCAGTACTTTGTTGAAGCACCTTTGGCAGCGATTACAGCCTCGAGTCTTCTTAGGTATGACGCTACAAGCTTGGCACACCTGTATTTGGGGAGTTTCTCTGCAGATCCTCTCAAGCTCTGTCAGGTTGGATGGGGAGCGTCTCTGCACAGCTATTGTCAGGTCTCTCCAGAGATATTCGAACCGGAATCAATTCCAGGCTCTGGCTGGGCCACTCAAGGACATTCAGAGATTTGTCCCGAAGCCACTCCGGCGTTGTCTTGGCTGTGTGCTTAGGGTCGTTGTCCTGTTGGAAGGTGGACCTTCGCCCCAGTCTGAGGTCCTGAGCGCTCTGGAGCAGGTTTTCATCAAAATTCTCTCTGTACTTTACTCTGTTCTTCTTTCCCTTGATTCCCTCTGTTCTTCTTTCCCGGCAGTCCCTGCCGCTGAAAAACATCCCCACAGCATAATGCTGCCACCACCATGCTTCACCGTAGGGATGGTGACAGGTTTCCTCCAGACGTGATGCTAGGCATTCAGACCAAAGAGTTCCATCTTGATTTCATCAGACCAGATAATCTTGTTTCTCATGGTCTGAGTCCTTTAGGTGCCTTTTGGCAAACTCCAAGTAGGCTGTCATGTGCCTTTTACTGGCTTCCGTCTGGCCACTCTACCATAAAGGACTGATTGGTGGAGTGTTGCAGGGATGGTTGTCCTTCTGGAAGGTTCTCCCATCTCCACAGAGAAACTCTGGAGCTCTGTCAGAGCTCATGGCTTGGTTTTTCCTCTGACATGGACTGTCAACTGTGGGACATTGTCTATACAGACAGGTGTGTGCCTTTCCAAATCATGTCCAATCAATTGAATTTACCACAGGTGGACTCCAATCAAGATGTTGAAACATCTCAAGGATGATCAATGGAAACAGGATACACCTGAGCTCAATTTCGAGTCTCATAGCAAAAGGTCTGAAAACTTATGTAAATAAGGTATTTCTGTTTTATATTTGTAATAAATGAGGAAACATTTCTAAAAACCTGTTTCGCTTTGTCATTATGGAGTATTGTGTGTAGATTGATGTGGGGAAAAAATTATTTTATCCATTTTAGAATGAGGCTGTATCAAACGTGGAAAAAGAGAAGTCTGAATACTTTCCGAATGCACTGTACACACCCCAAAACAGACACAACTCCACCTAAAAAGACACACATTGTGGGAAACGCACTCACACACGGACTCAGACCTACCCAGGCTTGTGTGGCTGTTGCCCCTGCATGAAGCCTTGACGTCCTGCAGGAGAGCACTGCTGCTCTTAGACTTGGGCACGGTGCGCCATGATGGACCTGAGCTGGAGCTGGAAGGCTTCTTCAGACCGGTGTCCCTGAGAGAGACAGACAGAGAAGTCAGTCATACAATACACAGTTCATCGTGTAGCTATCAGTATTTGTGAGTCTAGCCTTTTCGGATACGTGAGTTACTATCATCTAGAACCTTTCCTAGCAGTTTGTATATGCTCTACTGTACCTATGTGTATTAGCAGCATTGAGTCCCTCGCTGAGAGGCATGTCCAGGCTAACAGGACTGTTACTGTTCCTCTCGCTGCTCTCATAGCCACTCTCCATCCTCTGGATGAGCCTGGGGGGCTGCTGCTCCATGTTATGGCCCCTGGTGGTTGGCAGGGTCCAGGAGGAGGCCATATTACCAAAGGGCCCCTGTCCTTGTCCAGTGACTGACCCTGTGGGGCCCTCGGCTGGGGCCCCACTGTCTTCAGGCAGAGTGGCCCCTAGGGGACTATACCCAGCCTGTCTACGTCTCTCCCTACTGAAGATACTGTCTATATTGAGGGCCTCTCTCCGGGGCCTCCAGGCCGGTCTGTATCGTCCCCCGGAGGAGCTGGACTTGGACTCACTGCTGGTGCTGTCGGCCTCCCAGTCTCTGGCCTTGGTGGTGGCCCCTGACTCGGCCCCTAGACCCCCAAGGGCCCCGGAGCCCGAGGAGGAGGCGGAGAGGGGGCGACTGTGGATGATGTTGCTCATGGTCTCCTTGAAATCCCTCAGTCGACTGGAAGAGGAGGACTTGGGTGCGGTGCGAGGTGCTTGTTGCTCCTTCAGAGTCTCCCCTATAGAAGCCAGGGAGACAGGAGAGAGAAGAGGAGGGAGATGGAGGGATGGAGGGAGGGAGACAGAGAGAGAGAAGAGGAGTGAGACGGAGGGAGGGAGGGAGACAGATAGAGAGTGGGAGATAAATACATTAGTGGTGTGATGTCATGTGTTGATGGGGAGGGGTGGAAAAAGCAAGAAAATAATAGGATGAAAGTGCAACGCGAGTGACAACTTTGGTGATAACGGCTAACTGGACAGGACAAGAGAAAAATGGTAAAGACACACAGATTACAGTATACTACAAGATACCCTACTCCTGTACCTGTACCTGATCTCCTTGTTAAATATGTAAAACCCAAATACTATGAACTACCTGCGAAAGACTAGAGGCACTGATTCAGATGAGCTCTAAGCTGCTAGATACAGTATAGTCTCCTGAGTCATCATGCTCTTCTGTCATAGATCACTTGTCCCCTGGCTCTGCCGTGTGATTGGTCCCTAGTCTCTTGGCTCTGCCGTGTGATTGGTTCCTTCGTACCCTCGCTGTGGTAACCTGCCGACGAGGCTTCGTCAGTCTTAGAGCCCCGGCTCCTCTCCTCAAGTCGCCTCGGACGACTAGAGCTCCGCTTCCTGTCACTGGCCCCGCCCTTCCTGTCCACTGTTCCGCCTTTCCTCAGAGAGTGGCACTGCACTGGCCCACTGTCCGTCACTTGGCCTTAGGGAGGAGATTTTTATGACCGTTTACATGGTTACGACATGCGAGAAATGATGACACATAATCCATGATGAACATGATTGGGTAATGGCTGTGGCTTTAATCCTCTGTACAGTACATACAAATCTGTATTGAGTATGTTTGGGTGAGCATTACATGCTTAAACCTAAGTAGTTGCACGTGTGCATACATGCAAGGTAAAAGCATGAATTAGTACACAGTTTAGTCTGTGTATATAAGAGGAGGCTGGTGGGAAGAGCTATAGGGCTCATTGTAATGGCTGGATTGGATTCAATGGAACGTGGTTTCCATGTGTTTGATACCATTCCAATCTACCACTCCAGTCTTTACAATGAGCCCATCCTCCTACAGCTCATCCCACCAGCCTCCTCTGGTGCATAGGCCGGGGCGTATACTCTGTGTGTGTGTGTGTGTGTGTGTGTCAGCATGTGTGTATGTGTGCAAGCATGTGCCTGCGTGCATGTATGCGACTGTGTGTGTCTGTGCATACTTGTGTGTTTGAGTGAGCTTCAGACCATATTTATGTTTGAGTGTGCATATATATCTACCCTGTCTGTGTGTGTGCATATATATCTACCCTGTCTGTGTGTGTGCATATATATCTACCCTGTCTGTGTGTGTGCATATATATCTACCCTGTCTGTGTGTGCATGTATATCTACCCTGTCTGTGTGTGTGTGCATATATATCTACCCTGTCTGTGTGTGTGCATATATATCTACCCTGTCTGTATGTGTGCATATATATCTACCCTGTCAGTGTGTGTGCATATATATCTACCCTGTCTGTGTGTGCATTTATATCTACCCTGTCTGTGTGTGTGCATATATATCTACCCTGTCAGTGTGTCTGCATATATATCTACCCTGTCTGTGTGTGCATATATATCTACCCTGTCTGTGTGTGTGCATATATATCTCCCCTGTCTGTGTGTGTGCATATATCTACCCTGTCTGTGTGTGCATTTATATCTACCCTGTCTGTGTGTGTGCATATATATCTACCCTGTCTGTGTGTGTGCATATATCTACCCTGTCAGTGTGTGTGCATATATATCTACCCTGTCTGTGTGTGCATTTATATCTACCCTGTCTGTGTGTGTGCATATATATCTACCCTGTCTGTGTGTGTGCATATATATCTACCCTGTCAGTGTGTGTGCATATATACCTACCCTGTCTGTGTGTGCATATATATCTACCCTGTCTGTGTGTGTGCATATATATCTACCCTGTCTGTGTGTGTGCATATATATCTCCCCTGTCTGTGTGTGTGCATATATATCTACCCTGTCTGTGTGTGTGCATATATATCTACCCTGTCTGTGTGTGTGCATGGTATTCCTGAACTCCTCCTCCTACTACCTGTGGTCTCCAGGCTGCTGCGGGAGGCTGAGTCGTTGTCTGGGTTACAGATGACGGTTCCCTGGGAATCGGAGGAGAAGTAGCTGGCCATGGACTCATGGTGGGAGTGGGAGTGCTTGTAGGAGTAACTGTCTGTCGACGAGTCGGTGCGTGTGTCACTGGAGATGGACGGCTCGCGGCCTGTAGACAACAGCGGAACAGACACAGACAGCCATCAGAGATAACAACGAGGACACACAAGCCAGGACTTAATCAGAACAGTACAGAGAGCAGGAAACAACCGCTTCAAGAAGGAGAAACACGTCGTGTATAAATTGCATTTGTTTTACTTTAACTACTAGTTCCATTTGAAAGAAGAAGGAAAAAAATACTATTTGAACACAGGTGTGGTAATGCAACAGCCATTCTGTGCGTGTAGCAAGTGATCTCGTGTGACGCGAGGCGTCGCGTACCCGAGTCCTCACTGTCGTAGTATGACCTGTTGAAGTGGTGCAGGTCCAAGCGGGAGGGCAGGTCCTGCACTGACACGGGCGTCCCCCGGGGGTCAGCGTAGAGCAGTAGCAGGGGCTGGTAGTGGCCCTTGATGCACCGAGACACAACGTCCTTCCACTTGGGCCCGATCTGCCGGGAAGAGAATAAACTATGTCACGACTTTCCAGGGAACTCAAAACAAGTGGTTAGACCTGAGCATTCAGGCCCATCCCTGAAGTGAAACCTCAAACTGTTCGGAAAGAGTAGGAAAGACAGACACCCAGAAAAGTACACACAGAGCGAAGCGAGTGAGCTCCCAAAAGAATGAGTGTTAGTCAAGAACACAGTTACAGTACAATAGCTACTGCTAACATTAACTGACTCTTTAAGCGCCAGAGGGGCCATTTTCCAACCCCTCTTACCCCAACCTGGTTTTCCCGAATGCACAACGAACGCTCTGCCCTCGTTCAGCACAGGAATCTGTGACAGGAAGTCCCGATAGCGCTATCGTATCAGCAAAGTGTGTGTGTGTGTGTGTGTATGTGTGTGCGTATGAGCGTATGTGTGTGTTTGAAAGCGCAAATGTGTGCGTGGGTCTACAGAGGTGGCCGCTGTGCTCTAGCTCTCTATTGGCCACGCCCTCCTGTCCAGCTGGCCAGATAAACAATAGAGGGATATCCTTGTTTTCAGGCCATTTTTGTCCAAACCCTCACTGGCTCACGTGCTGGCTTTACAGAGAGAGAGAGAGAGAGAGAAAAGCTGCTTTGTATGCAACTGTCCAGGAGTGAACGTACAGCAAAGACATTCATGTGACTAAAGCCATGATAGGAGAGAGGGGAGAGAGGAAATAAGCGAGACAGGAGAGAGAGAGAGAGAAAGGAAAGGGGAGAAAAGGGAGAGACGAAAAGGATAGAGGAGTGGGAAGAGGGGAGAATTTTTTTAAAGAAAGGGGATGGACGGAAGGAGAAAGAGCCATACCACTGGGGGAGGGAGGGACTAGGTAGAGAGATAGAGAGGAAAAGAGAGAGATGGGAGAAAGGATAGGTGCGAGCCAGAGCAGTGAGAGAAGGGCTGGTGCCCACAGAGCTGTGTGTCATTTCCTTCCCGGAGAGGGGGCGAGAGACACACACCAGAGTTGGGCCAGCAGGCCAGGCATGTGGAACTAACCAACTAACGCCTCTGCACAATGCTCCCACACCTCGTCACACAGAGAGGGGGACCTGACCTGGAACTAAAGGAGAAGCCAATCAGAACTCGCACCCATGACTGGCCACAACACTGCCGCAGTGTGAACCACCAATCAGAGTTCATCCAGATGACCTCGTGTGACAGGCTTTGGGGTCCTCAGCAGCTCTGCAGACCTCTCATTGTCCATGATAAGGACTGTGGCAGGTCACATGTGTCTCTCCATGAATTTTTGTACATACATGTTGATTGTTGTTTTTGATGTAAATTTTGTCTGGCGTAAATATCCCCAGTAGGATAATAAAGTAAAGTAAACTATTCCTATGACAACTATCCCTCCTTGGGCTGTGATGACAACGCAGCCTGTGTCATCGATTAAAAATGGAGCAAAAACAACCCCAGCTCGCCAGTGAGTCAACGAGCGGGTGAGTAATGTAAACTAATGGCGCTGGGGTGAAATTAGCGACAAACAGAGAGAGAGAGAGAGAGGGCTTGGAATAGAGCCGACAGGCCAAGCTTCTGTCTAGCAATGAAAGAAAACATCAGCTATTTCATTGTAAAAAGATGAATATCCTCTCCCTCTTGAAACAGCAACGGGAGTGAGAGACGGACACAAAGACAATAAGCTGTAAAGTGGAGGACTCTCATCGGAGAGGATTCCAAAAACACTTGAATGGCTCATGTTCTCCTCACCGTAACATCACCCAAGTGAGGAGCAATGTATAGCCAAACATAGCCTGTACGATTTTCAACTACAAAACACCGTAGGAAGAATAAAACACAGCAACTACACAGTAAAAACAAATGGTTAATGTTCATGGTTAGGATTAGGGGTAAAGGAATCCCATCCTACATTAGTGAATAAGGGCAACTTCTCCAACCATTCACCCGGATGGATTTATTTATTTCGTTTTTTTTTTACCTCTTTGACATGTGCGTCGTCAAAGTACATCCACTTGCGTATCTTGGTCTGGAAGAAGAAGGTGGAGTAGTGCTTGCCGTAGTAACACACCATGCCCACCAGGTAGAGCTCTGCCTGCTTGGCCTTATCGTCTGTTACTCTGTAGAAGAGCTGAGGGGGACAGGGGAGAGGACTCATGTTCAGCCCCATAGGGAAACGAAAAATACACTGTCCTGCAATACTGTATATCTAAATCATACCCCCCCCCCCCTCCCCACATGGTCAGATCAAGTGGTCAGGAAGAAATCTGGACCTTACAGTAAGTAATCCATCATTCATTTAACCTGTCACATATTTCCACGAATCGAGGCCCAGGGTACCCAAACAGGCATCGGGAATCATAACACAACTCGCAGAGGTACCACTTCAGAAACGCTCCAGTGGTTCTCAAAGGGTAAACAGCAGGTAAACACCATTAGCGAGGGAGATGGCGCCTGACTGTGTGTGTTGTGTCAGAGTATAGAGACATCAGACTGCTTTCTATCCACTCTGGTGTCGGTGGCTAGAAACACTACAGCACACACAACCCAGTATGGCATAACTTAGTGGCATCTTCTGAAGAAAACTGTAAGAGTGAGTGTGTGTCTCCGTGTGTGTGTGTGTGTGTGTGTGTGTGTGCGCGCGTCTTACATCCCCCAGGCGCAGGCAAGTGCCCAGGCTGTGGATGACGTCCTCTGCCAGGTCTGAGTGGTCAGAGTCCCACACCAGACCTATGGTGATGATCTCTGGCGAGTTCATAAGTACCCGACGAATACGCAGCTTCTCCCCACAGTTACTCTGAGGGAGAGAGAGAGGGAGAGAGAGAGCGAGAGAGGGAGGGAGGGAGAGAGAGCGAGCGAGGGGGAAGAAGAGAGCGTGTGAAGAGGAGGGGGGGGGGGGGGTAGGGGGCAAGAGATGGAGTGGGAGAGACAGAAGGGGGAAGTGAAAGAGGGGGGAAAAAAGGAGACGTAAATTGAGCGTAATAAATCACAAATATAAACCAAAAATCCACCCCCCCAAAACAAACTCTAACAAAGTCTACCATGACTCATTACGTTCTGAGTTGACAGTGATCTTCATCCATTTAGCTATTTCAGTGTTGACTACGGTTCAATTCAGGGCACCCCTCATAGTGAGCCGTGTCTGAAAAGGTCAGCTGGCTGTAGGCCAATGACAACCCCCAATTCAAGTGTCACTTCTATGCCCGTCACAGAGAGACAGCCTTCCTTTAGACATAAACTCTACCCACACACTGGGCCCAGCAGCATGTGGGGTTCCTTCATAGAAGGTTACCACAGGACTCCTTTCACAGAGCTGATTTGGGCCAGAGCGGTACAGTGTGTGCGTTTTTTGTTTGTTTGTTTGTTTGTATGTGTGTGTTTGCGAGGGAGAAGGATGCATGTCACCACATGCACCTGCCATCTTGACCTCCTTTGCCGGAGAGGGGCAAAATTCCCTCCTCTTGTGTGCGTTTCCCAGAAGTGAGGCTGGAAACAAGCGGGCGGCAGGCCCCCTGAAGGGCAACGATTGTGCACGCGCCAAATTTGACATAAACAGAGGGGACTTTCTCACAGCACAGGCGAGCACTGGGGTTTCTCACACACAGACCGGCGGGAGAAGCATCAAAGTCAGTCTCTACTTAGCGAATACAAACACATTTCTGAAAAATGCCTGTAATTGTACAATACCGGGGCAGCTCGTTGTGATTATGTAGACTCTGGAGTTAACCTTCAGAATGACTAGAGGCTTTAACGTTCGATAAGATAAAGCCTCGAGGGAGTATCCGAATTATAAGAGTCATGTTTGACGGGGAGATTTCACATATGGTTTAAATGTTAAAACGCTAATACTTTGAGCTGCTCATGTTGATCCACCCTGGTCCTTTCAGTTCAGTTTCTAGCCCAGAGCTATTACAGTCGAAGCACTGAGGACTCCGTGGTGAGTTTGGCTGACCTCAGAATGGTGTTTACTGCCCATGTGACGCCATGAAGTCCCTCTGAACCAGTCCGCCCACACTCAACACAAGCCTCGGAGTTAGATTGTGTGTGTGTGTGTGTGTGTGTGTGTGTGTGTGTGTGTGTGTGTGTGTGTGTGTGTGTGTGTGTGTGTGTGTGTGTGTGTGTGTGTGTGTGTGTGTGTGTGTGTGTGTGTGTGTGCGCATACGCAAGCGTGAGAGTCATAATATATATCTTGACTAAAGAATCCCACAAGACATGAATATTTAACTTTTTTTCACCATCATAAGTAAGAATATTTCTGGTGGGAGTGTAATATCTATTGTGGCTGTAATATAGTGTAATATAGTGGCTATCACAGTTGTCATATGGTCCATGGTGTGGAACAAGCTTTCCCCTAACAGTATGACAGCGGAGTCCCTGTTCATCTTCCAAAAAACTTCAGAAACTCTACCTCTTCAAAGAGTATCTTAAATAAACCCCACGACACCCCCATGCAAAAATACTTTTTACCCGCACTTGTCTTGTCCTACTAGTACTGACTTTGTTGATAACTACTTTATTGTAGGGAAAATGTACTTACTACGACTGTGATACCTGGTTGTCCCACCCAAGCTATCTTAAGATGACTGCACTAATTGTAAGTCTCTCTGGATAAGAACACCGGCTAAATGACAAAAAATGTAAATGTACATTTATGGTAAGGTGTGGTAAAGTGTGCTTGTATACTAACTCACCGGACAGTTGCGTAGGTCTTCCATAGTGCTGGCGTTGCGGAGCAGCTCTCCAAACATGTCTGGTGTGGGTTTGTCTCTACACTCCAGCATCCTCACCGCCTGGTTACTGTAACACGGGGGATACACAGAACACACACAACTCAGACATCTACAGTGTGAGACAACACACAACTCAGACATCGACAGTGTGAGACAACACACAACTCAGACATCGACAGTGTGAGACAACACACAACTCAGACATCTACAGTGTGAGACAACACACAACTCAGACATCGACAGTGTGAGACAACACACAACTCAGACATCGACAGTGTGAGACAACACACAACTCAGACATCTACAGTGTGAGACAACACACAACTCAGACATCTACAGTGTGAGACAACACACAACTCAGACATCTACAGTGTGAGACAACACACAACTCAGACATCTACAGTGTGAGACAACACACAACTCAGACATCGACAGTGTGCGACAACACACAACTCAGACATCTACAGTGTGAGACAACACACAACTCAGACATCGACAGTGTGAGACAACACACAACTCAGACATCTACAGTGTGAGACAACACACAACTCAGACATCTACAGTGTGAGACAACACACAACTCAGACATCTACAGTGTGAGACAACACACAACTCAGACATCTACAGTGTGAGACAACACACAACTCAGACATCTACAGTGTGAGACAACACACAACTCAGACATCTACAGTGTGAGACAACACACAACTCAGACATCTACAGTGTGAGACAACACACAACTCAGACATCTAGTCCTTGCAACACCAGGGTTGTTGGTATGATCTGCGGGCCACATATATTGTAGGGGAGAGTGGGGTAAGTTGAGCCAAAGGGTTAGTTGAGCCACCCTTGTTTCTAGGAAACCATACACAAAATGAATCATGTGACCAAATATGTAGGAAGAGGTCATAATTTCATGTGAAGGAAAAAAACACATGGAAAAAAGTGTCAAGAATGTTAGGTCCCAAAAAAAAAAAAAAAAAGTCAAATTAATGCATTGTGTTATATCTAAACCAAAGTAGAGTTTTAATATTGTTTTATACATCAGTTGGGGTCTCTATAAGCTACAATATGCGGTCCTAAACATAGCATGGAAAGTGCATCCTTGTAGCTGTGTGAGCGAATATAGTCTAAATGTTTGCCTTGGGTTAAGTTGAGCCAACGGCCGCCATACCACGTACAAATGATGATTACATATTTTTGCAATGCGTCTTGAACTCAAGATAGTGCATTTTTATTGTTACAGAGCAGACATCATCATGTACACAAACGTAAAACAAGCAGGGGTCTACCCCCCTTGAGGTTCTTGAGAGAGCAGCCAAGGAAGTGAGAGAAGGGAAGAAGTCCATTCAAGCAGCAGCAAGGGATGAAAAAATTGACTGAATGACACTGAAGAGGTACAGTGCATTCTGGAAGTATTCAGACCCCTTGACTTTTTCCACATGTTGTTACGTTACAGCCTTATTCTAAAATTGATTTTTTTTTTTATCTCATCAATCTACACACAATACCCCATAATGACAAAGCAAAAACAGTTTCATAGAAATTTTTGCAAATGTAAAAAACTAAAAGAAAACGGAAATATCACATCTACATAAGTATTCAGACCCTTTACTCAGTACTTTGTTGAAGCACCATTGGCAGCGATTACAGCCTCGAGTCTTCTTGGGTATGACGCTACAAGCTTGGCACACCTGTATTTGGAGAGTTTCTCCCATTCTTCTTTGCAGATCCTCTCAAGCTCTGTCAGGTTGGATGGGGAGCGTCGCTGCACAGCTATTTTCAGGTCTCTCCAGAGATGAGATGTTCGGTCAGGTTCAAGTCCGGGCTCTGGTTGGGCCACTCAATGACATTCAGAGACATGTCCTAAAGTCACTCCTGCTTAGGGTCATTGTCCTGTTGGAAGGTGAACCTTCACCCCAGTCTGAGGTCCTGAGGTCTCTGGAGCAGGTTTTCATCAAGGAACTCTCTGTACTTTGCTCTGTTTATCTTTCCCTCGATCCTGACTAGTCTCCCAATCCCTGCCGCTGAAAAACATTCCCACAGCATGATGCTACCACCACCATGCTTCACCGTAGGGATGGTACCAGGTCTCCTCCAGACGTGACACTTGGCATTCAGGCCAAAGAGTTCAATCAGGAGGCGAAAGAAACGCACACCTGTTTAGGCGAGGTGCTGGCTAGTGGAGTAGACGGGATGGAAGCCACTCCTCAGTAAAAGGAACATGACATCCTGCTAGGAGTTTTCCAAAAGGCACCTAAAGGACTCTCTGAGAAACAAGATTCTCTGGTATGATTGAACTCTTGAAAAATTAAAGGAGAGCCGCACACTCTAGCAGCTCAGAGGCAATCATTTAATAACCTGATATCCAACGTTTCGACAGACAAGCTGTCTTCATCAGGGACAAAATCGGCAAAATCGGCAGTGTATCAAATACTTGTTCTCCCCACTGTATATATTTTATTAGCAAAATGTATGAAAAACTGTTTTCACTTTGTCATTATGGGGTATTGTGTGTAGATTGATGAGGATTTTTATTTATTTAATCAATTTCAGAATAAGTCTGTAATGTAACAAAATGTGGAAAAAGTGAGGGGTTCTGAATACTTTCCGAATGCACTGTACATTGACAACAACAAAAATTACGAACAAAAACCTGTGTGAAAGAGAGGCTATGATATTAAAGCAGAGGCACACAATGTCTTATCTTATGACATGGAGTCTGAGCTTGCTAAACATATCCAGAATTTTGCGGCCCAGTTTCATGGGCTTAGTAGCCTCAAATGCATGAATTGGCACATTGAAACAGCATCCCTGTCCCATACAACTGGTTGAGAAATAGAAGGGTAAGTGATATTGAACAGAGAGATCGACATGTATATCTGAATGTAGGCATACATTTCAGATATACAATATACCACACCTCCCAGTCTATGAATTAAACTATGACCTACCAGCACCACCAACCCCTGTCACAGGACACTATCACCCACTTACCCCAAGGTGGCTCAAATATAGATATATTTTGTTAGACAAAACACTATATTTCCCTTGACGTAGTGATGCTGAATGTAAAAAATGGCTCACTCCCCCCTACAGACTGTGTTAAATGTAAGTCTCTTTCAGATAAAAACATCCTTCTAAAATAGAGAGCACTACAGCTACCGCCTTAACACTGGTGCTACTGATCATGTGACTGCAGGGCCTTAGACCAGTCCTTTGTCTACAAGGTGACTCTTTGTTCCGTTCCCATTCTCTCCAGGTCTCTCTGGAGCTCTGTCCACCTACAGAGGTGCACGCCTCAAAGACACTCCAGGGTTATACTTTAACTCTGTGCTCTGGTGCAGGAGAGAGGCCTCTTATTGGCATATAAACCGTTGTCAGGATACAACATACTCCTCTGAGGGTTAGGGGGGGAGTGGGTGCGTGTGTCTGTGTGTGTGTGTGTGAGCGCGCGTGTGTGTCTGTGTGGGTGTGCCTCTAACAGAGAGAGAGGGGCTGGTGTTGGGGATGTTGGGCTCATATCAGGGCCAAACAGCGTTGAGGAATTAGACAGAGCCCACACATTACACCTAACAGACTAATCACATGGAATATTATTGTAGACATTTCATCACTTTTGCATAAGAAGTTGGCTCATAACATAACAAGCACTCTGGGCTGACTGGCTGGCTGCTGCAGCAGAAGAAGAGACTGAGATGGTGCCGGGCTCTCCTGAGGGCTTCGCTGCAGACATCGCCACAGCTGGAGATGCAGGCAGGCAGCCCATGGCTCACTACAGCTAGTCCGCAGCCTAACGGAGGGAATGCAGGTGATTCATCCCTCCTTCCTCCTCCCACAGCCCAGAGAGGTTTGGTGGACAGCTCATAATGCCACAATGAAGAAAGCTATTACCCGTTCCTAGGCGACCTGATATCTAACCTAGCGGGTTACTTCTCTTTAGAGGAGGAGAGAGAAAGCACGTTCGGTCACCATGGTGTCTCTAGGCCTGAGAGAGCGTAGATTTTGTTTTTGCTCTGCTCCGTGGAAAAGAGACCGGAAAAGCTTTTCATTCTATCATCTGTTTGTGGTGAATGGGTCAAAATTCAATTGGAGAGCAGTGCCCATCAATTTTCACTTTAGTATAAAATGTGCGCCTATGTATGGTATTAGTCAACTAGTCAGAACTGGTCAGAACTAGTCTGAACCAGTCAGAACATTAGTCAGATCTAGGCAGAACCAGTCAGCTCAATGCTGTGTTCCCAAGTCAAAGGATTACTCACCAGAGGGATGTGGTGGAGATGTAGTGCACCATTTGAATGAATGGCAGTGGGTCAGAGGAGGCCCCACAGCTGCTGCACACACACTGCAAACATACAAAGAGTTACACGACTAAGATAAGCACAGCTGGCTTGACTTCAGTTAATGACATAGAAATGGATGGGGGGGGGGGGTCAATTCTGAGATGAAAAGAAAACGGATTGACTGATC
Source organism: Salvelinus alpinus (assembly GCF_045679555.1). Lineage (NCBI taxonomy): Eukaryota > Metazoa > Chordata > Actinopteri > Salmoniformes > Salmonidae > Salvelinus > Salvelinus alpinus. The sequence goes on from NC_092088.1 coordinate 44,827,983, forward strand.
ATCTAAATAAGTTACTGAGGCTTGTGTTTGTACTGAGGCTTGTGTTTGTACTGAGGCTTGTGTTTGTGCTGACCTGTTCGAAAAGCGTCATGGCAAACTTCTGGTGTGGGATGCAGTGCTTGGCTGTGCAGATGTCCTCTTTGGTCTCGTCTGAGATGTGGAAATGAATCCGCATTAGGATGTTCTCCTGTGGGGGCAACAGTTAGAGACAGTCATGTTAGCTTTATTCCTGTTTGTGTTTGTGTGTGTAAGCAAGTGTGTATGCGCTTTCCCACATGTGTTTTTAACTGAATCACATTACTACGTCGTGACAAAACCAACACACAAAGAAAGAATCCTCTTGAGAAAATATTGAGAAAACTTATATTGCTTAAAGGAATAATCCACTTAAAAACTATCTTTTGATATATTTTTTAAATTAGTCCACTGTTGATTCAGTCTCAAAATGTTTTGCACGTCAGCAATCATGTCTTCAAGACATAGGACTTTCAAAATGCAAATTGTAACTTGCCACATCATCATGATGATGCATCTACAATTAGCAAGCTACAATGAGATTTTTGAAAGTCCCACATCTTGAAAACGTGATCACTGACACGGAAAACATTTTGGGACTGCATCAACAGTGGACTAATAAACAAAAATATCGTTTTTGAGTGGATTACTGTTTTAAATTCAGTCAAGCGGCGAGGTGCCGCACTACAAAACACACAGAGGCTCTGGTTGGCCATCCTGAGCTCATTTACTGGGTGATTTATCACTCTAACTGCAGGCGGGAGCCCTCTGAGCGGTGGGAGTTCTGTAGCACTGCAGAGAGAGGGTCACCACGGGGAGGTTCCAATGTACACTTAGCATCTGCCTCAGCCCACCATCCCGCCGCCTCCGGAATGCAGCCGCAGCCAAATACCCAGAATAATACTAATAAAAAAACAACCCAAGTTGCAGTTTCCCTATGTTCTCGCTTGTCAGCAGAACATAAAGAGAAGTGGAGAGAGAGAGGTAGAGAGGAGAGAATAGGTCCAGAGAGGGTACAGGGTATGGAACAATCCTCTGGCTGGCTGCCTAGCTGCGTTGCTTATAAAAATGAGCCAGTCAGGGGGGAGAAATGGCTAAGTTTGTTTCTTTGCGGTAGTGTGGTAGAGGCTGGGTGGACTGCTTACTGTCAGTGGGATCAGGGTAAAGGCCTTGTAGAGAGCTCTGCATTGCAACTTCCCAGAGACAAAAAACACTTCCCACACTTTTCCTTTGTTCTCCCAGAGTAAATAGTGTCCCCAGCCATTGTTTTCTAAATGTTATGGCACTGCAAAAGTCTGATTTTTAACATGGAACATTTTGTTATGAGATCACTTTTAGCTGATCTCCTAGCTCTGTTCTGTTTGCTAAGCATGTAGGTGTATTAGAAGAGAGAAAGCAGGAGTGGAAGAATGAAGGGTAATGGACGTGGGGAAGTGAGGGATGAGGCAAGTCATGGAGGAATAAGTGAGTTGAGAGAGTAATAGTGAGGGGGGTAAAGTAGGAAGAAGTGGAGGAGCGAGGGAGGGTTGTCTCTTACGAAGCACTCTGCAGCGTCGTCCATGATGCCCAGCTGGAAGCGCTGTTCGTCCTGGAAGGTCTTGGCCAGGGCGCTGCGGAGCGCGTCAGACGGCAGCACCTTCTCACTGCTGAACTGGAACTGAGCAAAGATACTCTAGAAACAACAAGAGACACAGTAACACAGCAGGGTCAATAACAGTGTAACACTCTCTGGAATAACAGGAATGGACTCGACAGAAATGATTAACGGATTGCACAAAGAAATGATACATTCACAGGTTTCACATATTTGGACCGCATCTGGAAGGTGATCAATATCCTTTATATCAAGTTAACACTAATTTCACCTCTTCACTGTTGACGCCGAGACTGGTGTTTGCGGGTACTATTTAATGAAGCTGCCAGTTGAGGACTTGTGAGGCGTCTGTTTCTCAAACTAGACACTCTAATGTACTTGTCATTTTGCTCAGTTGTGCACCGGGGCCTCTTACTCCTCTTTCTATTCTGGTTAGAGCCAGTTTGCACTGTTCTGTGAAGGGAGTAGTACACAGCGTGGTAAGAGATCTTCAGTTTCTTGGCAATTTCTCACATGGAATAGCCTTCATTTCTCAGAACAAGAATAGACCGACGAGTTTCAGAAGAAAGGTCTTTGTTTCTGGACATTTTGAGCCTGTAATCGAACCCACAAAGGCTGATGCTCAACTAGTTTAAAGAATGCCAGTTTTATTGCTTCTTTAATCAGACATCAGTTTTCAGCTGTACTAACATAATTGCAAAAGGGGTTTTTAATGATCAATTAGCCTTTTAAAATTATACATTTTGATTAACTAACACAACGTGCCATTGGAACACAGGAGTGATGGTTGCTGATAATGGGGCTATGTAGATATTCCATTGAAAATCTATTCCATTAAAAATCCATTGAAAATCTGCCGTTTCCAGCTACAATAGTCATTTACAACATTAACAATGTCTACACTGTATTTCTGATCAATTTGATGTTATTTTAATGGACAAAAATGTTGCTTTTCTTTCAAAAACAAGGACATTTCTAAGTGACCCCAAACTTTTCAATGGTAGTGTATACAGTTGAAGTCAGAAGTTTACATACACCTTAGCCAAATACATTTAAGTTTTTCACAATTCCTGACATTTAATCCAGAACAAAATCCCTGTATTGGGTCAGTTAATATCACCACTTTATTTTAAGAATGTGAAATGTCAGAATAATAGTAGAGAGAATGATTTATTTCAGATTTTATTTCTTTCATCACATTCCCAGTGGGTCAGACGTTTACATACACTCAATTAGTATTTGGTAGCATTGCCTTTAAATTGTTTAACTTGGGTCAAACGTTTTGGGTAGCCTTCCACAAGCGTCCCACAATATGTTTGGTGAATATTGGCCCATTCCTCCTGACAGAGCTGGTGTAACTGAGTCAGGTTTGTAGGCCTCCTTGCTCACACACGCTTTTTCAGTTCTGCCCACACATTTTCTATTGGATTGAGGTCAGGGCTTTGTGATGGCCACTCCAGTACCTTGACTTTGTTGTCCTTAAGCCGTTTTGCCACAACTTTGGAAGTATGCTTGGGGTCATTGTCCATTTGGAAGACCCATTTGCGACCAAGCTTTAACTTCCCGACTGATGTTTTGAGACGTTGCTTCAATATTTTCCAGCCTCATGATGCCATCTATTTTGTGAAGTGCACCAGTCCCTCCTGCAGCAAAGCACCCCCACAACATGATGTTGCCACCCCCGTGCTTCACGGTTGGGATGGTGATCTTCGGCTTGCAAGCCTCCCCCTTTTTCCTCCAAACATAACGATGGTCATTATGACCAAACAGTTCTATTTTTGTTTCAGCAGACCAGATGACATTTCTCCAAAAAGTACGATCTTTGTCCCCATGTGCAGTTGAAAACCGTAGTCTGTCTTTTTTATGGTGGTTTTGGAACAGTGGCTTCTTCCTTGCTGAACGGCCTTTCAGGTTATGTCAATATAGGACTCGTTTTACTGTGAATTTAGATACTTTTGTACCTGTTTTGTCCAGCATCTTCACAAGGTCCTTTGCTGTTGTTCTGGGATTGATTTGCACTTTTCGCACCAAACTACGTCCATCTCTAGGAGACAGAACGCGTCTCCTTCCTGAGCGGTATGACGGCTGCGTGGTCCCATGGGGTTTAGATGTCCTAACCGGCTTGCCAAAACTATAGTTTGTTAACAAGACATTTGTGGAGTGGTTGAAAAACGAGTTTTAATGACTCCAACCTAAGTGTATGCAAACTTCTGACTTCAACTGTATATACACACACACACACACACACATTTTAGGTATTGTAACGGCTGTCTAATTCCTCCTCTTCGGATGAGGAGAAGGAGTAAGGGTCGGACCAAAACGCAGCGTTGTTTGATGACATAATGAATATTTATTAAAGCAAAGACGAACATACGAAGAACACTTGAATAGAAACAAAACAACGTAGACAGACCTGAACTTGAGAACTTACATAGACACGAAGAACGCACGAACAGGAAAGACTAGCCAAACGAACGAACAAACAAACAAACAAACAAACAAACGAAACAGTCCCGTGTGGTGCAACAGACACAGGAACAATCACCCACAAACAAACAGTGAGAACAGCCTACCTTAATATGGTTCTCAATCAGAGGAAACGTCAAACACCTGCCTCTAATTGAGAACCATATCAGGCAACCCATTTAACCCAACATAGAAACACATAACATAGAATACCCACCCCAACTCACGCCCTGACCAACTAAACACATACAAAAACAAGGAAAACAGGTCAGGAACGTGACAGGTATAATGTCTATATTTATGTTGCATTTGAAAAAGAGACCTAGGTCTCAATATGTCTTCCCTGTTTTTTAAATCATGTATTTCCATTTTCTCAGACAAAAAGACCCTGAACAAGGTGAGTGTTTATTGGGCAAGCGGACACAAACCCACATAAAGGCACACAAACATGCGCACCCACAAACACAAACGCGCGCACGCGCACACACACGCGCACGCACGCACGCACACACACACACACACACACACACACACACACACCTGCCGCTGCACCTCAACTTATCTTGCGTAAGGAAGAGAGAGAGAGAGAGAGAGAGAGAGGGAGAAGAGGTGGGTGAGCTGAGCTGAGGGAGAGATAGAGAGAGAACAGGAGAGGCAGAAAAGGAGGTGGGGAGAGGATAAATTATCATAGCCTTATAATTCTGCTCAAATTAAATACCTGGCCGAAATGCCCTGTAATCGACCCTTCAAATGAGCCCTGGTGAATTCTGATAAGGCTGAGACATCAAGGGAGAGAGGGAGAGAAAGAGAGGAGGGAGAAAGACCAAAGGCAGGAAGGGAGGGAGAGATGAAGATGGAGGCAAGGGGAAAGAGAAGGGAGAGAATGAAAGAGCAGAGAGAGGGAGAGAGATGGAGTGCAAGAGTGAAAGAGAGAGAGCAAGTGCAGAGGGAGAAACAGAAGTATACTTAGGCCTACATTTCTGACCATGACTCTGAGGTAGACACTAGTGTGAAATCAAATAACCTGTCACAGTCAAAAGGACCAGACCTAGTCAGTTGGTAGCTAAAAGGATGGCCTCGTTAAACCCACGGGGCTCTTTCGCTCTCCAAGTCCTGCCAGCTGGCCAGATCCAGCTGCTCTTAGCCGTGCCTGCCACGCAGACCGTGTGTGAAACAGAGGAATCAGACATGCCTTCAAATATCACCATCGAACCCCTCCGATGGGCCATGCAGCCCTAAGCATCGCAGATCATCAAACAACTCAGTTTCACAAGAGCCCATTTAAATCTACATTTGGGGGTGAAAATCGCACACGGCTGAGTGTGTGGAGTGCCATCCTACAGCCACTCAAAAGGCATTTCCGCACCCTCGACTGTCTCCTCTGGTACGTATGAGCGTGTGAAACTTGCCTCTTCATTAAGATGGAATCAATGACTCAAACCAGGAAAAACAAACCTGCTGGCCCACAGGAAAAGTCTTGTGGTGTAATGAAAGTAAGCTTAGTGGCAAAGCTAGTCTGGTTCTGCCAGCCAGGCAAAGAGACAGACAATCAGAAATGGATTTGGAATGAATAACAGAGTCAGTTACAGAGTAAGACTAAAGTTAGAGAGACCACAGACCGACAGACAGGCAGACAAGCAGACAGACAGACAGACAGACAGACAGACAGACAGACAGACAGACAGACAGACAGACAGACAGACAGACAGACAGACAGGTCGCGGTGAGACATATAGAGATGGTCATTGGTCACTAGGGGTGGCCCGGTTTTGCTATTTGAACGATCGTTACGATGACTGCAGTCATTTGGCAAATATCACAGAGAGAGAGAGTGGGGAGGGTGGGGGCTGGCTAAAGCTAATGATCTACATTCAGCGGCCTGTCCAAATCAAATCAAATGTATTCAAATCCAATTTGATTGGTCACATACACATGTTGAGCAGATGTTATTGCAAAATGCTTGATCAGAGAGAGATCAATGGTCCATAATAATCCATAACCACTGGCCAGACATTCAACCACTGTCTGTCCACACCAGGGGAGATGGCTTATTTACTGACCATTTACATGTTAAGACACAAATATTCACATCCCATTCAAAATCATGGTCATTTCTCATGGGGCACAGCTATACTTAAGAACTAAATTCACAAAAGTAACTTGAAAAAAATTACGTATTTGATCGATTTACTGTTGAAAATAAAATACAATAGTCCAATACCAAAATAACCATCCTCTATCTGCATTCTTTGGTAGGCATTACATGGAAAGGATTCATTAATAAGTGAACCACCTGTTCTCCACCCCCAGGCCTCCCTCTCATCTCCACCCACAGGTCGAGCCTCTTACCTTCAGGGCACAGAATATACACGAGTCCTCCATGCACTTGTGTGTGGTCAGCTGCCGGAAGCTCCGCCGAAAGATGTCCAGGTGCCACAGGACCTGTGGAAAACGAGAGAAGAAAGAGTGAGACAAAATGACATTCAAATTCTCCTCAAGTCGGACCTCACAACTCCGGATTACCTGATTTCTAAATGGAATCTACTGAGTAAACAACATAAAGCTGTTATAAAGGAAACGCTACGGGAGCGTGTGACAAACATTTGCTCCTCTGCGTCGCCTGCTGTTGACTTTCCCACCCTCCATAAGTGCCAACGCTTTGCTCCAAAAGTCTAAGCTTTTCACAGATTCAAAACCCTTAGAGGGAGTGTCTATCATGTCTATCTGTGGAAATCTAAAGTTCTCTAAAGCCAGTGGAATTCCCTCGCTAACTCGTACCTGATGCTAAAGGATGTCCCTCCCTGAATTTGAGGTTTGTTACACAACCACAGTGGAGCCCACTGCTGTCCTGTCCAATCCCCTGTTGGCTCTGAGAGCCCACCACTACTGCACTAGCCCAAGCCCGTCCAATAGGAACAAGAGCAGGTCCTGTCCAATCAGATCCCTGATGCCTCCCAGGCTCTTAATCTCCTCAGCAGGGGAGGAATCCTGCACGCCTCACCAGGAGTTACGGGAAGAAGATGAAGAAAGAAAGAGAGGGGGAGCGAGACGGACAGAGAGGGAGCCAGAGAAAGAGTGTATGTGATAGACCGCGGGATAAGGGAGAGAAGGTGGAATAGAGAGAGAGAGAGAGAGAGAGAGAGAGAGAGAGAGAGTGTGTGTGTGTGTGAGAGAGCACCAGTCCCATCACTTTGAGGAATGTACGCTTGCCCAGGTCTGGCTGAGATGCTGGGTGTCAGCGGAACAAACGCGGCCCTTGCAGTTTCCCGTCGGGAGGCTCCCTGGCATACCATCTTCCATCTGGCACCCTGCCTGAGCAGCCCAAGGGGAACGGGGGTCCAGGGCCCACCCCCACCTGTTCAGTGTCTAACTCGGCCTCACAGCGCCCACGCCATGGTCCTGCTGACACGTCCGCACACCACCGAGCTGAATTATAGACAGGCCTGTCAGTCTCTGTTAACCTAAACTTCCTTCTTCTCTCTCTGTTCCCCCTGTCCCAGACACTACCTATTTGCAGTATCCCTTTACCTAAAAATGCCTCTCATCTACTCACCTATCATTCCACCAAACAATGCTTGACAATCTTCCCACCAATCACGATCCACCCAAAATAATCACCCTATACAGTACAGTACTTCAATAGTTTCTACAGTGGTGGAACAGCTATCTAAACTTTTCCATAAGAATTTCAAACTGAAACGAATTTCAAACTGAAACACGGTTTCAATCAATTGAAACATCAATCATGATCCACCCAATTGTCACCCTATACTGTGCACCAATACATTTCTGCAGCGATAGAAACAGCTATCCAAACTTTCCCATAAGTATTGAAACTAAAACATGGCTTCAATTTAAACTCAAACAATATTAGTAGAGATATAGCGAGTGTGGTCAGGCATGTGTAATGTCTCAGCGAGCAGCAAGTCTGGAGCATCTGTTTCAGCACTAATACGCAGCGAAGCAGGTTAATAGCAATCAACAGCATTGGTCGTGACAGGCTCCAAAGGTCAATATAACTGACCTCTAACAGTTTCTGCAAGGCAAAGGACTCCTCCAGGACTACTCCAGCACAGTGAGAACCATGACTCTTACTGGTGTATGCCTCCTCGGGCATGAATATACAATCTGTCAAAGAGTGTGATAAAACCCTATCATGGTCACAACATTTTAAAGGACTTTAGTTTTTTACAGCTGGTGTAGAAGATGGTTGCCGGGAGAAGTAGTAAAAAGTGCTCAGGCGGTTTGAAGACAATGTTGTGACACTGCTGCCGGTGATATAAGAATTACAAAAGCTGTGAGGTTGAACTATAAAACGAATAGATGTTCCTTGATTCACAATTACCAACAACAATCACAACCTGACTGTAAAAAGGCAATGTGTCAAATACATGATTTAAGCGGCCCACATGATTTTTACTGGCCTATAAATTCAGATTGATTACTAGGCTACATTCCCAAAATGGTAACCTTCCAGAGCTTTGTCACTATGGACATCAAAACATTTTGGCCGGGGGTTGGAAATACCTGAGAGAGGAGGATGCTATCTTGAGACGAATCGTAAGATGAGAAGTTGCTAGTAATGCTCCTCATCACAGCCATAAGGAGGCAGTCAGCCACACACACAGACACATTAAAACCTCCAGATTTCAAAAAGTCCTGACTGAGGGAGAAAGAAGCCAGAGGTTTCATAACACCAGCAGCACTGCAGCAGCTAAACAGAAAGTGAATAGGATGCCTCAACACCTGGATCAGGGGTAAATTCATTATGTTGGTCGACCGAGATTGTTTTAGTCGAGCAGTAACAAATATATACAGTTGAAGTCGGAAGTTACATACACTTAGGTTGGAGTCCTTAAAACTCGTTTTTCAACCACTCCACAAATGTCTTGTTAACAAACTATAGTTTTGGTAAGTCGGTTAGGACATCTACTTTTTGCATGACACAAGTAATTTTTCCATCAATTGTTTACAGATATAAATAAATAAACAGACAGTTTATTTATTTCACTGTATCACAATTCCAGTGGGTCAGAAGTTTACATACACTAAGTTGACTGTGCCCTTATTAAACTGCTTAGAAAATTCCATAAAATTATGTCATGGCTTTAGAAGCTTCTGATAGGCTAATTGACATCATTTGAGTCAATCGGAGGTGTACCTGTGGATGTATTTCAAGGCCTACCTTCAAACTCAGTGCCTCTTTGCTTGACATCATAGGAAAATCAAAAAATAAATCAGCCAAGACCCCAGAAAACAAATTGTAGACCTCCACAAGTCTGGTTCATCCTTGGGAGCAATTTCCAAATGCCTGAAAGTACCACGTTCATCTGTACAAACAATAGCACGCAAGTATAAACACCATGGGACCACGCATGGAAGGAGACCATTCAGGAAGGAGACGTGTTCTGTCTCCTAGAGATGTAAGTACTTTGGAGCGAAAAGTGCAAATCAATCCCAGAACAACAGCAAAGGACCGTGTGAAGATGCTAGAGGAAACAGGTACAAAAGTATCTATATCCACAGTAAAACGAGTCCTATATCAACATAACCTGAAAGGCCGTTCAGAAAGTAAGAAGCCACTGCTCCAAAACCGCCATAAAAAAGCCAGACTACGGTCTGCAACTGCACATGGGGACAAAGGTCGTACTTTTTGGAGAAATGTCATCTAGTCTGATGAAACAAAAATAGAACTGTTTGGCCATAATGACCATTGTTATGTTTGGAGGAAAAAGGGGGAGGCTTGCAAGCCGAAGAACACCATCCCAACCGTGAAGCACAGGGGTGGCAACATCATGTTGTGGGGGTGCTTTGCTGCAGGAGGGACTGGTGCACTTCACAAAATAGATGGCATCATGAGGATGGAAAATATTGAAGCAACGTCTCAAGACATCAGTCAGGAAGTTAAAGCTTGGTCGCAAATGGGTCTTCCAAATGGACAATGACCCCAAGCATACTTCCAAAGTTGTGGCAAAATGGCTTAAGGACAACAAAGTCAAGGTACTGGAGTGGCCATCACAAAGCCCTGACCTCAATCCCACAGAAAATGTGTGGGCAGAACTGAAAAAGCGTGTGTGAGCAAGGAGGCTTACAAACCTGACTCAGTTACACCAGCTCTGTCAGGAGGAATGGGCCAAAATTCACCCAGTTTATTGTGGGAAGCTTGTGGAAGGCTACCCGAAACATTTGATCCAAGTTAAACAATTTAAAGGCAATGCTACCAAATACTAATTGAGTGTATGTAAACTTCTGACCCACTGGGAATGTGATGAAAGAAAAAATCCTTCTCTCTACTATTATTCTGACATTTAACATTCTTAAAATAAAGTGGTGATCCTAACTGACCTAAAACAGGGATTTTTACTTGGATTAAATGTCATGAATTGTGAAAAACTGAGTTTAAATGTATTTGGCTAAGGTGTATGTAAACTTCTGACTTCAACTGTATACACTACCGTTCAAAAGTTTGGGGTCACTTAGAAATGTCCTTGTTTTTGAAAGAAAAGCAACAATTTTGTCCATTAAAATAACATCAAATTGATCAGAAATACAATGTAGACATTGTTAATGTTGTAAATGACTATTGTACCTGGAAACTGCAAAAAGAATTATGGAATATCTATGTCAGGTTTTGGCCAGGACTGTTCTGGTTTTTTGTCACTAGATGTCCCCATTGCACCTTTTTTGTACCTTTTGTTTTTCCCTTGCTCTAATTATTGTTTGCACCTGTATGTCGTTCCCTTGTTAGTATTTAATCCCTGTGTGTTCCTCAGTTCCTTGCTCAGTGTTTGTATGTTAGCACCCAGCCCCAGCCTTGTTGTGAACATATATTTTTCTCTTGTTGGATTTTCCAGAGGTTCTCTGGTTTTGTTCTTTTGTATTTTGGATTAGTCTTTTGAGGTTTGTTTTTCCCTTGCTGTTTTTACCACTTTGTGGATTTTCTTTGTATTTTGGAAGATATCTATTTTTTTTATTAAACCACCATCTCTAGTACTGCTGTGTCTGCCTCATCTTCTGGGTTCTGCCGATTTAGTGACTGTTTCTCGCACCGGGTCCTGACAGAAACACTGAGCCATTAAAATGAACCCAGAGGCAGCCAGTACCCAGGACTTTTTTCCCATGCTGTCCCACCACGAGGGGACTGTCCAACGTCACGAAGCTGCTCTGGTTCAGTAAGAGGCCTTAATGGCTGGACATTCTCAACTTCTGTCGGAGATGATGACTTCCATAAAGCAGATTTCTGATCAACTTTCTCCTGCAACCGCTTCTGCTCCAGTTCATCAGATTCAAGTGCCCGTGGCAGTTAACCCCCTGGCTGAACCTCGTCTGCCGCCTCCCCAACGGTTCTCAGGTGATCCGAGTGGTTGTAAGGGGTTTTTCACCCAATGTTCTCTCTCCTTCGAGCTGCAACCCTCGTCATTTCCCACCGACCGGTCCAAGATAGCATATATCATCACCCTGCTGTCGGAAAAAGCCCTAGCCTGGGCTACTGCTGTGTGGGATGCCCAAAGTCCCTGCTGTGCCAGCTACTCTACCTTTGCTGAAGAATTCAAGCGAGTGTTTCAAGGTCCTACCAGCGGTCCTGACTCAGCCAAACAGCTCCTGACTCTCCGCCAAGGTCGGCGCAGCGTGACGGACTATGCCATCCAGTTCCGCACGGTGGCAGCAGCGAGTGGCTGGAATGACGAGGCGCTCACAGTGTGCTTTTTGAAGGGTCTTTCCGACACCATCCAAGATGAACTGGTCACTCGGGAACCACCGGACAACCTCGAGTCCCTGATCAAGTTGGCTTCACGCATAGACCAGCGTCTGAGAGAGAGAGAGCTCAACCGTAGATCTCTCACCCTAGCTCCTATCGGTCCCAGCTCCGAGTCTCCACCTTTATCCCCGCTGACTCCACCGGAACCCATGCAGGTTGGACGCATCTCCCAGGCTGAGAGAGACCGCCGGATGAGGGAGCGATGCTGTCTATATTGCGGCAAACCGGGCCATTTCCTCTCCACGTGTCCCGGGCTCCAGGGAAAACGCACTCTCCCGTGCAGGCCTGGGAGGACGGTAACGGGAAACATAACCTCCTCTCATCCATCCAACTCCCGCCTGCTCATTCCAGTTACCCTTTCCTGGGACAACCACGAGCTTCCCCTTCAAGCCTTGGTAGACTCTGGAGCCGCAGGTAACTTCATGGATGGTGTCTGGGCGAAGGAGAATGGCGTTCCCTCTGAACCTCTAAGTGACCCCATAAGGGTTACTACGTTGGATGGAAGCCCTTTGGGATCTGGACTTGTCACTCGTGTCACTACCCCCTTGCGTCTTTCAGTTTCCCAACACCAGGAAGTGATGAACTTTCATCTGACCTCGTGTTCCGAGTTCCCTCTCGTCCTTGGATACCCCTGGCTTCACAGCCATAACCCTCACATCGACTGGTCTGTGGGCACTATCAAGCAGTGGGGTCCTACGTGCCAAGCCACTTGTATCTTCCCAAGTTCCCCGAGTTCCCCTCCCGAGTCTCTAGAATCCATCGACCTGTCCCGAGTTCCCGAGTGTTACCATGACCTCAAACCGGTATTTAGCAAACAGAGGGCCACCAAACTACCACCCCATAGACCTTACGATTGCCCCATCGACCTGTTTCCGGGCACCTGCCCCCCCAGGGGTCGGATCTTTTCCCTATCTCCTCCCGAACGAGCTGCTATGGATACCTACATCAAGGACGCTCTGGCAGCAGGCCTCATGCGTCCATCCACCTCGCCGGCGGGAGCAGGGTTTTTCTTTGTGGCCAAAAAAGACGGGGGATTACGTCCTTGCATCGACTACCGGGGACTTAATGCCATAACCGTCCGTAACCGCTACCCGCTACCCCTTATGGCCACAGCCTTTGAGCTGCTCCAGGAAGCAGTGGTCTTCACTAAGCTTGACCTGCGGAACGCATACCATCTTGTGCGGATCAAACCCGGTGACGAGTGGAAGACCGCTTTCAACACGCCTACTGGTCACTACGAATACTTGGTGATGCCCTTCGGCCTGACCAACGCCCCGGCTGTGTTCCAAGCGCTCATAAACGATGTGCTTAGGGATATGCTTAACATTTTCGTGTTTGTTTACTTGGATGACATCCTCATCTTTTCGAGCTCCCTTCAAGAACACACTAAGCATGTCAGACAAGTGCTCAAACGCCTCCTAGACAGCCATTTGTACGTTAAGCCGGAAAAGTGTGAATTCCATTCCTCTCGAGTACAGTTCCTGGGATTTGTAGTGGAACCCGGTCGAGTCCAGATGGACCCCAAGAAGGTAGGGGCGGTAGCAGATTAGCCCACCCCCAAGTCCGTTAAGGAAGTTCAGCGTTTCCTGGGCTTCACTAACTTCTACCGCAAGTTCATCAAGAACTTCAGCTCGGTGGCAGCCCCTCTCTCAGCTTTAACCAAGGGTGGCAACACAAGGTTTCTGTGGGGAAGAGAAGCTGAGACGGCCTTCCAAGGACTCAAGCAGCGCATCCTCTCTGCTCCCATCCTGACACTACCGACGGCGGATGAACCTTTTGTGGTGGAGGTAGACGCATCAGAGGTTGGTGTTGGAGCTGTCCTGTCTCAGAGGGGTGAAGACAAGAGGCTTCATCCTTGCGCCTTCTTCTCTCACCGGCTTACCCCGGCCGAGAGGAATTACGATGTGGGGGATCGTGAACTCCTAGCGGTTAAGATGGCATTGAAGGAATGGAGACACTGGCTCGAGGGGGCTTCTCAACCGTTTCAAGTGCTTACGGACCACAAAAATCTGGAGTATATCCAGCAGGCGAAGCGGTTGAACTCCAGACAAGCTCGATGGTCTCTTTTCTTCAGCCGATTCCAGTTTATTCTCACCTATAGACCCGGGTCGAAGAATCTCAAACCGGATGCCTTGTCACGAGTCTACTCTCCTGCCATTCGAGAAGATACTGACATGACTGTTCTTCCTGCCGCTAAGATCGTGGCTCCGATCTCGTGGCAAGTGGAGGATACCGTGAAACAAGCTCAAGCCATCGAACCGGGCCCTGGAGGAGGTCCTGCTAATCGGTTGTTTGTTCCCAAGGCAGCAAGGTCCCAAGTCCTTCTGTGGGGGCACTCCTCTCGCCTCACCTGTCACCCGGGCGTAGGTCGCACCTTGGAGTTCATCCAGCGTAAGTTCTGGTGGCCCACCATAAAAGAAGACGTTGCCACTTTCGTCAAGGCCTGTTCTGTGTGCTGCCAGGGCAAATCTTCTCACCTCCGCCCTCAAGGACTCCTTCACCCTTTATCTATTCCCCACCGACCCTGGTCCCATATCTCGCTGGACTTTATTACTGGCCTTCCTCCGTCCCATGGTAATACTACGATCCTAGTCATCATCGACAGGTTTTCTAAGGCGGCCAGGTTTGTTCCCTTGACCAAATTACCTTCTGCCAAGGAAACAGCTGAGTTGGTGATTAACCATGTGTTCCGAGTCTTTGGCATCCCGCAAGATATGGTTTCCGACAGAGGTCCCCAGTTCGCCTCAAGGTTTTGGAAGGCCTTCTGCCAACTCATAGGGGCCACGGCCAGTTTATCTTCAGGGTACCATCCGGAGTCCAACGGCCAAACTGAGAGGATGAATCAGGAGCTGGAAACCACCCTCAGATGTATGGTTTCCAACAACCCATCCACATGGTCATCCTTCATTGTTTGGGCTGAGTACGCGCACAACACCTTGTGCTCCTCCTCCACTGGTATATGCCCGCACGAGTGTCAGTTTGGCTATGCTCCTCTATTGTTCCCGGACCAGGAGGCAGAAGTCAGAGTGCCTTCAGCCTCGAGGTTCATCAGACGCTGTCGGCTTACGTGGAAGAAGGCCCGTCTTAATCTTCTGCGTTCCTCACAGCAGTACCAACGACAAGCCAACAGACGTCGCCGTCCCGGTCCTACCCTGTACCCCGGCCAGAGAGTATGGCTCTCAACAAAAAACTTACCGCTACGGGTGGAGTCTCGCAAGCTGTCCCAGAGATTCATCGGACCCTTTAAGATTGCCAGGAGAGTCAATCCCGTTACTTTTCGCCTACACTTACCCAGATCCCTTAAAATCAATCCCACATTTCACATTTCTTTATTAAAACCTGTTGTTTTTTCTCCCCTTATTCCGGCAGGCAGACCTCCCCCTCCGCCCCGTGTCATCGGAGGCCAGTCGGCTTATACCGTCCACCGGATACTGGACTCCCGCCGGGTGCAGCGGTCCTGGCAGTATCTGGTGGACTGGGAAGGCTACGGTCCCGAGGAGCGCTCCTGGGTTCCTGCCAAGGACATACTGGACCTTGACCTCATTCGTCAGTTCAGGGCCCTCCACCCTGAGAAGGCTGGTAGGAACGTCAGGAGCCGTTCCTAGGAGGGGGATTCTGTCAGGTTTTGGCCAGGACTGTTCTGTTTTTTTGTCACTAGATGTCCCCATTGCACCTTTTTTGTACCTTTTGTTTTTCCCTTGCTCTAATTATTGTTTGCACCTGTATGTCGTTCCCTTGTTAGTATTTAATCCCTGTGTGTTCCTCAGTTCCTTGCTCAGTGTTTGTATGTTAGCACCCAGCCCCAGCCCAAGCCTTGTTGTGAACATATATTTTTCTCTTGTTGGATTTTCCAGAGGTTCTCTGGTTTTGTTCTTTTGTATTTTGGATTAGTCTTTTGAGGTTTGTTTTTCCCTTGCTGTTTTTACCACTTTGTGGATTTTCTTTGTATTTTGGAAGATATCTATTTTTTATTAAACCACCATCTCTAGTACTGCTGTGTCTGCCTCATCTTCTGGGTTCTGCCGATTTAGTGACTGTTTCTCGCACCGGGTCCTGACAATCTACATGGGTGTACAGAGGCCCATTATCAGCAACCATCACTCCTGTGTTACAAGGGCACGTTGTGTTAGCTAATCCAAGTTTATCATTTTAAAAGGCTAATTGATTATTAGAAAAACCTTTTGCAATTATGTTAGCACAGCTGAAAACTGTTGTTCTGATTAAAGAAGCAATAAAACTGGCATTCTTTAGACTAGTTGAGTATCTGGAGCATCAGCATTTGTGGGTTCGATTACAGGCTCAAAATGTCCAGAAACAAAGACCTTTCTTCTGAAACTCGTCAGTCTGTTCTTCTTTTGAGAAATTAATGCTATTCCATGTGAGAAATTGCCAAGAAACTGAAGATCTGGTACAACGCTGTGTACTACTCCCTTCACAGAACAGTACAAACTGGCTCTAACCAGAATAGAAAGAGGAGTAAGAGGCCCCGGTGCACAACTGAGCAAGAGGACAAGTACATTAGAATGTCTAGTTTGAGAACCAGACGCCTCACAAGTCCTCAACTGGCAGCTTCATTAAATAGTACCCGCAAACACCAGTCTCGACGTCAACAGTGAAGAGGCGACTCCGGGATGCTGACCTTCTAGGCAGAGTTCATCTGTCCAGTGTCTGTGTTCTTTTGCCCATCTTAATCTTTTATTTTTATTGACCAGTCTGAGATATGGCTTTTTCTTTGCAACTCTGCCTAGAAGGCCAGGATCCCGGAGTCGCCTCTTCACTGTTGACGTTGAGACTGGTGTTTTGCGGGTACTATTTAATGAAGCTGCCAGTTGAGGACTTGTGAGGCGTCTGAGGTCAAATCTAGCTCTGTATCACATCGGAATGCACCTCCCAAATGTTTTAACAATGCTGAGGGCTCTGTATAGCTCCGCATTGACATGATTGGTTGACAGTACGTGGTGGCGGTACATCCTGTATAAACACAAACTCACTTCCTTGACAACATCTATGCATTGCTCTGTGAAGTGCAAGAAGTATGAATGCCCTCACTTCTGCTGAGGCCATATCACCGTAAATACTGCATGGCCAATGCAGACTTCAGATTGACCAGATGCACAATGCACTTCTCTCTCCAAAATGCGCTCTCTCCCACCAATTTGTGCACATACATTGTTTCATAACTTCATTGTGTGAATTGTTTGCCTTTGAATGTTAGTGTCTATCAATTCCACATTACATATATCACCAGTAGTACATTTACTGTTAATTCCTATAATTTCTAATCTACAATGTTTGTTACTTTGGTTACGGTCATTTCTTTTAAATCAAATCAAATTGTATTATTATATTATTCCAGTCTTCCTGTTCTCATTGTCGGAGTGGACACATTGTTTGCAGAATGCTGTGCTACACTTGTGAGAAACAAGTTTTGGTTTATTTAATACCATTTACGAGTTCTGTCAATTTATTCATTGTCTTTTGTTTGGAGCGCTCCTGTCAATGTTGAGTCTATAGGCTACCTGGCCTGCACGCAAATGTAGGCATATCATTGTGCCCATTTTGGGGCCTGATAGTATTTCTGATTGCCTTAACACACCACCAGTGATGACCTGTGGAGCTTCTCAAAGTAATCTTTTCTTCGCCTCAAACAGCAAGCAAACAGTATATTTTTACATCCATTGGGAATTACAATAGTTCCTCAATGTATTTGAAAAATCATTCCAGCTCTCTCCCTTTCGCTAACCACTCAGCATTTAAGGGAAAAATATCATGCTCTGATCCAGTGGAAACATCATAAAATAGGCTTCTTATCAGTGCTTGACTTGGACTGAAATAGATTGTGGTACTCATTTTGGGTGCTAGTACTCTTTATCACAAGTGATGGCTGGTATGACTGACAGATTGAAGGCATTATCAGGGACAGGGTCATGCAGAGTGGCAACCCAGCAGGGAGGGCTTATAAATAAACTGATCATACATTCCAACAATTCTGGAAAAATAACTGAAGGTCCGGGGTATTTCACACACACAGTACCATTTCTAGTTTTTATGTTGCTGATGTTTGGAATGTTTTGTGCAGCGCTAGAATGTTCTGGCATATACATTTATGGGTAGTACTTTTTTTGTCTATCTGACGGACATTGAACCCCAACTCACAGCTCTTTTAGTCTAGGTGGACCTGAATGCCAAAATATTCATGAGATAGAGGTGCTCAAAGTTGACACATTTTGCATAACCCACCATACTCTGAGACATCCATGTCTTCATCACTGGAAAAGATAAACAGTTGAGTTTAATATCATTTAAAGGCTTACAAACAGGGTTGTCAACCTATTTAATAATTTCTTGAAATCAAGTTTAAAGAAAAATGAAGTTATGTTTTTCAACCTTTAGCGTCAACTATCTAAAAACGTGTTGTGTTGTGCCCGTCATCAATTGAAACACAACATGCTTTTGAATACAGGGTGGGTAGAAATTGAAATCATAAAATGGACCTATCCCTTCAGACCACTACAATTTAGCTGGTACGCCATTTAAATTGAATTGACATTTTTACTTTTTCTAATTACTTTCACAAAGATGTGTAAATTCTATTATCTGTATTTCTATGATTTCAATAGGTTTCCTATGGAGGATTGACAGTATAATTTAAAACAGATATTCCGATTCAAGTAAACATTCTCTGATGTGTGGACCTCCAACCATCTTTGTGGTATCATTTAACAGTCATAATGTCCATTTGATTCCCATTTTAGTACATTCATCAGCCAAAACATGAACCCCACCCTGTATTCAGGAGCATGTTGTGACTCAACCGATGGCGGGCACAACACATATAATTTTTAGGGCTGTCCCCAAATAAAAAAAATCTTGGTTGATTGTAAGTTGTCTGTTCTTTCAACCAATCGATTGCTGGAAATGTTTTAACGTGTATTTTTCCATTTATAGAGAAATGTGTTTTAATAAAATTAACTATGTGCATTGAGTTTGTCTGATGCTTTAAGCTTACGGTTTGATGCCTCAAGAGGGTGCCAGAGATCTAGATAACCAGAAGAAAATAAACTTGACCTGACCCAACTATTCTCCTCCCACTCCTGCTGGCGTTCGCATATTCTGCCATTACTGTCCTGAAGTTACTGGTACTAAATACATATCCTATAAATGACATTGGCTACACATGGCCTGTCTGCAACTATTAACTTGGGTCCGGCCCAAAGCTTGTGCTAGCGAACTTGCAACATTGTATAAAACATTCTGGGCTCTCAGTTTCCAGCGCCAGTGAGCTCAGGGCAGACACAGCTGTAGGCTATTTGCGCAAGGGATAAGAAGCAGTGCTTGACTTGGGCAGGAGCTCACTGGAGTTGAGTACCGGCACCTCAAATGTTCTACTGCTTGAGCTCTTGTTCCTCTTATAGAATATTAGCTCAAAAGTATTGTGGAGCTCCTGCTCCTAAATATAAAAAAGGGTTCCAAGGAACTGATCCAAGAGCGAGAGGCAGGAAAGCGTGATGAAAGGCAGAGATAAGCTGACTGGAAGAGAAGGGAATCGATGATATAACAAAATGAGCACAATTCCAGCCTTAATGCTGCCATGATGACAGCACTCAAGGCAGGATTAGGGCAATTCCACGATAACGGAATTACACTGAGACTCAGATTTTTCACTTTAAAATATATATGCCAAACAAAAAACATTGATTTCTAAGTTTAACAAACCATAGACACCTTGAGTTTGAAAGAATCTATTTTGGTTATTGAACTGAAGTGGACTTACACCCAATAACAGAATTACGGTAACAGAATTACATCAAGGGTCCCTGATCTGTTCTACATCATCATTATGGATATGAATGTCATTTTCTTCATGGTGATGTATCCTGAATTGGTACACAAAGGTAGAAATGCGCAATATCATTATTTGCACGTATGGGTATTATTCTATACACTGGCTAATATTGTAATGAACTTCACCCCAAAACAAGACCAAATTTGGTTGGTTCCGACCAGACCAAATCTGAACCAATCATCGACGTCTATGTTTCACAAGTTTGGACATCACAGTACAGAACAGTAGAGCACAGCACATCACAGAAGAGTACAGTATAGTACATTATACTGTACTCTACTCTAGTGTGCTCTACTGTACTGAACTCTAATTTACTCTAATGTACTGTACTGAACTATACTCTACTCTACTTTTCTTTACTGTACTGTACTCTACGTGCTTCACTGTACTGTACTATGCTGTCCAAACTTGTGAAACATAGACAATGATTGGTTCAGATTTTGTCCAAGGCCGGTCCGAACTGGCTCAAAAATCAACATCTGTGGACGTTGAAATCAAGGCCAGGGCGGACTGACCAAATTTCAACTACTTTTCAACCTCCATGGACGTCCGGTGTTGGTCGGTGCTCAGTGTGTGCGGATGTTGGTTACAGTAAATGGAAAGAGAGGGGGCTAATGGGTGTGTGTCGGTAAGAGCCGAGAGAGGTAACACTAACTGGAGAGAGATAGAAGAGAGAGGAAGAGAGAGAGAGAGGGGAGGGGTTGTCCAGACTGTTTTCACACTCCCGCTCTGACCACCAGATGACAGAAAGAAAACAGCTATGAGCTGAACATAACAGTATGCCGGTGGAAGGGAGGACAATAGCAGGTGACCCAACTGTGGCTTGTGACTACTATGATTTCCCATTGCAGCCAATTCAATTGAAGTCATTCCGTTACTGATTTTTCTGTAATTCTGTTACCGATTTGGAACCTGGAAGCAAAAAGGATTCTTCAAAGGGACCTCCTATGGGGACGCGGGAATAACCCTTTTTGGATTCTATACTGAACCAAAATATAAATGCAGCATGCAACAATTTCAACGATTTCAACGATCAGTCAATTGAAATAAATTCATTATGCCCTAATCTATGGATTCCACATGACTGGGCAGGGGTGCAGCTATGGGTGGGCCTGGGAGGGCATAGGCCCACCCACTTGGGAGCAAGGCCCACCCACTGGGGAGCCAGGCGCAGCCAATCAGAATAATTTTTGATTACAGACAGAAATACTCCTCAGTTTCATCAGCTGTCCGGGTGGCTGGTCTCAGTCGATACCGCAGGTGCAGAAGCCGGATGTGGAGGTCCTGGGCTGGCGTGGTTACACGTGGTCTGCGGTTATGAGGCCGGTTGGACGCACTGCCAAATTCTCTAAAACGACGTTGGAGATGGCTTATGGTAGAGAATTTAACATTCAATTCTCTGGCAGCAACTTTGGTAGACATTCCTGCAGTCAGCATGTCAATTGCACGCTCCCTCAAAACTTCAGACATCTGTGGCACTGTGTTGTGTGACAAAACTGCACATTTTAGAGTGGCTTTTTATTGTCCCCAGCACAAGGTGCACCATTGTAATGATCATGCTGTTTAATCAGCTTCTTGATATGCCACTCCTGTCAGGTAGATGGATTATCATGGAGAAATGCTCACTAACAGGGATGTAAACAAATTTGTGCACAGAATATGACAGAAATAAGCTTTTTGTGCATATGGAACATTTCTGGGATCTTTTATTTCAGCTCGTGTCACATGGGTCCAACACTTTACATGTTGCGTTTATATTTTGGACAAACACCTTTTTTTTGTAAGAGTGTACCTTTACTTGTTACTTCTGTGAACTTTCATTATCCTCCCTCATGAGGGAGATAAATTAGAAAATATCTTAAAGATTGTCACGGATCCCTCTGGAACTTTCGTTGCGCACACCTGGCCGCTATTCCCACTGATTGTATTTGTATATATGTTCCCTTTGGTGCGGTCGATTGCTGTTACAATGTCCGTTGGTGCGTGTGAGTACCTGTGCTGTGTGTTTTGGGCTTTCGTGCCATTGTGGATTGCGCAGATGATTACGGGTCTCGTCCCGTGTGTATTTATTCGAAGTACTCCTCGCTCTTTTGTTTGGGTTTCAACCCTGTGTTTTTGTTACGTGTTTGTTTGTTCTTCATCCCCGTGCCCTTACACGGCACGCCGTAATTTGGGGTATAATAAAATAAACCGATTCGCATTCCTGCGCCTGTCTCCCGAATCATTGTTACCAACGTGACAAAGATATGTGGGTCTTTGGAAATGGAATTACAAGGCAATGTTTTGTAAACTTACAGAAGGCAAATAATTTATCCAAAACTAAATATAAGTGTTGATATTAGTTAGCAGGGGTCTTTACTTCAACATTACTGTGTTTTGATATATTTATAATACCTTTTAAGACTTATTCTGGTAGATGTTTTCTAAGACCCCTTTTCTATCTGTTTGACCACAAATCAAAGCCATGCTATGCTTAAAATTGAGATTCTTTTTTTTAAATGGTTGAAAAATGTATCTATGCCTTCATTTCCCCAAAATATAGACTCTTAGTTTTCATTTGATACCCAATTTGTCCTTTTACATGAAAATGACAATTAGCAGATTACACTGAAGCAGAGAAAGGGAGGTGGCAGGGGAGGGGGAAAACAGACAACTTCTAACCCTATCTAGCCTGCCTCTATGCAGCATAGAGCCCTCTGCAATCAATCGCACCCCAGAGACCCAACAGCACTGACAATCAGAGAAGGGTGAGCGCCACAACATCCAGGGAACCAACTCATTCCAGGCCTACCCCTCAGCCAAGATTTAGGACCAAACATGTGGCATGACAGATTTTATACCGAGGGTGGAGGTTTTGACTGCACAACTTTTTTTTAGCCCATGACGGATAGGTGCCTGCCTTACTGGTTTGGTATGGTATCTGTGTCTGTGTGCAAGTAGTATGTGTTACTGCAGTTATTTTTAGAGGGCTAAGTTAAGAATAACAGAAAATATAGCGCTTGAGTGTATTTTACCTAAGAGAGAATGGGATCATATGTGTATATTAAGCAATCAGGTAGCCTAGCAGAGCTGACTAGGTGAAAAATCTGTCGACGTACCCTTGAGCAAAGCACTTAACCCGTAATTGCTCCTGTAAGTCACTCTGGATAAGAGAATCTGCTAAATGACTCAAATGTAAAATATGCAATCAGTACAATTCCTGGTTAGCGTTTTCCTTCTTGTCCTTTGCCCCGCTGCAGAGTGCAAAGCAAGACCATGGCATTTTCCCGACGCACACACACATCCTTCCCAGGTATGTGAACCCTTCTCACTTGGTGGTGGTCTTTTTGTTTGACAGGCCACTGGCCAGGATGGAAATAGTGTCCAGTCCACAGCTGTCCTGCACAATGCAGAGTGCAGATAATGAAGATATAGTACCTAACCTCTCCACATGGGATTGATAAGAGGGCCAAAGGAAGACAGGTGTCTGTCTGTATGATAACATGGGGCAGAGCTGCTTGTTGCTGCAATGTTCCAGGCCGCTCCCTCATCCTGTTCAGATGTCAGAACAACATGGCAACTCTACTCCTCATCTGAGCACAGGCCCAACAACTACAATTCACAAACGTGCCATTTCTATTGGCCCTGAGGTATTCCCAGCATACATCCTCTTGATCACTTTTGGTCACAATTATACAACCCTTGCATGCCATTCTAAACAGGGCCAGTGAAGCTCAACACATTCGTTCCCAGGTTTGCGTGTCCTTGTTGGACTGTGGAGCGGGTTGATAGGGAGGCACGCGGCACAGATGCTGCTCTCCTATTGGCCTCGAGGCATCTCCGGGCCTGGTTCTGTACATTCTATGGAAATGAGAGAGGCAGGAGAGCATGACAAAGTCATCCCAACTGGACAGCTCTGGAGAAAAGTGATATCCCAGCAGAAAAAAAGAGCCGTTGTCGTTTCTGAATTGTCATGAAGTGCATGTGGAAAAAGAGATGGCAGAAAGGCGAGAGGGACTGATGGAAGGAAAGCGGGAGGGAAAAGGGAGGGAGGAAGAAGGGCTCTGTTGAACCCCAGGACATCTGTTTCCTGAGATGGGATGTCAGGTGATATATTACTCATGTTTGGTAACACTTTATTTGGATAGTCCATCTGTAGATGCTCTACAGACCATCTACAGACTATCAGTAACATTTCAACTTACTATCTACCAACCCTAACTCTAGCTCTAACCATGATCTACCCTTATCCTAACCCTAAACGTAATCCCTTACCCTAACCCTTATTCTAAACCTAAGCCTAACTGTAACCTTGGCAAGCAGTTGCTTATCAACAGATTGTTTGCTGAAAGTACGACCATCTGTAGAGAAACTACAGATGGAAAATCCAGACCATCCAAATAAAGTGTGACCTTCATGTTTTCCCAACACTTAATCAGAACTACGGGCAGTCTATCTATCGTTAAGAATAAGGTGTGCTGCTCAAAGCAACTTTAGGCTAGAAACATGGCGAAATCAGAAAGAGTCATATTGTGCAAGTAATTACTGTAATCAAAACAAGCACCATGAGGCAATTGTGAACAGCAGACAAATGATCAACTCAAGCTGTTAATTTGAGTCTCCATGGATGATTAGGTCACAGGAAGTACTGAGCTGCTACCAGGAAGTAGGCATGCTTTGCTTTGTTTGTTTGCTTCAGTTGTGAATCGTGATGGGAAATGGGTTAAGTAATAGTTGTTTTTTCCTTCCTTCCATCTCAAGCCCTAGAACCCATGAAAGACAGATGGCCAAATACCCAACACACAGGACCATTAGATTGGACAGATTTCCATCTGATGAGGTTTTCAAATTTGAAAAACAATCACAGACAGAGGGAAGCCATGGGCTACTTATTTTCCGATATGGAATATCAGAGAGTATTGTGGAGCTGTCCTTCTGGCAAATGGAATTTCCTATTTCAAAAGGAACTGGGTCCTTCAGTGCTAAATTTGGACAGCTTATAAAAGAGTGACATTATTTACCCCTGGGATTTATGGGATATTCAATGAGCTGTTCAACGCAGTGTGACTTACATGCTCCCATGGCCCTTTCTTTTCCCAACATTGCTTTAATAGGAGCTACTCAATTCATCTATTACAACCAATTATTTGTGCAGACAGTCACAGAGCAAACTGTGATAGTCAGCCAACGTATGTGATCAGTCTGGATGGGAGCGAGGGAGAAATGAACACAGAAAACTGAGTGGCAAATCTTTTTGCAGAACACATTAACATATTCAAATGAATGAATAAATCCTTGCAAACTGTGGTCTCAACTGTACATAATAGGTTGTGAATTAAATACAGTGCCTTCAAAAAGCATTCATATTACTTATTCCACATTTTGTTGTGTTACAGCCTGAATTCAAAATGGATTCAATCATTTCTTCTCTCACCCATCTACACACAATAACTCAGAATGACAAAGTGAAAACATGTTTTTAGACATTTCTTGCAAAAGTATAGAAAATTAAATACAGAAATTATTTTCTGCCCATTTGTCACAATCGTTATATGGTGGAAGAGAGGACCAAAGCGCAGCGTGGTTTGAATACATCTTCTATTTTTAATGAAGACGAAAACGAAGAACACTTTACAAACTACAAAAAAACAACAAACGAACGAACGTGACGCTATAATCCAAAATAGTGCTGACACTAAACACTACACATAGACAATAACCCACGAACTGGACGGAGGGGCAGCTCCGGACTGAGGGGCAGCTCCGGACTGAGGGGCAGCTCCGGACTGAGGGGCAGCTCCGGACTGAGGGGCAGCTCCTGACTGAGGGGCAGCTCCTGACTGAGGGGCAGCTCCTGACTGGCGGGCGGCTCAGGCAGCTCCTGACTGGCGGGCGGCTCTGGCAGCTCCTGACTGGCGGGCGGCTCTGGCAGCTCCTGACTGGCGGGGGGCTATGACGGCTCCTGACTGGCGGGCGGCTCTGGCGGCTCCTGACTGGCGGGCGGCTCTGGCGGCTCCTGACTGGCGGGCGGCTCTGGCGGCTCCTGACTGGCGGGCGGCTCTGGCGGCTCCTGACTGACGGGCGGCTCTGGCGGCTCCTGACTGACGGGCGGCTCTAGCGGCTCAGGACAGACGGGCGGCTCTGACGGCTCAGGACAGACGGGCGGCTCTGACGGCTCAGGTCAGACGGGCGGCTCTGACGGCTCAGGTCAGACGGGCGGCTCTGACGGGTCAGGACAGACGGGCGGCTCTGACGGCTCAGGACAGACGGGCAGCGCAGGCGGCGCTGGGCAGACGGACAGCTCAGACGGCGCTGGGCAGACGGGCAGCGCAGGTGGTGCTGGGCAGACGGGCAGCGCAGGCGGCGCTGGGCAGACGGCAGACTCTGGCCTGCTGAGGCGCACAGTAGGCCTGGTGCGTGGTGCCGGAACTGGTGGTACCGGGCTAAGGACACGCACCTCAAGGCTAGTGCGGGGAGCAGGAACAGGCCGTACAGGGCTCTGGAGACGCACAGGAGGCTTGGTGCGTGGTGCCGGAACTGGTGGTACCGGGTTGGGGACACGCACCTCAAGGCTAGTGCGGGGAGAAGGAACAGGGCGTACTGGACTCTGGAGACGCACAGGAAGCTTGGTGCGTGGTGTTGGCACTGGTGGTACTGGGCTGGTGCGAGGGGCTGCCACAGGCGGACTGGTGCGTGGAGAAGGCACCGGATAGACCGGACCGTGGAGGCGCACTACAGGTCTCGAGCACCGAGCCTGCCCAACCCTACCTGGCTGAATACTCCCCGTGGCCATTCCAGTACGGCGAGGTGGAATCAGCCGCACTGGGCTATGAACACGTATGGGAGACACCATACGTAGGGCTGGTGCCATGTACCCCGGCCCAAGGAGACGCACTGGTGACCAGATGCGTAGAGCCGGTTTCATGGCACCTGGCTCGATGCCCACCCTAGCCTGGCAGATACGAGGTGCTGGAATGTACCGCACCGGGCTATGCACACGCACCGGGGACACCGTGCGCATCTCTGCATAACACGGTGCCTGCCCGGTCGCTCTCTCTCCACGGTAAGCACGGGAAGTTGGCTCAGGTCTCCTACCTGGCTTAACACTACTCCCCGTGTCCCCCCCCCAATACATTTTTGTGGCTACCTCTCTGGCTTCCAGCCGCGCTTTCGTGCAGCCTCCTCATACCACCGCCTCTCCGCTTTCGCTGCCTCCAGCTCAGCTTTGGGACGGCGATACTCACCAGCCTGTTTCCATGGTCCCTTTCCGTCCAGTATTTCCTCCCATGTCCAGAAATCCTGACCTCGCTGTCTCTCCTGCTCCTGCCCGTTACCACGCTGCTTGGTCCTTGGTTGGTGGGTTATTCTGTCACGATCGTTATATGGTGGAAGAGAGGAGGACCAAAGCGCAGCGTGGTTTGAATACATCTTCTATTTTTAATGAAGACGAAAACGAAGAACACTTTACAAACTACAAAAAAAAAAAAAACGAACGAACGTGACGCTATAATCCAAAATAGTGCTCACACTAAACACTACACATAGACAATAACCCACGAACTACCCAATGAATATGGCTGCCTAAATATGGTTCCCAATCAGAGACAACGATAGACAGCTGTCTCTAATTGAGAACCAATCTAGGCAACCATAGACATACATACACCTAGACTAGACACTGCCCCATAAACATACAAAACCACTAGACAATACAAAACACATACATCCCCCATGTCACACCCTGACCTAACTAAAATAATAAAGAAAACAAAGATAACTAAGGCCAGGGCGTGACACCATTATTCTTTTCAAAAATCTTCAAGTTGTCAAATTGGTTGTTGATCAGGTCTTTCAGGTCTTGCAATATTACTTTAGTGCCTTGTTGCAAACAGGATGCATGTTTTGGAATATTTGTTATTCTGTACTGACTTCCTTCTTTTCCCTCTGTCAATTAGGTTAGTATTGTGGAGTAACTACAATGTTGTTGATCCATCCTCAGGTTTTTTCCTATCACAGCCATTAAACACTGTAACTGTTTTAAAGTCACCATTGGCCTCATGGTGAAATCCCTGAGCGGTTTCCTTCCTCTCCGGCAACTGAGTTAGGAAGGATGCCTGTATCTTTGTAGTGACTGGGAGTATTGACACACCATCCAAAGTGTAATTGTCACGCTCTGACCTTAGAGAACCGTTTTATTTCTCTATTTGGTTAGGTCATGGTGTGATTAGGGTGGGCATTCTATGTTTCCTATTTCTTTGTTTTTGGCCGAGTGTGGTTCCCAATCAGAGGCAGCTGTCTATTGTTGTCTCTGATTGGGAATCATACTTAGGTAGCCTTTTTCCCACCTGTGTTTTGTGGGTAGTTATTTTCTGTTTAGTCTCTGTTACCTGACAGAACTGTTCGCTTTCGTTTTGTTACTTTGTTCGAGTGTTTTTTGATAATAAATAAAATCATGAACACTTTTCACGCTGCGCTTTGGTCCACTCCTTCCGACGACAGGCGTTTCAGTAATTAAAAACTTCACCACGCTCAAAGGGATATTCAATGTCTGTTTAATTGAATTTTTTTTTTTTACCCATCTACCAATAGGTGCCCTTCTTTGCGAGGCATTGGAAAACCTCCCTGGTCTTTGTGGTTGAATCTGTGTTTGACTGGGGGACCTTTCAGATAATTGTATGTGTGGGGTACAGAGATGAGATAGTCATTTAAAAATCATGTTAAACACTTGTGTTGAACACTGAGTGAGTTCATGTAACTTATTATGTGACTTGTTAAGCACATTTTTATTCCTGTACCTATTTAGATTTGCCATAACAAAGGGGTTGAATACGTATTGACTCAAAGACATTTCAGCTTTTCATTTTTTATTAATTTGCAAAAATTTGGAAAGATTTCACTGACATTATGGGGTACTGTGTGTAGGCTATATTTAATCCATTTTAAATTCAGGCTGAAACAACAAAATCTGGAAAAAGTCAAGGGGTGTCAATACTTTCTGAAGGCGCTGTAGATGTTCAATGCCGGGTGGTAGGAAACGAGACACCAGAATGCTGCAATCAATCTAAGGATACTTTATACATGTTTTCATTATATCCTGTTTAAAGAGTACATATCAGTCTTGACATTCGTTTTGGATTCCATTCACATGATAGGAAGCTAATACTTAAAAGGTCAGAAGGTCAGTCCGTAATCTTAAACTGGGTGTGAGTTACACTCAGATAGGTGTTTACAAACACGGGGGGTCAGTCTCTAGACGCTACATTTCTCCTCTAATGTTTTCCCCGTCTCCCATTTCGTGCAACTTGACTGGTTCTTATTATGTGCCTTGGTATGCAGGTTTCACTTTCAAACATTTGAGCGAGATATGGGCTCCCTGGGGGAATCGGGCTTTCAGTTTGACCACCCCCCCAGCCTCTGGAATGCACTCCCGGACCACCTGAAGGCACCACAGACTTTGGGCTAGTTTAAAATGAGCCTAAAGACCTTTCTCTTTAGGAAGGCGTTCTGTTGATAGCTGTGCTCTTTGGTGTCCGCGCCACATGTAGTGTCAGCTGGGATCTTTGTGTCAGTTGCCCTGTCTAGTTGTGTCCATTTTCTTTCTTCTATTTGTGTTTTTTATTTTTTTTATTTTACGCACTTTGAGATTATTCTGTATAATGAAAAAGCTCTTTACAAATGTAATAAATCATTGACTATTACTATCATCTGTGGGGACTGATGGAAGATGTGAACTCAAAGACAATGGCCGTGTGTGTGTCAAAAACCCAAAAGACCATGATGAGATAAAACTGTAGCAGTGATGTTAGAGAGGGGTAAAGCTACAGATATTTGTTCAGTCAGGCAGGTATTCACACCGTAGTGCTGAGCGATTAGGTTCGGTTTCTGTTCGATTTGAAATAAAAGAAGATCACGGTTTTCGATTTCGGTTTGACTTTTTTTAATCAACATTAAATGCACTATGCATTATGTGGGTTGAATGCTGTGGCAACACAGACTAAAACAATTAATAAAAGTCCCATGATGGTAGTGACTGCCCATTACTGCTTATCACTTATCATAATTTATTCACATGAATTTACTTTCATAGAATATTTCAATTGTGTATATTACATTTGTTTTATTTGATGACTTATTATTTACTCATTCCAAGTCATCGCATCTCTATAGAGCTGCTGGCTAGGCTGTCTGACAAAATCTGTCACGCCCTGGCCTTAGTTATCTTTGTTTTCTTTATTATTTTAGTTAGGTCAGGGTGTGACATGGGGGATGTATGTGTTTTGTATTGTCTAGGAGGTTTTCTATGCTTATGGGGCAGTGTCTAGTCTAGGGGATTGTATGTCTATGGTTGCCTAGATTGGTTCTCAATTAGAGACAGCTGTCTATCGTTGTCTCTGATTGGGAGCCATATTTAGGCAGCCATAGTCATTAGGTATTTGTGGGTGATTGTCTATGTCTATGTGTAAGTTGCCAGTGTCTGCACTTATTTGTTTTGTATAGCTTCACGTTCGTAGTTTTGTTTAAGTGTTCTTCAGTACGTCGCTTAAATAAATAGATTATGTATTCACTTCACGCTGCGCCTTGGTCCTCTTCTCTTTCACGTTACGACGATTGTGACAAAATCACAATTTTAGTAGTTCTTCAAAGTAAATAAGGCATACTTTTATGACTGCTGAATACCAACTATCATTCACTTAGATCCTGTATTTTCAGGTAGAAATACCTCGCAAAGCAACTGCTCTCTATCCCTCGCGATTGCACATTCTTATGCCTCTCTTACGTAGCAGGCGTAAAAGAAACACAGACCAGACAAGTAGGCGTGCAATGGATTATGGTCATGGTAGTTAATTACCAAGTTTTCTGAGCTAAACTATGTTGAATATTGGCCTGTTAGAAACTTCAACTCCCTACCAGATTGCACTGATTTATCTCTAGAGAAACTGTGCATTGTGCGCATTGAGCTCACAGAAAAAAAAGAAAAAAGAAATGGAATTCAAATAATTGAACTGATGTTGGTCAATTTGTTGTTAAAAAAATAATAACAATCTACATTTCGGTTTATCGCTGAGCATTATCACACTGCCAACCAGGGTGGGGTAATAGCTGATACCATATAATCGTTACATGTAATCTGATAATAATTTTTTTAGCTGTAATCGGTTATGTAACAAGCAAAATTATTGTAATCAGATTACAGATACATTTGAAAAACTAAATGACTACTTCTTGGATTACTTTTAAATTCAGAAAGGATATTGGATACTCTGTTTTCTGAATGGTATCCAATTCAGCATTGAAAAAAGGCGCAGGTTTAAGTTTGTTTCACTTGAGCGAATCTGACCACAACTCAGAGACCACTAGGATGACAGACCAAATGTGTTTAATGGATCCATTTTGTCCTCAAGATACAGCCTGGTTTGTTTGTTTGTTTGTGTGCGTGTGTGTGTGTGAAAGAGAGAGAAGGCGAGCGACACAGAGATAAAGAGACCTTGTATCACCCCTTCCTCTATCCAAAGCTTGTGTCAAATTCTATCTGCCAGTGTGTGGGGTGCATGGAGCTTCTAACAGGAGGGCAGGAAGCACTCCACTCCTCCTGCAACTGAAAGGCACCATGGCAGACCCTCTTATCTAAGGCAATAAGGTAGACCCTCTCCTCTAATGCAGTATGGCAGGTAGGTCAGTACTTCAGCTTTCAATAAACCCTTCCTCCCAGGGACGGTGATTTAGAGCTTTTAAATGAAACCCAGAGTACTACAGCTACCAGAAGTGGTTTCTGGGCTGAACTTTAAATGTTAAGATGGTGGGTAAGTGTTTTGAGCTGTATCAAATGAACATTACAATTTACATTTACATTTACATTTAAGTCATTTAGCAGACGCTCTTATCCAGAGCGACTTACAAATTGGTGCATTCCCCTTATGATATCCAGTGGAACAACCACTTTACAATAGTGCATCTAACTCTTTTAAGGGGGGGGGTGTTAGAAGGATTACTTTATCCTATCCTAGGTATTCCTTAAAGAGGTGGGGTTTCAGGTGTCTCCGGAAGGTGGTGATTGACTCCGCTGACCTGGCGTCGTGAGGGAGTTTGTTCCACCATTGGGGTGCCAGAGCAGCGAACAGTTTTGACTGGGCTGAGCGGGAACTGTACTTCCTCAGAGGTAGGGAGGCGAGCAGGCCAGAGGTGGATGAACGCAGTGCCCTTGTTTGGGTGTAGGGCCTGATCAGAGCCTGAAGGTACGGAGGTGCCGTTCCCCTCACAGCTCCGTAGGCAAGCACCATGGTCTTGTAGCGGATGCGAGCTTCAACTGGAAGCCAGTGGAGAGAGCGGAGGAGCGGGGTGACGTGAGAGAACTTGGGAAAGTTGAACACCAGACGGGCTGCGGCGTTCTGGATGAGTTGTAGGGGTTTAATGGCACAGGCAGGGAGCCCAGCCAACAGCGAGTTGCAGTAATCCAGACGGGAGATGACAAGTGCCTGGATTAGGACCTGCGCCGCTTCCTGCGTGAGGCAGGGTCGTACTCTGCGAATGTTAATAATACTATTAATATTAATACAGTACAATAGGCTAAATCACACTTAAAAAGTATAAATAGACTGAAATCAAACCATTCTAATACCATACAGCCAGAATCCTTTCTATATGCCCACATTTAAACTTTGTTGAGAAAATGATTACTTTTTCAACAAAGTTACGCCTGTTAAGCCGTGTGTAGGCAAAAAAAGAGACAATACGAGAGAAGAACTTAATGAAGCCTAGTTAACACACATTTAATTACAGACAAAAAATGACTGTTTTCGCCCCCGGGCTCTCGATGTGCTGTCTCTGCATATTGTTATGGCCTCCAGCAGCAGACAATACAATATCAGCTCCCCCCCATCTGTCTCCTGACTCATAACTGACACTAATTTGTAGCTTTGGAGGTATTATCAGTCAGCTAAGCCACAGTATTTTTTATATGGTTGATTATATGGTAATCCAAAAATAGAGTGAAAACTAATGACAGGTTGTTTGGCTGGGTAATTATGGTGTGTGGCAGCATCTGTTTGACAGTTGTTTATGAGGTCTAAAAGCTTGGCTTAAGTCACAGGCGAGTGAGGCGACTGACTGCCTGGCAGGCACCATATTAAGCTGAGGAAATGCCTTTCCCATTTTCTCGGAAGTACGGTGTGAGTGGGTCCTCCCAGTCAAGCTGTCAATGCCTGGGGAGCAGTCCCATGGAAGGCAATGGTAAGCATTTTCTCAAGCCACTTGTGTGCTTGTTCAAGTTGAAACCTTCTGGATGAGAGAGTGGACAAGAGTCTCCCACCTACTACGTCAAGTAAAGGGTCTATGAGTACACTAATGAGAGGCTGGTGAACCAGACATTTCATAAGACTCTAGCCTACTTCACCCCAGTCATTTACTTAACGTCCTTGTTGGTGTGGTGAATTTTAAGACAACTAAATAAAGGATAGTTTTACTGTAGAACTAATGAATTGTTGTTATTGTTGTTTTAGATTGATCTATTATCCACTGACATTGTATGGGACTTAGGGGTGAAACGGTTACCGGTTTCACGATAAACCTCTGTAAAATCCCCGACGATTAGTATTACCATTTCAAATGTGAATTATCATTAACGATTACCACGGTTTGAAAAACACGGTAAATACTGTCCAGCATCAACCAAAGTTAGCAACTGTCTGACGCAGGCGCAGCATCCAACGTGGGTTTTGTTTAGTGTGAAAACATGGCGGAAGGCAGTGACAGCGCTCGGGAGATTTTTCAGCCTTCTAAGAGGACCAAATCTGAAGTGTGGTCGTATTTTGGGTTTTACCAGAGTGCTGAGGGAAACTTAATCAAAGACGGTCCCCCTGTCTGCAGAACAGGCAAAAAAAATTGCTGCGAAAGGGGGCAACATTTCAAATCTCTTGAGTCACCTTCGTGACTACCACCCACTACTTTATAGCGAATGCAAGGTAAGTTAACTTTTAGCTCAATGCATGATGTGGGGACTTCGGAATGGGGGAAAATGTCATGGTTTGTCTGTCTAACTTCCTAATAGCTTGTCAATAATGTAAACTGAAGCTTTCAGTGTTACCTACTCTTGTAAAAACACTACACGTTGTTCTGCTGCTGTATGCGTTGTGTCTGCAGACTCTATTCACTCATTGCCCACGATAACACGTTATGTAGTTTAGTCACCAACCAACATATTTTGTTCATTTAAAATCCGACAGTCGTCCACTTGGTTGTAAAAGTGTTCAAACAGGAGAAACACTATAGACTCCTATACAAGAATCCTGTATTTATGTAAATTGTGTATGGGGCCATTGCATATACTCAAATTCAACACAGTAGAGTGTGTGTGTAAGTGAATTATTATTATTATTATTACTATTATAATGTAACACCAATAATAATAATAATACATTTGCTATTCCCTTGTTTACAGAGTGGGCGTGCAGCAGACAAACCCAGTGATGCTACTGGTCCCTCCTCATCTACAGTTGTGACACAGACACTCCAGCAAGCATTTAAAAATGCTTATGGACCCACATCAAAAAAATGCTCAAGACCTCACTGCAGCCCTTTTATATTACATTGCAAAGGACATGATGGCATTTCAAATTGTTGAGAGGCCTGGCTTTCTGCGGCTGATGAAGGTTGCCGTGCCTCACTACAATGTGAGCGCTGCTAATTTCATTTGTTTTTTTATTTGATTTGCTTACTTAAGGTTGTGTTCATTTAAACCTGAACTAGGGAAACTTACCTCATAGCCACATGGTGCCATCTTTAATGTTATTATTTTAATGTTTATGCACACAAAGTGCATAGTGCTGCTAATTTTATTTGTTTGTTGGTTTTCAATATAAAACTCGATGATATGATTTCAGTGCGTGTATCAAAACTTTTTGAACATTTCCAGCACATTTGAACAATACCGCGACAATACTGATAACCATGATAATTTTGGTCACTCTAATCGTGATATGAAATTTTCATACCGTTTCATCTCTAAATTGGGACTAAATTAACATTTATAATTACGGTATTGCATCAGTTAGCGGGATTAGTCTAGAACAAAGGCTGATTATAATGAGATCTATCAAATAGTTTTATATCGCTGACAGCTTGGAAATTGGACTATAACCCTGTGAAAATTACCCTGAGAATGTGGGTATGAGAAGCCAAAAACATGGGAAGCAGACTGAGTGGAAAACATTACCACACTGAAATATTTAAAGATACACTTAGAGCATGAAGTTCTGGGGACATACTCGGTGTGTATATCATGCTACATTAAAGTTATTGCTTCCCCCTCTGTCATGTCAAGTGAGGATAGAGAGAGAGAGAGAGAGAGAGAGAGAGAGAGAAAGAGAGAGAACGAGAGGAAGCTGTGTTGCACAATAGTTTCCTTAGGGTGCCACACAGGACTTGTCTATTACTGTCTGTTGATGTTGTTAATCGCTGCTCCTCTCCTGAAAACTCACAGCAGTCTGTGACTCTATGCAGAGTGATGAGATCAACCTCCACTCTACCACACTGAATACCTGTTGTCAACAGACACATCACACCCTGCAGCCCACACATAACAAGACCAACACAAACACTTCAGACCTAAGCGGGAAAAAATGAATAAGAAAAAATATACATTTATGTGTGTTTGTGTGTACGTGTATGCCCCTACCTGCAGTGCGCTGTTGAGGAAGCAGCTGTTCTGGCCCGGCTCGTTGCTGAGTCCTTTACTGGGGGCGATGGACGTCATAGTGCGTGGGGTAAATATCCCCTGCAGCCCGCCGCTTCCGGACGCAAAGTAGTTCCTCTTCCAAGACATGGTCCTGGCTGTGAGTCACCTCTCCCCCGGGATCAACACTCTACAGTCCGCCCCCGTGACAAAACACACAGGGCCATCTTTGCAGAGTGGCAGAAAAAAAAATGGAGAGTGAAAACCAGTGGGTGTGTAAAAAGGGGTAGTGGGACAGTTTTCAAATGGTTTGTTTTGTCTGATGGAGTCCGGAGACTCTAATGTCCCTATTGTAATATCAGGCAGGTTGTGTCCAGTCTTCAACACTCCTCCTCTGCCTTTCACACTCCCAGACGTTTGACAATAGGGGCCTTGATGACAGTAGTTGTTGTTTCTGCTGCAGGTGTGTCGACCTTCACTGGTGTGTCCTGCACAGCCAAGTACAGCCGAGTCCTAGCTCCTCAACGACAGAAACTCTCTACAGATGGGGGAGAGAAGTGAAAGGTCAGGGTTCAGTTTTATCTTCCCTCCCGCTCTCCTGAATATCTGAATCGAGTGGAGCTTCCCAGTTCTGCAGCAAATCTGAAGGGGGACAAGAAAAGAGAAGTTTATGAGTGGGCTCCCCCCGTCGCCTCTTCCAATCACCTCCCCTCACTGGCTTTATCGCCCTCCTGCACTAAAGTCACAATATAATGAGATACAGTCAGGTCCAAAATTATTGGCAACCTTGATAAAGATGAGCAAAAAAGACTCTATAAAACAAATAATACAAATACTGAACCATATTGTATGCAAACATTTTTTTATTTTATTATATTAATACAATTGCTCAGAGAAAGAGATGTTTAACAAGTAATAAAAAGTAAAAAAAAAAAAAAAAACGGGTCAAAATGATTGGCATCCATGTTTTTAATACTCTAGCACCCTCCCCTTGCGAGGATAACGACACAAATGTTTTATGAGATTGGAGAACACATTGGGAAGGACAGAATCTTTCCAGATCCTTTATCTTTCGTCTGCGGCTCATGGACGGCCCTTTTCAATTCAAACCACAGGTTTTCAATGAGGTTCAAGTCCAGAGACTGAGATGGCCATTGCAAAGTGTAGATTTTGTTGTCAACTACCAATTTCATTGTGGATTTTGATGTGTACTTGGGGTTATTGTCTTGCTGGAAGATCCACCCGCGGCCAGGTTTCAGCTTCTTGGCAGAGGCAACCAGGTTTTTGGCTAATATGTCCTGGTACTTAGTAAAACTCACAATGCTGATGACCTTAACAAGGGCCCCTGGACCAGTGGAAGCAAAACAGCCCCATAACATCAAAGATCCACCACCATATTTTACAGTAAGTATGAGGTATCTGTTTTTTGACACCAAACCCACCACTTACGTTGTATCACTTGTTAAACAGAATGTCTTTATATGTGCGATTGTATTAGTAGAAAATAATATAATTTGACTTTTTTTTGTTGCATACAATATAGCTCAGTGTTTGTATTATGTA
The DNA here is from genome assembly GCF_045679555.1 of Salvelinus alpinus. Lineage (NCBI taxonomy): Eukaryota > Metazoa > Chordata > Actinopteri > Salmoniformes > Salmonidae > Salvelinus > Salvelinus alpinus. Next base: position 44,864,872 of record NC_092088.1, read on the forward strand.
TTTTATACAGTACGCTCATCTTTATCAAGGGTGCCAATCATTTTGGATCTGATTGTATATTTACGATCAAGTCCCTCTCTCCAAGTCAGAGACCCATTTTTCCTCCAGTGCTGTCCTTGCCCTACCGCTGTGTTCACCCCCTCAATTTCCACATGCAGTATGCAGATGTCTCCACGGTCACCAGGGTGGAAGGGTAGTAGATTTCCTGACAGTCATCCCATTTGCGGAGAGTAAAAGTGGGAGAATAGGAACAGCTCAATCAAAGCCCACCACCCACTGGGGATCCGCACGCTGTCTGCACATGTGCCTGGGACACCAATCCCCTTTTCACTCCAGCACACACACACACACACACACACACACACACACACACACGTACGGCTAATGCCTTGCGGAGACGTGGTAGTGTGACGTCAACCTGCCATGAGTGGCGCAGGTCTGAGGCACTTTAATCAGACTTCCACAGACAGGCTAAAGACGCCTGCACGGTGGACGGCCACAAGCGTGAAGGTGATGGTGAGGACGAGGAGGACAACGTAGAGAGAGTGGTAATTCCACAGTGGTTGCAAAAAAAACTTATCATTGTCATACAGGTGAATATGACAACTTTCCCAAGTTCTCTCACGTCACCCCGCTCCTCCGCTCTCTCCACTGGCTTCCAGTTGAAGCTCGCATCCGCTACAAGACCATGGTGCTTGCCTACGGAGCTGTGAGGGGAACGGCACCTCCGTACCTTCAGGCTCTGATCAGGCCCTACACCCAAACAAGGGCACTGCGTTCATCCACCTCTGGCCTGCTCGCCTCCCTACCTCTGAGGAAGTACAGTTCCCGCTCAGCCCAGTCAAAACTGTTCGCTGCTCTGGCACCCCAATGGTGGAACAAACTCCCTCACGACGCCAGGTCAGCGGAGTCAATCACCACCTTCCGGAGACACCTGAAACCCCACCTCTTTAAGGAATACCTAGGATAGGATAAAGTAATCCTTCTAACCCCCCCCCCCCTTAAAAGAGTTAGATGCACTATTGTAAAGTGGTTGTTCCACTGGATATCATAAGGTGAATGCACCAATTTGTAAGTCGCTCTGGATAAGAGCGTCTGCTAAATGACTTAAATGTAAATGTAAATATGATACATCTTCTCAGCTTAAGTCACAATGCCCTTTGGTGAGATGGAAGGCTCAGGGGGCTTTACATTAGGTGATCTTATTCAGCCATTCATTCAAATGCAATCAACCACTTTAGTAACAGTGTATGAAAACACCCACACTCTGAGCAGCCACATGAAAGGTGATGATAATATTTTTATTTTATTTATTTATTTAACCTTTATTTAACCAGGTAGGCAAATTGAGAACACGTTCTCATTTACAATTGCGACCTGGCCAAGATAAAGCAAAGCAGTTCGACACATACAACAACACATAGTTACACATGGAGTAAAACAAACATATAGTCAATGATACAGTGAAAAAAAAATAAGTCTATATACAATGTGAGCAAGTGAGGTGAGTTAAGGGAGGTGAAGGCAAACAAATATATGTATAAATAAATAAAAATATAAAAAGGCCATGGTGGCGAAGTAAATACAACACAGCAAGTAAAATAAAAACTAAAAACACTGGAATGGTTGGTTTGCAGTGGAAGAAAGCGCAAAGTAGAGACAGAAATAATGGGGTGCAAAGGAGCAAAATAAATAAATAAATACAGTAGGTAAAGAGGTAGTTGTTTGGGCTAAATTATAGATGGGCTATGTACAGGTGCAGTAATCTATGAGCTGCTCTGACAGCTGGTGCTTAAAGCTAGTGAGGGAGATAAGTGTTTCCAGTTTCAGAGATTTTTGTAGTTCGTTCCAGTCATTGGCAGCAGAGAACTGGAAGGAGAGGCGGCCAAAGGAAGAATTGGTTTTGGGGGTGACCAGAGAGATAAACCTGCTGGAGCGCGTGCTACAGGTAGGTGTTGCTATGGTGACCAGCGAGCTGAGATAAGGGGGGACTTTACCTAGCAGGGTCTTGTAGATGACCTGGAACCAGTGGGTTTGGCGACGAGTATGAAGCGAGGGCCAGCCAACGAGAGTGTACAGGTCGCAGTGGTGGGTAGTATATGGGGCTTTGGTGACAAAACGGATGGCACTGTGATAGACTGCATCTAATTTATTGAGTAGGGTTTTGGAGGCTATTTTGTAAATGACATCACCGAAGTCGAGGATTGGTAGGATGGTCAGTTTTACAAGGGTATGTTTGGCAGCATGAGTGAAGGATGCTTTGTTGCAGAATAGGAAGCCAATTCTAGATTTAACTTTGGATTGGAGATGTTTGATGTGAGTCTGGAAGGAGAGTTTACAGTCTAACCAGACACCTAGGTATTTGTAGTTGTCCACATATTCTAAGTCAGAGCCGTCCAGAGTAGTGATGTTGGACAGGCGGGCAGGTGCAGGCAGCGATCGGTTGAAGAGCATGCATTTAGTTTTACTTGTATTTAAGAGCAATTGGAGGCCACGGAAGGAGAGTTGTATGGCATTGAAGCTCGCCTGGAGGGTTGTTAACACAGTGTCAAAAGAAGGGCCAGAAGTATACAGAATAGTGTCGTCTGCGTAGAGGTGGATCAGAGAATCACCAGCAGCAAGAGCGACATCATTGATGTACACAGAGAAGAGAGTCGGTCCAAGAATTGAACCCTGTGGCACCCCCATGGAGACTGCCAGAGGCCCGGACAACAGACCCTCCGATTTGACACACTGAACTCGATCAGAGAATTAGTTGGTGAACCAGGCGAGGCAATCATTAGAGAAACCAAGGCTGTCGAGTCTGCCGATGAGGATGTGGTGATTGACAGAGTCAAAAGCCTTGGCCAGGTCAATGAATACGGCTGCACAGTATTGTTTCCTATCGATGGCGGTTAAGATATCGTTTATGACCTTGAGCGTGGCTGAGGTGCACCCATGACCAGCTCTGAAACCAGATTGCATAGCGGAGAAGGTATGGTGGGATTCGAAATGGTCGGTAATCTGTTTGTTGACTTGGCTTTCGAAGACCTTAGAAAGGCAGGGTAGGATAGATATAGGTCTGTAGCTGTTAGGGTCAAGAGTGTCCCCCCCTTTGAAGAGGGGGATAACCGCAGCTGCTTTCCAATCTTTGGGAATCTCAGACGACACGAAAGAGAGGTTGAAAAGGCTAGTAATAGGGGTGGCAACAATTTCAGCAGATAGTTTTAGAAAGAAAGGGTCCAGATTATCTAGCCCGGCTGATTTGTAAGGGTCCAGATTTTGCAGCTCTTTCAGAACATCAGCTGACTGTATTTGGGAGAAAGAGAAATGGGGAAGGCTTGGGCGAGTAGCAGAGGGGAGGGCAGTGCTGTTGTCCGGGGTAGGGGTAGCCAGGTGGAAAGCATGGCCAGCCGTAGAAAAATGCTTATTGAAATTCTCAATTATAGTGGATTTGTCGGTGGTGACAGTGTTTCCTATCTTCAGAGCAGTTGGAAGCTGGGAGGAGGTGTTCTTATTCTCCATGGACTTTACAGTGTCCCAGAACTTTTTTGAATTTGTGTTGCAGGAAGCAAATTTCTGCTTGAAAAAGCTAGCCTTGGCTTTTCTAACTGCCTGTGTATACTGGTTTCTAGCTTCCCTGAAAAGTTGCATATCACGGGGGCTGTTCGATGCTAATGCAGAACGCCATAGGATGTTTTTCTGTTGGTTAAGGGCAGTCAGGTCAGGAGAGAACCAAGGGCTATATCTGTTCCTGGTTCTAAATTTCTTGAATGGGGCATGCTTATTCAAGATGGTGAGGAAGGCATTTTAAAAAAATGTCCAGGCATCCTCTACTGACGGGATGAGATCAATATCCTTCCAGGATACCTCGGCCAGGTCGATTAGAAAGGCCTGCTCGCTGAAGTGTTTCAGGGAGCGTTTGACAGTGATGAGTGGAGGTCGTTTGACCGCTGACCCATTACGGATGCAGGCAATGAGGCAGTGATCGCTGAGATCTTGGTTGAAAACAGCAGAGGTGTATTTGGAGGGCAAGTTTGTTAGGATGATATCTATGAGGGTACCCGTGTTTACGGAATTGGGGTGGTACCTGGTAGGTTCATTGATAATTTGTGTGAGATTGAGGGCATCAAGCTTAGATTGTAGGGTGGCTGGGGTGTTAAGCATGTTAAAATTTAGGTCGCCTAGCAGCACGAGCTCTGAAGATAGATGGGGGGCAATCAGTTCACATATAGTGTCCAGAGCACAGCTGGGGGCAGAGGGTGGTCTATAGCAGGCGGCAACGGTGAGAGACTTGTTTTTAGAGAGGTGGATTTTTAAAAGTAGAAGTTCAAATTGTTTGGGAACAGACCTGGATAGTAAAACAGAACTCTGCAGGCAATCTTTGCAATAGATTGCAACACCGCCCCCTTTGGCCGTTCTATCTTGTCTGAAAATCTTGTAGTTGGGGATGAAAATGTCAGAATTGTTGGTGGTCTTTCTAAGCCAGGATTCAGACACGGCTAAAACATCCGGGTTGGCAGAGTGTGCTAGAGCAGTGAACAAAACAAACTTAGGGAGGAGGCTTCTAATGTTAACATGCATGAAGCCAAGGCTATTACAGTTACAGAAGTCATCAAAAGAGAGCGCCTGGGGAATAGGAGTGGAGCTAGGTACTGCAGGGCCTGGATTAACCTCTACATCACCAGAGGAACAGAGGAGGAGTAGGATAAGGGTACGGCTAAAAGCTATGAGAATTGGTCGTCTAGAACTTCTAGAGCAGAGAGTAAAAGGAAGTTTCTGGGGGCGATAAAATAGCTTAAAGGAATAATGTACAGACAAAGGTATGGTAGGATGTGAATACAGTGGAGGTAAACCTAGGTATTGAGTGATGATGAGAGAGATATTGTCTCTAGAAACATCATTGAAACCAGGTGATGTCATCGCATATGTGGGTGGTGGAACTGTGAGGTTGGATATGGTATAGTGAGCAGGGCTAGAGGCTCTACAGTGAAATAAGCCAATAAACACTAACCAGAACAGCAATGGACAAGGCATATTTACATTAAGGAGAGGCATGCTTAATCGAGTGATCAATAAGGGTCCAGTGAGTAGAGGTTGGTTGGGGTCACGGCGATCCAGACAGCTGGCCGGGTAGATGGCTATCGGTAGCAAGATAGCATAGTATGGAAGTCTATTTGTAGATACCTCGTGCGTTTCCGTCGGTAGGTTAGTGGGGTTCCGTGTGGTAGAGGGGATCAATCCAAATTGGCAAAATAGATATAGTGACCCAAGAAAAAATAAATAAAAAATAATAATAATAATAATAATATAGGATTGTTATGAAACCCTAATGCCATTTATGATACTATGCAACATTTATGAGGTTTGGTGGCTGAAATTCTGAGCTCTTGGTGGTTTTTACAGATGTAGGATCTTCATTTCATCACCCTGTTGTTGCAGAAAATGTCCGGCACAGCAGGAAACGCAAACTAGTAGTGTATTCCAGGTAAAAAAAACGAATTCTAAAGTTTGTAATTTCCACTTTAAAATGTCTGACTTGATTTGCCAAAAAAATGGACCAACCCCTACAAAAATCTCCATGAATTATAATCCACAAAATAATTAACATTCCCTGTTACTGCAGGATTATTGTCCGGGTGTGAGAAACTGGTCAAATTAACATCCTATATCTGTAATTAGGCTCTTTCTCACAAGTCCTTCCATATCCACCATCATCACAATGTGCTTTTAATGCTCCGACTTGAGGGCAGAGCATTGAGTGAGATAAAAGGGAGAGGGATAAAGAAGGAGTGAGAGAACAATGAAAGAGGTAATAAGGCTGAGGTACAGAGGAGTGCAAGAGTCAGTACGTTACGTTCCAATCACTTTTACTAAGCAGAGAGCTATTGTTTGTTGCTGTGATGAACCGAGCCTCCTCTTCCGCTCCTCTTCCTCTCTTCTCTCTTCCGGGTGTGTTTACCCAGCACTCAGTCACAGGCTGACCTGTACTCATGATGTCACCAGACCACAGTCTGTCTGTGTTTGCTCTTTACAGCCCGGACCCGAGGCACTGACTGGCAGGATCAACCAACCTGTGGTGTACAGACTATCTGACTCTCACAGACAAAGTTTAGAGTTTTGTGTCTACAGACACCAAAAGAGAAACATCAATATTCACAAATGAGTCATTCATAAACTATTACTGTTAAATGTGGGAGGAAATGTCCGCCTTCCACACACTAAATGAATATGCTTTTCCGACACCATTTTTTTTTTACTGTGTCAGCAAGTAAAGATAAAATCACCATTGCTTATTCAAAAGGATAGACTTGGTGATCTTAAGGAAATTCTGAGAGCAAGACTAAGGCATGTGTCTGTGTCTCACAGGAGCTTGGTGGCACCTTAATAATTGGGGAGGATGGGTTCGTGGCAATAGATGGAGCGGAATCAGTGGAATGGTATCAAATACATCAAACACATGGTTTCCAAGTGTTTGATGCCATTTCCTTTACTCTGTTCCAGCCATTATTATGGTGTGTTTCTACTCTGCACATTCATGTCTGCGTAAGAAGTGCTTGTTTACTACAAGGAGGAGGATCAACAGCCCATACACCCCTCCTGTCCTCTCTATCCAACAAGCCAAGTAAATGCTGCTGAAAGAGTCCAAAACAGTTCCTCTGCCAGACAAAAACAACACTTTCAGCGCTTATGAGACTGAGACTGGCTGGCTGGGCTGAGGGCTTGTGTAGGCGTTTCCCAATAGGTGGGCGGTTGTGCAGCAGCCTAATCACCAGCGCAGGGAGGAGAGGGTTCAAAGGGAGGCTTAGCCATTTCCTGTAATGAGGTGGCTTGTTATCACCAATGCTGGGTGCGGGCGGTGTGTAGGACGGCTGGGGGTGCTCTAATAGGTGGAGTGTTGTGTTGTTATCGTCCCAGCTGGGTGTTCCCCACCAAGGGAGAGGTTAAGGGGGTTCGTAGCATGCTATACAGCTAACTACCGTTTTGTCTGCGGGGTGGGCGAGAGAGTTCAGTTAAGAGGCAGGTCATGCGGGTGGATTAGCCTGATCAGACAATGCGTAGGATTAGTCTGTCCCGTTGTTCAGGGATCTGTCTGGTCCTGGGAGGGAAGAAGACCTGACTAGCCTAGCCGCTACGCTGACATGAAGCCCATATTAGCTTCACCACAGACACATGTCTGCTGGGCTGTAGGAGGCTCCCTCAGCATGGCCCATGGCCACTGTGTATTTGCAGTGGTAAACAACACCGCATGGCCAGGGACAGCCCCAGGGAGCCAGTAAACATGCAGCTAGTCTCAGATACTCATGGAATAAGATCAGATTCCCTCCCTCCATGCTGCCTGCACATGAGCTCATTACAGACCGCTCAGATAAAATGTTCTCAAAAAGCCATCATTGTCACAGAAGTGACCACAAGAGCTAAATGATTCCTAACCAGTAGGCTAATTGGGACACTACATTGGGATATGTAGTGTATATTGTGAAACTACACTGCAAGCATAGCCCTCCTCATGAAACCAGGGGGGAAAAAATACCATTATTTGGGGGATTTTCACAACATTTAACCCATAGAATGGTCCTTTGGATAAAGGATTGTTGACAGATATTTGACATTTGTAGGTACTGAATACAAATATAAAAGCAGCATGGAAAGTGTTGGTCCCATGTTTCATGAGCTGAAATAAAAGATCCCAGAAATGTTCCAAACGCACAAAAAGCTTATTTCTCAAAAATGTTGTGCACAAATTTGTTTCTATCCCTGTTAGTGAGCATATCTCCTTTGACAAGATAATCCGTTCCCCTGACAGGTGTGGCATATCAAGAAGCTGATTAAACAGCATGACCATTACACAGGTGCACCTTGTGCTGGGACAATAAAAGGCCACTCTAAAATGTGCAGTTTTGTCACACAACCCAATGCCACAGATGTCTCAAGTTTTGAGGGAGCGTGCAATTGGCATGCTGACTGCAGGAATGTCTACCAGAGCTGCTGAAAGACAATTGAATGTTAATTTCTCTTCCGTAAGCCGCTAATGTAATTTTTGAGAATTTGGCAGTACGTCCAACTGACCTCACAACCGCAGACCATGTGTAACCACACCAGCCCAGGACCTCCACATCCGGCTTCTTCACCTGCAGGATCGACTGAGACCAGCCACCCAGACAGTTGATGAAACTGAGGAGTATTTCTGTCTGTAATAAAGCCCATTTGTGGGGGGGGGAAATCATTCTGATTGGCTGGGCCTGGCTCCCAAGTGGGTTGGCCTATGCCTTCCAAGGCCCACCCATGGCTGCTCCCCTGCCCAGTCATGTGAAATCCATAGATTATCGACTAATTAATTTATTTCAACTGACTGATTTCCTTATACGAACTGTAACTCTTATACGAACTGCAAAACTTTCATGTTGCGTTTATATTTTTGTTCAGTATAAAGCATAATTGAGAAATAATTCATGAAAATTAGCATATTTATGATATTTTGGCCTTACCCATGCCTCATTTAAGACTCCATAATGTTTCATATGTAGGTGCTACAATGGAAAAATTGGTGTCATATGAAGCGTTACCGCTTCCTCCGCAATATGAGTGGTATTTTGATTTCCCCTCCCCCCAAAAAAATGTGGAAAATGTTTCAATATTTTGTTGAACATAATATAATCTATGGCATATCAAAGTTCCAGGGTGATATCTCTGTAGTCAGAGTAAGATTAGCCTACATGCTTTTGATTAGGCCTACATATGAAAGATTAGGAGAATCAAAAGTAGAAAAAGGAATCAATACCCATAAATCTGCATAAAAATGAATCATGGTCCTTCATAAGAAAGATCCATTATATTGCAAACAACACAGGATGAAGCTGGACATTTGTGGCAGTGTGACACTGACTTGGCAGTGCACACAGTATGACTGTGAGACCCGCCAATTTTGACTAATTTAAATGAACTCCGTGAGGCAAATGACTGAGCTGAGTGCTAGCGAGACAGAATACCACCTGAAGACTTTAATGGGCCATTCAACAGTCATTTCACCCATTCTGTCTACCATACATCACACACATAAAGCGTGAAAAGACTTCTTCAAAGATTCCCCATGAAATTAAAAAAGCTTTATGTCCCAGGGAAAGACCATTCGGGTGCTTGAGAAGTATCAACAAGAGTAAAAAGCTGGTTAAAGCTTAAATAGCATTATACTGCCTCGAACTCTATACTACCTAGGATTAAGAAAATGAAGCCTGAGGAGACTTTTTGTTGCAATTCAAGCTTAAAAGGGCAGTGCAGTCAAACACGTGATTTTACCGATTTTTAAATGATATTTCCACACTATGAGGTCAAAATAACACTATGAAATTGTTAACATTATGATAATACCCTTTTAGTGCAAGAGCTTCAAATATATAAACTCAGCAAAAAAAGAAACGTCCTCTCACTGTCAACTGCGTTTATTTTCAGCTAACTTAATTAACATGTGTAAATATTTGTATGAACATAACAAGATTCAACAACTGAGACATAAACTGAACAAGTTCCACAGACATGTGGCGAACAGAAATGGAATAATGTGTCCCTGAACAAAGGATGGGGTCAAAATCAAAAGTAACAGTCAGTATCTGGTGTGGCCACCAGCTGCATTAAGTACCTTAGTGCATCTCCTCCTCATGGACTGCACCAGATTTGCCAGTTCTTGCTGTGAGATGTTACCCCACTCTTCCACCAAGGCACCTGCAAGTTTCCGGACATTTCTGGGGGAATGGCCCTAGCCCTCACCCTCCGATCCAATAGGCCCCAGACGTGCTCAATGGGATTGAGATCCGGGCTCTTCGCTGGCCATGGCAGAACACTGACATTCCTGTCTTGCAGGAAATCATGCACAGAATGAGCTGTATGGCTGGTGGCATTGTCATGCTGGAGGGTCATGTCAGGATGAGCCTGCAGGAAGGGTACCACACGAGGGAGGAGGATGGATTCCCTGTAACGCACAGCGTTGAGATTGCCTGCAATGACAACAAGCTCAGTCTGATGATGCTGTGACACACAGCCCCAGACCATGACGGACCCTCCACCTCCAAATCGATCCCGCGCCAGAGTACAGGCCTCGGTGTAACGCTGATTCCTTCGAGGATAAACGCGAATCCGACCATCACCCCTGGTGAGACAAAATCACGACTCGTCAGTGAAGAGCACTTTTTGCCAGTCCTGTCTGGTCCAGCGACAGTGGGTTTGTGCCCATAGGCGACGTTGTTGCCGGTGATGTCTGGTGAGGACCTGCCTTACAACAGGCCTACAAGCCCTCAGTACAGCCTCTCTCAGCCTAATGCGGAGAGTCAGAGCACTGATGGAGGGATTGTGCCTTCCTGGTGTAACTCGGGCAGTTGTTGTTGCCGTCCTGTACCTTTACCACAGGTGTGATGTTCGGGATGTACCGATCCTGTGCAGCTGTTGTTACACGTGGTCTGCCACTGCGAGGACGATCAGCTGTCTGTCCTGTCTCCCTGTAGCGCTGTCTTAGGCGTTTCACAGTACGGACATTGCAATTTATTGCCCTGGTCACACCTGCAGTCCTCGTGCCTCCTTGCAGGATGCCTAAGGCACGTTCACGCAGATGAGCAGGGTGTCACGACTTCCACCGAAGGTGGCTCCCCTGCCTGTTCGGGTGGCGCTCGGCGGTCGTCGTCGCCGGTCTACTAGCTGCCACCGATCCCCGTTTCCTTTTCTGTTTGTTATGTCTTATTGGTTGCACCTGTTTCTTGTTTGAGTTTTGTTTCAGGGCTATTTAAGCCTGTTTGGCCCGCCTGCTTTTGTGCGGGCTTGTTCTCTGTTTGTCTAGGTTGGTTGCGTGTTATGTTCACTGACTGTTTGGTGTCCAGTTGTGGGTTGGACATATTTATTTTCGCCTGTCGTTTTTGGCGTTACTTTTGGATGCCGTAATAAAGTTTGGTTTTCCCCATTATCCTCTGCTCTCTGCGCTTGACTCCGCACCCACCACTCCTGGCTGTGTGACACAGGGACCCTGGGCATCTTTCTTTTGGTGCTTTTCGGAGTCAGTAGAAAGGCCTCTTTAGTGTCCTAAGTTTCCATAACTGTAACCTTAATTGCCTACTGTCTGTAAGCTGTTAGGGTCTCAACGACCATTCCATAGGTACATGTTCATTAATTGTTTATGGTTCATTGAACAAGCATGGGAAACAGTGTTTAACCCTTTACAACGAAGATCTGTGAAGTTATTTGGATTTTTACGAATTATCTTTGAAAGACAGGGTCCTGAAAAAGGGATGTTTCTTTTTTTGCTGAGTTTATATACAAAACACCTGGAATTTCAGCCTGTTAATGTGGGATGGAGTTTTTGGCCCACAGCATGACATCACAATTTTATCTGATTATTCTGACCAATGACCAGTCATGTTTTATTTGTATATGTATCCTCTTACTTCGATGGGGTAAGGCTCTAGAGTCCAGACCATAGTTCCCCAACTGGCGGCCCGCGGACCGAATTTGGCCTGCGGGTGATATTATTTGTCCAAGTTTTCTAAACAAAATATATACATATACATACACACATATACAGTGGGGAGAACAAGTATTTGATACACTGCCGATTTTGCAGGTTTTCCTACTTACAAAGCATGTAGAGGTCTGTAATTTTTATCATAGGTACACTTCAACTGTGAGAGACGGAATCTAAAACAAAAATCCAGAAAATCACATTGTATGATTTTTAAGTAATTAATTAGCATTTTATTGCATGACATAAGTATTTGATCACCTACCAACCAGTAAGAATTCCGGCTCTCACAGACCTGTTAGTTTTTCTTTAAGAAGCCCTCCTGCTCTCCACTCATTACCTGTATTAACTGCACCTGTTTGAACTCGTTACCTGTATAAAAGACACCTGTCCACACACTCAATCAAACATACTCCAACCTCTCCATGGCCAAGACCAGAGAGCTGTGTAAGGACATCAGGGATAAAATTGTAGACCTGCACAAGGCTGGGATGGGCTACAGGACAATAGGCAAGCAGCTTGGTAAGAAGGCAACAACTGTTGGCGCAATTATTAGAAAATGGAAGAAGTTCAAGATGACGGTCAATCACCCTCGGTCTGGGGCTCCATGCAAGATCTCACCTCGTGGGGCATCAATGATCATGAGGAATGTGAGGGATCAGCCCAGAACTACACGGCAGGACCTGGTCAATGACCTGAAGAGAGCTGGGACCACAGTCTCAAAGAAAACCATTAGTAACACACTACGCCGTCATGGATTAAAATCCTGCAGCGCACGCAAGGTCCCCCTGCTCAAGCCAGCGCATGTCCAGGCCCGTCTGAAGTTTGCCAATGACCATCTGGATGATCCAGAGGAGGAATGGGAGAAGGTCATGTGGTCTGATGAGACAAAAATAGAGCTTTTTGGTCTAAACTCCACTCGCCGTGTTTGGAGGAAGAAGAAGGATGAGTACAACCCCAAGAACACCATCCCAACCGTGAAGCATGGAGGTGGAAACATCATTCTTTGGGGATGCCTTTCTGCAATGGGGACAGGACGACTGCACCGTATTGAGGGGAGGATGGATGGGGCCATGTATTGCGAGATCTTGGCCAACAACCTCCTTCCCTCAGTAAGAGCATTGAAGATGGGTCGTGGCTGGGTCTTCCAGCATGACAACGACCCAAAACACACAGCCAGGGCAACTAAGTAGTGGCTCCGTAAGAAGCATCTCAAGGTCCTGGAGTGGCCTAGCCAGTCTCCAGACCTGAACCCAATAGAAAATCTTTGGAGGGAGCTGAAAGTCCGTATTGCCCAGCGACAGCCCCGAAACCTGAAGGATCTGGAGAAGTTCTGTATGGAGGAGTGGGCCAAAATCCCTGCTGCAGTGTGTGCAAACCTGGTCAAGAACTACAGGAAACGTATGATCTCTGTAATTGCAAACAAAGGTTTCTGTACCAAATATTAAGTTCTGCTTTTCTGATGTATCAAATACTTATGTCATGCAATAAAATGCAAATTAATTACTTAAAAATCATACAATGTGATTTTCTGGATTTTTGTTTTAGATTCCGTCTCTCACAGTTGAAGTGTACCTATGATAAAAATTACAAACCTCTACATGCTTTGTAAGTAGGAAAACCTGCATAATCGGCAGTGTATCAAATACTTGTTCTCCCCACTGTATATACACTGAACAAAAATATAAGCGCAACATGTAAAGTGTTGGCCCCATGTTTCATGAGCTGAAATAAAAGATCCCAGAAATGTTCCTTACACACAAAAATCTTATTTCTCTCAAATCCTTTCCCAAGATAATCCATCCACCTAACTGACAGGTGTGGCATATCAAGAAACTAATTCAACAGCATGATCATTACACAGGTGCGCCACTCTAAAATGTGCAGTTTTGTCACACAACACAATGCCACAGATGTCTCAAGTTTTGAGGGAGCGTGCAATTGGTATGCTGACTGCAGGAATGTCCACTAGAACTGTTGCCAGATAATTTTATGTTAATTTCTCTACCATAAGCCAATGTCGTTTTAGAGAATTTGGCGGTACTTACAAAAAGCCTAATAACTCAGTAAAATCAATGAAATTGTTGCGTTTATATTGATGTTCAGTAAATATATATACAGCACCAGTCAAAGGTTTGGACACACCTACTCATTCAAGGGTTTTTCTCTATTTTTACTATGATCTACATTGTAGAATAATAATGAATACATCAAAACTATAAAATAACACATGGAATCATGTAGTAACTAGAGATCGACCGATTAATCGGAATGGCCGATTAATTAAGGCCGATTTCAAGTTTTCATAACAATTGGAAATCGGTAATTTTGGACGCCAATTTTACCCATTTTTTTTTTCTTTACACCTTTATTTAACTAGGCAAGTCAGTTAAGAACACATTCTTATTTTCAATGACGGCCTAGGAACGGTGGGTTAACTGCCTTGTTCAGGGGCAGAACGACAGATTTTTACCTTGTCAGCTCAGGGATTCAATCTTGCAACCTTACGATTAACTAGTCCAACGCTCTAACCACCTGCCTCACGAGGAGCCTGCCTGTTACGAATGTTGCGAATGCAGTAAGAAGCCAAGGTAAGTTGCTAGCTAGCATTAAACTTATCTTATTAAAAACAATCAATCAATCAATCATAATCACTAGTTATAACTACACATGGTTGATGATATTACTAGTTTATCTAGCATGTCCTGCGTTGCATATAATCGATGCAGTGAGCATTCGCGAAAAAGGACTGTCGTTGCTCCAACGTGTACCTAACCATAAACATCAATGCCTTTCTTAAAATCAATACACAGAAGTACATATTTTTTTAAACCTGCATATTTAGCTGAATGAAATCCAGGTTAGCAGGCAATATTAACCAGGTGAAATTGTGTCACTTCTCCTGCGTTCATTGCACGCAGAGTCAGGATATATGCAACAGTTTGGGCCGCCTGGCTCATTGCGAACTAATTTGCCAGAATTTTACGTAATTATGACATAACATTGAAGGTTGTGCAATGTAACAGGAATATTTACACTTATGGACGCCACCCGTTAGATAAAATACGGAACCGTATGATAAAGCAGTCTGACTGAGTGGTGGTAGGCACCAGCAGGCTCGTAAGCATTCATTCAAACAGCACTTTCGTGCGTTTTGCCAGCAGCTCTTCACAATGCTTCAAGCATTGCGCTGTTTATGACTTCAAGCCTATCAACTCCCGAGATTAGGCTGGTGTAACCGATGTGAAATGGCTGGCTAGTTAGCGGGGTGCGCACTAATAGCGTTTCAAACGTCACTCGCTCTGAGACTTGGAGTAGTTGTTCCCCTTGCTCTGCATGGGTAACGCTGCTTCGAGGGTGGCTGTTGTCGATGTGTTCCTGGTTCGAGCCCAGTTAGCGGCGAGGAGAGGGATGGAAGCTATACTGTTACACTGGCAATACTAAAGTGCCTATAAGAACATCCAATAGTCAAAGGTATATGAAATACAAATCGTATAGAGAAATAGTTCTATAATTCCTATAATAACTACAACCTAAAACTTCTTACCTTGGAATATTGAAGACTCATGTTAAAAGGAACCACCAGCTTTCATATGTTCTGATGTTCTGAGCAAGGAACTTAAACGTTAGCTTTCTTACATGGCACATATTGCACTTTTACTTTCTTCTCCCACACTTAGTTTTTGCATTATTTAAACCAAATTGAACATGTTTCATTATTTATTTGAGGCTAAATTGATTTTATTGATGTATTATATTAAGTTAAAATAAGTGTTCATTCAGTATTGTTGTAATTGTCATTATTACAAATACATTTTTAAAAATCGTCCGATTAATCGGTATCGGCTTTTTTTGGTCCTCGGTATTGGTATCGGCGTTGAAAAATCATAATCGGTCGACCTCTAGTAGTAACCATAACACCTTTTGCCTTTATGACAGCTTTGCACACTCTTGACATTCTCTCAACCACCTTCATGAGGTAGTCACCTGGAATGCTTTTCCAACAGTCTTGAAGGAGTTCCCACATATGCTGAGCACTTGTTGGCTGCTTTTCCTTCACTCTGCGGTTCAACTCATCCCTAACCATCTCAATTGGGTTGAGGTCGAGTGACTGTGGAGGCCAGGTCATCTGATGCAGCACTCCATCACTCTCATTGGTCAAATAGCCCTTACACAGCCTGGAGGTGTGTTTTGGGTCATTGTCCTGTTGAAAAACAAATGATAGTGGGACTAAGTGCAAACCAGATGGGATTGCGTACCGCTGCAGAATGCTGTGGTAGCCATGCTGGTTAAGTGTGCCTTGAATTCTAAATAAATCACTGGCAGTGTCACCAGCAAAGCACCCCCACACCATCACACCTCCTCCTCCAAGCTTCATGGTGGGAACCACACATGCGGAGATCATCCGTTTACCTACTCTGCTTCTCACAAAGACATGGCAGTTGGATCCAAAAATCGCAAATTTGGACTCATCAGACCAAAGGACAGATTTCCACCAGTCTAATGTCCACTGCTCATGTTTCTTGGCCCAATCAAGTCTCTTCTTATTATTGATGTGCTTTAGTAGTGGTTTCTTTGCAGCAAATCGACCACGAAGGCCTGATTCACGCAGTCCCCTCTGAACAGTTGATGTTGAGAGGTATCTGTTACTGTGAAGCATTTATTTTGGCTGCAACTTGAGGTGCAGTTAACTCTAATGAACTTATCCTCTGCAGCAGAGGTAACTCTGGGTCTTTTCTTGTGGCGCTCCTCATGAGAGCCAGTTTCATCATAGCACTTGATGGCTTTTGCGACTGCACTTGAAGAAACTTTAAAAGTTCCTGAAATGTTCTGGATTGGCTGACCTTCATGTCTTAAAGTAATGATGGACTGTCATTTCTCTTTGCTTATTTGAGCTGTTCTTGCCATAATATGGACTTGGTCTTTTACCAAATAGGGCTATATTCTGTATACCACCCCTACCTTGTCACAACACAACTGATTGGCTCAAATTCCACAAATTAACTTTTAACAAGGTACACCTGTTAATTAAAATACATTCCAGGTGGTACCTCGTGAAGCTGGTTGAATGAATGCCAGGAGTGTGCAAATCTGTCATCAAGGTAAATAGGTGGCTACTTTGAAGAATATAAAATATAAATATATTTTGATTTGTTTAACACATTTTTGGTTACTACATGATTCCATATGTGTTATTTCATGGTTTTGATGTCTTCACTATTATTCAATAATGTATGAAATAGTAAAAATAAAGAAAAACCCTGGAATAAGTAGGTGTGTCCAAACTTTTGAATGGTACTGTATATATATTTCTTATTGTAACCACTTATCTAACCTTATCTAACCATCCAGCCTAGTGGTTAGAGTGTTGGACTAGTAACCAAAAGGTTGCAAATTCAAATCCCCGAGCTGACAAGGTACAAATCTGTCGTTCTGCCCCTGAACAGGCCACTGTTCCTAGGCCGTCATTGATGCACAAACTTGTGAAACATTGACGTCTATGATTGGTTCAGAATTGGTCTGGCCGGAACAACCAAATGTGGTCTTGTTACGGGGCGGAGCGCATTCAAATAATAGCCAGTGTGTAGAATAATACCCAAATATGTGAAAGAAGGATATTGCATATTACTACCTTCGTGTACCTATACAGGATACATCACCACGAAGAGTATGAAATGCAGCCTTACAATGTATTAAAAATCCAAACATATAGCCCAACGTTAGTAGAACAACTAAAGTTAGATTAATAACTCTAAATTAAGCATATTGGAATACATATTTCTTTGTTAACCGCTCAACACAGAATAGACACATGTGCGAACTCCCTTAAAAAATTTGGAGAAAATATCCTTTCTATTTTATTCAGCTTTGTTCAATTGTATTCTTTATATTATAAAATAATGCCACGAAATTCTAAGCAAATCTTGTCTGCTAAATGAACTAGTGTAGCCCACAGCCATATGGCATAGCCAGATCAGGACCTAACATAAGGACAACTCATATATGCTATTCTGTTCTTCTGAAACAGACTACATTTTCTTCATATTGGGCTTCTTTAGACCTGTCTAAAATAAATCATGGATTTATTGTGAAGGTGTAAGCTATATTACATGGATTTATTAGACTTTTTAAAAACGTATATGTTCCAAAGGCCTGCATCATGTGTGGAAGCCAGGAGATGCTAAATGTGTTTATGTTAATTAACGGTCAATTACCATGAGACTGACAGCTATTTGCTTGACAATCACTGGCTGACAAAATTCCGTGACCGCCACAGCCCTAGTCTGAACACCAGAAACGGGTTCATGCCTTAGGAAACTCTTCCAATGTGAAATTGCTATTGGCATGCCATGATGTTGTTTCACTTTCATTAGAGACAAGTGAGGAGGACAGTTTGGCCATGCTGGCGTCGACATTCTATCCTTAATGAAGACCGTAAGCAGTCTCACCGTCGAGCAAACTCACACCCTAGTCTGACAGTAACGTCATCAGCTACTGGTGATTTGATCACAGCCTACTACTGCCAAGCAGTCCTCTTTAGGAACGAACAGTGACACGTGAAAACAAGAGCCCTGCTGGTGAGAATCAAACTACCATTAAACCAAGAGCCAAGGCTCTGGAAGATTCTGACTTTGACTACTGAGAATCAGTCAAAAGGACATGAATGAACAGTTCGAGGGGACTCAATGTGGGATAGTATGCCAATGAAACGTTGGTTGCACAATGAAGAAAAGGGTCACTAGAAGTAGAGAAAAGCTATTCCAGCAGCCTAACCTGAATAACTGGCCTCTGACCTGCCAAATGATAAAACATCTGTCCCCGGCTCACATTGCCGGTAAATCTGGGCTGTTTGGTCATTTAATCTGCCCTCATAAATGTTTTAATGTGGAATTACTGTATTTATGTAATCAGCCACAGTCAGTGCTTAATTTGTGCCGGAACAAAAAGTGAGGGCGAGAATGGGGTGACCTGGGGAGTTCTGAGGTATTGTAACGCATGAATAATAAAAAGCTTTCTAATAAAACATATCACATTTGCGTAGTGGCATAGAGCAGTATGTAGAGGCACTTATAGAGGTTGCACACATGGGGGAAAAATGTGTAGCCTAAGGTCAGGGAAAATGTTGGCCTTTTATAAACGCATGTCATGCAATTCTAACGTCATTTGAAATGACTGGAGACTTTGGCAGAACCTTTATCAATACCGCACAAATGATGGAAATGGCAGGCGTCTTTGACACTGACAAACTGAGAATCTGAGATCAATAAAAACTTGTCTTGAATCTATCGATAGCCTAGGCCTAAGTGTGTGGAGACATATTGTAGGCTACAATATGAGGAGGAAATTATAGTCCTAAAAATGTTTTCCAGTGTCACTGACTCACCCAATCACTCGCTGGTGATGGCCGAGGCGCACGTACCAAAAGCCTCTCTCTCTTTTGTAAAACAATATAAGGAAGTTGATCAAATATTTTGGTAGTCTACAGCATAGAGTCTTCTCTTTTCACCATGAGCCATTTGCTTTCCAACCTGCGTTTTCCCTCGATTGTATTTGAAATATTGCGAAAAGCCTGTTTTCTCTGTGCTGTTTTTTCACTGACATATTTGCCGCACGTTCCCGACTGTAGGTTATTCCTTGTTATTAGGCTTCAATCCACAGCTATTGGGCCTCTGTCGCTAAATTATAGGCATTCTCATGGTGTAGTAGGCTATTCAGAATTATTTAATTTATTTTCTGAACAGACAGCAGTAATTCTATAACTTTGGCTAATGCATTTCAATTAATCACCCTTCGTGTGGCTATGATTCTATAAAGAAATAAATGATGAAGTGCAACGCTGGAGAGATGAGAGTTGCAGGCTCATGTCTATCAGAGTAGAGAGATCATAGAAAGTGAATCTCATTCTAATTATGTAAGAGATGCTGTCATGCTTCTCACACAGCCACCGCCACCCGTTGGTCTCAAACATTGGTTAAAATGTTGCGCAAACCATAAACTCGGCCGGCCCAACCCAAATCAACTCTTAGAATATTGGGCCCGGGCAGGATATTTACCTAAGAGGCAACTCGAATGAACGTTGATTGCTTTTATTGGAATTTTTACATTGCAAAAAGTGACAATTATTTTCATGCCATGAGAGGTACCTGATCCGGCCAAATAGGTTACGGAACAAAACAGTCCAAAACGGAGAGGTGCAGGATCCGTCTCAAATTAAGCATTGGCCACAGACCCATTTCAAATTACCTGGCCTGGAAGATAGTTCTAACATGGGAGGAGAGATGGAGAAAGAGACATGCAAAATGTATCTTGAAATAACCTTTCATAATTAATGGGTCTAGTTTATTGTTACTGTGAATTTAGCGCAAGTAAATCAACTAAATTTGGCCAAAAATCCTCTACCTCAATGAGAGAGAGAGTGCTTGGGTCTTAATGCGTATTACACAAGGACCATTAACGACTCTAAAATCTTAAAGGGGAATTTCACCCTGGCTCTGCCACGGCATATAGTCATTACTATATTAACTACATTGAGTTTTTATCATAAACATCACAATTGTCCAAACCACAAGCTACAACTCGCACATTTTAGTTCCACTGGTAGAGTCGTAAAGTTTCGACTACTGGTGTATTCGTGTGCTCATAGTGAACCACAAAGTCCGGCATTCATAGCGGAAGCTGATACCGCCCACTAGGCAAAAGGGGCGTGCCCACAAATGTGAATAATATCGTTGTTTACTTTCGAACGACCAACAAGGTATTCTAAGAACTTCTCTATGCAAGTTATTTCTTTGAACGTTTGTTTTTCATTATGCCTGTGTGGTGTTCTGTGCCTGGCTGTGCTAATTACAAACAAGAGCAAAAATGTGTTACCTTTCACCGTTCTACCTACCAGAGATTCCCCCCGATTCTGCTTGTGGCTTGCAGCTATCAAGAATGATGCGGTGACCAAAGATTATCAGAGGGATTTTCAGGCTGAATTGATGGGGAATCCATTTTACAACAGCTGAGAAGTGGTAGCTACCTTCAGCAGAGTAAACTTGTCAAGCTGAAGGCCCTGGGTCTCAACCCCGCCCTGTGCAACTGGGTCCTGGACCTTCTTACGTGCCACCCCCAGGTGGTGAAGGTAGGAAATAACATCTCCACTTCGCTGACCCTCAACACTGGGGCCCCACAAGGGTACGTGCTCAGCCCTCTCCTGTACTCCCTGTTCACCCACGACTGCATGGCCATGCCTGCCAACAACTCAATCATCAAGTTTGCAGACGACACAACAGTAGTGGGCTTGATCACCAACAACGACGAGATGGCCTACAGGTGAGGGCACTCGGAGTGTGGTGTCAGGAAAACAACCTCTCACTCAACGTCAACAAAACAAAAGGGATGATCGTGGACTTCAGGAAACATCAGAGGGAGCACCCCCCTATCCACATCGAAGGGCCAGCAGTGGAGAAGGTGGAAAGTTTTAAATTCCTGGACGTACACATTACAGACAAACTGAAATGGTCCACCCACACAGACAGTGTGGTGAAGAAGGCGCAACAGCACCTCTTCAACCTCAGGAGGCTGAAGAAATTTGACTTTTCACCCAAAACCCTGACAAACTTTTACAGATGCACAATCGAGAGCATCCTTTCGGGCTGTATCACAGCCTGGTACGGCAACTGCACCGCCCTCAACCGCAAGGCTCTCCAGAGGGTGGTGCGGTCTGCACAACGCATCATGACACCTACAGCACCCGATGTCACAGGAAGGTCAAAAAGATCATCAAGGACAACAACTACCTGAGCCACTGCCTGTTCACACTTCCTGCCTATCATCCAGAAGGCGAGGTCAGTACAGGTGCATCAAAGCTGAGACCGAGAGATTGAAAAACAGCTATCTCAAGGCCATCAGACTGTTATATAGCAATCACTAACTCCAAGAGGCCGCTGCCTACATTGAGACCCAATCGCTGGCCACTTTAATAAACGGATCACTAGTCACTTAAAACAATGCCACTTTAAATAATGCCACTTTAATAATGTTTACATATCTTACATTACTCATATCACATGTATACACTGTATTTTATACCATCTAGTGTACCTTGCCTATGCCGCTCGGCCATCGCTCATCCATATACTTATATGTACATATTCTCATGCACCTGTTTAGATGTGTGTGTATTAGGTAGTTGTTGGGGAATTGTTAGATTACTTGTTAGATATTACTGCACTGTCGGAACTAGAAGCACAAGCATTAGTACACTCGCATTACCATCTGCTAACCATGTGTATGTAACCAATCAAATTGTATTTGATTTTGAAGACATGCCTACAAAATTCCCCTGCAAAGGGCTACTATTGACAAGAACGATTTGTTAAAGTCAATCAGCTGGGGGAGATTTACAGACAGTACTTTGAGATGAGGAAGGGGGTTTTGGTTGTGCAGGGTACTGCTTAGACAGAAAATGTATTGTTGTGTATGAGAGCGATTGAGGTGCCATTTCTCCTCAATCTCCCATACACAACACTTCATACTGTGTAAGAACTGCCTTCCTACTTTTCACACCTTCTTTAGCCCCCCAGCCCATTCACTTTGTTGGCTGAATTTTCCTCTCAAAAGCAACTCCCAATGTCCCCTTATTGTCCCTAAACAATACACTAGCCAGGTTGATACAGTACCTTTACCAATGTGTTACCCTTACCAGCGTTTTGCCCTACGTTGCTCCAAAATCTTCTGCAAGAGGACCAAACAGTTGGTGGTTAAGAAGCCCTAAACTATTTTCAGCAGTCTTATCCAGTTGGCCGTACACCGCAGACAGGACAAGCCCATCGACATAAGCACAAACAGTCTCAGCTTCCCCAGCCCACCATGCCGAACATAACTGCTAGTGTACCGAAGTTGGATAATGGACTATGGCTGCATTTACACAGGCAGCCCAATTCTGACCAGTTCTGAAAAAGATCTGATGTGATTAAGATCAATTACTAGAAAAAATATCAGAATTGGGCTGCCTGTGTAAACGCAGCCAGTGTGGCTCAGCATAAGACAATGTCGAACACACAGTGGTCTCCAACCCTGTTCCTGGAGAACTACTCTCCTGTAGGTTTTTCGCTTCAACCTCAGTTGTAACTAACTTGGTTCAGCTGATCAACCAGCTAATTATTAGAATCAGGTGTGCTAGATTTAGGTTGGAGTGAAGACCTACAGAACGGTAGCTCTGCATGAACAGGGTTGGAGAGTCCAGATTTTAAACCACCATAAAATAAATATGGGTATTTTCTATCAATCTTTGAAATTTGTCTGCCCTGATGGATTTACAGAAGATATTTATATAAGCTGTATAGGGCTCTGTAGCATCAAACAGATGCTAGACATTCAGATATCCAAAGAATGTTTGTTTATTTGTCAAATTCTAAAATACAGGGGAGTATTCACTCGTTATGCTAACTCAAGAAAACTAGGTATTACAACAAGAATGTTATAACTGTAAACGTAACATACAAAAAAAAGACGTCCAATGTCTCTATCGAAGAAGGACAACCATATCTACGCCCCAAAAACGTATAGTGCGATCAGTATAACTTAGAGCCTTTGCAAAATGCAACGAAGCAGGACTACATACATTTTTAGATCTCACCCCCCCCCATCAATACACCGGAAGCCATCATAGAGTGTATCATTCAGTGCGCAAAGCCCTGACCTGCCTTCCTCCTGGGCAATTATGTGTGAAACACATTTCACTGTCCTAGAAATGCCTCAGACTATGAAAACAAGCCCAGATTCCCCCAGAGGGAAATTCCCCCTTTTATGGCTGACTCCTGATTCTCTCAGTCATTCGCACACACTTGTGATTTAGGATTGAGATGACTTGCTAGATGAGTCAGGTGGGGAGACGCTGGAGAAATTAGAAGCATGCTGTGGGGTGATGTGAGGACACACAACACAAGTGTGCAGTGTGCACATCGAAACACACACCCAATCCTGGCTGCCTTTCTGCACACTAGCAGAGCTCTGGCAGACATCAGGGGGTAGGGGTAGCCTGCGAACGTAGGAAAAGGGGTGATTCAGTACATTTCTGCTCCCCAAGAAAACAGATAAAGATGTAGTCCGTTGCCATGGAAACAGGCGGAGTTATTTTTTGTGATGAGGGAGAGGATATGTGGGGCGGATGGTCAAACACACAAGACATGATGACACATGCCATGGGGACACATTGGTCAGTACTCGGTACCAACATCCCTTTCCCTCTGTCCCTTCCAGCCTCTGTCTACCTCTTTATCAATATTTCCAAGAAAATAAATGTGCGAGAGGAGCAGTGGGAAACAGTGAGAGAGCACTCAATAGTTTCAAGTGACAGTAAGAGAGAGGTAGGTGACATAGGCCTAGCTATGTAGCAAGAAGAGATGAGATACAAGATATAAGAATGAGAGAGAGAGAGAAAGCAGGGCAGTGATGACAGGGATGAGCAGAGGGCATGGCAGCAATCCCTCTGGCCAGATCAGTAGAGACGAGTTGGGCTGCAACCAGAGAGAGAGGTTCTGCCTCTCACTCACTCTCTCCAGCAGGCATCCAGCACTCAGCGTCACTTTGTCCTGGCTCCCAGGCCTGCTTATTCATCTTACCATATGATAAAGGGTCACCTGAACCCGGGCCAAGCAGCCATGTGAACTAAACTCTCAGCACAGCAGGGGGTTGGATGGATTGATGGGACAACACAACATTGGATCAACTCAATAAAACAAGAGTGGTATGGTCAACAGAAACACAACAGCCCAAACACAGGGGCTAACACACACTTCCAAGGCAGCCCTACAGCACTTTTTCCATTGGGAGCCACACTTCAAAATGAGCTTATGATGAATGTGTAAATACATTGTTTTTGTAGTTTCTTTAATACCTTTTTATTTGTATATAGGCCTAAGTGATGGATTCACAGTTGTAATTCTTTTACCTTTGCTTTGCTACACTAAACCATTTCTGAAACCGCATAGGGCATTTAAATGCAGTGGAGGATAACATACATTAAGTTGAAAATTGGCCTCTTCGAAAAAGCTAGCCCCTGCTTTTTCGCCTGGATTAACAATCACAACATGAGAAATACCAAAAAAATTGTCATTGCTTGCATCATAATAAGCAACAAATACTTTGTGTCGAAGTAATCTTCCCGCTGTGACCAATAGGATGGCTATTAGCCTGCACAGTGCAATAAAAGGTTCCAATAAACCACCAATAACACTAATCCTTGGGAAATCCCATATGAACCATGTCAGTCATAAAATGGTAGGCCTATATTATGTCCTTCAAATGATCAGCATTATATAAAATGAGGGTGAAAACTGGGTGAGGAGTAGTATAGTTGAGATGGAGAGATGCCGTGATGTTGGCACCCTGAACTCTAACTGCTTTGGCCATGAAAAGGCCAAAACCCACAGACACGTCTTGCCTCAGGGACAAATTCTTAATTCTTGAGCAATATAGCAGAAATTCCACCCAGCCTTTCAGACGACCCGGTGATGTCATCATATGGGTCAACCAAATACCTTCTATCATCCTGAGACAATAATCCAGACACTTGACGAAACAGTTGCACTGACAGATTATAAAGTTGATTGAAGTTGAGTTGAACGGGTTTAAAGTTTATGAAAGCTTATGGGGGGAAAAAGTCAGACTAGAGTTCATCAAAGGGAACACTGTACACACCATGACTATGTAATTACATCACTATTCTACTCTGACACACAGACCATCACCCCACTACAACGGAGGGGTGGGCCAGAGTGCAGCGAGTCCTGTCATGGGCACCAAAACCTGTTAATCCACACATTTAGGTCTGGCGTGATGAAGAACGATCGTGTGATGGTGAAATCAGTTCATGTAACTGATGTTGAGGTGACATCTTTTAGAACATCTCACCCACTGATAGTGACCTTCAATCTGTATCTATGAACAGTATTTGTAAAAAGATGACTGGTCAACATGTATAGCAATAGCCTAATAAAATAAGAACCATGATTCACGATCACACTGATATCTACAAGATCCTAATACTCGCATTATTATCACACTATTTTGAATTAACTTCACAAACATTTCTGTCAAATGTTACGTGAGTACACGGTACAATGCAGCATCCAGTGGAGTCGGTATAATATCAAATAAAAGGAATGTAAATAAATGTTGTCCTCATTTCGATCACTAAATATAATTGACGTAAAGAGCAGGTGCATGAAAACATGAGAGGATGACGAACTCAATTCAGTCACGTCTGCTATTCTGTTATTTCGAAGGTAAACATTTACATTACCAGTATAATAACTGTGTAATAGGCAAATCAAGTGTAGCCTACCAGAAGTCTCCACTCATTCAGAGCGAATAACTTACTTCAACGTTATCTTGTTGTGAATCGCCCCGACATATTGAAACATTTCGCGATGTGCACATGGATGGATTCATGAACGGATACATGTAATAGTTCTGCGAAACATTCCTCGCGAGTGGTTTAAAGCGGCTTGACTGTCAACTCATCTCTCAGAGAACAATGAACAGACTCCGAGCAATGCAGAATCCCGGGCCTCACTTCCAAAGCTCTATTAGCCTACCGTTATTCACAGACAATGCAAGGGCTAAAACTTATATTAAGTGTTTCCGCTGCCTCTCATTGGAGCTCCACCGACAAAACCGGAGATAATTATTCCCAGAAACTTCAAAGACTGTAACGTTGTATGAAAGTAAAGGTAATGTGTAATAACAACTTGCCCAAATGTATTAAAATTCCTTTTGAAAACAACAAATCAAACACAGTCCTCTAAAATAGTAGCACGAACAATTTACCTTTTCATTCAAAGGGAACATTTATCCGGATACGGTATTTCCCAAGTTAGACCCCCATGCTAACCTTAGCTTCAGCTGCAGGATCTTCAACCCTCTAAAATTCCGCATACCAATTTCAGCAGGCATTGAACTAATAATGTGCTCTGACTCTCTGCTGAGTTGGAAGCTGTGCGGGGGGAGGATGGCGCCATTACCTGCAGTCTGAAACAATGACAGGCAGCCCCCCTAAAATCACAGTGGAGGGGGCGAGTCTACACGTTTTTGCATGTTTGATGGCACTCGACCTCGCAGACCGCAGTGCAAGATATGTACTGAACAAACATTACTCAGTTTAGCAGTGTTCTGCTATATGTTGATACTTTGTAGCCTAATAATGAATAAGCGATTTTGATAGTTGGAGGAAGGCGTCACGATACAGTTTGTAGCCTCATCGACCTTGAAATAGACTATTGAAGAATTTTACATGAAAGAATATTAGTAAACCTGAAATAGAGTACCTAAAATAAAAACATTTGAACGTGGTTGATCACTCAAATACTATGAGTTTCACCATACCCATCTGAATTTGTCTGGATAGTGACAATAACCAGCCACAGGCCTAATGTGTATTCAGTGGAGAGTATGGAGGGAACTCTATCGATTTCTTTAATGATTAGAGGCAGCACATGTTCAAATCAATAGATGTCAACCAACTGGCCCCTGATTCATTCCATGAAAAGAGTGCCTTTTGCGTCCCTTTGATATTGTAAGTATAGAAATTGTGCACCAATACTGAACTTTAAAAGCCAGTTATATTAAAATTAAGTGCCCTTCAATATAGACTACATGTATGGAGAATTCAATAAATCTGTTTTTTTATATGAATAATGACTTGCTATTCAGCATTTTTGACATGTCCCTCTATGCACCCTCTGTGACTTCTAGGACTAGCTCTTCGAAAACTTTGCTTACAAGCATTTCGCTACACCCGCAATAACATCTGCTAAACACGTGTATGTGACCAATACAATTTGATTTGAATATGTTAACCCGCTTAATCCCAAAATGTCACAATCCTTGTAAAGCCCTAGATATTTTGTTGCTTTGACAAAGTCATTTCTGAAAATTATTATTAATTTAACGTGACTAGTGATTCATTTACGTCTGCCCGTTGAAAATGGCAGATTTGGGAACTAATAAGCACCCAAATTTGAACGTAGTTGCTGGAGAGTAAGTAGTCACAGCTCTGTCTCTGTGCTTCACAGCACTGTATGGGTTTTGACTGACAGCCATTCTGAACTTGAGCACTGCGCACGACAACAAGGGGCCCCCATCTCTCCCTCTGAGCGAAATGCTGTAGATTAAGATGACTCAATATATTCTGAAAGATGAGACGTTGAGGATTATAATAAATACCGC
Source organism: Salvelinus alpinus (assembly GCF_045679555.1). Taxonomy (NCBI): domain Eukaryota; kingdom Metazoa; phylum Chordata; class Actinopteri; order Salmoniformes; family Salmonidae; genus Salvelinus; species Salvelinus alpinus. The sequence goes on from NC_092088.1 coordinate 44,892,566, forward strand.
TTTGATATCATACAAGCAAGCCAAACACCCGTGAGTCCAAACGTGCACTTCACATTTCCAAATCATAAAATTAATGTAATATACTGTGTCAATGTTTATGATCACTATCTTTGATGTACAGTTACAAGATGAAATGGTATAATACCCTGGGTTGTTTTGAACAGAATGAGCCGGTTTGTTTATTGTGAAGAACATTTGCTGTGGCACACGCACTTGAATGGACTCATGACTCCTTTTTATGTGCAATAGAACAAGCTTTCAAATTATGCCCACCTGACCCAGATTGCGATTTATAATGGACCGTTTTTGTGTGATGGTGGGGACGCAGCGTTGTGTTCCAAACAAAACAATTACAAGTGTACTTGCTCTAGCTACTCAACAGCACAGCAAGGAGAGCTGAGTCATAAAAGTGCATTGAAATAGCTTAGGAACTGTGCACACTTTGGAGAGGTGTGTGTGGCCACTTGGAGACACCAGTTAGTCCTCTCACTCAAACCCATGTAATTATTTGGTCTTATGTTGCACCTACCCCACATTTTTCAGGAATAGCCTTATCATGTTACTGAATGTATTTTCAGATTTCGACATCAACAATCCATATAGGCCAATTCCCATGAGTGTAAATGAAACATTGAATACATCTAATAGTCAAATCATAGTGTAAAAGCAGGTGAGCTGGTTCTAGTCTTTTTGGCCATTTTCTGGTGTTTGGTGATAGAAAACTGAGCAGGTCGAGCATATCCATAGATAGACAGGCTACAAATGTTTTAACAATACATTTTTTTAAATGAAGCTTACATTCAATTGCCACTCCCTGTTGCACTCAACAAGCTTCCATACACCCTGTCACAATGTGATTCATAGCTGATTTAAGATTAAATAAGCAACCCTGTTATGATCAATCCTGTTACTTTATTTGGCACTTAATAGCCACTTACTATAGTATTTTTTTTAAATGTAACCTCGAGTGCAGTGTCCTTAGCTAGCTAGCTAGCTATGTTGTGCTAGCTACTGAATATGCTAACGTTAGCTACCTAAACATTTGGCTATGGGCTGGCACTGGCAGTATGGGAATATGGAGAGTAAATTAAATTATTTCTTTGTCATCCTGCTAGGTAGTTATCTAGCTGTGGCCATCTGGTTAATAAAAACAAGGGCTTTCTACAAAATAGCAACATTAGCCCAGCTAGCTTGGAATTTAGACCATAAGCAACACACACAGACATGCATTGCCAAATAATGCTACTGCCACCTTCTGGTTTGGAATATTTTAACAAGGCTGAGTGGCTGAAGATTATTATTGTATTTAACATTTTCTGTGTGTCCCTGATATCACTTTCCACCCTTTTAGTTTGTAGTAATTTAAGAAAACAGCCCCTTCCCACAATGACATCCAGGAAGTGGGTGGGGAAACAATGGTGCAAAGCTAAATAAATATAAACACTCGGGTTTCATCTATTTTCCATGTTTAATGACGCTAGTCTATCTCACTCGGTTTCATCTATTTTCCATGTTTAATGATGCTAGTCTAGCTCACTCACCCAAAAGTTACGAGGTCCCAAAAGGCACCGGATAATAGGAATGACCCCCTAGGCGTCTATGCACCACATAGCCCTCCTCCACCCATAGATGATTAACAGGGCTATGTTACAGCTTAAGCTGGAGTGCTGCCAGACAGGGAACTCTGAAAAAAAGGTGGCTGTGCCATACGAGTACTCTACACTCTTAGAAACAAGGGTAAGGTTAGGATACAGTATTGTTCCCTGGGGTACAAAAATATAAAAATATACATAATGTACCTTCAGAGGTACACATAATGATCTCACATGGTGTTGTTCAGTACCTTTTAGGGTACATGTGCAGATAAAGAGTATAATTGTAAAAAAAATCTAAATATTTTTAATACAAAAAGGTACAATAATCATACTCTCACTCTCAAAAAAAGAGGTACGGTGTGAAGGTACATTTCTGTTTTTCTGTGTATAAACTTATTTTTTGCAACCTTAAAGCAATTAACGGCTTTGTCTCTGGGGTGGTACCCTAAAAAGGCACATATGTACCATAATCATTATCATTATCATATTTCCCAGTATTCTCTACTGGAGGTTGTGTTTTAAGAATTGTTTTTAATATCTGTATGTACATTGATTGATTGATTGATTAATTCAACAACCATGTCTGTCACTAACAAATACGGTAGGGCTGGTAACTACAATTCACTCGAAAAGGCAAAGCACACTGGGAAATTATATTGGGGGCATGGTTTAGTGGGGGTGTGGCTATCAGTTCGTTATTTTTGGCCACCCGTGAGTAGAAGTGCTGTACCAATTGATGTGGCCATGGTAGAAGTACATTTTTGTCACTTACTAGAAACATATGGCTTTGTCAGTGTGGTGATTCCCTATAAAGACAAATTGTACCCTTTCTAAAAGCATGCTTTTTTATCTTAAAAAAAGGTACTATCTGAAGTAGGAACTGGGGTGCAATTATGTACCTATAACTGAAAGGTATAAAGGATGACCTTACTGGATACCACCCCAGTGACAAGCGGTTGTACCTCTTTAAGAACAAATCTAAACCTTTATTTCTGAGCGTGTACCTTTCTCGATATAAATAGTATGAAGTGGTGCTCATTAGAAATGAATTAACACTGCAGTTTCTCTGTTCTGGATTAAAGCTATCACAGTGCCTGTGTGTCACTGATGCGATAACACAGTCACATTGCTCAATCGGAGTTAAAGAAGGACCGCAAAGTGGTTGTTTTTAAAGGTGGCAAATGTCCAACCGAGAAAGAGACCATAACAAGATGTTGACCTTTGAGAGGAGTCAGTGATGAAAGCGTGAGTTGATTCACAACAAAACAATTTTCACACGAAACTGTGCATGACTAAAAAGGTGGAGGATGATTTTCTGTAAATTCCACAGAGGAAGGAAGGGAGGAGAGAGACCGGCCAACATTAAACTTTAAATTGCCGGATTAATAGTTGTGGGAACCCTCAGGGTGTGAGGCTTTACTTGAAACATTTTAATAAAGGGATAAAAGTTCCACTGCACTGCAATTGAAACAGAAATCGCAAGGGACATTTGCAAAACTTCACAAAGAGACTTGAAAAGCTCTAATATTCAATGCTTTACACTTACAGAGACTTAGCTGACTGACGCTATGGATATACAACTTATAGGTTCCTCCATGCAGCGTCACGATCGGACTGTGTGTCCTTGACCTTATTTTGTACTGCCTATGCACACAAGACTCTACACTGACTCACACAAACCCACACAGACACACACACACACACCATTAGTTTTTTATACAGTTGAACTCAGAAGTTTACATACACTTAGGTTGGAATCATTAAAACTCGTTTTTCAACCACTCCACAAATTTCTTGTTAAAAAACTATAGTTTTGGCAAGTCTTTTAGGACATCTACTTTGTGCATGACACAAGTAGTTTTTCCAACAATTGTTTACAGACAGATAATTTTACTTATAATTTACTGTATCATAATTCCAGTGGGTCAGAAGTTTACATACACTAAGTTGACTGTGCCTTTAAACAGCTTGGAAAATTCCATAAAATTATGTTATAGCATAAAAAGCTTCTGATAGGCTAAATGACATAATTTGAGTCAATTGGAAGTGTACCCACAGGTACTGTATTTCAAGGCCTACCTTCAAACTCAGTGCCTCTTTGCTTTATATCATGGGAAAAGCAAAAGAAATCAGCCAAGATTGTAGACCTCCACAAGTCTGGTTCATCCTTGGGAGCAATTTCCAAACGCCTGAAGGTACCGCGTTCATCTGTACAAACAATAGTACGCAAGTATAAACACCATGGGACCACGCAGCCTTCATACCACTCAGGGAGGAGACGCGTTCTGTCTCCTAGAGACGAACGTAGTTTGGTGCGAAAAGTGCAAATCAATCCCAGAACAACAGCAAAGGACCTTGTGAAGATGCTGGACAAAACAGGTACAAAAGTATCTAAATTCACAGTAAAACGAGTCCTATATTGACATAACCTGAAAGGCCGTTCAGCAAGGAAGAAGCCACTGTTCCAAAACCACCATAAAAAAGACAGACTACGGTTTTCAACTGCACATGGGGACAAAGATCGTACTTTTTGGAGAAATGTCATCTGGTCTGCTGAAACAAAAATAGAACTGTTTGGTCATAATGACCATCGTTATGTTTGGAGGAAAAAGGGGGAGGCTTGCAAGCCGAAGAACACCATTCCAACCGTGAAGGACAGGGGTGGCAGCATCATGTTGTGGGGGTGCATTGCTGCAGGAGGGACTGGTGCACTTCACAAAATAGATGACATCATGAGGATGGAAAATTATGTGGATATATTGAAGCAATATCTCAAGACATCAGTCCGGAAGTTAAAGCTTGGTCGCAAATGGGTCTTCCAAATGACCCCAAGCATACTTCCAAAGTTGTGGCAAAATGGCTTAAGGACAACAAAGTCAAGGTATTGGAGTGGCCATAACAAAGCCCTGACCTCAATCCTATAGACAATTTGTGAAAAGAACTGAAAAAGCATGTGCGAGCAAGGAGGCCTACATACCTGACTCAGTTACACCAGCTCTGTCAGGAGGAATGGGCCAAAATTCACCAAACTTATTGTGGGAAGCTTGTGGAAGGCTACCCAAAACGTTTGACCCAAGTTAAACAATTTAAAGGCAATGCTACCAAATACTAATTGAGTGTATGTAAACTTCTGACTCACTGGGAATGTGATGAAAGAAATACAAGCTGAAATAAATGATTCTATCTACTACTATTCTGACATTTCACATTCTTAAAATAAAGTGGTGATCCTAACTGACCTAAGACAGGGACTTTTTACTAGGATTAAATGTCAGGAATTGTGAAAAACTGAGTTTAAATGTATATGGCTTAGGTGTATGTAAACTTCCGACTTCAACTGTATGTACATCACCGTTGATTGGGAAACTGTTCCATTATGAGAACTGTCTAACAAATTGCTTATGCTCCCGTAATTGGATTACAACAGCAGTGTACTCCCACTGGTGAGATTTGGAAGCCAAGACCATACACACGCCTGAGCACACACACACACACACACACACACACACACACACACACACACACACACACACACACACACACACACACACACACACACACACACACACACACACACACACACACACACACACACACACACAAAGTGCAGACTAAGTGACCTATATAAATTAACACAAATATACATTGGCACCAGTGGAGGCTGGTGGGAGGACGGGCTCATTGTAAAGGCTGGAATGGAATGAATGGAACGGTATCAAACACATCAAACATATAAACCACGTTTGAATCCATTCCATTGATTCCATTCAAGCCATTACAATGAGCCTGTCCTCCTATAGCTCCTCCCACCAGCCTCCACTGATGTACATATCTACCTCAATTACCTCGTACCCCTGTACTGGTACTCCCTGTATATAGCTTCTTGTGTATTTTATTCCTATTGTGTTATTTATTTGTTTTTCTGTTTTTTTACTCTGCATCATTAGGAAAGGGCTTGTAAGTAAGCATTTCACTGTAAAGTCTACACCTATTGTATTCGGCGCATGTGACAAACACAATTTGATTTGATTTTGATTGGTTAAAGGCAGTAATCTTGTTAAATCACAAATACTACACTCTCCTTGCTACAATTCCCTAGCACCAGAGTATAGAAAGCGTTATATGTGGTGTGAAAAGGAGGCCAAAATATTTCTAACTCTATTGAGAAACTACATGGAGTTAATGCTAGGAAGTCTGTGTTCGCACTAGGAACATGGTCACTATTCATCAACATAATCTGATCCATGATAAGTCACATTAGGCTTTGTGTGTAACATTTTTCATAGTTCTCTGAGAACAACAATAGTATGGTTGAAAAAGCCACACTTGTGTGAATCAATGTGATCATGAAAAAAAGCCCTTTTCGACTCTGTTCTAAGCTTTCATCACAGACAGAACAATGATACAGATATTTCACAAGATGTATAAATGTGAAGCATCCGCTTGGCGTTGACACTCACTACCAAATATGGAAGTGGGAGAAGATGGAACGAGATGGATTTTGGCCGACACTCTGCACATTTTCTCATCGATGAAACATTTGATCTCAATATAGTTTTCTGTCCCAAAACTACAATCTGTTACGAACAGAGTGGACTAAGTTTTGTAGACTTAGCCCTTTGGCGAAGTTTAAAAAAATTGCCTTGTTTAGAAGGAGTGCAAAGGCAAATTGAGTTATTGAACATGTGCACTCTACAGAGTAGGTGTTCCTTAACGGAAATATGCAAATCTGTGCTAAAACACACTAATAGGATCTTGCTAGCTAGTGCTTGGCTCTGCCCACCTCCTTACTTGTTCTTCCCACTATGACTCATTTGTTCCCGTTTGAAACAACAGGCTGTGGTCTATCTTGGTTAAGTTATAAGTTATAAAAAATCTTTGCTTTCATCCTTTGTTGGGGGCTTGTACTTTGAGAAGATTGGTCGACTTTTGATCCCTTTCCAGCTCATTTGCAGAGCAACAGGTGCCTGCTCCAACTCTTAATCTGCATCCATCACTAGGATCAAATAAACACGTTTGAAGGCTGCAGCACGGCCTCTAATCTGCACACTTATGAAATGAAGCCCAGAGAACATCACACGCACAACCCAGAAAACAATGTGTACCGTGTGAACACTTCTATGTGTCCTGTGAGAACTATTACAGAGAAGAGTCCCCTATTCCAAGAAAAGCATTGGTTACTTCAAATAAAGATTAAAAGGGACTGAAAGTTGCAAGCTTTGATTTGGGAATTAGAACACTTTCCAACAACAGGCCATTCATTCAGAAGACAATAGCTGTTATTTGAAAACAAAGCATTATGCCCCGTAACAATGCACCGGCTTCCTCTTCTCCAAAGGCCCCCACTCGGCCCGCTAACAAAGGGGGGTCCACATCCAGACCAATTAATAAGGATTTTGTTTTGCTTTTTCAACTCGGCTTTCAGGAAATTCCCTCAGGACAAATATGTGTTTGTGTGCGTGTGTATGTGTGTGGGAGAGAGGATGGATGTTGGTGGTTTTTATGCCGTTCAAGTTTGTTCAAGTTAACTTAGAAAAGCATACTTGAAATGCCCATATGCCGCTATGTAATAACAGAAACACAGAACCTTTTGTGTCATAATAATCCAATACTTGGACATTCAAAATGATTAATAGTAACAACAGTGTGAGGAAACAAAAATTGGGGGATTTTTACTACATAAAATAAGCAAGTTAGTGGATTGTAATTTCACAGTAAAATGTCATAAAAAGACTAACTCATCTCTTTATTTATTTATTTTTATTTAACCTTTATTTAACCAGGTAGGCAAATTGAGAACACGTTCTCATTTACAATTGCGACCTGGCCAAGATAAAGCAAAGCAGTTCGACACATACAACAACACATAGTTACACATGGAGTAAAACAAACATATAGTCAATAATACAGTGAAAAAAAAAAAATAAGTCTATATACAATGTGAGCAAGTGAGGTGAGATAAGGGAGGTGAAGGCAAACAAATATATGTATAAATAAATAAAAATATAAAAGGCCATGGAGGCGAAGTGAGTACAACACAGCAAGTAAAAAAAATAAAAAAATAAAAAATAAAAAAATAAATAAAAAAAATAAAAAAAAATAAAAAAAAAATAAATAAAAATAAAAAAAACAAAAAAAAAAACAATGGAATGGTTGGTTTGCAGTGGAAGAAAGTGCAAAGTAGAGACAGAAATAATGGGGTGCAAAGGAGCAAAATAAATTAATAAATAAATACAGTAGGTAAAGAGGTAGTTGTTTGGGCTAAATTGTAGATGGGTTATGTACAGGTGCAGTAATCTATGAGCTGCTCTGACAGCTGGTGCTTAAAGCTAGTGAGGGAGATAGGTGTTTCCAGTTTCAGAGATTTTTGTAGTTCGTTCCAGTCATTGGCAGCAGAGAACTGGAAGGAGAGGCGTCTCTGACTCATCCTAGTTCTGCTTTTGCAAAATAAATGAGCAGGTTAACTTCTGTCAAGCGTTGCAAACAGAGATATGTGTCATTTGACTCTGTGACAGGACCTATGATACCGTAGACCTACAGTACAGTACCTTATTTTACTGTGTCCACAGACTCCACTTCCTGAATGACATCATGCGACCTAGCTCTTAGTCAGCCACCTTGGCTGAAACACTGTTAACTCCTAGTGTCATATGATGGTATCTAAACACACACCCTGGGTCTGTTCTCAGTCACTCAATACGACCCTGCTCCATAACAATTATAAGCTAAATGACAGACAACAAACCTATTATTTTTATTTTATTTAACTTTTATTTAACTAGGCAAGTCAGTTAAGAACAAATTCTTATTTACAATGACGGCCTAACCCCGGCCAAAACCTAACCCGGACGACGCTGGGCCAATTGTACGCCGCCCTATGGGACTCCTAATCTCAGCCGGTTGTGGTTACAGCCTGGAATCGAACCAGGGTCTGTAGTGACACCTATAGCACTGAGACGCAGTGCCTTAGACCGCTGCGCCACTCGGGAGCCCCAAAGGCCTAACTATTAGGCCTAACTAAAACACTTGCCCTTCTGACAGGTACCTTATCATTCAGAGCAAACACAGAAGATTATAGTGGAGTTTTCCTCGGACTGTTTTGCATAACAGACTTTCTCAGTCATTTGAGTTACACAGACTTAGAGACTCTTTCAAGGTTTCCCATGAGACACTTTTTCAAGGGGAAGTTGCCTAGTGTCCTAGTTTCCTCTCTGTATGTAAATGTGAGGAAAGGATATTACCATATTCATCACAATAATGGGACAATAGACTCAGCAGGCGTCTCTCAACAAAGAGTTTTCAACATGAGATTGGGGAAGAAATTACTTGGCTTCCACGTTTTCATACATTTACTAATATGCAAATAATCAGATCTTGGATGAAGCCCAGTACAGTGAGCTGGGAGCATTGTGTGAATACTGCAGCTGGCCCATGTACTGATCTACTTCAGGTTACTATTTTAAGGGGCATAAAGAACATTAAGTCTGAAAATAATATTTTTGAATAAGGTTGAACACTCTCACATTAGCATTCAGTTACTTATTCAGGAGACAGCTGTAGTCATCCCACCTATACTTATGACTAAAATATGCTTTCCCCAAAAATACGCTATTCATGCCCCACAAGGGATTACTGGAAGAGAAACATACTGTCAGGCTATCCCGGGTGTAAAACAACCCCTTACCTTGACAAATGTGCAGTTTCAAATGAACAGGCAACACTTTTTTTTACTTACTTATATCAACATGCTGCCTGGGAGGCATCTGCACTCTGGTCTCTCTACCAGCTGTGAGCTGTGATAGTGGATCTGCTACAATGTAGGTCTTCCCAGGTGACACTGAAACAAGGACATCATCCCTGTCAGCACACACCTGTTTCCTCAGGAAGCCCCTCCCACCTCCCCTTCCCTCCCTACACTTATTAAAGAGACAGACACTCAGCGGGGCTCCCAGGAAAAAAGAAAACACACTGAACTTGACAGGGCTCGCCATACAACGAGTCTGTTTACATTACCTCTACAAGCGCTGAGATACACAAGGCATTACATAAGGTGAAGAATTCACTCTGTGCTTCAGTATAAATGGAACTGTGGAAAACAGAAACTTCTAAGACCCAGTTTTAACATTAACATGTATGTTTCAAATCAAATCAAACTTTATTTGTCACACGCACCGAATACAACAAGTGTAGACTTTACCGTGAAATGCTTACTTACAAGCCCTTAACCAAAAGTGCAGTTCAAGAAGTGCTAAGAAAATATTTACCAAGTAGACTAAAATAAAAAGTAATTGTAAAAAGTAACACAATAAGAATAACAATAACAGGGCTATATACAGGGGGCACCGGTACCGAGTCAGTGTGCAGGGGTGCTGTCAAGCCCTGACCTTAGAGAGCTTTTTATGTCTCTATTTTGGGTTTGGTCAGGGTGTGATTTGGGTGGGCATTCTATGTTCTATGTTCTATGTTTTTGTATTTCTTTGTTTTGGCCGGGTATGGTTCTCAATCAGGGACAGCTGTCTGTCGTTGTCTCTGATTGGGAACCATACTTAGGTAGCCCTTTTCCCTCCTTTCTGTGTGGGAAGTTGTCTTTGTTTGTGGCACTATAGCCCTTAAGCTTCACGGTCGTTTATGTATTGTTTATTGTTTTGTCGGCGTCATTCTAATAAAAAGGAATATGTACGCTCACCACGCTGCGCTTTGGTCCAGTTCTTTCGACGGCCGTGACAGGTGCAGGTTAGTTGAGGTAATTTGTACATGTAGGTGGGGGTGAAGTGACTATGCATAGATAATAAACAGCGAGTAGCAGCAGTGTACAAAAGGGAGGTGAGGTCAATGTAAATTATCCGGTGGTGATTTTATTAATTGTCTTATGGCTTGGGGGTAGAAGCTGTTGCGGAGCCTTTTGGTCCTAGACTTGGCGCTCCATGCGGTAGCAGAGAAAACAGTCTATAACTTGGGTGACTGGAGTCTCTGACAATTTTATGGGCTTTCCTCTGACACGCCTATTGTATATGTCCTGGATGGCAGGAAGCTTGGCCCCAGTAATGTACTGGGCCGTTCGCACTACCCTCTATAACACCTTACGGTCAGATGCCGAGCAGTTGCCATACCAGGGGGTGACGCAACCGGTCAGGATGCTCTCGATGGTGCAGCTGTAGAACCTTTTGAGGATCAGTGGACCCATGCCAAATCTTTTCAGTCTCCTGAGGGGGAAAAGGTTTTGTCGTGCCCTCTTCACGACTGTCTTGGTATGTTCGGACCGTGATAGTTCATTGGTGATGTGGACACCAAGTAACTTGAAACTCTCGACCCGATCCACTATAGCCCTGTCGATGTTAATGGGGGCCTGTTTGGCCCGCCTTTTCCTGTAGTCCATGATCAGCTCCTTTGTCTTGCTCACATTGAGGGAGCGGTTGTTGTCCTGGCACCACACTGCCAGTTCTCTGACCTCCTCCCTATAGGCTGTCTCATTGTTGTCGGTGATCAGGCCTACCACTGTTGTGTCGTCAGCAAACTTAATGATGGTGTTGGAGTCGTGTTTGGCCACGGAGTCATGGGTGAACAGGGAATACAGGAGGGGATTAAGTACACACCCCTGAAGGCCCCAGTGTTAAGGATCAGCGTGGAAGATGTGTTGTTGCCTACTCTCACCACCTGGGGGCGGCCCGTCAAGATGTCCAGGATCCAGTTGCAGAGGAAGGTGTTTAGTCCCAGAGTCCTTAGCTTAATGATGAGCTTCGTGGGCACTATGGTGTTGAACGCTGATCTGTAGTCAGTGAACAGCATTCTCACATAGGTGTTCCTTTTGTCCAGGTGAGAAAGGGCAGTGTGGAGTGCGATTGAGATTGCGTCATCTGAGGATCTGTTGGGGCGGTATGCAAATTGGAGTGGGTCTAGGGTGTCCGGGAGGATGCTGTTGATGTGAGCCATGACCAGCCCTTCAAAGCACTTCATGGCTACCGACGTGAGTGCCACGGGGCGGTAATCATTTAGGCAGGTTACCTTCGCTTCCTTGGGCACAGGGACTATGGTGGTCTGCTTGAAACATGTAGATATTACAGACTCGCTCAGAAAGAGGTTGAAAATGTCAGTGAAGACACTTGACAGTTGGTCCGCGTATGCTTCGAGTACACATCCTGGTAATCCGTCTGGCCCAGCGGCTTTGTGAATGTTGACCTGTTTAAAGGTTTTGTTCACATTGGCTACCGAGAGCGTTATCACACAGTCATCCAGAACAACTGGTGCTCTCGTGCATGCTTCAGTGCTGCTTGCCTCGAAGCGAGCATAAAAGGCATTTAGCTCGTCTGATAGCCTCGCGTCACTGGGTAGCACGCGTCTGGGTTTCCCTTTGTAGTCCATAATAGTTTTTGAGCACTGCCACATTTGGCGAGCGTCAGAGCCGGTGTAGTAGAATACAATATTAATCCTGTATTGACGCTTTGCTTGTTTAATGGTTCGTCTGAGGATAGTGGGATTTCTTATAAGCGTCCGGATTAGTCTCCTGCTCCTTGAAAGCGGCAGCTCTAGCATTTAGCTCGATGCAGATGTTGCCTGTAATCCATGGCTTCTGGTTGGGATATGTACGTAGAGTCACTGTGGGGACGACGTCGTCGATGCATCTTTTCAGTCTCCTGCCTTCTTAGGTGTTTTTCGCTTTTAAATATGCAGCAAGCATTTTGTAATGCTAAATGCTATGAAAAATGTGTCCCCAACTCCCCATAGTCAGCGACACAGACTGAAAGACATAACACTGTATAAGACTTGAATAAATGTGTGATACTGCTGTTTGCTACCGGCCCCATTCAAAAATAGCCATTTGTACAGGCTCAGTCTAAATCATTTTAATATCCATCTCACACATTAGGACTCATTGAGTCAGAGCTTCAAATTTATGGTGAGGACGTAGGCACACACAACAGTTATTGATGATGGGTCTCTGCCATTGATTGGACTTTCTAGCAGTTAAATAATAAGTCTATAAACAGTCAAGGGTCTGTGAGTGGCTAATAAATATCAATATTTCATAGCCTACTTGTTGCTTAGATGCATTGAGTAGCAATAAGTAATTTTAACACTCAATGTTTTGAGTGGACTCCTAATACTGTCACTCAAATACTACAAATAGCAATAATATGATTTCCCATTAGCAGGAGGGAGATCAGACATGTTCTGTAGGCTAAACATCAATGAACCATTTGATCGTTTCAAGCAAAATTCTACTTGATCTAGGTCTAAATCACCAAAAACACTGTCATTTGGATAATAAAAAGGTTTAGAAATTCCTGCGATGGGTCTTTGACTGAACACAAACTTGCTATATATCTCACATTGTATGACTAAATTCAGAGCTGCTAGAAAGGCCAATGTCATGATTGATTTGTCATGTGAACGTGTGACTCATTATAAAGCTAAATCCGTATCCGGCCCGCACCCTTTTTCCTTTCATTAGCCTACAGTCTCGTAAAAATCTGGGATCTGGACACATAGCGGATGTCACTCATCTGTCACCGGCCAAGCGTTTTCAGAGCAGTGGAAGGTGATGATAATTATGATATAATTCTTAATCTGTTTCATCCTTTAATCCTGCAGTGTAAAACAGGGGGACATCCTGATCTTGTGACTAGGGAATGGTATGGTAAGCTACATCAGCGACTGAGGCACATATTGTAATAACAGTGTAGTAGCAATACAGGGACAGTCTCAAATTAATAGAAAATGAATACAAAAAGTACTGATTCATTTATAGACCGTTTGCTTCAATATTAAGCCCAGCTAGATGTAGGCCAGTGTTATTCTCCCCAGAAACAGCCTGGTTTCCATGCTCCCCACAATGACAATGCAAAGGGGAAATGGAAACAAGGTCCTAAAATCTTGATAGAGGCATCCAATCAGAGCTCCCCTAAACGAAATAGAAGAAAACACAAGCAATGCAAAAGAAGCGATAGAGAGCCTTGAGGAAGAAATAGGATCTCTGGAAAGATAACAAAAATATGCAGTGGAACAATTAGCATAAAAAGACTGTGGGATAAAAGACTAGAGTGCCATGTGTCATATTCTGGCAAGCCTTTTTCTCTCTGCTCATGCTGTTGAAGTTCACTCTGTCTCAGTTGGGAATTTTTGGCAAAAATGATCCAATTCAACGCTTAGTAACAACAGGCAGTAAATAATCTGTCCAGATATGAGAGGCTACTGTTACTGTTGTTGTTTCCCCTTCAGGAGTTTTCGCCGGCACATCTATAGTGCCACTTTCCCAATTAATCCCAATGAGTCACAGTCTATCCAGGGGGGAAACACAATCTCAGTGTGCTCTGCTGATTATTCCCCGTACAGTATCAATCTGCTCTCTGCCAACAGTGTAATAGGCTAAACCAGCGCAGGTCCTCAAGCACAATAAACTATCAGTGGATTATCATAAAACCCTACGAGGCAATTTCCAAGTTTAGCTGAACACAATCAATTATTAAAATATGCACATTTGAAAACTTAAGGATTATGTGTGATTTTCTTTGAGATTCGACTCATCTCAATGTGTGGCTAACGGGGGAAGTGAAATCAACACAACTTCACTACTGCCATCTAATTAATCTCAAACTATCTTACTTCCCCTACAGTTTTCAGCACTTTCTCTCTTTCTAACTAATGTTTTATTGTGTGAGACACATTTCAAAATGTAGATAAAGCACCCATTGTTTCCTTTTAATCTGTATACAGGGGCCTCAAGACAAATTAAACTGCTGTACATTAACATGCAGTCAGACCCGGCACCATGATAAAGTCACTAAGGAGGCAGTTGAAATCTGCGAGGGAGCAACATTTTTGGTGGTTCTTGCATTGGAATTATATTGAATTCTGCTTATATAATTCTGCTATATCACAATAAACATAAAGTTCAAATACCGAGACTTCGAGATCATTGAGTGCTTTTGAAATCTGTAGACTATCTCTGCTGCACTGTATCAGCACAATGGACAGCGCCCTACAGCGACGCTGTTTTGGTAATGAATAGAGGCTACAAGATAGATAGGGCAATTCACCTATTACAAAATAATGCAAACTAAATGATGAAAGTAGTAGACTAGTTATTCATGCATGCAAAAAAATTACTGAATAGCAGTTTGGCTTAGAATAGACACATCTGCAAATGCGAATGAATGTGAACAGAACAAAAGTAGTTGGCCTGGTAAATAAAATATAAGATCGATAAAGGCATGATACAATCTATATTTATGCTAGTTACATTAACAGTAAACCAACACCGTAAAGAAAAATGCAAATGGAGATCCAAATATGGCAAAATACACTTTGGTGAACCAAATTCGAACCACGTAATCAATTAAGCAATGCCAGCCTACCATAAACACGTTTCAAATACATTTCGTTCCATTTACAGCAATGAAAACCAATAGGCTACCAATAAAACCATAATAGCATTTGCAGTAGAGGTCTTCACGGGTCCAAAAAGTTGGACCCGTTCTGAAATGGACCTGGGGATTTCCCACCCTAACACGATATGCATAAATACAAAAATGTAATATAGAGACCCGTACCGAATGAACCTGAAGACAACTAGACCCGTTCCTTATAGACCTGGTCGGATCCAGACCTGGTCCGATCCGAATGAGGGAAGCAGCAGAAAAGTCATTTTTTTAAGCTACTTTATTAACCGGAGCAGAAAAAGCGTTAGAGGAGGGAGAGAGGTGCAGCTCCAGCAGACAGGGGCGGGCCGTACTGTGAGAGAGTGACACAGTGGGCAGGGGCGGGCCGTACTGTGAGAGAGTGACACAGTGGGCAGGGGCGGGCCGTACTGTGAGAGAGTGACACTGTGGGCAGGGGCGGGCCGTACTGTGAGAGAGTGACACAGTGGGCAGGGGCGGGCCGTACTGTAAGAGAGTGACACAGTGGGCAGGGGCGGGCCGTACTGTGAGAGAGTGACACAGTGGGCAGGGGCGGGCCGTACTGTAAGAGAGTGACACAGTGGGCAGGGGCGGGCCGTACTGTAAGAGAGTGACACAGTGGGCAGGGGCGGGCCGTACTGTGAGAGAGTGACACAGTGGGCAGGGGCGGGCCGTACTGTGAGAGAGTGACACATTGGGCAGGGGCGGGCCGTACTGTAAGAGAGTGACACAGTGGGCAGGGGCGGGCCGTACTGTGAGAGAGTGACACAGTGGGCAGGGGCGGGCCGTACTGTGAGAGAGTGACACAGTGGGCAGGGGCGGGCCGTACTGTGAGAGAGTGACACAGTGGGCAGGGGCGGGCCGTACTGTAAGAGAGTGACACAGTGGGCAGGGGCGGGCCGTACTGTAAGAGAGTGACACAGTGGGCAGGGGCGGGCCGTACTGTAAGAGAGTGACACAGTGGGCAGGGGCGGGCCGTACTGTGAGAGAGTGACACAGTGGGCAGGGAGGGAGGGACAGACGAGAGACAGCAACCAACCGACTAAGCCGACTCGCGCTATAGTTGACTAATAGCTGCCATAGCCAGGTTATTTATCATCAAATATGATTTCGTAGTACCAGTCTTGACTGCATCAAACCGGGAGAAGCTAGTTAAGCTAACTAACGTTAGCTAGCTAGGCTAACTGAGGCTGCAGTGCATGGACTTTCCCATCCTACAGTTACAAATAACAACAACTCCATTCAGAATATTAAGTAGCAGCCTACCTGTTGGCACTTGGTCGGTGTAGCCTATCCTTCTCCTTTAACTTTTAATTCCGTAATTTTATTTCCATCGTCCATTGATTAGACACACTACATGACCAAAAGTACATTGCATGAACATTGCTGCGGGGACTTGCTTCCATTCAGCCACAAGAGCATTAGTGAGGTCAGGCACTGATGTTGGGCAATTAGGCCTGGCTCACAGTCGGCGTTCCAATTTATCCCAAAGGTGGTCGATGGGGTTGAGGTCAGGGCTTCGTGCAGGCCAGTCAAGTTTTTCCACACCGATCTCGACAAACCATTTCTGTATGGAATTCGCTTTGTGCACGGGGGCATTGTCATGCTGAAACAGGAAAGGGCCTTTCCCAAACTGTTGCCACAAAGTTGGAAGTACAGAATCATCTAGAATGTCATTGTATGCTGTAGAGTTAAGATTTCCCTTCACTGGAACTAAGGGAACCATGAAAAACAGCCCTCCTCCATCAAACTTTACAGTTGGCACTATGCATTCGAGCAGGTAGCATTCTCTTGGCATCCGCCAAACCCAGATTCATTCGTCGCACTGCCAGATGGTGAAGCGTGATTCATCACTCCAGCGAACGCGATTCCACTGCTCCAGAGTTCAGTGGTGGTGAGCTTTACAACATTCCAGCCGATGCTTGGCATTGTGCATGGTGATCTTAGGCTTGTATGCGGCCGCGTAGCTGGAAACCCATTTCGTGAAGCTCCATACGAACAGTTCTGATCCCGAACCTTCCTGTCATCCTTTACCTGCCTGACTCTGACCTAATTACAAACCTCTGCCTGCCCTGCCCCGAGCCTGCCGTCCTGTACCTGCCTGACTCAGACTTGATCACGAACCCCTGCCTGTCCTCGACCTGCCCTTTGCCTGCCCCGTGTTTACAATAAATCATCTGAGAATTGTACTATCTGCCTCCTGTGTCTGCATCTGGGTCATATCCCGAGTCGTGATAGTATGAACTGGCCATGACTGACCCAGCAGACTCAGTCCAGCCCCACAATGCTGTCTCCCAGCAAGGAGCCACCATTGGAAGACACAAGGAATTTCTGCAATGCCTTATGGAGGGACCATACCCTGGCAGAATGCCATGACCTGACGTTCGATACATTGCTGGAGCAATTCCCTCCTAGGCAGCGGGCCACACCAGTAATCCCCCAGATTCTCAGCAAACCCTCCACCAGCAGCGTTTCTTCCCAGCCTACCCCAGTGTCCCGGGAACCCCGCTTACCTCCTCCGGAGCACTACGCTGGAGATTCTGGAACCTGCCAGGGCTTTCTCTCCCAGTGCGCCCTCATCTTCGAGCTGCAGCCTTCTTCGTTCCCCTCCGACCACTCGAGGATAGCGTACCTCATAACGCTGATGTCCAGGAGGGCACTCGCCTAGGCTACGGCGGTGTGGGAGCAACAGTTCGTGGCGAAAGTACGGAAGGTGTTTGATTCTCCGTTGTCCGGGAGAGAGGCTGCTCGTAAGCTGCTCCAGCTTCGTCAAGGCTCCGGTAGTGTGGCAGAATACACCATGGATTTTCACACATTGGCGGCTGAGAGTGCCTGGAACCCGGAAGCATTGTTCGACATGTTCCTTCACGGATTCTCTACGAACATTTCTTAGCTACCTGCCCTTAAAAACCCAGGCTCATCAAGTAGGTATGAGTACGCTGGTGAGCCGTACAGGGAGTTTCCTATCCTCCATTGCTCGTATTCCTCTCCATGCTACCCTGTTGGGGGTGACCGGTCAAAATCTCTTCGGGTGCTCAATGACTGGGGCCAACGAGAGCTTTATGGCTCCAACGAGAGCTTTATGTTGGATGGGTGCTCTATTGGCAGAGTCACCCACACTACGTTTCCTCCGGGAGTTTATCAGCAAGGCCCGTGCCACCTCGCTCTCTCCGCATCGGCCCTATGACTGCGCCATCAACCTTCTCTCGGGTACTACACCTCCTTGGGAGTGACTTTATTCCCTGTCGGGTCCGGAGACCAAAGCGATAGATGGGTGTATTGAGGACTCTCTCACTGCTGGATTTATGCATCCCTCTTCCTCCCCTGCCAGCACAGGGTTCTTCTTTGTGGAGAAGAAGGACAAGACCCTGCGTCCGTGTATCGACTACCAGGTTCTCAATGACATTACAGTTAAAAAACGTTACCCGCTACCACTCATCTCCTCAGCTTTCGAGCCTCTCCTGAGGGCAACCATCTTCTCCAAGTTGGAACTTCGGGAAACACCTACCATCTGGTTCAGAAACAGGAAGGGGATGAGTGGAAAACTGCCTTTAACACGGTTAGCGGGCACTACGAGTACCTGGTGATGCTGTTCAGACTGACCTGTTCCAGGCCCTGGTTAATGATGTGCTCCGAGACTTGTTGAACCGATTTGTGTTTTTCTACCTTGACGACATCCCCTTCTATTCCCGGTCAGCTCAAGAGCACAGTGGTGGATTGGCCTTAACCCACGTCCAGAGTGCACCTGCAGCGTTTCCTGGGGTTTACCAATTTCTACCGTTGTTTCATCCGGGGTTACAGCACCCTTGCTTCCCCCCTCTCTGCACTCACCTCTCTCAAGGTGTCGTTCATATGGTCTCCAGCAGCTGACCAGGCATTCTCTGACCTCAAGCAGCGATTCACTACAGCCCCCATCTTAATCCACCCGGACCCGTCCAGTCAGTTTGTGGTGGAGGTCGACGCCTCGGACGTTGAAGTGGGGCTGTCCTGTCCCAACGCTCTGCATCCCTACGCCTTCCTTTCCCATCGCTCTAACCCCGCCGAGAGGAACTACGATATGGGAGTACGACACCCAGCTAACCGGATTTTGTCCCAGACTCTGCCCTTGCTCCTGTTCTGGAATGGGCACATTCCTCGAGACTCACCTGTCATCCTGGCTCCGGACCTTGGATTCAGACCTTGGATTTCATCCGACAACGGTTTTGGTGGCACACCATGGTTCCTGATGTCTCATTCGTTGCCGCCTGTACTGTGTGTGCGCAGAACAAGACTATGCGGCAAGCTCCGGCTGGCCTCCTTCAACCAATTCCTGTCCCTCACCGCCCCTGGTCCCATATATCCTAGGACTTTGTCACGGGCCTCCCGCCGTCTGACGGCAACACCACCATCCTTACGGTGGTGGACCGGTTTTCCAAAGCTGCCCATTTTATTCCCCTTCCTAAGTTGCCCCCAGCTAAGGAGACGGCCCAGCTCATGGTGCAGCATGACTTCCGGATCCATGGACTGCCGGTCGACATGGTCTCCGATCGCTGACCCCAGTTCTTGTCCCAGGTCTGGAAGGCGTTCTGAACCCTTATTGGGTCATCGGCCAGCTTGTCCTCTAGTTTTCATCCCCAGTCCAACGGCCAGTCAGAGCAAGCCAGTCAGGACCTGGAGACGACTCTTTGCTGCCTCGTCTCCACTAATCCCACCACCTGGAGCCAGCAACTCGTAGGGGTGAAATATGCTTGCAACACCCTTCCCTGTTCCGCTACGGGCCTTTCGCCTTTTAAGTGTTCCCTAGGTTGTCGGCCCCTACTCTTCCCGGAGCAAGAGGCAGAGGTCAGCACACCTTCTTCCCAGGTGTTTGTCCATTGCTGTCGACGTACCTGGAAGAGAGTCCGGGCCGCTCTTCTCAAGACCACCTCCAGGTACCGACGACAGGCAGACCACCACCGGATCCCTGCTCCCTGCTACCATCTTGGGCAGAGCATGAGCGGTCCACTTTTCATGTCCATTCTGCCCCTCCGGGTAGAGTCCCACAAACTGTCCCCCCATTTTATCGGCTCTTTCCCCATCTCCAAGATCCTTAGCCCTTCTGCTGTTTGTCTTCTGTTGCCCCGTACCCTCCATACACATTCCACTTTTCATGTGTCCAGAATTAAACCTGTCTCACAGCCCTTTGTCGCCTACTCTACACAGACCAGTGTGGCATAACCAATCAGAGCTGCAGTAGGCCTACAGGCATATGCAAATAGACCATTGCCATAACGATCTGTGCCATTCACTTTGAAGTGGACCATGCTTACAGCATGAGCGGTCGTAAGTAGATCTGCTTGTTTTGAGAAAGCGAGAGCTGCATGTAGCCATGTGTGCAGATTTGTTCATATCCTTTGCTAGTTACTGAGTTATTATCCCAGATATAGATAATGTGTAGTCACCAATGGGGGAGTGTTATTTTATTGTGTTAATTTTTCAAATTTTTTACTTTAGTTTATTTGGTGAACATTTTCTTAACTCTTCTTGAACTGCACTGTTGGTTAAGGGCTTGCAAGTAAGCATTTCACGGTAAGGACTACACTTGTATTCGGCACAGGTCACAAATAAAGCTTGATTTGATTGCTTCCTACAAGAAGAGCACACATGAAAAGCGAGTGTGGTAAAGAAACATTTTTTTTGTCTTAGATTTTGTCTGTCATTTGTAAATCTCAAACCTGTAATTTGTGCTGTGTGTTGTGCTGTAGACTTAATCCATTCTGCCTGTTCTAACACTGAGAGGACAGCTGACATTAGTACATGTTTAATAGCAGTGTTATTAATTGTATAGGTCCAAACAAAACAATCCTTCTAAACAGTGATGTGAGCCAGCCTGACTAACTATTAGCCATAAACCACCATATTCTCTGCACTTCAGGCACGTGTTAAGTAAGCCTTTGTGTAACTGATGTGATTATTTTACAGAAAATATTTATTTATTTTATTACTTTTTTACCCCAATTGGTAGTTACAGTCTTGTACCATTGATGCAGCTCTCATATGGACTCAGGAGAGGCAAAGGTCAAAAGCCATGTGTGCTCTGAAACACAACCCCACCAAGTTGCACTGCTTCTTGACACACTGCTAGCTTAACCCGGAAGCTAGCCACACCAATGTGTCGGAGGAAACACACCAGCTGGCGACCGAGGTCAGCATACATGCGTCCAGCCCACCGCAAGGAGTCGCTAGAGTATGATGGGACAAGGACATGCCGGCTGGCCAAACCCTCCCCTAACCCGGACGACGCTGGGCCAATTGTGCGCCGACTCATGGGTCTCCCGGTTGCGGCCGGCTGCGACACAGCCTGGGATCAAACCCGGGTCTGTAGTGACACCTCTATCACTGCGATGCAGTGCCTTAAACCGCTGCGCCACTTGGGAGGCCCCCTATTTTACTGATTTTATGTGTTGCATATCATCACATGGTCAATATCCCCGGGGAATCGCGGACATAATGTAATCTGGTTGATTGTTGGGGGCACTATTACTGAACCTAGGGGTCATTTTGTCTCCATTAATTAATGAAGATATGAGTAGAAATGGCCAATGGTCCACTGATGAGATCCGGCTGGAGCTGTGTTGTAGCCTGTGAGGGCATGGTTCAGTGACCTGGAAACAGACAAAAGCCGGAGACACAAGCCCAAGTGCCTGAGGGCATCCACCCCTCCATTCCCTGTGCATCATTGGACATTAAATGCACCCCTCCTCTCTCTCCCTCCACATACACATAACAGCTGTGGCAAGGCATTTGGCAGAACAAGCTTCTTCTGAATCCATTTAACAATGATGTCAGTGCTGACCCCTGTGCTCAGGTGGACTGACCTCTCAATAATGCAGATACTTGAATAAAGAAAATGGAATCACTCTGCATCCCACCCAAACAAGTTACAACAACAGATCAGAAAGAGTTTAATGAACAAGTAAAATGGTAATGGATGAGGTGGTGAGACCAATGATGTGAATAAACACTGGATGACTGACAGGGGGCGCTGGATTGAAGCCAATGCAGAGCCATTTTGGTACTCCCCCATTGTAAATAAGATGTTGGAAGATATGGAAATGCAAGTATATTAATCTATATATTAATATATTAATCTATTTTACAGACACCTTAATCCATACTTATAAATTATATTATGTGAACTGAACATTAAAATATATTTTTTTTAAACAACCTGTTCCTTAATAAAGTATATTTTTAAATTTTATATTACTGTCGCCACTTCAACAAATGTATTACTAAAATACACTGAATTTTGTCCTTGAAACATTTTATTGAAATACTGTAGAATTCCATTCCTTCCGCTCCTTCTGGGGAGTACCAATGTGGCTTCAAAGCCTCTCATTTGCCAACATCATCAGCAAACCAGGGTTTATATATACATCATTGGGTGAGACTAGCTTATTACATAATGGCCAGTCTAGACTGCCTCGGCTTAACTGCTTACACACAGATTCAATGCATTAGGCATTACATGGTGACTGAGCCAGAGGCTACATCTGTATTACACTCTCCATTCCCATCTGAAAACCTGCCTGCATAACTCCTGTTTAACAACAACTCTCATTTCTGCCACTTCCCCTCTCAGAAATCATGCTTAGCCGTGTTCCATTTCTGCAGCAAAGATTACAGCTGATAGAAAATATAGGGCCGCTGCTGTTGGTGAAAATAAGCAGGCCTGGGCATAGAGGGCAGGACGAGGGAGGGGAGGGAACTTGGCTCCGGGTCCATGGATGTGTACAGGCATTGGTTCGCTCCGCCACAGAGGGTCTAATGGGAGCGTGACGCAGTAGGAACAGGTGATCAGTAGACCGAGCAGCAGTAGCTATAGAGAGGTGCATCGCTAGCCTCCCGCTGGGAAAGGAACTGAATTTACCCCCGTTTCTACCCATCCTCACTTATCTGACAAATTGAAAAGGGTGGCCACATATTTCAGATCTGTTAGACCAAAGAATTCCAATGTAATAACTTGTGGGACTTTAATGGGAGAAATACAACAGATCCAATACCAAAGGAGATGCTGTACTAAGCTTCAAAAAGAGAGGCAGTACTGTTTTGCACTAGTGCTTTTGTATCACCCGCTGACGTTCACAGAAATGATGCTTTTAATCCACTGTTCCCAGGCTTGTTTGTATTATAAATAGGTGTAGATAGCACATCACAACATGGGGTGTTCTCTCCTGCTTATCTGAGTTTGCACAGAAAGCTGGCTGCCAGGACGGGCCTGCCTGATGAAGGAGGTCACTGAGGTCCTGGTTAATAGAGGGGAGAGCATTGGGGCTGAATCTAGACACCCAAAGCTCAGTCTGAGTAGTGATCTAACTACTCAGACTGAGTATGAAAATGTTATGAATAGCATTTTCATAGTAAAAGCAAAATCTGTTTTTTTTTCTCCTCAAAAAGTAGCATGTTATAAAACAAGTAGGCACAATCCTCTAAAAACAAACATAAGAGGCACCACACAGGGAAAAATACTACAGTTTACTATAGAATCCTAGAGCACAATAGAATTCTATAGTAAACTGTAGTATACTTTAGAATACGGTACTACACACTGTAATATCCCTCGATCATGTGTGTACTTACTATACAATTAGGTAGTATACTGTAGAAGACTACAGTAAATACTGCAGAATTATCAAAAAAAAACACTGTAGTATTTAAATACTACAGTAATGTCTGCAAAAACACTACAGTCCGCAAAAACACTACACTTTTTTAAACTATAGTAAATACTACGGTATTTAATTTGCATATACCCTGCCCACTCCCCTCCCCCATATCACAATTTGTACCACCCATAAGTAAGAAACCTACCAGCAAAGTATAGACTATATTTTGTTCTCCACAGGTTATAGAAAAGAGCAGAAGCCCTAAACTATCCTACCTACCAACAGGTCACGGAACATCTGCTCCTTTAGTATTTTCCCTGTAAGTTTCCTGAATGAGAAAGCCTCCACGTCTATGTCAAACAAAATAATACAACAAAAATGCTATAGTAATTACTACAATGACGTCGTACTAAAGTATAGTGCAATCTGCAAGAACACTATAGTAATTACTATAGTATATACTATAGTTTTCTTTTAATACAGTATTTATACTATAGTTAACTGTAAATAATACAGTAAAGTCAGCAAAAACACTACAATGAATGCTATAGTATTTATAGTATAGTTTATTATAGTATTTGTTCATATGGGACCTTCCTCCCCAGAGCATAGGCTAGGCCTAACCGCTTTGAATAATATTTTTTTTTCAACTCCTTGAAATGAACATTATAGTCTGCCCTGGCTTTGTGTTGGCCCCTCCAGCAAGAACTTTAATAAAAGTTAAACGGCTGCACCTGCAACTTTCAAGCACGCTATACCACCTAGCAAAACAATCCACAAACACCCCTGCCCACCCTTTCTCTAAAAGAATGCATGGGAACACACCAATCAGTATGTTAAGTTATTCATCTCCAAATTTTACATAACAATCCATGGCCTAATTTGGCATGCAGGCCAGGACTCACATTTAATTTTCACAGCTAATCTCTGCTAGAGAAAGGGGGGAGAGAGAGAGAGAGAGCTGAAGGGGCTGGTCAGAGATATCAAAGCATGCACTAATCTAATCGCCCCCTCTCTCTCCATAATTCACAGAGCTTGTGTTATTTATTTATTTTTGTATTTTTTATGTGATGCATTATGTTACAGGTTGAGAGTATTACGAAGACATGCATGTCTGCACGATTTCGTTCATTGTGCTGCGTTCACATGGGATAAGCACTTAAGGCAAAGGAAGGAAAAAAACGGTCTGGTGTTTTACATTTTGGTGGGAACATAGAATAACTCTCTCTCCTTCTCTAGCCTAAGTCTCTCTGTGTTTGTCTAACTTCTGCAGATCTTGAGTTGTAACAGATCAGCAATTCATAACCAGTTAGCCTAGCTACTGATGTAAGAATCTTAATTTGAGCCAGTTTGCTACATCAGAAAAAGAATCCTGCAGCAACAGGAAGTGTGAATTATTATGTGGATTATAATTAATGGACATTTTTGTAGGGGTTGATACTTTTTTCATAAGGGAAAATCAAGTCTGAAATTTCAAAGTAGACATTTCAGAAGCCTTTTTAAACCTCAAATACACTATAAGTTTCGAATTTCCTGCATTGCATGAAAGTTCTCCTGCAACAGGGTGATCAAATTAAGATCCTACACCTGTATATCCCTCAGATCTCTCTCCAGACTGTTTATATACGTTCCAACCTATCATAGATGAAATGATAAAATCCTGTTATTTTCTCTCCCTCAGCAGAAAACACAGCAGAGTCTAGTCAGAGTGGGGGCTTAAAATAGACTTACAATCATGTTATGTAAGAAAACACTGCCTGTGCTGAATAATATAGAAAATCCAATGATTGATTATAAATGTGCCACACACATCAATTTGGGTGCTGGGGAAGAGCATGTTACCGGGGTGAATGTTCACACCCACATCACACATACAGCATCTCCCACAATCCTTCCCAGAATACATGTCATTGAAGTGATATTCAGTAACATGCAACTTGGCAAAATACTCTTTTGAAAATGGATGAGACGACAGAAAAGCTGCATGTTATTGAAGTACTTGCTCAATGACAGAGCTCTGTTAAGAGAAAGTGAAGAGCAGCCTACAAGGGCAGATTATCCCCCAATAGGTGACATATAAAAGGGTCTATATTTCCCCCACCCAGAGGATATCGTAGCCACACAAGTATAGGCTATATTATCTCTATTCCTCCACTTTGCAACAAGACATGAGAATTTTAATATCTGTCAGTAAATTATAATTTTTTTAAATCCATAATTTTGTCAAGTGTCTAATTTTGCACCTTGCTCTAAACTTTATGTAGGCTAAACTATTCCACTGTGTAAAAACCGCTCAACTCAGCCTGGTCTCATAGACTAGAGGTAACATAATAAAAGTAAATCCGGGACACTCAAATTAGGAAAGGAAAGGGGGATACCTAGTCAGTTGCACAACTGAATGCATTCAACTGAATTGTGTCTTTCGCATTTAACCCAACCTCTCTGAATCAAATTAGTATGATATGGTATGTTTGGTATGGCTACATGACACAGGTTACTGAAGACAAAAACAAAAGTAGAATGGTTGGTCGGGCGTATGACGCAAACGTCTAGTGTTTGAATCTCATCCTGGACAACTTTTGCATATTTGCTAATTAGCAACTTTGCAAATACTTACTACTTTTTAGCTACCTTGCAACGAATTAGCATGTTAGCTAACCCTTCCCTTAACCCTAACCTTTACCCTTTAACCTAACTCCTGGGGCCTCTGGAGTGGCGCAGTGGTCTAAGGCACTAGAGAACCTGGTTAGAGTCCAGGCTCTGTCGCATCCGGCCGCGACCGGGAGACCCATGGGGCAGCACACAATTGACCCAGCGTCGTCCAGGTTAGGGGAGGGTTTGGCAGGCTTCTGGCTGGCTCCTTAACCCGGAATGCTCCTGTCCCATCGCGCACTAGCAACTCCTGCGGCGGGCCGGGCGCAATGCACGCTGACACGGTTGCCAGGTGTATGGTGCTTCCTCTGACACATTGGTGCGGCTGGCTTCCGGGTTAAGCAGGCGTTGTGTCAAGAAGCAGTGCGGCTTGGCTGGGTTGTGTTTCAGAGGACACATGGCTCTCGACCTTCACCTCTCCTGAGTCCGTACGGGAGTTGCAGTGATGGAACAGGACTGTAACTACCAATTGGATACCACGAAATTGGGAAGAAAAAGGGGTAAAATAATAATAGAAAAAATAAAAACCTAACTCCTAACCTTAACACCTAGCTAACCTTAACACCTAGCTAACGTTAGCCACCTAGCTAACGTTAGCCACCTAGCTAACGTTAGCCACAACAAATTGTAATTTGTAACATATCATAAGCTTAGCAAATACTAATTGCAATTCGTAACATATCATTCAAATTGTAATTTGTAACATATCATATAAAATGGATGATGGACATCCAGAAATTAATGCATACCATATGAAACGTAACATATCACACTTTCCCGGATGTACAGTTATGTCTGCCCCTTAGTCCTGGTTGCTCAACTAAGCTATACTTTCTCAAGTAGGCTACAATGTTATGTAACACTTTGTAACACAGCTTTACTACAATGTTCTGCATTATTGTGAATGTAAAATGACATGGAAGCACACACAAGTAGGTAATAAAAATGTATACATCTGGCACGTGGATTTTTGTCGTTGAAATGTGAAAGATAAAACAGAATAACATCTCTTGAGCATGCACCGTATAGGCTATCGTTTTTTTCTGTCTGCAGAAGCTAACGTTATACCAGCAAGTGATTGTGACAGACAGAGGCGGGTTGGCAAGACAAGATAAACTACACTCTAAAAATGAGTGTCATGCGCAGACCAGCTGGCTGGTGTGTTTACGGACATATTCAATCAATCCTTATCCCAGTCTGCTGTTCCCACATGCTTCAAGAGGGCCACTACTGTTCTTGTTCCCAAGAAAGCTAAGGTAACTGAGCTAAACGACTACCGCCCCGTAGCACTCACTTCCGTCATCATGAAGTCCTTTGAGAGACTAGTCAAGGACCATATCACCTCCAAACTACCTGACACCCTAGATGTACTCCAATTTGCTTACCGCCCCAATAGGTCCACAGATGACGCAATCGCAACCACACTGCACACTGCCCTAATCCATCTGGACAAGAGGAATACCTATGTAAGAATGCTGTTCATCGACTACAGCTCAGCATTCAACACCATAGTACCCTTCAAACTCGTCATCAAGCTCGAGACCCTGGGTCTCGACCCCGCCCTGTGCAACTGGGTCCTGGACTTCCTGACGGGCCGCCCCCAGGTGGTGAGGGTAGGTAACAACATCTCCACCCCGTTGATCCTCAACACTGGGGCCCCACAAGGGTGCATTCTCAGCCCTCTCCTGTACTCCCTGTTCACCCATGACTGCGTGGCCATGCACGCCTCCAACTCAATCATCAAGTTTGCAGACAACACTACAGTGGTGGGCTTGATTACCAACAACGACGAGACGGACAACAGGGAGGAGGTGAGGTCCCTCAGAGTTTTGTGTCAGGAAAATAACCTCACACTCAATGTCAACAAAACAAAGGAGATGATCGTGGACTTCAGGAAACAGCAGAGGGAGCAGACCCCTATCCACATCGATGGGACAGTAGTGCAGAAGGTGGAAAGTTCCTCGGCGTACACATCACGGACAAACTGAAATGGTCCACCCACACAGACAGCGTGGTGAAGAAGGCGCAGCAGCGCCTCTTCAACCTCAGGAGGCTGAAGAAATTTGTCTTGTCACCAAAAACACTCACAAACTTTTACAGATGCACAATCGAGAGCATCCTGTCGGGCCGTATCACCGCCTGGTTCGGCAACTGCTCCGCCCACAACCGTAAGGCTCTCCAGAGGGTAGTGAGGTCTGCACAACGCATCACCGGGGGCAAACTACCTGCCCTCCAGGACACCTACACCACCCGATGTCACAGGAAGGCCAAAAAGATCATCAAGGACAACAACCACCCGAGCCACTGCCTGTTCACCCCACTATCATCCAGAAGGCGAGGTCAGTACAGGTGCATCAAAGCTGGGACCGAGAGACTGAAAAACAGCTTCTATCTCAAGGCCATCAGACTGTTAAACAGCCATCACTAACATTGAGTGGCTGCTGCCACCATACCGACTCATCTCTAGCCACTTTAATAATTAACAATTGGATGTCATAAATGTATCACTAGCCAATTTAAACAATGCCACTTTATATAATGTTTACATACCCTACATTACTCATCTCATATGCATATACTGTACTCTATACCATCTACTGCATCTTGCCTATGCCGTTCGGCCATCGCTCATCCATATATTTTTATGTACATATTCTTATTCATTCCTTTACACTTGTGTGTATAAAGTAGTTGTTGTGAAATTGTTAGGTTAGATTACTTGTTAGAAATTACTGCATGGTCGGAACTAGAAGCACAAGCATTTCGCTACACTCACATTAACATCTGCTAACCATGTGTATGTGACAAATAACATTTGATTTGATTTGATTAGGGGTTCAACAAGGGTTATTCTAAGATCCTTAAAGTTCTTAGAAGAACCTTAAGGTTCTGGCACCAAAAATTTCCCACAAAAGGTTCGTCCAAGAACTCCATAGGAGGCGGGTTTCATTGAGGAACCTCCTTAGTTGATGGGGGTTCTTGCAGGAACTTAACTGCCCAACTGAAACGTTGGGATTTGAATTTGAAAGGACAGCAGGTGCAGGCACTTAACTGAAAAATGTAAAGATTTCCTTCATTTACGACAAGGTTTTAACTGCTCACTTTTGTGTCTGTGTCTGCAGGTATACAGACGAGGAGGCATACAAAGGTATGTCAATTGGTATTGGTATGTTTTGCAGATCACATGTACCATCCTCCTCCCTTACCTCTTCAATGAATATCCCGTAGACCTCTACATTATGGACAAGGTATGTGTATGAAAACCATTATCAAAATAGTTTTTTTCATTCACATTTACCACAAAAACCAAGGTATGAATACTGTTGTGTGCATGTTTTGTTAATAATCTGTATAGCAATTTTTTGGGGGGATTCACAGGAAACCTGTTCAATCACCATGCACTCTAAAATAATTCTGGCTATGGATACGGAGAACATCAACACATTATCATCAACACGCCATTGGACTTGGGGCTTTGCATGGAGTTTACCTCATTTTGGGATTTTTTTATTCTGCTTTGCCAATAAAATCATAATAAACACTAACAACTCAAATATTGTGTTATTGTTGTTATTGTTATGCGTATTATTATTATTAATCATAATAGAGGAGGGCGGTAGATCAAAAATTAACCCCAAAAGGTTATTCAAAAGGTTATTTGAGGATCCATTAAAAGGGGTTCTTTGAAATAACTTATAGGGGTTCCCCCACAGTTTCAATTTGAAGAACCCCTAAAGAATACTCGTGGAACCTTTTATTGTTAGAGTGTATGTATTTCCATGCATCTTGATTATTATGTGTTCATAACAGCAAGTAGCATATTGAATTGATTTTAGCTATAGCTATCTAAGTTTAAATAAATCAACATGGCTTGCAAGAAATCTAAAAGGTCCGGAATGTATCCGTGAATCACTCTTGTCCTGTTCAACTGGTAAACACCGTTGGAGATGATCCGTATCAAGTCTAGCACATCGTGCATGAACATTGACTACTTGGTAGTAGCAAGCAATGTAGCCACAATATACAGTGTGTGGCTATGGCTAGGTGCGTGCATTTCAATTAAAAAAGTGAGCCAGTTAGAAAACAGAGTCTTAATCCAATGTGCTGTGGATACGGTGCAGAGCATCCTCTCTTGCAAGGCATACCTCCCTATGCGGTGAACGTCACTCTCAATTTATCACAGGACTAGCGTGCACTTACACGCAATTGCAGACTGTTTTTGTCCATGTTTAAATCGTGCGCTAAATATGTATTTTGATGTAAATACTTCCAGTTTATAATTTGGGCTATTTATCAAGTTTGTAGGTAGCCGACTTACCTTTTCAGTCCTGATGCTGTCTTGTGCCTTGTCCGGACTACTATTCTGCCTGCAGCACAAATGAGGGCGTCACTTTGTATGGTAATGAGGAAACCTTCAAAATAAAAGCTCACATTTCAAACCTGCAACGTTAATAACATACAAAAATATATTAATTTGTAATCAAAGGCCATTTTATAGTGGTCATAAGCAAATGCATAAATGACCAGAGAACGTCTGCGCTCTTGTAAGAAGGAATTTATGTTAAAAAAAAGGGCCAAATGTAAGACCACTATTGAAAAATACAATGTTCAGACTGTTTTTATTTTATTAGCCCTGTATACGTATCAATGCACATCAATATACGCTATACATATCAATATACACATTAATATTCAAATGTTCACAATATTGGGCTGTAGAGAAAAATATATAACTTGTGCCGATGTGAAAGTGGGGTTGGGAGTACTCAGTAGGGTCTGTAGAATATATATATGGTGTTATTTTATGGGGGACTTAATAATATGTAGTGTTGCTAGGCTTTTAATCAACATGTTCCATTGCCGTCAATGCAATACACTCTATATTAATTACATATAGGCTTATAGAGAAAAAACTATTTTTCATGCCATAAGAGGTGGGGTTGGGAGTACTCTTACACCTTGCTTGTTCGCTAGCCAACGATGGTTAACACGGTCGCATCAAACAGTCCACCCAGAATAACAGAAATGTTGATACATCCATAACAAAGAGCAATGATGCGCGATTTTGCATCATTGGCATAGAACATTTGCTCTCGTGTCACTGTTAGCAAGGTTTATACAAATCTCTGTTGTAGAAAACAAAATGTGAGCCAAAAGCAAGGGGAGATAATGTCTAGATGCTTTTTTACAGTGGAGATCAATTTTATAAATTGACCGGCTGGACTTGATGGGACGGTGGATTGCACAGCGAGATGGAACCGTAAGTATGCATTTCAACATCATAGCTTTAGCCGGTGGTAATTTGTGAAATAGACATTGGCTGGAACGCGGTCTAAACCAATCAGCATCCAGGACTAGATCCACCCATTGTATAAATGGTGTAATTTCAATGGGGACTGGATAATACGGAGGCTCACTGAGCTTTTACTCCACCCATTCCATTGGCCACAATGCAAATCAGGAATTACAGATTGATTTATAGAGAAAAAACATTTACTTGTGCCAATGTAACCGATGTGAAATGGCTAGCTAGTTAGCGGTGGTGCGCGCTAATAGCCTTTCAAGCGGTGACGTCACTCGCTTTGAGACCTTGAAGTAGTGGTTCCCCTTGCTCTGCAAGGGCCGCGGCTTATGTGCAGCGATGGGTAACGATGCTTCGTAGGTGACTGTTGTTGATGTGTGCAGAAGGTCCCTGGTTCACGCCCGGGTCGGGGTGAGGAACGGTCTAAAGTTAAACTGTTACATTGATGCTGTTGACCCGGATCACTGGTTGCTGCGGAAAAGGAGGAGGTCGAAAGGGGGGTGAATGTAACCGTTGTTGATGTGTGCAGAGGGTCCCTGGTTCGCGCCCGGGTCGGGGCGAGGGAATGGACATAAAGTTATACTGTTACACCAATGTAAAAGTGTATTTTTAAAAGAGCTGAGATTTACTTTGAAATACGTCTTTAATTATAGCCTACACACGCTATAGCATTCAACCACAGGCAGCTTGTGGCACGTGAATTGGAGAGAACAAGCTCATTGTAATGTCTGGAGTGGAATTAATGGATTGATATCAAACAGGTGGTTTCCATGTCTTAACCATTCTATTCACTCCATTCCAGCCATTACTATGAGCCCCTCACCAGACTTCTGTGCTTTCAACATACCAGTACTTTTTGTAAACTTTTAAAACAAATGCTGGTATAAATAAATAAAAGAACATAAAATGTTCCATTTATTTTTTGCAAGGTGGTTGCGATGCTGAGAAAAACAGTTGTTCTTCACTAAAGTAAAAAAACAAAACAATATTCAGTAAGTTTAGCATGGCTTTGCATGGGGACTCTTATTTAGAAAAATAAATCCGCGATCGTGCTCTCAGCATAATATCCTGCTGCTAGGAGAACGGTAATCTTATCCGGAGTGACTCGAGTCAAACGCTCTGCCGCTAAACCCCAATCAAACCTCCTCTAGCGACACCCTGTGCTGCAGCCAAGGCAACTAATACTCGCGATATTTTGTCTCGGGGTGTTGAGAGGAGGCGATAGCCAAGTGCGCAACCGGGGAGGAAAGCAGAGAGTAGACTGATGATTTTATTTCACATTTTCAAGGCTGTTTGTCACTGGTAAGGATCCTTTGAAATGCATCCATATTACTGTCTGCCATCAAGTGAATTGCATTGATGGGCCCTAAAGAGGCCTCTTTTAGGGCCCCACACATTCATTAAACTAACCCCTTGTCACTTCCATTATTTGTTCCTATAATGATTATAGTAGCCTACACTGGAGATACAAAGTACAACAGACATAAACTACAATTGGAAAAAGTTTATTAGGGAGAAATCTTGGGTGATGCAGTACTGTATTAGTTAATCACAATCTCTATCACACAACAGAAATTAGCACACCTCACGCTTACTGCATGCATCCTAGGCTAAGCTGCTGGATTTGCAGGGCCTTGACAAAGCTGTCAAAATGTCAAAGTGGCACAGAAACACAGAAAACACAGAAATATAGTAAAAACCATGATGGTAGAAGGATATAGCTAGAGGAACAACTTGTAGCTCTCCTGAATGAGCAGTGGAAACAGCAACATGCTGACACAGAAAAAAAACTAAGTTCAACCCTTCAGTCCTGTTTATTTGTCTCTCCTCGTGGACAAAATATGTTATGCTGCTGCTTCGTGACTGAGCTGGAGACTTGTGTGATTGAACAATATACTATGCCTACTAAATGAATCATAATGGGGAAAAAATAAGAGTACGCATAAATCACAGTTATGGTAGCCTCCTGTGTTCACTGGGAAGTTGAACACAATAGGCTCACGATTGATTTTTTTGTTCATGATTGATTTCTTTGTTTCAAACATACTAACTAATCCCCCCCCCCTCTCTCTCTATCTTGCTTTCTAATTTAAAGAGCCCAATATTGAGCTTTGTGGTTTGTTTTCATAAACTATTTCCTCTTTCATGAATTGAACTCAAGGAAAAGTTGACTGGCTCACAAACCTCTCTAAAAGGTGTATGTTTTTTCTTTATGTAGATTTATATATTGTGCGTGGCCTTTGTCTGCACATCTGGGTCTGTGGGGCATGCTGTTCACAGGTCGTCAGTCTCCCCATCGAAGGGCAGGGCATCCAACTCCATGTGGATGCTGCTGGGCTCACTGCTTCCCACCCAGCCTATAGGAGTACGGTTGAAGGAGGGTCGAGCGCCAATGTCATGCTGGTATACCACAGTTGGTTCAGGCTCCTCATGGGCCACCTCATTGGTGTCTGGCAGTTGGAAGGTCATGAGCTGAGAGGCCTTATCAAAGCCCCCAAATGGTGTAGCACTCCTAAGACAGATAAAGTGATGGGGAACAAAAGAAGATCAGACAAATAAGTTAAATGAATCTTGTATGGCAACTTCTGTAGATGTGCTTCACATACCTGGATGGACAATATAAGAGTCAGAGTTTTACAGGAAATTTTTGGGCACCACTATTTCACACTCATTTCAAAGAAATCCGAGTCGACCAGGCAAGGCATATTTAGGGGACTGTACCTGTTGAAAGACTTGTACTTGTGCAAATCAAGGTGGGCATGGGGGACTGGCATATGATATCTCATGCTGGATGTCAGCTCCTGGTTGCCCTTCATGGCCTTTTCCCACGGTGATATGTATGAGGGAACATAATCATGCCTTTTCTTGGCTTTGTCTAAGGCAACCTCTACTCCATGACTACCTGTAGGAGGAAGACAGTAAGTTCAGAAAACATATTTTCTATGAGATGATATCCAATTTTGATATATTGATTGCACTACAGGCATGGGCATCATTCACCCATTATTTTAGAGGGGGCACGAAGTACATGAGGATGGAGGTGGGGTGTAGGTGGAAGTTGAAGAATTTAACATATTTCAAACACCTGAAATAGATGTATCCTGCAATCTACAGCCATAATCATTATGCCTAATTATATGTAAAAAAAAAAAAATGTATTTTTTTTAAATATGCTTCTCTGCATCTCTGCTAAAATCTAGGTTGAAAGAGATGAGTCTTTTTCAGTACATTTAGTAATTGCTAGCTTTTCTAAAGTCTAGCAACCTTGCCAGCAGGCATGCCAGCTAAGATAGTTAGACAAACTACTCTAACTTGATTGATAGCCTGAAATGGCTTGGTAGCTAGTTATGAAGTTGGGAGATTGGGAACCTATAAACCTATATGGTTCATTGAACAAGCATGGAAAACAGTGTTTAAACCCTTTACAATGAATATATGTGAAGTTATTTGGATTTTTACGAATTATCTTTGAAAAACAGGGTCCTGAAAAAGGGGCGTTTCTTTTTTTGCTGAGTTTAGCTTGATCACATTCATTTACATTAATGTGTACATATTTCTTTGGCCATCAACAGCAGCTAAAATCATCCAGTCAGATTTTTTTATGAATAATTATGATAAAACTGGGCTTAAACATTTTGTTTAGTCATTCATTTAACGGGTCATTTGTAAAATGTCATCATCATATTCATCATCTCCAGCACCAACCCAACATCAACAGATGTGAAAATGGCGCCTTTCTATATTTTATAGTCAAAAAGATAGAGATCATTGGAAACACTTAACTTCCTCTATCTTTTTGACTACAAAACATAGAAACGAGCTATTTTCCCATTTGTTGCTGGTGATGATTAAGTAAAAAAATGTCTAAAACAGGATATATCTGAGGGGGCACGTGCCTTTTTAACCCCCATGGGCATGACACCCCTGACTGCAGGTCCATAGAACTCACTCCAAAATCACTCTGTAGTTTTTCTATGATCATGAGCTAGTTTGAATGGATACTGACCATGACCATGTTCTCCTGGAGCAACATCATCATGATGTACATGTCCCTGGTATCCATGGCGCCCATGCTCATTACCATGCTCATGTCCATGCTCATGATCATGACCATGTTCATTACCATGACCATGCCCATCTTTGCCTGGTTTGGGAGGGGGTACAGGAGGGCCTGATTGCTTGTCCACCATGTGGCCACTAGCATCCAACATCATTGTACCACCCAGGCTGGGGACCAACTTCTGGAAGTTCTCCTGAAATACACACAAGTCTATAAAGAAGAAAACTCACCAGACCGATTGTCATTCTGTGCAGTAGGGGGCCGTTAATTTGCAATTCGTTCGCTTGCTGTTGGCGCAGTGTGTTATAGGGACCACCCACCGGTGGACGACTGCCGATTTCTACATGTAGAATCGGTTTGCAGTCGATTGGCAAATGATGTCCGACACTGTTCAGAGGTGCTAAGTACTCTCGGCTGGCAATCCTACTGGTTGTTGAAATATGCATTGGTAGCCTATCCATTGGATAACTTTTTTACCTCATCCGTTACCGATTTTCACTGCAATTGTTTTATGTTAAAGCTCTTTGGACAGCATTTATATTACATGAATTATACTATAACACTAACGTTTATTATTGTTAAAACAAGTTTATAATTTTGACTTGGATGATTTACCATTTTCTTACCATAGACTCACTGCCGAAGAGGTCAGGGTTGTTCTCGTATATGAACTTCTCCATACGTTTCTGCCTCATCTTGAACATCTTGGAGCCCTTGTTGGTGAAGAGGTGCAGCTCCTCCAGCATGGTGTCCTTGGGAGTCCTGATCTTCATCCCCAGGTCAAACTCTGACGCCTCAGGCTCAAACTCTGCAGATGAGAAATTCATACATTGTCTATTGATTTCTCATATTGATTTCCTATATTATACTGGATGCACATGCTGTATAAGGCTATATTCAATTAAACTTGGTGACTAGGTAAATGAAAAACATCATTCTTCTGGTGCAGCAATTGTTCAAGTTTGAATTCTGGACTCAACAATGTCTGCATTGTGATACAAAAAAAACACTCAACAATGTATCTCACTATGCAGAAAGAACCATATTTTGACTTATTCTGGAAACCCTGGTTACCTGTTTGGTTTGAATTGCTCCCACGGTTTGCTTATCATTGTTTGAATTAATTTTACAGTACTTTAGGTGCATCATTTATCCTTCACCTAGAAAATACATCTGTGTCGATGTGATGTGATCTTTACATCAGAGCAGAAATTACGCTCAGCGCAGATGATTGCGTAGGAGGGGGATGCTCTCAGATTCTTGCTGTCATTACGGTGGAAAATTCATAAATCACTCTGCTCAAAGATGAACTGGCCATTCTTCAACAATGTGGAGAGAAGGAGAGAGAGCAGAGAACAGCTCCTCCCTAAGTCTGGACCTGGCTGAGCATGACTAGCTTTTAACTGAAGCTTTATGAGGTAAGGCCTGAGCCATTTTCATATCTGCGTTATCTCCATTTGTTCTATTCTCAGTACTTATGGTCCATCTGTCAGAAGTCACAGGGTGTTGAAACAGAGAGGATGGGTGAAGGGAGAGATTCTAAAATGCATAACACTGCACAGGGTCCACATCAACTCTAAAGCTACGGTAGCACGTATACGGTGCCTTCATAAAGTATTCACACCCTTGAATTTTTCCACATTTTGTTGTGTTACAACCTGAATTTAAAATGTTGTATCACTGGCCTACACAAATTACCCCATCATGTCAAAGTGAAATTATTGTTTTGAATTTTTTACAAATTAATATAAAATGAAAAGCTGAAATGTCTTGAGTCAATAAGTATTCAACAACATGGTTATGGCAAGCCTAAATAAGTTCAGGATTAAAAATATGCTTAACAAGTCACGTAATAAGTTGCATGGATTCACTCTGTCTAAATAGTCAAAAAGAAACAAAATTAGCTTATTAGCAAATAGCAATTTCTCAAACAAGAATTTTGCAAGGATTGTCTGGTTTGAGTGGGGAGGGGAAAACTGAAAATTAGCGCTTATTGGCAGAGAGGTTTGGCACTCTTTCTTACTGGTCTATTAACTAATTTACCGCTTGCCCACTGGGCACACCATGTCATTTTAACATGGAGAATTTAGTAATATTTGGTAGATACATTGATCAATGAGATTCCAACCCAATTTTTAGCTGCTCAAAAAGACAATCAAAAGTTATTTTGATTCCCATTGTGTTATCACTATGCTTTCAACCATCAAAAAGCACAACCAAATTCCAATGGAAAATCAATGTCTGATTTTTGGTTTAGTTCTCACTGTGCCTTCAACCATTTAAAAGCACACCAAAGTTCAAATGGGAATACAATGTCAGATATCTTGTTTATTTATACAACAACTTAATGTGTTATCACTGTGTTTAATCTAATAGCACAACTAAATGACCTGGACTGCAGTTATTTGACATTACATGGTGCAAGTGAGCAACGCCGTTTGAGATTCTGTGTAGATTATTATAGCAATTGTGAACATTTCCACAGACCTGTGACCCTGAACATGTAGGTTTTCTATGATTACATCAGAAGACATTTACTGTCACTGTCACGTTCCTGACCTGTTTTCTCTTGTTTTGTATGTCTTTATTGGTCAGGGCGTGAGTGTTGGGTGGGCAGTCTATGTTTTCTATTTCTATGTTGGGTTTTGTGTTCGGCCTGGTATGATTCTCAATTAGAGACAGGTGTGTATCGTTTGTCTCTGATTGAGAGTCATACTAAGGCAGCCAGGGTTTCACTGGTGTTTTGTGGGTGTTTGTTCCTGTGTCAGCGTTTGGGCCACACAGGACTGTTACAGGTTAGTCACGTTTGTTGTTTTGTTAATTTGTAGTGTTTGTTGGTTTGCCATTAAAATCATGAATACCTCCTACTCCGCATCTTGGTCCGATCCATGCTCCTCCTCGTCTGAGGAGGAGAACGACATTGACAACTGTTACAGAAACACCCACCATACCATGACCAAGCGGATTGGAGAAGGACGGCAAGAACCAAAGCAATGGAGAGAAGAGGAATGGACTTGGGAGGAGATCCTAGACGGTAAAGGACCCTGGGCACAGCCAGTGGAGTGTCGCCGCCCCAAAGCGGAGCTGGAGGCAGCGAAAGCGGAGAGGCGGCATTATGAGGCGCTTGCAAGGCAGAGTGGCTGGAAACCCGAGAGGCTCACCCAAAAATTTCTTGGGGGGGGGGCTAAAGGGGAGTGTGGCGAAGCCGGGTTGGATACCTGAGCCAACTCCCCGGGCTTACCGTGGAGTGAGAGGGCGTCGTACTGGTCAGACACCGTGTTATGCGGTAAAGCGCACGGTGTCCCCAGTACGCGTGCTTAGCCCAGTGCGGGCTATTCCACCTTGCCGCACTGGGAGGGCTAGGTTGGGCATCGAGCCGGATGTCATGAAGCCGGCCCAACGTATCTGGCCTCCAGTACGTCTCCTCGGGCCGGCGTACATGGCACCAGCCTTACAGGTGGTGTCCCCGGTTCGCCTGCATAGCCCAGTGCGGGCTATTCCACCTCGCCGCACTGGCAGGGCTACAGGGATCATTCAACCTGGTAAGGTTGGAGAGGCTCGGTGCTCAAGAGCGCGTGTCCTCCTTCACGGTCCGGCATATCCGGCGCCACCTTCCCGCCCCAGCCCAGTACCACCAGTGCCTACACCACGCACCAGGCTTCCAGTGCATCTCCAGAGCCCTGTTCCTCCTCCCCGCACTCGCCCTGAGGTGCGTGCCCTCAGCCCGGTACCTCCAGTTCCGGCACCACGCATCAGGCCTATTGTGCGTCTCAGCCGGCCAGAGTCTGCCGTCTGCCCAGCGGTGCCTGAACTGCCCGGCTGCCCAGCGGTGCCTGAACTGCCCGGCTGCCCAACGCCGTCTGAGCCATCCGTCTGCCCAACGCCGTCTGAGCCATCTGTCTGCCAAGCGCCATTAGAGCCATCCGTCTGCCACGAGCCATTAGAGCCATCCGTCTGCCACGAGCCATTAGAGCCGTCCGTCAGTCAGGAGCCGCTAGAGCCGTCCGTCAGTCAGGAGCCGCTAGAGCCGCCAGCCAGTCAGGAGTTGCCAGAGCCGCCAGCCAGTCAGGAGCTGCCAGAGCCGCCAGCCAGTCAGGAGCTGCCAGAGCCGCCAGCCAGTCAGGAGCTGCCAGAGCCGCCAGCCAGTCAGGAGCTGCCAGAGCCGCCAGCCAGTCAGGAGCTGCCAGAGCCGCCAGCCAGTCAGGAGCTGCCAGAGCCGCCAGCCAGTCAGGAGCTGCCAGAGCCGCCAGCCAGTCAGGAGCTGCCAGAGCCGCCAGCCAGTCAGGAGCTGCCAGAGCCGCCAGCCAGTCAGGAGCTGCCAGAGACGCCAGCCAGTCAGGAGCTACCAGAGACGCCAGACAGTCATGAGCTGCCCTACGGTCATGAGCTGCCCTACGTTCATGAGCTGCCCTACGGTCATGAGCTGCCCTCCGGTCATGAGCTGCCCTCCGGTCATGAGCTGCCCTCCGGTCATGAGCTGCCCTCCGGTCATGAGCTGCCCTCCAGTCATGAGCTGCCCTCCAGTCATGAGCTGCCCTCCAGTCATGAGCTGCCCTCCAGTCATGAGCTGCCCTCCAGTCATGAGCTGCCCTCCAGTCATGAGCTGCCACTCAGTCATGAGCTGCCACTCAGTCCGGAGCTGCCACTCAGTCCGGAGCTGCCACTCAGTCCGGAGCTGCCGCCCCTTATCCCGGAGCTGCTGCCCCTTATCCCGGAGCTGCTGCCCCTTATCCCGGAGCTGCTGCCCCTTATCCCGGAGCTGCTGCCCCTTATCCCGGTGCTGGCCCTTATCCCGATGCTGCCCCTTCATTTAGGTGGGTTGAGTTGGAGGGTGGTCATTGGGAGGGGGATACGGAAGCGGGGAGTGACTATGGTGGGGTGGGGACCTCGCCCAGAGCCTGAGCCACCACCGTGGTCAGATGCCCACCCAGACCCTCCCCTAGACTTTGTGCTGGTGCGCCCGGAGTTCGCACCTTAAGGGGGGGGTTATGTCACGTTCCTAACCTGTTTTCTCTTGTTTTGTATGTCTTTATTGGTCAGGGCGTGAGTGTTGGGTGGGCAGTCTATGTTTTCTATTTCTATGTTGGGTTTTGTGTTCGGCCTGGTATGATTCTCAATTAGAGACAGGTGTGTATCGTTTGTCTCT
This sequence comes from Salvelinus alpinus, assembly GCF_045679555.1. Lineage (NCBI taxonomy): Eukaryota > Metazoa > Chordata > Actinopteri > Salmoniformes > Salmonidae > Salvelinus > Salvelinus alpinus. The sequence continues at coordinate 44,933,342 of NC_092088.1, forward strand.
GATTGAGAGTCATACTAAGGCAGCCAGGGTTTCACTGGTGTTTTGTGGGTGTTTGTTTCCTGTGTTAGCGTTTGGGCCACACAGGACTGTTGCAGGTTAGTCACGTTTGTTGTTTTTGTTTATTTGTAGTGTTTGTTGGTTTGCCATTAAAATCATGAATACCTCCTACTCCGCATCTTGGTCCGATCCATGCTCCTCCTCGTCTGAGGAGGAGAACGACATTGACAGCCGTTACAGTCACAGTAACCTCAAAATGTGTCCATTGATGTGTTACTCGTTTTAAGTTTGAATGAATAATATAACATTAGTTGTTTGTAAGGTAGCCTTAATATTAGGCAATTTACTGTCTTACAAATGTAATAGCTTATTGAATTGTATTTGGTTGACAACTACCAAATATCAACATTTAAAGGATATATATCTACTGTTTGGAGAGTTCCATCTGATCCACTGGCATAATCCTATTCTTTAACTTTTATTTTTGGTTGAGATGGAGATGTGAATCAACGTGTTTTCATTAACTCACAATCACTCATTTAAAATCAAGCAAAGCTTGAAACTCTAGGCCTATACTGAGTTTACAAATCATTAGGAACACCTTCCTAATATTGCGTTGCACCCCCTTTCGCCCTCAGAACAGCCTCAATTCATCGGGGCAAGGACTCTACAAGGTGTCAAAAAAAGTCCACGGGGATGCTGGCGCAATATTGACTCCAATTCTTCCCACAGTTGTGTCAAGTTGGCTTGATGTTCTTTGGGTGGTGGACCGTTCTTGATACACACGGGAAAGCGTTGAGTGTGAAACCCAGCAGCGTTGCAGTTCTTGACACAAACCTGTTCTCCTGGCACCTACTACCATACCCTGTTCAAAGGCACTTCAACATTTTGTCTTACCCTTTCACCCTCTGAATGGCACACATACACAATCCATGTCTCAATTGCCTCAAGGCTTAAAAATCATTCTTTAACCTTTCTCTTCCCTTTCATCTACACTAATTGAAGTGGATTTAACAGGTGACATCAATAAGGGATTGTAGCTTTCACCTGGATTCACCTGGTCAGTCTATCATGTTTTAGTTGAATCTGAATTTCAACAATAGCTGTTGGCAACTTCCCAAATGCTGTATTGGCCTAAATAGGATCTTTGATGATATATGATTGATAAAATATGGCTACATTTCATTTGCTCTACAGAACATACTATTTGGAATGACTTCGATAGCAACAGTGAATCTATTAAGTGTAGATTTCTCTACAATCATTCTCACGATAGCACATTGGTAATAGTCAGTGAAACATATCAAAACGATGCAGGGCTGGGCTTTGTGAAACCATGAATGGGAGGCCGAAGATAGATCAACTCTCCTGTTGGAGATGCTGCCCAGCCTATAGTTTTTTTTATAGTGGATATCACGTTGAAGATTTGACAAGGTTTGTCTATGATGAAAATTGGTTACCATGATCGCATAATCCAATGTATTTGCCACGTAGATTCCACGTCCCAAACATTGAAACAATGTTGATTTAACCAGTATGTGCCCAATAGGTGGTGATGTCACCAGGCAGGCTAAAACTCCACCCCACTGAAACAGGCTGAAATTTCAGGGGGTCTTTTCAAACAGCTCTTATACTAAAAGGGCGTTATCATAATTTTCACAATTTCACAGTATTATAACAACCTCATAGTGTGGAAATATATACAGTACCAGTTAAAATTTTGGACACACCTACTCATTCAAGGGTTTTTCTTTATTTTGTAGAACAATAGTGAAGATATCAAAACTATGAAATAACACATATGAAATCATGTAGTAACCAAAAGTGTTAAAGAAGTCAAATTATATTTTAGATTTATATTCTTCAAAGTAGCCACCCTTTGCCTTGATGACAGCTTTGCACATTCCCACATATGCTGAGCACTTGTTGGCTGCTTTTCCTTCACACTGCAGTCCAACTCATCCCAAACCATCTCAGTTGGGTTGAGGTCGGGTGATTGTGGAGGCCAGGTCATCTGATGCAGGACTCCATCACTCTCCTTCTTGGTCAAATATCCCATACACAGCATGGGGGTTTGTTGGGTCATTGTCCTGTTGAAAAAACAATGATAGTCCCACTAAGAGCAAAGCAGATGATGGGATGGCGTACCACTGCAGAATGCTGTGGTAGCTATGCTGGTTAAATGTCCCTTGAATTCTAAATAAATCACAGATAGTGTCACCAGCAAAGCACCCCCACACCATCACACCTCATCCTCCATGCTTTACGGTGGGAACCACACATGCAGAGATCATCCGTTCACCTACTCTGCATCTCACAAAGACACGGCGGTTGGAACCAAAAATCTCAAATTTGGACTCATCAGACCAAAGGACAGATTTCCACCAGTCTAATGTCCATTGCTCGTGTTTCTTGGACCAAGCAAGTCTCTTCTTATTATTGGTGTCCTTTAGTAGTGGTTTCTTTGCAGCAGTTTGTCCATGAAGGCCAGATTCACGCAGTCTCCTCTGAACAGTTGATGTTGAGATGTGGCTGTTACTTAAACTCTGTGAAGCATTTATTTGGGCTGCAATTTCTGAGGCTGGAAACTCTAATGAACTTATCCTTTTTCCATTGGTGGTCCTCATGAGAGCTAGTTTCACCATATCGCTTGATATTTTTTGCGACTGCACTTGAAGAAACTTTCAAAGTTCTTGACATTTTCCTTATTGACTGACCTTCATGTCTAAAAGTAATGATGGACTGTCGTTTCTCTTTGCTTATTTGAGCTGTTCTTGCCATAATATGGACTTGGTCTTATACCAAATAGGGCTTTCTTCTGTATACCACCCCTACCTTGTCACAACACAACTGATTGGCTCAAACAAATTAAAAAGGAAAGAAATTCTGCAAATTAACTTTAACACACCTGTTAATTGAAATTGTTACTTTCCAAGTAACTATTTCATGAAGCTGGTTGAGAGAATGCCAAGAGTGTGCAAAGCTGTCATCAAGGCAAAGGGTGGCTACTTTAAAAAATCTCAAATCTCAAATATATTTTGATTAGTTTAACACTTTTGGTTACTACATGATTCCATATGTGTTATTTCATAGTTTTGATGTCTTCACTGTTATTCTACAATGTAGAAAATTGTACACATAAAGAAAACCCCTGGAATTAGTAGGTGTGTCCAAACTTTTGACTGGTACTGTATAAAACACAGAACAATCACATTTTTGACTGCACTCAACCTTTAATAATTTGGTGGATTTAATAATTTACCATTCCTGTTTGTTTTCATGCCAATAACATTTGCTGTTCAAAAAGGACAATACTTGTGTTTCAATGACTGTTGCTGCATTTTGTAATCCTGAACTATCCCTTTAAAAGCCAACACTAGTTACGTCATTCAAAGATGATTTCTGTCTATGTATGTTATAAGTTATAACAGACGTGGAGGGGAATGCGTTTGAACACTGGTCAGCTTGGAGCAGCATGCAGTGCCACATTGTGTTAAAACACAGCTTTCTGCTTAGGCCTTAATGTTATATCTGTCAGGACACTTGACACAAAAAGTGTAAGAGCAGCACAAATACACTTAACTGATGTCAAAGGAGACCTCCTACATTTACTTTTTTACCACTTAATGGGTGGAGGGGAAAACACCTGTCATCATTTTCATAAAAATGCATTATGCCATCGCCTGAAGTATGGATCCTGTGACTCAACAGCTGAGAGGGAGGGGAGGGTAAACCATTACTGCAATGACTGTAAAGGACAGATTGTAATTGTGCTGTGGAATCTAGGAGATACATGTTTGTGTGTGTGACAGGGCGCTAGTCATTAGGACATGTTAAGTGCAAACATGTGGAGGAGCTTCTCTGACAAGTGCACAGAGATCTTGACAAAGTCCCCCAATGAACAAAATAATTAGGTTATAAATAACTTCTCTTTCCATTCTCTGTGATGTGACCCAAAAAAACTGTCAACAGTGGATCCAGTCTCTTGGACCAGCTGCTGGCCCGTAGGGAGACCAGGCCTCCCTGAGAGTTCTCACCTTCGGAAAGTGTCTTCCTGCCTGCCCTCTATGTTTACCAGTTAGTACAGTATGTTACTCTCCATAATGCCATAGGCTAATATTGATCAATGTTACTGAGCAGAATTGAATGTATGGTACTGTATGGTCTCTCACATAGTTTTGAAGATATCCCTATAATCTTTTGTTAAAGATATGCAAGAAATATAGAAATATAGCAATAAGGCACGAGAGGTGTGTGGTATATGGCCAATATACCACGGCTAAGGACTGTTATTATGCACGACACAACACGGAGTGCCTGGATACAGCCCTTAGCCGTGGTATATTGGCCATATACCACAAACCCCAGAGGTGCCTTATTGCTATTATAAACTTGTTACCAATGTAATTAGAGCAGTAAAAATAAAGGTTTTGTCATACCCGTGGTATGTGGTCTGATATGCCACGGCTGTCAGCCAATCAGCATTCAGGGTTCGAACCACCCAGTTTATAATTTTGTACATATAATGTATTGTGTTTTTGAGCTCACATGTTTGTGCCTTACCATCTTGAGTGACATGTGACAGGTCAGTGATGATCTTAGAGGGCTTTTTCCTCTTGTTAGGAGGGGCAGGTCTTCCATGAGGCATAACTGCAGACTGAGAACACAAGTAAACAGGAATAGTTTTACACTCAATAGTTTAAAAAAAACTACTTGTGGAAAGGAGACAGAGAGAGGAGATAGGAGTCCCTCTAGTGATAGTCTCTAACCATTGCACCATTTAAAGACCAACCAACCACCAACCCTGCTTGGGACCGACACTTATGAGGCCATGCAGACTAGATGCAGACTGCACCTTGCTCATTGTTCAAAGTGCACGCCAATGGCTTCAGAGTCCTAACATTCCCATAACCAACGGCTTCAGAGTGCTAACATTCCCATAACCAACAGATGTCTGTCCAAGAGGAAACATATAGACCACTGTAGGTTTCAGTTCTGTTTGGTCTGAAAACTCAAGACATGAGATAGGTTTAACACATACAGTATATAGGCCTACGGTGGGTGCAGTAAACACATTCCTCTGCATGAGGCAATTAGAACAAACTACCAAGACTTTCAGATCAATCCAATTTTCAGTAAACAGATCGATACAATTTGATGGATAAGATGAACATGGCTGTAATCATAGAAATCTGCCACAGGAACTCTGTAGTCTAGGTTGCTAGTTTACTATAGAATACTATAGTACTTACTTTAGAATTCTGAAGTAAATTGTCACATACTGGAGAATACTATATACACACTGTAGTATCCCTCGACCATGTGTAGTACTTACTATAGAATTGTGTATTATACTGTAGAATACTATAGTAAATAATACAGTATACTACAGAGCAGAAAAACACTGCAGTAAATACTACAGTAATGTCCTCAAAAATACTACAGTTCACAAAAACAGTCATTACTATAGTATTTAATTTGCATATTCCCTTCCCCCATGTTCCAATTTGTGCCACTCATGAGAGAGAACCCTACATGCCAAGCATAGACCATATATTGTGATCCCTATAGGTTATAGAAAAGAGTAGAAGTGCTGAAATATCTGTTCAGACCTCAGACCTACCTAGCTACAGTGCCTTCCGGAAAGTATTCATACCACTTGACTTTTTACAAATTATGTTACAGCCTTATTCTAAAATGGATTAAATAAATAATAATGCTCATCAATCTACACACAATACCTCATAATGACAAAGCAAAAACAGGTTTTAATATTTTTTTGCTAATTTATAACAAATTAAAAACAGAAATACCTTATTCACATATGTATTCAGACCCTTTGCTATGAGACTCAAAATTGAGCTCAGGTGCATCCTGTTTCCATTGTTCATCCTTGAGATGTTTCTACAATTTGATTGGAGTCCACCTGTCGTAAATTCAATTGATTGGACATGATTTGGAAAGGCACACACCTGTCTATATATGGTCCCACAGTTGACAGAGCATGTCAGAGCAAAAACCAAGCCATGAGGTCGAAGGAATTGTCCGTAGAGCTCCGAGACAGGATTGTGTCGAGGCACAGATCTGGGGAAGGGTATCAAAAAATGTCTGCAACATTGAAAGTCCCCAAGAACACAGTGGCCTCCATTATTCTTAAATGGAAGAAGTTTGAAACCACCAAGACTCTTCCTAGAGCTGGCCGCCCAGCCAAACTGAGAAGTCGGGAGAGAAGAGCCTTGGTCAGGGAGGTGACCAAGAACCCGATGGTCACTCTGGCAGAGCTCTAGAGTTCCTTTGTGGATATGGGAGAACCTTACAGAAGGACAACCATCTCTGCAGCACTCCACCAATTAGACCTTTAAGGTAGAGTGGCCAGACGGAAGCCACTCCTCAGTAAAAGACACATGACAGCCGTGCTTGGAGTTTGCCAAAAGGCACCTAAAGACTCTCAGACCATGAGAAACAAGATTCTCTGGTCTGATGAAACCAAGATTGAACTCTTTGGCCTTGAGAGGATCTGCAGAGAAGAATAAGAGAAACTCCCCAAATACAGGTGTGCCAACCTTGTAGCGTCATACCCAAGAAGACTCGAGGCTGTAATCTCTGTCAAAGGTGCTTCAACAAAGTACTGAGTAAAGGGTCTGAATATTTATGTAAATAAGATATTTCCGTTTTTTTTTTTTTATACAAATGAGCAAAAAATTCTCAAAATATGTTTTTGCTTTGTCATTATGGGGTATTGTGTGTAGATTGATGAGGGGGGAAAAAAACGATTTAATCAATTTTAGAATAAGCCTGTAAGGTATCAGCATTATGAAAAAGTCAATGGGTCTGAATACTTTCCGAAGGCACTGTACCTACAGTAGCTACAGGTTATTGAAAATGAGCTCTTTGTGTATTTTGTCCAGTAGGTTTCCTCAAGGAGAAAGCCCCCACTGCTATGTCAAAGATAATAAAACAAAAACACTACAGTAAATACTACAGTCTGCAAAAACACCACAGTAATGACTATAGTATGTACTACCATTTTTCTACAGTATTTATACTATAGTAAACTGTAAATACTACAGTATACTGCAGTCATGTACGGCAACACAACAGTAAATACTACAGTATTTAGTCCGCAAAAACCCTACAACAGTGAATACTGCTGTAAAGTCGGCAAAAACACTACAGTGAATACTATAGTATTTATACCATAGTATACTATAGCATTTTTTCATGTGGGTAAGCTCCATGCCACCTAGCATGTTAATGTCTTACAGATCCCTTTCTATATGCTGTAGTTCTATACTGTAGTTCTCCTTTGAGCCATACTGTCCTGCACGTCCTGAGAGTCTGCAGCTTCTTTAAGACCCTGTCAATGGCAAACTTCGCATCACATCGACTGACTGTAACCCAATCCACCAGAGCTATTTTTAACCGCCATTTTCAGCCAAGACCTTTTATCGACGAGTAGTGGCGTCAGTGGACTATCAGATGTGTGAGACGCAATGGACATTCATATACAAACACATACACACTGGCACAATTGTGAAGAGAACGATCGAATTTTCCTAAAAGTCGAATTAAGATGTTGAGAGGTGAGAGGTTGGGGGGATTAGAGAAAGTATTGTGGGGGTGGACTTTACAGATGTACATCAACTGTAAAATGATCACAACCTCAGGTCCCACCCTCCCCCTCCAGGCTTTGCATACCATATAAAATGTGCAGTTGGACAGAAGGGAGCGGTCAGCACATTCCCTCAGAGCCTCCCTGCGTCTTTAAGACATGGGTCAATTCTAAAAACAATCAAGGAACTTCAAGACCACTTCACCATGCCTTCCTCAAAAGCACTTTATATCCCTTAAATTGCAATAACGCTTTCCTCATTGAGTCAACATCTTCAACCATTAATTCAATTCTCAAGTACATCTTCAACCATTAATTCAATTCTCAAGTGCAGTTATTTGTATCCTAAGTGAATGCTATAGGTGAAGCTATTGCCGAATTTGATTTACTTTCCAGGTTGCCGTTGACGGTCAAGTCCTGCATGCAATTGGTCAATAAAATCCAGCTGATGGAATGATCCACTCACCCAGTTTTTGTAATCCTTCTGTTCAGAGGTCTATTAATACCATTAGGAGATGAAGGCTTCAGGTTAATCTCAGTCAGAAGTTTACAAATCACAGGGTGCCTCTGACCTATGGTTGGATTCAGATCCCAGGGAGTGCGAAATCCACCCAGAGCTTGGATGGTAGATCTTTGAGGGGGGGCTGCGGGGGCGGTGGTGGCGAGGGGAGGTTGGGGGAAAAAGTCAAAGTGGAGGGTGGGGGGTGGCGGCCGAAACTTCTTTGCACGGCATAAAGTGCTGATGGGGATATCAAGAGAGCAATATCATTATTGCAGATGGTCTGGGGGGCCTATATATAGAACCGGAGAAGGGCGAGGGGTGGGGGGGTCTTAACTTATAAGATAGACTCAAAGGAGGGAGGAGTGTCTGGGGGTGTGTTTTGGGGGTGAGGTAATTGGTTTGCCCCTTTTCCCCTTCATTAATTAACTTCAACCTTTGAATAGATTGTCACTTTTCTGTCAGGCAGGGGCGCCCTTGCTGTTGTGTGGTATTCATGGTCATATAGCTGCCTACACCAAAGTGGGTGCTGATTTGTTGGCTCAGACACATCCACAGCTCTCTCCATTGCTTAAAGGGATACTTCAGGATTTTGGCAATGAATCCCTTTATATACTTCCCCAGAGTCAGATGAACTTGTGGATACCATTTTTATATCTCTGCATGAAATTTGAAGGAAGTTGCTAGTGTTGCTAGTGCAATTACACTAACTAGTATTAGTATAATTGCTAACTAGCGTTAGCGCAATGACTGGAAGTATATGGTAACTGCTAGCATGCTAGTAGATACCATAGGCTAACGCTAAACTACCTCGAACTTCCTTCATGCTGGATGCAGAGACATGTCCATGAGTTTATCTAACTCTGGGGAAGTTGATTAAGGGCCTCATTGCTAAAATCCGCAATGATCCTTTGAAAACAATCCTTAATATACAGTACCAGTCAAAAGTTTGGACACACCTACTCATTCAAGGGTTTTTCTTTATTTTTACTATTTTCTACATTGTAGAATAATGTTGATGACATCAAAACTAGGAAATAATATATGGAATGTAGTATCCAAAAAAGTGTTAAACAAATCAAAATATATTTTAGATTTTAGATTCTTCAAAGTAGCCTTGATGACAGCTTCGCACACTCTTGGCATTCTCTCAACCAGCTTCATGAAGTAGTCACCTGGAATGCATTTTAATTAACAGGTGTGCCTTTTTAAAAGTTAATTTGTGGAATTTCTTTCCTTCTTAATGCCTTTGAGCCAATCAGTTGTGTTGTGACAAGGTAGGGTTAGTATACAGAAGATAGCCCTACTTGGTAAAACACCAAGTCCATACTATGGCATGAACAGCTCAAATAAGCAAAGAGAAACGACAGTCCGTCATTACTTTTAGACATGAAGGTCAGTCAATCAGGAACATTTCAAGACCTTTGAAAGTTTAAGGGCTATTTGACCAAGAAGGAGAGTGACGGAGTGCTGCATCAGATGACCTGGCCTCCACAGTCACTCGACCTCAACCCAATTGAGATGGTTTGGGATGAGTTGGACCGCAGAGTGCAGGAAAAGCAGCCAACAATTGCTCAGCATATGTGGGAACTCATTCAAGAATTTTGGAAAAGCATTCCAGTTGAAGCTGATTGAGAAAATGCCAAGAGTGTGCAAAACTGTCATCAAGGTAAAGGGTGGCTACTTTGAAGAATCTAAAATATATTTTAATTTGTTTAACACTTTTTTGGTTACTTGTGACAGTATCCCCTCCCAGGTGTTTTCGGCTCCAGCTGCAGGATGCCAACCACAGGGACGATCCCGGGGATCCGGAGCGGACAGGTCGCCAGAAACCTGACGAACAGGCTGAGGAGTGAACCTGATGAGAAGGCTGAGACCTCCCCGGTTGCCTCGGCTGAGGCACGGGAACCTGTTCACCCAGCTTCGGCATGGGAGCCCATCGAACCCGCTGAGGCATGGGAGCCTACAAACCACCTGAGGCCTCCCAGGTAGCTCCGGCTCCAACACCTGGACCCGACATCACACCGAACACAAACACAAGCAAAAAACAATCCCTGATGCTTCCCTTTGATGAGTTGTCATTCTGTAACGATGTACGCTGAAAGTCGGGAAGCAAGTTCAGGGAGTGAAAACATTTAATAAATTAAAGAACAAAACAAGATACACGAACAGTGCACCGACATAGAACAGAAACAGAAACAATGATGACTGGGGAAGATACCAAAGGAAGTGGCATAAACTCAGCAAAAAAAGAAACGTCCTCTCACTGTCAACTGCGTTTATTTTCAGCCAACTTAACATGTGCAAATATTTGTATGAACATAACAAGATTCAACAACTGAGACATAAACTGAACAAGATCCACAGACATGTGACTAACAGAAATGGAGTAATGTGTCCCTGAACAAAGAGGGGGTCAAAATCAAAAGTAATAGTCAGTATCTGGTGTGGCCACCAGCTGCATTAAGTACTGAAGTGCATCTCCTCCTCATGGACTGAACCAAATTTGCCAGTTCTTGCTGAGAGATGTTACCCCACTCTTCCACCAAGGCACCTGCAAGTTCCCGGACATTTCTGGGGGGAATGGCCCTAGCCCTCACCCTCCGATCCAACAGGTCCCAGACATGCTCAATGGCATTGAGATCCAGGCTCTTCGCTGGCCATGGCAGAACACTGACATTCCTGTCTTGCAGGAAATCACGCACAGAACAAGCAGTATGGCTGGTGGCATTGTCATGCTGGAGGGTCATGTCAGGATGAGCCTGTAGGAAGGGTACCACATGAGGGAGGAGGATGACTTCCCTGTAATGCACAGCGTTGAGATTGCCTGCAATGACAACAAGCTCAGTCCGATGATGCTGTGACCCATCGCTCCAGACCATGACGGACCCTCCACCTCCAAATCGATCCCGCTCCAGAGTACAGGCCTCGGTGTAACGCTCATACCTTCGACGATAAACGCGAATCTGACCATCACCCCTGGTGAGACAAAACCGCAACTTGTCAGTGAAGAGCACTTTTTGCCAGTCCTGTCTGGTCCAGCGACGGTGGGTTTGGCCCATAGGCGACGTTGTTGCAGGTGATGTCTGGTGAGGACCTGCCTTACAACAGGCCTACAAGCCCTCAGTCCAGCCTCTCTCAGCCTATTGCGGACAGTCTGAGCACTGATGGAGGGATTGTGCATTCCTGGTGTAATTCGGGCAGTTGTTGCCATCCTGTACCTGTCCCGCAGGTGTGATGTTCGGATGTACCGATCCTGTGCAGGTGTTGTTACACGTGGTCTGCCACTGCGAGGACAATCAGATGTCTGTCCTGTCTCCCTGTAGCGCTGTCTTAGGCTTCTCACAGTACGGACATTGCAATTTATTGCCCTGGCCACATCTTCAGTCCTCATGCCTCCTTGCAGCATGCCTAAGGCACGTTCACGCAGATGACCAGGGACCCTGGTCATCTTTCTTTTGGTGTTTTTCAGAGTCAGTAGAAAGGCCTCTTTAGTGTCCTACGTTTTCATAACTGTGACCTTAATTGCCTACCGTCTGTATGCTTTTAGTGTCTTGACGACCGTTCCACGGGTGCATGTTCATGAATTGTTTATGGTTCATTGAACAAGCATGGGAAACAGTGTTTAAACCCTTTACAATGAAGATATGTGAAGTTATTTGGATTTTTATGAACAATCTTTGAAAGACAGGGTCCTGAAAAAGGGACGTTTCTTTTTTTTTTGCTGAGTTTATATAGGGCAGGTAATCAAGGAGGTGATGGAGTCCAGGTGAGTGTCATTATGCGCCTAACGCTGGTGACAGGTGTGCGCCCTAACGAGCAGCCTGGTGACCTAGAGGCCGGAGAGGGCGCACACGTGACATTACTACATGATTCCATGTGTTATTTCATAGTTTTGATGTCTTCCACTATTATTCTACATTGTAGAAAGTAGTAAAAATAAAGAAAAACCCTTGAATGAGTAGGTGTGTCCAAACTTTTGACTGGTACTGTATGTGCCTGTTGGTGTTATTGGATCCATATGTTAGACTAGGGTGTGATGTTTTGTAAATTGGTTACATTACATACTCACAGATCATTTCAAGTTATCCCATTTAAAAGCATGTCTGTGCAAATCTGTGCTCTGCATTATCGTGAAAGCGATGGTCATGTAGCTTACTGTAGGAAAAATTGTAAGTAGACAAAGCCAAGAGTGCCATCATCCCCCACATTCTTATTCTCACTTTGTGATGATTCATTTTGCGGTCATCTCTCTCGTCCCTGAGTCATCACCTAGAAGAGAGGAAAGAAGCGAGGAAAATGAACCATTTACACCTTGCCAGGTCAACAGTGACACAGGAGGCCTGAATGTTTAACCTTGACAATGGACCTTGCAGGGCTTCACTGTTATCACCAGGAGCTGGGCTAAGATGGAACGAAACTCTGGAATGGTAGTGTTGTGTTATGGGGAATTGTTGTGTTATAGGAAAATGATCCATTAATCACAAATATAAACTGCTGGCATGATATATTGTATTACACACTCCCAGTGGATTTCCCAGGTGAGAATGGATATCCCTAATTTATTTCCCATAATTCTCATTTTTATCATAAAACCTCACCCTCTGCATTGGACCCAGTTATGTTTTTTTTCTGGACTCAACATTACAGTCTTGGTTTATCCGTAACAGATATAGGCTACTACTGTAATTCTACTGTTATACCATTACCATGTTTAATTGTATTCTGACTGCAATGTAAAAATGGGAGTGTTGAGCAGCCATAAATACTTTTCACAGCCCTATATATAAGTGGCAGGATTACAAATGGAAAACATGCCAGCTAAATGCTCCACCAGACTGTATGTTTGTAATAGATACACAATATGGGTTTGCAGTACCCTCCAACGAGTTGTGCCCAAGTGCTGTTGGGTTTCAGAATTTGTTCTATATAGCCCATAGCACCATCATGTGGTGAGTGGTTGTTAGGATTTCACTGTTCTCTGTAGAGATTGACCCTGGGCCGGATCAAGAAATCATGGCTAAATGATATGGCTAAATTATGCTCTCTAGTGTATTTTGAACATTGACAGCGGGCTCCTTTGGTTGTATATATATATATTTTTTTAAGTATGTAATTATTATATTTTTGTTGCCTCTTGTGCACCCTACGGGCTTGGGCCCAGCCCCTGACTCACACAATTGACCAGTCACATTGATTTGTATACATATATACTTTTTAATCAGTTACCCAATCAAGGAAGGGACCTCCAGTTACCTACATAGGGTATAATAATCCTGTTCTACCCCCATCTGATGATTAGCAGTGTCATCAGCAGGCTGTCTACACTCATTGAGAGCGGGCTCCTGAGTCTTCCTGTGGTTGGCAGTTGCAGTGAAAAAATATAAAATATATACCACATATATAATATTCACTGTATATATACAATTTACAGTACATAATTCCTTAATATATACAGTGCCTTCGGAATGTATTCAGACCCCTTGACTTTTTTCACATTTTGTTACGTTACAGCCTTATTCTAAAAGGGATTATATTAATAAAATCCTCAGAAGTCTGCCCCATAATGACAAAGCAAAAACAGGTTTAAGGACATTTTTGCAAATGTATTAAAAATAAAAAAAAACAGAAATGCCTTATTTACATAAGTATTCAAACCCTTTGCTATGAGACTCAAAATTGAGCTAAGGTGCATCCTGTTTCCATTGATCAACCTTGAGATGTTTCTACAACTTGATGGGAGTCCACCTGTGGTAAATTCAATTGATTGGACATGATTTGGAAAGGCACACACCTTCCATATGGTCCCACAGTTGACAGTACATGTCAGAGCAAAAACCAAGCCATGAGGTCGAAGGAAATGTCTGTAGGGCTCCGAGACAGGATTGTGTCGAGGCACAGATCTGGGGAAGGGTACCAAAACATTTCTGCAGCATTGAAGATCCCCAAGAACACAGTGCCCTCCATCATTCTTAAATGGAAGAAGACTCCTCCTAAACTGGCCGCCCGGCCAAACTGAGCAATTGGGGGGGAAGGGCCTTGGTCAGGGAGGTGACCAAGAACCCGATGGTCACTCTGACAGAGCTCTAGAGTTCCTCTGTGGAGATGGGAGAAGCTTCCAGAAGGACAACCATCTCTGCAGCACTCCACCAATCAGGAATTTATGGTAGAGTGGCCAGAGTCTCTGAATATCTATCGTCTGTCTGTCAATAGATATTCAGTCTCTGAATGTCCTTGAGTGGCCCAGCCAGAGCCCGGACTTGAACCTGATCGAACATCTCTAGAGAGACCTGAAAATAGCTGTACAGCAACTCTCCCCATCCAACCTAACAAAGCTTGAGAGGATCTGCAGAGAATAATGGGAGAAATACAGGTGTGCCGAGCTTGTAGCATCATACCCAAGAAGACTTGAGGGTGTAATTGCTGCCAAAGGTGCTTCAACAAAGTACTGAGTAAAGGGTCTAAATAGTTATGTAAATGTTGTATTTCAGTTTTTTATTTGTAATAAATTTGCAAAAATGTCTTAACCTGTTTTTTCTTTGTCATTATGGGGTATTGTGTGTAGATTGACGAGGGAAAAAATCTATGTAATCAATTTTAGAGTTTGGCTGTAACCTATCAAAATGTGAAAAAAGTCAAGGGGTCTGAATACATTCTGAAGGCACTGTATATATATTTTTTCATTATATATTTTTTTGATGCCTCTTGGGCCCCCCATTGGCCTGGGAACAGGGGCATAAGCCCCGGTAAGTCCATGCATTAAGCCGGCCCTGAATTGACCAGATATACACTGAACAAAAATATAAATTCAACATGCAATAATTTCAAAGATTTGACTGAGTTACTGAGTTATATAAGGAAATCAGTCAATTGAAATTAATTAATTATGCCCTAATCTATGGATTTCACATGACTGAGAATACAGATATGCATCTGTTAGTCACAGATACCTTAGGTAGGGGAATGAATCAGAAAACCAGTCAGTATCTGCTGTGACCACCATTTGCCTCATCTCCTTCGCATAAAGTTGATCAGGCAGGACTGTGGCATGTGGAATGTTGTCCCATTCCTCTTCAATGGCTGTGCGAAGTTGCTGGATATTGGCAGGAACTGGAACACGCTGTTGTACACGTCAATCCAGAGTATCCCAAACAGGCTCAATGTGTGACATGTCTGGTGAGTATGCCAGCCATGGAAGAACTGGAACAATTTCAGCTTTCAGGAATTGTGTACAGATCCTTGTGACATGTGACTGTGAATTATCATGCTGAAACATGAGATGATGGCGGTGAATGAATGGCACGACAATGGGCCACAGGATTTCGTCATTGTATCTCTGTGCATTTAAATTGCCACCGATAAAATACATATTGTGTTCGTTGTCCGTAGTTTATGCCTGCTCATACCATAACCCCACCGCCACCATGGGGCACTCTGTTGACAACTTTGACATCAGCAAAACGCTCGCCCACACGATGGCATACACTCTGTCTGCCATCTGCCCGGTACAGTTGAAACCATGATTCTCCAGTGTGCCAGTGGCCATCGAAGGTGAGCATTTGCCCACTGAAGACGGTTACGACACCAAACTGCAGTCAGGTCAAGACCCTGGTGAGGACGATGAGCATGCAGATAAGCTTCCCTGAGACGGTTTCGGACAGTTTGTGCAGGAATTCTTCGGTTGTGCAAAACCATAGTTTCATCAGCTGTCCGGGTGGGACATCTCAGACCGTCCCGCAGGTGAAGAAGCCGGATGTGGAGGTCCTGTGCTGGCGTGGTTACACGTGGTCTGCGGTTGTGAGGCCGGTTGGACGTACTGCCAAATTCTCTAACACAACGTTGGAGGTGGCTTATTGTAGAGAAATGAACATTCAAGTCTCTGGTAACAGCTTTGGTGGATATTCCTGCAGTCAGCGTGCCAATTGCACTCTCTCACAAAATTTGAGACATCTGTGGCATTGTGTTCTGTGACAAAGTTGCACATTTTAGTTTATCTTTTTATTGTCCCCAGAAAAAGGTGAACCTGTGTAATGATTGTGCTCTTTAATCAGCTTCTTGATATGCCACCTGCCTAGAAGGCCAGCATCCCGGAGTCGCCTCTTTCCTGTTGACGTTGAGACTGGTGTTTTGAGGGTACTATTTAATGAAGCTGCCAGTTGAGGACTTGTGTAGCGTGTGTTTCTCAAACTAGACACTCTAATGTACTTGTCCTCTTGCTCAGTTGTGCATTGGGGCCTCCCACTCCTCAATCAATCAAATTCATCATGGTATATTATTGAGGGGGTCAAATTGACCTGTCTCTAATATTGGGGGGGGGGGGGGGGGGGGTCATGACCTATTCAAATGTAAGTTACATGCCTACCTATATTTCCTATGGTCTATTGCAATCAATGTTATAGCGAATACGGGGGTAGCCCCGACCAGGATTTGAACCCAGGTCCAGCTAATTTTCAAGCCAACACCTTAACCGTTATGCAAAGAGGTCCAGCCCTATTGTTGAGGTTGCTAGGTGTTGGATTAAGGCCACCTTTTAACCCCTTCCTTTGGGAGACCGTGTCCCCACGCTTCTCTAAACCAAGTCCCTCTTTTCAAAGAAAAGTCTGATTTTGTACTGGCTTCTTGGAACTGATATTGATTTGAATTCTTTTCTTAATTCTATTCAGTTGGTAAGTAGCTGCATGTTTGTTAGGCTACCTTTTACAATTTAAAGACAATTTTCTGGCTGTAGAATCTGTGTTATAATTAGGTTTACTGTAAATGTTTTGAATATCACATGGGCATTCTCTTAGATTACTAAAACAGACAGACAGACAGACAGACGATAGATACTCCGATGGTGTAATTGAATTGGATAAAAATGTGTTATTTTGGGGAAACAAGGCATTGTGTTTGCATGTAGATTTCTATCCTGTTCTAGACTGGTTTTCTGTAGTAATATTTCTGTAATAATATTGTGTATCTGATAATTGCAGTGTCACACAATGAACAACAGGGGGCAGTGTGGAATCAAATGATTCAGACAATTGGAGACATGTCTATGTTTTATTCCTCTAAAAATGGCTCATCTCTCAGTCAGTGAAAAGCTCTTACTGCGGCATAATTATTAACAGACATTTTCACACTCAAATTACAAGTCTATTATTGTATTTTTACACATATGCACAACATATTACATACTTTGAAACCCATAATGACATAAACACAACAGATAGCCTGTTGGGTTAAATTAGATTTATACATTTGAAAAACAACTAATAATAACAACCATTTACCACCATCAGAAAGGTATGAGTCATGAACCCTGTCAGTAAATGGGGGTCGTATCCATATCCAAAAGCCTGTATGTATTTGCAGTTAATTGCCATCAGCTATCAGGGTTAGAATAATATGAACGGTTATGGTCCCATTCATGATTGGGTTCATTCTCTGTCAACTCTCCCATTTTATACACTACTTGATCACCTCCATGTTTCAGAGGCACCAATGGGGTTGTCCCTCTTCTCTCTCTATCCTCCTCCCTCACTAGGCCTCAGAACCCAGGCTTTCCTAGTCACTTTCTTCTCATTTCTAAACGGCTGTGGGAAATCCATGACAAATCCAAACTAACGTTTTTCTCTCATGTCACACTTTGACATATCTCCCCTCCTCTAAATGCCAGTGAGGACCTTGACTCTGGGTTCATAACCAACACCCCTTTAAAACATTTGGCAGGGACCGTGTGTCCCTGCTGCTTCCATATCCACAGCCCCTCTCATGTTTTTAACACTTCAGTCACAATAAAAAATAAAAAAAATACACATCCATCATTAGTGTCATTTGTTTTAATACAACGTGAGCGGCGACATGGACACCAGACATCCAGAAAGGGCACACTAGTCTGGGAAGTGCTAGGTTAATGTGTTCATCCAGTTCGGTTCGCTGTCTGATCAGCTCTGCAAATAGGCAGTGACAGGATAGCAAGACACCTGTTGACTACGAGCCCAGCCAAAACAGATAGCGTTTCTCGCTGACCACTGGGAGCCAGGGATCTGACCACCAACACAAACACTCAGAATGCAGAGAGGTCTAACAGAACTTCTCCCTCCTCTCATCTTCCAAGGAGGGCTTAAGCGGACTGGAAGGGAGCCCCAGCCCCAGATCCATTAAATATTAGACCTAGCCATTGCCCAATGAAAAATGAGCAATGACCTCTTTTGGAGAGGTCCAAATGTCAGTGGTTTCCTCTGAGTGAAGCATCATGGTACTTGGCACTCGTCTGACATTGAATCAGCGCTGCTCTGACCCCCCCTGTTTTCACCACTCTGAGTTAGCCTCACCTCTTCCTCCTCTGTCCTCTCATCAGAGAGGGAAGACACAGGCACTCAGCAATCCTCCTGTGATATTTTTTCAAAATAAATCCTACATGTCAACATTTCAAGTTTCAAAGAATAATTCAGTACAGACTTTCTCACTACCATGGCCCTTTAAACAGTATTTAGCTGACTGTGTAGAAAGATAAGCCTTACACAAACCTCCTCCAGGACAGGCGTACAGTGGGTAGACTACTGTGTATGTGTGACGTGACTGGACCAAATTCCTCTATTCAAATGTCCTGATAGACAATGATTCAACAGACAAACCAGACAAACACATGTCATTAACAGCATGTGCGACAAGCAAGCTCATTTACGACTGCAATCACATGGATGACTATGATTTAAAGTCTATCGCAGTGCTTAGTTTACCTCATGCACACCATCCTGTTCTTGCGAGATCAGGATGGTTCGTAGGAGGCTAGTTCTTAGTGATGTTGATAGCCAATTACCTCTACTGCACAAACCAAAGGGTTGAAAAGAATCAAATGAATGGAAACACATTTCTGAGTTTCAGCAATCAACCATTCATTTAGTGAGGGTTTCAAATTACTACAATCCAACACACTTAATACAGTGGCTTGCGAAAGTATTCACCCCACTTGGCATTTTTCCTATTTTGTTGCCTTACAACCTGGAATTAAAATAGATTTTTGGGGGGTTTGTGTCATTTGATTTACACAACATGCCTACCACTTTGAAGATGCAAAATATTTTTCATTGTGAAACAAACAAGAAATAAGACAAAAAAACTGAAAACTTGAGCGTGCATAACTATTCACCCCCCCAAAGTCGATACTTTGTAGAGCCACCTTTTGCAGCAATTACAGCTGCAAGTTTCTTGGGGTATGTCTCTTTGAACTTGGCACATCTAGCCACTGAGATTTTTGCCCATTCTTCAAGGCAAAACTGCTCCAGCTCCTTCAAGTTGCATGGTTTCCGCTGGTGTACAGCAATCTTTAAGTCATACGACAGATTCTCAATTTGATTGAGGTCTGGGCTTTGACTAGGCCATTCCAAGACATTTAAATGTTTCCCCTTAAACCACAGAAGTGTTGCTTTTGCAGAATGCTTAGGGTCATTGTCCTGCTGGAAGGTGAACCTCCGTCCCAGTCTCAAATCTCTGGAAGACTGAAACAGGTTTCCCTCAAGAATTTCCCTGTATTTAGCGCCATCCATCATTCCTTCAATTCTGACCAGTTTCCCAGTCCCTGCCAATGAAAAACATGCCCACAGCATGATGCTGCCACCACCATGCTTCACTGTGGGGATTGTATTCTCAGGGTGATGAGAGGTGTTGGGTTTGTGCCAGACATAGCGTTTTCTTTGATGGCCTAAAAGCTCAATTTTAGTCCCATCTGACCAGAGTACCTTCTTCCATATGTTTGGGGAGTCTCCCACATGCCTTTTAGCGAACACTAAATGTGTTTACTTATTTATTTCTTTAAGCAATGGCTTTTTTTCTGGCCACTCTTCTGTAAAGCCCAGCTCTGTGGAGTGTACGGCTTAAAGTGGTCCTATGGACAGATACTCCAATCTCCGCTGTGGAGCTTTACAGCTCCTTCAGGGTTATCTTTGGTCTCTTTGTTGCCTCTCTGATTAATGCCCTCCTTGCCTGGTCTGTGAGTTTTGGTGGGCAGCCCTCTCTTGACAGGTTTGTTGTGGTGCCATATTCTTTCCATTTTTTAATAATGGATTTAATGGTGCTCTGTACTTCCAACCCTAATCTGTACTTCTCCACAACTTTGTCCCTAACCTGTTTGGAGAGCTCCTTGGTCTTCATGGTGCCGCTTGCTTGGTGGTGCCCCTTGCTTAGTGGTGTTGCAGACTATGGGGCCTTTCAGAACAGGTGTATATATACTGAGATCATGTGACAGATCATGTGACACTTAGATTGCACACAAGTGGACTTTATTTAACTAATTATGTGACTTCTGAAGGTAATTGGTTGCACCAGATCTTATTTAGGGGCTTCATAGCAAAGGGAGTGAATACATATGCAAGCACCACTTTTCCGTTTGTAATTTTTTTCAACAAGTTTTTCTTTTCATTTCACTTCACCAATTTGGACTATTTTGTGTATGCACATGACATGATATGTAAATTAAAATCAATTCAAATTACAGGTCGTAATGCAACAAAATAGGAAAAACGGGGGGATGAATACTTTTGCAAGGCACTCGTAAAAACATTTTTGTTAGGTACTGAACAAGCTCATTGATCAGTATTTGACCACCTTATTACTTTATTGTTTTGCAGATATTTGTTTTAGGGCTGAGATGTGTCCAGTTCTTAGTGACAGACATGATCTCCCACTCCCACCTGATCACATGGCACCTGGTCTCCACACACACGGCTGGACGCCCACCTTGGTGGCAATGAAGCGGGGTTTTGGCGCCTGCATGGCATTCGCCCTTAGGGGAGTGGGAAGGTTAGCAAGGAAACTAAGCTCAGGGGCACTCTGAAACTGCTTGGCTCCTTGGAGCCCACTGTAGGACACTCCAGGATAGGGTGCTGGGTGGGGGATGGGGATGGGGTTGCGGACAGGGGTAACATTGATTCTGGGCAGTCCAGGCAGGCCCCCTGAATAGGTAGGAGCAAGGATGGAAGGTGAGGCAGAGACAGGAGCTGGGGCAAAGAAAGGGGCAGGGGTTGGGGAGAGAGGAGCAGGGGTTGGGGAGATCATATCGGAGCGGGTCAGGCGCTCTCCCAGCGTTGTGGCTGAGCGAGGAGCGATCACGGTGGGGGCCAGGCTCGGGGCTGACATGGGCGTGGGTGTGGAGAAGCGTTTGATCTCATACACACGGGCCGCTTTGACTGGGATCTGTCTGGGAGGGGTCATGGTGCTGCCCACCATAGTAGTGTACCCTCCCTGCTGATGTCTCTGGTCCTGGTAGGAGGGAATCGCTGACAGCTTGGCAACACTACCCCCGAACATAGCTGAGTTGAGCTGGTAAGGCTGCCTTCTCATGAAATCCAGAGCTTTGATTCCCTCCCTCTGAAAGGTGATCCCTCCTTTGCCTCCCCAGTCCCCCCTGTCAGACCTGCTGGTATCTCTCTGTGGCCCCACAGGACAGGAGGGGGCCAGCAGAGGGTTGTAGCCGATAGGCGGGGGGGCGCGGATGTTGGGGGATAACTTCCACTGTGAGTTGATATTGGGGTTGGGAGCATCCTGGGGCTCGACCCCTGGGCGGTTGACCTCTTGCCGGTAGGCGGTCACCTGAGGGGTGTCTACCACATACCGGTCCATGCGGCTCTGCCTGCGGGCAAACAGCTGAGCCCCCTTGCCTTCTTCCTGGGGGATCTGAGGGGCCTCGTGGATGACCCTGGGTTTGGGGGCCACCAGTGGAGGCATCCTTCCCCGGCAGACTTCAGCATCCTGGTCTTCCTCTGCACCTGACTCAAAGCCCATCACACTCTCTGAGTAGCTTCTGTAGCGGGGCCTGTCATCCAGGTTCTGCACCATGTTCAGCAGGTCAGGGTTTGGAGAGTTCTTCTTCTCAGCAGGGACTCGAAACATGGGCCTCCTGCCGCTGTGCCGACGAGCCTCCAGGAGGATGCCGGTACGACCGCCAGGGGCAGGTGGGACCTTGGACATGGGGGATCTGAGTATAGGTGTTGGGGTTGTGGGGTTTGGGAGTGGGACAACCGAGACAGAAGCTTGGGGCATCTGGGCAACAGAAACTTGAGGTTGGTGTATGGGGTCGAAAGACACTGGAGCTGGGGCTGATTGAGCCACTGAGACTGGGGCTGATTGAGCCACTGAGACTGGGGCTTGGGGTATGGGTGCACCTGAGAATGGTGATGGGGGTGGAATTGAGGGTACATTGGCAAATGATCCTGGAGGTGGGGGTATGGGGCCACCTGAGAATTGTGCTGGGGGTGGAGGTATGGCTGTGAAGGACACCTGTTGAACAGAGGGCATGGGTGGTTCTGCCAGGTTCTCCACAGAGAAGGCAGGACGGGGATGAGTGGCCAGTGCTGAGGCGGAGGTGGAGAAGGGTCCTCTGGACACAGAGGATGGGGGAGAGAAGAAGGCGGGATTACCACTTGGAGGCGGCTCTGATGAGGTGGAGAAGGAAGGTCCTACAATAGACACCGAGGTCGCCGGGCGCGGGGCGCTTTTGGTGACGACAGGGCGGAACACAACAGGAGCGGTGGCGGCTCGGTTGGTCACAAACCCTGGGTTGAAGGGGCGGGCTGTTCTGTTGAGCACAGAGCTGGAGGAGAGTTCTGGCAGCAGTGTTTGGGGTGGAGGTATGTGGGTGGTTAAGATCGACACTTGGGTGGTGATTGGGTTGGGTGCCACAGTCAGGGGTGACATCACCATGCCAGCCGTGCTCACTGGAGAGTAGGCAACGTCTCCATTAGCCATGCTGTAGGCAGCTGGGGCCGGTGCCATAGGCCTCACTGCCACACACCGAGCCTCCTCCTGGAAGGCTACAGGGGGCGGTGGTGCCATAGGCTGCTGAGGCTGGTACATCTGTGGTTGTGTTTCTGGCTGGGGCTGGCTCTGTGCATATGGCTGAGGCTGCTCCTGGATCTGTATTTGGTTCGGTGATTGGGTCCTTATCTGAGGTTGGGCGGCAGCCACCTTCTTGGCGTGCTCGGCCGCCCTCTTCCTCTGCTGCTCAAACAGCTGGGCGCCCTTCCCAGAGATGTCACTCAGGCCGGGACTAGGGGCATCTTCTGTCCCGTCCCCTCGCTCTCCACCTGCGGTCGCCCTCTTCTCCAGCGCATCCAGGTAGTCACTGTCCCAGGTGGTGTCGGGGGCGGCCGAGAAGCCATCCTCATCAAACTCCGACTCGCTTCCTGGGAAGAGACCGTCTTCCTCTGGGGAATTGTGCTGCATGTCCTCGTCCACGCTGCCGAAGCTGGTCAGCGTGTACTTCTTGGAGCGCTGCCTGCGCTTCTTGAACATCAGCACGCCCTTGGAGTTGGGGTTGGGGGCATCTGTCAGAAGGGAGGCGATAGAGCGGCACTTGGTTCTGGCCTCCTTCACCTTTTTGTCTTGAACCGTGTCACCCCGGTTCAGTTCTGTAGGGGTCAGAGAGCATGTTTTAGGGTGGGCACGTCTGTAGAAATGCCATTACTGTTTCTATGTCATCTTGGTTAGGATCATTTCCGGTTTCAGTCCAGTCGCCACATTAAAAAAAACAAAAGCTCTCTTTAATAGGAGTTATAATTCATCTGAACTGATTAACTTAAATTGGAACTGAATCTAACATAATATACACAAAAAGATCACGGGAGAATCTTTTATAGGGTGGACTGTGATGCATTGACGACAGTAAAGGGGGATTTTCTTTTATACCAGTGATGAGCGACCAGATTTAACCTTTAAATGGAGAACTCAGCATGACACCAGGTTCTAAAAACAACAGGGAGAGTCTTTAACAAGCATCCATCTTCTAAGATGCTACCAGGGCACATTCTGTAAAATGACTGGCAAGCTACATGCTTTTCACATTAACCAAGGTAAAGGAAAAATCCCTAGTTCCCAGCTACTAACTTCACCAAATAGCAGAAAGTGTTAACGGAAAGTCCCATCTTCTAGGCAGAGGTTGTACATTTCCACTAATTTGTTATGGTTTTAATTAGCGTAGGGAGGCTAAATCTATGATCCCAATGTGCCCAACTATGTAAGGAGTTGTTATATAATTTGTCACCGGCAGTGTCCCTGAACAGGACATGTGAATGTGAACCTGTAATTAGGGACACCTAGGGATTAATGGCATTTTATTTCAATAACTTGTTAAAAAATAAACATCTTTGAATAGTCTCAGCCCTCCCTGTCCTGAAGTTTATGACTGACAGGTGGATATGTTGTAAATATTTTCTATTTATGTACTTTGTCAGGAGTTTATTATTGGCATAAAGTATGAAATGATCACATACTCTACTGTAGATAACAGAGATTCTCTGTTATTGTAACAAAGCATTTTTATGTATGGAATTTCCCTTTAATCTGCCATGTAGTCCATCTGTCTTGGGATCGTCTTTGCTTGACAAACTCAAAAGATTCCAACTACTTACAGTGGGGAGAACAAGTATTTGATACACTGCCGATTTTGCAGGTTTTCCTACTTACAAAGCATGTAGAGGTCTGTAATTTTTATCATAGGTACACTTCAACTGTGAGAGGCGGAATCTAAAACAAAAATCCAGAAAATCACATTGTATGATTTTTAAGTAATTAATTTGCATTTTATTGCATGACATAAGTATTTGATCACCTACCAACCAGTAAGAATTCCGGCTCTCACAGACCTGTTAGTTTTACTTTAAGAAGCCCTCCTGTTCTCCACTCATTACCTGTATTAACTGCACCTGTTTGAACTCATTACCTGTATAAAAGACACCTGTCCACACACTCAATCAAACAGACTCCAACCTCTCCACAATGGCCAAGACCAGAAAGCTGTGTAAGGACATCAGGGATAAAATTGTAGACCTGCACAAGGCTGGGATGGGCTACAGGACAATAGGCAAGCAGCTTGGTGAGAAGGCAACAACTGTTGGCGCAATTATTAGAAAATGGAAGAAGTTCAAGATGACGGTCAATCACCCTCGGTCTGGGGCTCCATGCAAGATCTCACCTCGTGGGGCATCAATGATCATGAGGAAGGTGAGGGATCAGCCCAGAACTACACGGCAGGACCTGGTCAATGACCTGAAGAGAGCTGGGACCACAGTCTCAAAGAAAACCATTAGTAACACACTACGCCGTCATGGATTAAAATACTGCAGCGCACGCAAGGTCCCCCTGCTCAAGCCAGCGCATGTCCAGGCCCGTCTGAAGTTTGCCAATGACCATCTGGATGATCCAGAGGAGGAATGGGTGAAGGTCATGTGGTCTGATGAGACAAAAATAGAGCTTTTTGGTCTAAACTCCACTCGCCGTGTTTGGAGGAAGAAGAAGGATGAGTACAGCCCCAAGAACACCATCCCAATCGTGAAGCATGGAGGTGGAAACATCATTCTTTGGGGATGCTTTTCTGCAAAGGGGACAGGACGACTGCACCGTATTGAGGGGAGGATGGATGGGGCCATGTATCGCGAGATCTTGGCCAACAACCTCCTTCCCTCAGTAAGAGCATTGAAGATGGGTCGTGGCTGGGTCTTCCAGCATGACAACGACCCGCAACACACAGCCAGGGCAACTAAGGAGTGGCTCCGTAAGAAGCATCTCAAGGTCCCGGAGTGGCCTAGCCAGTCTCCAGACCTGAACCCAATAGAAAATCTTTGGAGGGAGCTGAAAGTCCGTATTGCCCAGCGACAGCCCCGAAACCTGAAGGATCTGGAGAAGGTCTGTATGGAGGAGTGGGCCAAAATCCCTGCTGCAGTGTGTGCAAACCTGGTCAAGAACTACAGGAAACGTATGATCTCTGTAATTGCAAACAAAGGTTTCTGTACTAAATATTAAGTTCTGCTTTTCTGATGTATCAAATACTTATGTCATGCAATAAAATGCTAATTAATTACTTAAAAATCATACAATGTGATTTTCTGGATTTTTGTTTTAGATTCCGTCTCTCATAGTTGAAGTGTACCTATGATAAAAATTACAGACCTCTACATGCTTTGTAAGTAGGAAAACCTGCAAAATCGGCAGTGTATCAAATACTTGTTCTCCCCACTGTATGTGATCCTGCTTTAGGTGGCTTTCCAAAATGAGTTTTAGTGGCTGATATGTTTTCTCACACCGACATAATTGATTCATTTTACTGATCCGTTCTTGGCCATATCTTAAAACCATACATTTCTGTGTTCCTTTGGACTAAGTGGAGCATTTGAAACATCTGTGACGGAACATCATCCCATAACAAACCTCTTCATCTCTGATACACAAACATGGATTCTTCAGCTGTTAGCCCAGGTCACTGGTCCATACATCAGCTGCCTGACAGACTGATCAGAGCAGAGGGCACCCCGCCTCACTATTATTAGCTATTGGTGTATTGGTGCCTAACCATCCGGCCAAAGACACCACGTGTGTGTATTTTGTATATTCATATGTGTATGAATGGAATGTTATCACATTTTGTTTACTCTGTTTTACACGTGTCTTACTTATACATGTAAATATGTATGTTTTTCTTAAACGTACCCTTGTTTTTTATTTCAGTCTTAGCGAGACGTAGCAAGACATGAACATGAGAGGGGAATATAGTGGAGGAGAAGGACAGAGTGATGTATAAAAGTGGTCAAAGAGGGAAAGTGAGACAGGGGAGAAGGACTCTGCTATTTGATACCAGATAGCAGCTGCATGGAAATGCTTTTCCCAGTTCATACATGCAGTGCTCAGGTTACCGGGCAACTGAACCAGGGGACAAATATAGCCCCTGTTCTATGTAGAAGGGACCGCCTCTGTCCTCTTAAAATGGCCCCATGCAGACTAATGCTGTCTCATGGGGAACCCTCTGCCTTTACCTGAGAGGACAATGTAATTTGTTATGCAGTGCCAACCTCAACTAGCCATTACATGACAAATTATTTGTACAGTAACAAATCCCGTATCACCCTATGGTGATGATGATTTGTATGATCATGATTTGTATACTCACTGGCTTGCTTGGCCTTGTCCATGTATGTGACACTGAGCTCCTCGTCCAGAGGGGTGTCTATAGGCCCCACCATGGGCACCATCTGCCTACGGGAGCTCAGCTGCATGGCCTCCTTGGCCCTCTCGGGTGACACCAGTGGGACAACATTGGATGGCTCCTGGAAGGTTCTGTCCTCCTCCACCACTCTGTCCTGCCCTGAGACCTGGTCCTCAACCGAGGAGATGATGGAGGATGTCTCTGTGGAGGTCTGGGAGGACCACATCCCTGGAGGGGGCTGGTAGATCACCTCCCTGCGGGCCACCCCTGGCAGGCCCTCCCCCCCTCCTCTGCCATCCAGTAACCCGTGGCCCTGGAGCCCTGGGTAGACCCGGGCATCTGGGGCACTGTCATAGCCGCTAAACTCGGAGGTCTCCCCTCCTTCCGGGGAGGCTCTACCGAAGGCTTTTCCGGGTAAGTTGCTGGGATTTCTGTGCTTCTGCCTCCTCTGCCTCTCGTTGGCCGCCACTTCTGCGTCACTGTCTGTCTCCCCGTAGTAGGCCTCACTGCCTGGGGGCGAGGTGATGCTTCTGCGCACCATGGGGGATAGGAGGGAGGACCTGCCATGGGGGACCTCCATGACAGTGGCTGTGTGGTGTAGTCTGGAGGA
Source organism: Salvelinus alpinus (assembly GCF_045679555.1). Classification (NCBI taxonomy): domain Eukaryota; kingdom Metazoa; phylum Chordata; class Actinopteri; order Salmoniformes; family Salmonidae; genus Salvelinus; species Salvelinus alpinus. The sequence continues at coordinate 44,961,015 of NC_092088.1, forward strand.
GGGGGACATGGTGCGCAGGGTGGCTCGGTACTCTTTGTCGATACGGGGTGATGGGGCGCGGGTCAACAGCACCACAGACTGGAAGCCTTCCGGCACCCTGTAGGAGCAAATTCACAACACGGTTACTTCTTGTCAATAGGGGGGCGCCATTTCGACTTTGTAAAAATTTCTTCCCAAATTAAACTGCCTCGTACTTAAATCTTGCACGTACAATATGCATATTATTATTACTATTGGATAGAAAACACTCTCTAGTTTCTAAAACCGTTTGAATTATATCTGTGAGTAAAACAGAACTCAAGTTGCAGCTAACTTCCTGTCAGGAAGTGAGAAATCTGAAATCGATGCTCTGTTCCAGGGTCAGTTTATTAAATTGCATGTGATCTATGAGTCGACATGCACTGCATACGATTTCCACTAGATGTCAGTAAGCAGTGAGAATTGGAATTGTGTTGCTAGGCAGATCTGAGGCCATATAAAGGCTCATGGAACCGGGGGTGCACTCTTTTCAACGTTCGTCATGGCGCAGAGGAGGACCTCAGGATGGCATTCTGAAAAGCTCTCGTTATAGGCCTTAGATATATCCGGCTCTGATTTTATTCGATATAGGTGTTAAAGACATCATAATGTAGTTATTTTAAACCGAGTTATATCAGTTTATATCAGTATATTGCGATTTTCGGATATTTCTTTGTCCTGCGTTATGAAGAGTTGGGCACGTCTGGGCCACATAGCTAATGTTTGCTGCTAATTCCTAAGTTGAAGACGGCAATCTACAACCGAGCAACGATGATTCTGGACAAAGGACCACTTGCAGAAGATTCTGATGGAAGCTCATCAAAAAGTAAGAACTATTTATGATGTTAATTCGTTGTTCTGTTGAAAAATGTAAAACTATTATTCGGCCATTAATTTCGGTGCGGTCTCGCTTTAGCGCACGCTGTATGTCGTAGTAACGTTAATTTTAAAAATCTAACACAGCGGTTGCATTAAGAACTAATGTATCTTTCATTTGCTGTCCAACCTGTATTTTTTAGTCAAGTTTATGATTAGTTATTGATTAGATTAGGTGCCTCTCCCAAGATTTCTCCCGACATTTTGTTGGCAGCTTGGCTACTATTCTCATTGTATAACCACGATTTGCCGCTAAATATGCACATTTTCGAACAAACAATATATGTATTGTGTAATATGATGTTATAGGACTGTCATCTGAAGAAGTTTGAGAAGGTTAGTGAAAAAATTAATATCTTTTGCTGGTTTATTCGTTATCACTACTGTTGGCTTGAATCAATGCTGTTGTGTGGTTGGCTATTGTAGTAAGCTAATATAATGCTAAATTGTGTTTTCGCTGTAAAACACTTAAAGAATCTGAAATATTGGCTGGATTCACAAGATCTTTGTCTTTCATTTGCTGTACGCTGTGTATTTTTCATAAATGTTTTATGATGAGTATTTAGGTAATTCACGTTTGCTCTCTGTAGTTATTCTAGTTGCTTTGGTGAGAGTTGTGATGGTGGCTGCAATGTAAAACTATGATTGATACCTGAAATATGCACATTTTTCGAACAAAACATATGCTATACAATAAAAATGTTATCAGACTGTCATCTGATGAAGTTGTTTCTTGGTTAGTGACTATTTATATCTTTATTTGGTCGAATTTGTGATAGCTACCTATGCAGGAAAAAAATGGTGGGAAAAAAAAGTTGTGTCTTTTGCTATGGTGGTTAGCTAATAGAAATACATATTGTGTCTTCCCTGTAAAACATTTTAAAAATCAGAAATGATGGCTGGATTCACAAGATGTGTATCTTTCATTTGGTGTCTTGGACTTGTGATTTCATGAACATTTTATTATATGATATCCCTGTGGCTTTAGGCTAGGCTATGCTAGTCAGCTTTTTTGATGGGGGGGATCCCGGATCCGGGTTTGTGACTCGTTAGAGGTTTTAAGTATTGTTGGTCATACTGTTCTGGCCTATCCTATTTGTGTAGCACATAATGATGGAGTAAACATTAATGATGGAGTAAAACTTAATGATGGAGTATCACTTAATAATGGAGTAAAACTTAATGATTGATTAAAACTTAATGGTGGAGTAAAACTTAATGATGGAGTAAAACTTAATGATTGATTAAAACTTAATGATGGAGTAAAAATGAATGATGGAGTAAAACTTAATGGTGGAGTAAAACTTAATGATGGAGTAAAACTTAATGATTGATTAAAACTTAATGATGGAGTAAAACCTCTTAAGGATCGGCCCCTTTTTTTCAATTTTCGCCTAAAATGACATACCCAAATCTAACTGCCTGTAGCTCAGGCCCTGAAGTAAGGATATGCATATTCTTGGTACCATTTGAAAGGAAACACTTTTAAGTGTGTGGAAATGTGAAAGGAATGTAGGAGAATATAACACAATATATCTGGTAGAAGATAATACAACCTTTCTTTAGTATTTTTTGGTACAATCATCTTTGAAATGCAAGAGAAAGGCCATAATGTATTATTCCAGCCCAGTTGCAATTTTGATTTTGGCCATTAGATGGCAGCAGTGTATGTGCAAAGTTTTAGACTGATCCAATGAACCATTGCATTTCTGTTCAAAATTTTGTATCAGTACTGCCCAAATGTGCCTAATTTGTTTATTAATAACTTTTCATGTTCAAAGCTGTGCACTCCTCAAACAATAGCATGGTATTCTTTCACTGTAATAGCTACTGTAAATTGGACAGTGCAGTTAGATGAACAAGAATTTAAGCTTTCTGCCAATATCAGATATGTCTATGTCCTGGGAAATGTTCTTGTTACTTACAACCTCATGCTAATCGCATTAGCCTACGTTAGCTCAACCATCCCGTAGGGGACCCACCAATCCTGAAGTTAATGATGAAGTAGCCCTTAATGATGGAGTAGCACTTCACGATGGAGTAAAACGTAATGATGGAGTAGCACTTAATGCTAATATAGTATGTAAAACAATATGTTAACAGCAGGGTTATTTGACAGACAGGTGTACCCATCAATGGTGATTGTAACTGCTCTCTGACCTCTTGACCTGGATGTGTAGTATTCCTGGGGAGCTGTCGATTATGGTCATGGCCTGGGCGTGGGACAGACCTCCACATGGCTGGTTGTTGATGGACACCAGCTCATCACCCTCCCGCAGTCCTGCCCTGCACGCCTTACTGCGCTTACGCACCTACACCAGCAGAGAGACAAAATATCACACACAGTATTCAATATGAGACTGCCAACAGCACCCATTACGATACTCTCTCTTCATTACGATCTCTTTTTCTAACGTTCACTCTCCCTCTCCAACTATTTATCTCTGTCATCTCTCCTTTTATCTGAAAAGTGATATTGCATGGAGAACATGACAAAGCCGCTCTTGATGTCTAGTCTTGATGACTTGCTCTGACAGCTTGGACGTGCTACAGACATTGCCCACAACCTGTGGCAGAAGTGAAACGCTCTTACCCACTTTATCAGGGAAATGCCAGCCAGCACCTCTACTCCCCCATGCACTCTCCCTCTATTTGTGTACAGGGTCAACCGATAGGCAGCAGCCTGCCATTCCTATGCTATTATACTGTGTACATGTAAGTTGTGTAGTACCTAGTATATTGCAGAGGAATTTATTTATCCTAGACCCCTAGAGGTTACTCTAGGATATGATACTAAAAACATCTGCATATTGAATATGTTATGGCTACAAATACTGTGCATGAGTTCATTGTTTGGATCTGAGGCCAGGTACACAGGGTTCAACCCAATTCATCACTAGAAGAATATTCAGGGCTGACATTGTTGACCCGTAATTATATCACAGGTCCCAGTTAGCTAACCCTATCAAAGTGGCCCTGACTTTGTGTTGTTACTTGAGGAAGGGGACATTAATAAGTCAATCAGTCACCTTGTGGTCTTAGCTCCTGGCTGCTGCCCCTGTATCAAAACACACACACGCACATGCAGATTCACATGTGCACACACACCTAACATGATTATTCCGCCTCCATTTCTGAGGTCCGGGGTCATACGCTTTTAGATTGGCCGCCACAGACACAGCTGTCTGTTCAGATAAGGTGAGCTGACGTCCTAAGCTTCTGCGCAACTCACCTCCATGTTGGATTATGATCTACTATTTTTGACGAACCATTATTCTAAGAGCTCTAATAATAATATTGTTCTCTATCATGCAATTCAGGAAGTAGGGTACGGCCGTCGTGTTGATGCAACCTATGAGATCTCAAGAGTGTGTGCATGTTGAAGCTACATGACCTAGAACCCTCAAACACAACTCTGGACCTCGAAGCCAGTTCCACTGCATTTTTTACATTGTTCCCCTCTAGTCAGGGACTGCTTTAGACCTGGGACACCAGGTGTGTGCAATTAATTATTAGGTAGAACAGAAAACCAGCAGGCTCCGGACCTCGTAGGGTAAGAGTTGAATATCCCTGACCTATAAGAATATTTTACTCTGGTAGAAACTGGATACATCGATGTTTACATTGATGTGTGTGAAGATAGAGTATTTTGTCTTTGTTTTGGAGCACAGGCAAAGAATACAACCTTCACTAGGCTGAAACCCACACCTTAGTGAGTCACCCCTCAACCCAGAATAGCCAGGTTGAAAAGCAAATTATTCTCAGTTAACGTGGTTTCAGTGTGTGTGTGTGTGTGTGTGTGTGTGTGTGTGTGTGTGTGTGTGTGTGTGTGTGTGTGTGTGTGTGTGTGTGTGTGTGTGTGTGTGTGTGTGTGTGTGTGTGTGTGTGTGTGTGTGTGTGTGTGTGCGTGCGTGCGTGCGTGCGTGCGTGCGTGCGTGTGCGCGTGCGCGTGCGTGTGTATACTGTATGTACTAAAATAATCTATCAAGAAAAATGACTTATATTCAGATGGGCAGAGAATAGATCCAACAGAAATACTTTGACGTAAATCCTTCCTGAACTGTGAACTGATATGCTGTATGTACAGTATCTATGACAACTTTGATGAACTGAATAACCTCTTGTGAATGTGTGTAGTGACTGACTGAGAAGCAGCCACTCAGAAACGAGTGCCAATGATGACCTTCTGCAAATGATGACCCTGATCTGTCTAACATCGGCGTAATCATGCACCAAAAGCTTTATGGAAAACAGTACTTCATGTGTATTTTACAGCTAGATATTTTTTCCCCATGTCATTAGAGCTTCATGATCAAAATGAAACATGAAATGATGTCTGCATAGAAACACACTCTTTCTTACACACCCAAGATCTATGACTACTGATATGAAAGGTGATTAAAGAAAAAAACATACCACATGGGAGGTTGAGAGGGGTTGCTACATACTCACATAAAAAATATTACAGTTTACTATAGAATACTACAGTACTTATTATAGAATTCTGTAGTAAACTGTAGAATACCATACTACACACTGTAGTATCCCTCAATCATGTGTATTACTTACTATAGAATGTTGTCGTATACCGTAGAAGACTATAGTAAATACTACAGTATAATCTGCTAAAAAGCCTGCAAGAACACCACTTTTTTAAACTATAGTAAATATTACAGTATTTAATTTACATATACCATGCCTATTCCCTCCCCCATATCCCAACACTACAGTCAAAACTATAGTATATAAATATAGTAATACTATAGTATTTAGACCATAGTGTAATATAGATTTTTTTTAATGGGTACTTTCCAAGCAGTAGAACTTTAAAGTTCAACAGCTCTATCAATCACTCCAATGTCTACACATGAGACCCATTCCAGAAGAGACACATGAGTTATCCTCAGGCCTTTCGGCCCCTGCCCATGGTGGCAGCCAATATTCCATCCGAACCACATTCACAACCCTTTATATCCCACTAATTCCAGACTCCCTACAGTATATCATAGAATGCACTGTCATCGTAAAAAAATGAACCCCCACCATTTTTTCTGCAATTATTCAGAATGTATCCTTTGTAACAGTTTTACCATCCTATCTTTCACTGAAGCCATACCTTGGCCACCTGAAGTGGTTTCTGGTGCTCCACGCCCCCCTGGAGACGAAAGCCCCATGGTGCTCCACCGGACAAGGTGATTATAACCTCTTCTGACACCATTATTGTGTGATACCTTCCCCTTTTCTGTCCGTTTGTCTGTCTTTTTGTCTTTCTGGGGGGGCCCTCAATGCGTTTGCTCCATAGTTGTCAGGGCCCCCTCAGAGAGCTCTGTCCACTCTCCTTCAGCTATAATGTCCTGGAGCTGACTTCTCTCAGCCCCTATTCTGGCACCTGGGCACACATACACACACTCTCCCACTGACACCCACTCTGACACACACTCTGAGTATGAGCAATGCTGATAGGGTTGCAGGCTGGAGGAGCTGAAAAAAAGAGAGGGGGGAGAGAGAGAGAGAAAGAGAGAGAGAGGGGGGAGAGAGAGAGGGGGGGTGGAGGGAGAGAGAGAGAGGGGGGTGGAGGGAGAGAGAGAGAGAAATGGAGAGGGAGAGGGATAGGAAAAGAGAAGGAGAGAGAGAGAGAGAGAGAGAGAGAGAGAGAGAGAGAGAGAGAGAGAGAGAGAGAGAGAGAGAGAGAGAGAGAGAGAGAGAGAGAGAGAGAGAGAGAGAGAGAGAGAGAGAGAGAGAGAGAGAGAGAGAGAGAGAGAGAGAGAGAGAGAGAGAGAGAGAGAGGAGAAGATAGGAGGGGGTGAGAGACCTGTGTCTGCTTACACAGAGGAATGCTGTCCTGGGTGAGTGAGGGGAGGTTCTAACTGCACACTTGTCCTGTCACTAAGACAGCAGAGTTGAACTTTCTTTCTATTTAACCTTTATTTTATCAAGGAGTCATACTGAGACCAAGGTCTCTTTCACAGATGAGCCCTGAATTACACAAATTACAGAAATACACACATCAAAATATAAATACAAATAGCAAGCACAAAGAAAACATAGTCATAAAAACCAACACATTCATCAGTAATAAGGTCCTCAATCAGCTTTCTGAATTACCCTAGAGCCCTCAAACTCAACTCTGGACCTCAAAGCCAGTTCCACTGCATTTTTACATTGTTCCCCTCTAATCAGGGACTGATTTAGACCTGGGACACCAGTTGGGTGAATTTAAATATATATCTATATTTCACCTTTATTTAACCTGGTAGGCCAGTTGAGAACAAGTTCTCATTTACAACTGCGACCTGGCCAAGATAAAGATAAATTAATTATCAGGTAGAACAGAAGACCATTAGGCTCCGGACCTGGTAGGGTAAGAGTTGAATAACCCTGCCCTAGAGGCACCAAAACATCAAATTTAAGAACATGTTGAAGATTGTTCCACAAATAAGGTGCAAGAAAACTAAAAGCTGATTTACGTAACTCAGTAGACACCAAAGGATTTTCCAGAGTTATCCATCCTTGAAACTGGGTGTGGTAACTGATACAGTATGTCTAAGGTTAGTAAGGATGTTAGGTACAGTGGGAGTTTTCATAAATTAAAACATTGCAATGTATCAACCTACGTGACATCAAAGAGGGCCAACCAAGTTTCTGGTAGAGAATGCAGTAATGAGTACTAAAACTGTAGCTCGTATTTAATGAAGTGGCAGCTGCATTTATATCAATGATATCGGCATAGTCTAGGACCGGTATAAATGTCGACTGAATAACCTGCTTTCTACTATTTAGCGAGAGACATGACCTATTAACTTTCTAATCGATATGCTTTTTAAAAGACAGCTTTTTGTCATTTCAGATCCCCAGATATTTGTAAGCAGAAGACCCAATCAATATGGGCACATCCAAAGTCCTTAATAGGGATCAAATCCCGTTAACGGGATCGATTTGACAACATCCGGTGAAATGGCAGAGCGCCAAATTCAAATTAAATTATTAGAAACATTTAACTTTCATAAAATCACAAGTGCAATAGACCAAATTAAAGCTTTACTTCTTGTTAATCCAGCCACCGTGTCAGATTTCAAAAAGGCTTTATGGCTAAGGTTAAAACCTCTCTAAGGTATGTGGGACGGTAGCGTCTCACCTCGTCAACAGCCAGTGAAACTGCAGGGCGCCAAATTCAAAACAACAGAAATCCCATAATTTAAATTCCTCAAACATACAAGTATTTTACACCATTTTAAAGATACACTTGTTGTAAATCCAGCCACAGTGTCCGATTTCAAAAAGGTTTTACGACGAAAGCACACCAAACGATTATGTTAGGTCAGAGCCAAGTCACAGAAAAACACAGCCATTTTTCCAGCCAAAGAGAGGAGTAACAAAAAGCAGAAATAGAGATAAAATTAATCACTAATCTTTGATGATCTTCATCAGATGACACTCATAGGACTTCATGTTACACAATACATGTATGTTTTGTTCGGTAAAGTTCATATTTATATCCAAAAATCTGAGTTTAGGTGGGACGCTACTGTCTCACTTGGCCAAAATGCAGAGCGACAAATTCAAATAAATTACCATAAAAATCTCACTTTCGGCCTCCCGGGTGGTGCAGTGGTCTAGGGCACTGCATCGCAGCGCTAGCTGTGCCACCAGAGACTCTGGGTTTGCGCCCAGGCTCTGTCACAGCCAGACGCGACTGGGAGGTCCGTGGGGCGACGCACAATTGGCCTAGCGTCGTCCGGGTTAGGGAGGGTTTGGCCGGTAGGCATATCCTTGTCTCATCGCGCACCAGCGACTCCTGTGGCGGGCCGGGCGCAGTGCGCGCTAACCAAGGCAACTAGGTGCACGGTGTTTCCTCCGACACATTGGTGCGGCTGGCTTCCGGGTTGGAGGCGCGCTGTGTTAAGAAGCAGTGCGGCTTGGTTGGGTTGTGTTTCGGAGGACGCATGGCTTTTGACCTTCGTCTCTCCCGAGCCCGTATGGGAGTTCTAGCGATGAGACCAAATAGTAATTACTAACAATTGGATACCACGAAAATTGGCGAGAAAAGGGGGTAAAATAAAAAATAAAAAAATAAAAAAAACGTTCATTAAATCACACATGAAAGATACCAAATTACTGGTTGTGAATCCAGCCAACATGTCAGAATTCAAATAGGCTTTTCGGTGAAAGCAAACGATGCTATTATCTGAGGATAGCACCATAGTAAACAAAGAGAGAGAAGCATATTTCAACCCTGCAGGCGCGACACAAAACGCAGAAATAAAAATATAATTCATGCCTTACCTTTGACGAGCTTCTGTTGTTGGCACTCCAATATGTCCCATAAACATCACAAATGGTCCTTTTGTTCGATTAATTCCGTCGATATATATCCAAAATGTCAATTTATTTGGCGCGTTTGATCCAGAAAAACACCGGTTCCAACTCGTTCAACATGACTACAAAATATCTCAAAGGTTACCTGTAAACTTTGCCAAAACATTTCACTTTTGTAATACAACTTTAGGTATTTTTTAACGTAAATAATCGATAAAATTGAAGAAGGGATGATCTGTGTTCAATACAGGATTAAAACAAACTGTATCTAGCTTTCTGGTCACGCGCCTCTAACAAACAGTACACTTCACTCGACCCTCGTTCTGAACAGGGCTACTTCTTCATTACACAAAGGAAAAAACCTCAACCAATTTCTAAAGACTGTTGACATCCAGTGGAAGCGGTAGGAACTGCAAGAAGGTCCCTTAGAAATCTGGATTCCCAATGAAAACCCATTGAAAAGAGAGTGACCTCAAAAAAAGAATCTGAATGGTTTGTCCTCGGGGTTTCGCCTGCTAAATAAGTTCTGTTATACTCACAGACATGATTCAAACCGTTTTAGAAACTTCAGAGTGTTTTCTATCCAAATCTACCAATAATATGCATATCTTATCTTCTGGGGATGAGTAGCTGGCAGTTTAATTTGGGCATGCTTTTCATCCAAAATTCCCGAATGCTGCCCCCTACCCTAGAGAAGTTTTAAAGGTAGACTCAGCGATATGACGTAGATGCAGAAAGTAAACAGCATAGTGGGTCAATTTCCGCAACAACAAAGAGCATTGAGGTGCAAGGCTCAACTTCTCCGCTATTTTGGTGCCCTGGCTACAACACTGTGAACAACAGGAAGCAAACCTGTGCAAATGCGCAGATACTGACTGTGTGAGACCAAAGTCTTGCATCTCGCTCATCTCAATATCTATGGTGCTACTCGTGGCAACGTTATTCCGCTGAGTCTACCTTTAACACCATCAGTGGATACACATTGAGTTCTGTCTGTCAAGTAACTATTACACCAGTTAGATGCAGCCTGAAATAGGCCAATTGAGGAGAACCTCTAAATTAGCAGTGAGTAATGAACAGTATCGAAGGCCTTTGACAGGTCAATGAAAGTGCAGCACAATGTTGCCTTTTATACATACAGTTAACCACATCATGTATAACTAGGGATGTAACAGAGATAGTGCTATGACCTGGTCTAAAACCCGACTGATGTACATTTAGAATACATTTCATAGATCAATGAAGCGGTTGTCATGGGGTTGTTGATGGATTGTGTATGTGTGCCATTCAGAGGGTGATTGGGCAAAACAAACGATTCAAGTGCCTTTGAACGGGGTATGGTAGTAGGTGCCAGGCGCACCAGTTTGTGTCAAGAACTGAAAAGCTGCTGTTTTTTTTTACACTCAACAGTTTCCTGTGTGTATCAAGAATGGTCCACCACCCAAAGGATATCCAGCCAATTTAACACAACAGTGGGAAGCATAGGAGACAACATAAGCCAGCATCCCCATGGAACGGGGGGGGGGATAAAAGTGTCTGCTAAGTATGCCATGTAGAAGACACTTTTATCCGAAGCGACTTATAGTTATGTGTGCATACATTTTACGTACGGATGGTCCCGGGAATCAAACACACTATCCGAGGTCGGGGGCCCTAAGCGCAACACGGGCGAGGCAGCCCTGCTCAATAATGTTCTGACATGTATTATGGTCAAGGATGTGGAAGTGAGTGTGTGTTGATGCTGTGCATGTCCATATAGCACAAAGCAGCAGAGGCCTTTATCAAATAGGAGAGAGTGGGGTAAATTGAGCCAAAGGGGTAAGTTGAGCAACCCTCGTTTCCAGTGGCGACCCGTCATTCAGGGAAGGTGGGGCTCTGCATAGCATCAACACACACTCACATTCACATCCTTTCTGCAATTCATTTGTTAAAAATAAATAAATATGTATATATGTACTGTATATATTTATTGATTTTTTGGGGGTGGGGCTTGCCTGTTCTGCATGTTATTTTGACATTAATACGTGTCACATATCAGTTTGCAAACAATGTAAAAAATAATATATATATCATTGAGTTAATAAAGCCACATACAAACAGGCAGCTCCAAAATGCGTGTTTCAGCCTAGCTCAGTGCTTCTGTGGTGGTGGGGCAGGCCAGCAGAAAATAGGAACATTGCACCGTGATTGGCTCAGCACTGCACCGTGATTGGCTCAGTGTTCTGTCATTCATGGGGACACTACGTCACCGCCTTTAGTAAGGGTAGACATCAAGAATGTGAGCCCTTTGGGTCCTGTCATAGACTTAGATTAGAAGTGCCCTTCCAAGAAGGCTCAAGGTCATTGGCCACAGATAAAATGATGTCAAATCCCGTTATATGTACAGTAGCTTTGATCGGACTGATCATGTCAACATCTTACTTTCAAAGTCTTAGCTAGCAGTCATCATCAGCTGTCGACAATCTACTAGCAAATCCTTTTTAATCCCTGTCAAATGAAGAGAAATTATAGCTAAAACGTATCGGTTCTCATCGGCCATTGGACATAAAGATTACAAAACAAGTTAGAAATCGCAAATTCAACAAGGAGTCGTTTGGAAGGAATCAGTGGCTAACTGCAAGCATTGCAAAGAAACCACTAACCGCCTGCTATTCAATGGAGTGGCTGTGTTTTCCCCCCCCGAATTCCCACCATAAATCCAGAGAATGCCATACTTTGATGACAAAGTTTGATGAAAAAATATGCCTACAAAAGACCGCTGTGCCACCTTCACAAGGTGAGTCCAAAAATGTCTTGTATGCTGCTGCATATATTATGTAATATGCAAGGGAGAAACGTATACTGTGGCTAAGAAAGTAATATTAAGTGTATATTGTGTAGTAAGCTGTTAGTAGCCCCTGTGCTTCATCCTAATAATTTTCACCAGCGCGGTATTGTAAATACATCTAGTGGTTAGAGCGTTGGGCCAGTAACCGAAAGGTTGCTGGATCGAATACCCGAGCTGACAACGTACAAATCTGTCATTCTGTCCCTGAGCAAGGCAGTTAACCCACTGTTCCCAGGGCGCCGAAGCCGTGGATGTCGATTAAGACAGCCCCCCGCACCTCTCTGATTCAGAGGGGTTGGGTTAAATGCAGAAGACACATTTCAGTTGAAGGCATTCAGTTGTACAACTGACTAGGTATCCCCCTTTCCCTTATCGTTCGTGGCCCGGTGTGTGCTTGTTTTGCTAGTGTTTTGTACAGGTTTGACAGTGCTCCCAATAGTAGTGGTAGTGCTTGGCTTGCAGGTGCAAATCTATAATAGAATTGTGTTATTTGACATGACAAATTAAAAGCTTATTTAACGCATCAAATACTGTTATATGACATGTATCTTTTTTGACACGCAAAGACCCAAACGGCGTTTAATAATTTGGTATATTTTCACCTCTTAATTTCGCCTACTCTTCTAACTTGGTGGTGCACATATAGCCTATAACCTGTTTTAGAGAAATGTAATCATCAAATATTGCAAGAGCTTTCATTGTCTGTTTATATGCCCCCTTTATTTATCCTACGGTTCTGACTTGTACAGGGAGTGCACTGTAAGAACGGCCCATGTTCTTAATTCTGTCACTGTACATTTAGAAAGTGCTGAACAAATAGTTCTATTGACTACGTCCGTCGTAGCTTGCTTGTCACGGCTGTTGAAAGGAGAGGACCAAGGTGCAGCGTTGTTAGCGTACATGTTCTTTATTTAGACAAGACGCCGAACAAAACAATAAACACTACCAAAAACAAACCGTGAAGCTCAAAGGCTATGTGCCCTAAAAAAAGTCAACTTCCCACAAAGACAGGTGGGAAAAAAGGCTACCTAAGTATGGTTCCCAATCAGAGACAACGATAGATAGCTGTCCCTGATTGAGAACCATACCCGGCCAAAACATAGAAATAGAAACTGCTTGTTTCTAGGAAAACGTACTCAAAATGTATAATTTGAACAAATATTTAGGAAGAGGTCATCATTTCATGGAGTCTGTGAAGGAAGAAACCACATGGAAAACGTGGTAAGCAAGCTGGGTAAAAAAAAACGGATTTCCACCAAGTCAAAGATTTCATGACGCTTTTATCTATGCATCAGTTAGGGTCTATATAAGCTTCAATATGAGGTCCTATACCTAGCATGAAAGTGCATTTTTGTATAGAGTCAAAATGTTTGCCTTGGGTTAAATTGAGTCAATGGCCATGGGGTAAGTTGAAGCAATGGCTGAGCCAATGGCCAGTTGAGCAAATTAAAGTGTTTTCTTCCCAGGCGTAATGCAAGGCATTATCGCTGAGATATGAAGTAACAACAGGGCCTATGTTAAAGGAGTTTTAAAAAGTACAGTGTTTGTTTGGTGTTTAGCCTGTGTAAAAATATGTTTCAAATTATTAAAAGACAAAAACATGATTGTGATTGTTGATTTGTGTTTGGGAAATAAAGATAGACATGGTTTTAAAAAGGTAGTGGTAATATTTCATTCAGTACAGAAATGTGTAGGGGGCTTAACTTACCCTGTCCCGTGGTTCGACTTACCCCCGCCGGGGTAGTTTGTGCCAAGAGAATTTTTGGGTGGGAATAGCTATATTTTCAAGACTGTAATGTTTACATGAATTCTGATTATTTCCAGGGATACACAACATCCTGAAATATATGTCTATACAATATCTTTGTTTGAAAAAATACTATAGTTCCCTTGACGTAGTGATGCTGAATGTAAAAAATGGCTCAACTTACCCCACTCTCCCCTACCTGGTCTAGTGTAAAGTAAAGCCTTTAAGTCCTATTGATGTGGATTGAATTATCTTTATCCCCCACAGTAGCTCCTATCTATTCAAAGCTGTTTTTATCAACAGTGCTGTGTTTGTGTTACCATGATAGCTTATTCTTTGGCTGTTGTGTTCAGCAGCTGTCTCCATTGCTCAGATCACTAACTGGAGCCTGGCAGAGAGCAGGCCTTATCTAATGTTGAATGCATATCACACCCTCTGCTGATTGGGGTTGGGATTACAGTCTCATGTGGTCAGTTGTCTCTCCCTGTTCCCTAATGTCCTCCTGTTCCATATGCTTTCTATTGGAAGAACTATGGCTGTTTTGTCTCCTGTTATTTTATTTGATATTTTTTACAGATTGGTTGCTATATGCATTTAGTCCATCATATGGAAGTGTCAGATAGAGTGGGAGCAGGAGAAAAGGGGACAGCACTTTTTTGTCATCAAGGGATCTGTAAGGGGTGTGAAGGGGTATGTGGGGTAGCAGAGGAAAGATGAGGTCATTTTGAACAAGATGAGATTGGGGCACTGTGGGTTTACATTTTATATTTGAGTCATTTAGCAGATGCTCCAGAGCGACATACATTTAGTGCATTCATCTTAAGTAGGCCTAGGTCTAAGCCCTTAGATCTCAATATCTACTAAGCTAAAATATGGAAGTGTTTAAGGATGGTCATACAATTGATTATTTAGCCATTTTATTTAGAATTCTAGGACCCCTGAAGTTATAGAAAATGATTTGATGAAAGGAAGAGACAAGTGCAAGCATTATTTATTTATTTAATTTTGGGGGGGATAATAAGACTGACATGTCTTATTTAAGATACTCTTTGAAGAGGTAGGGTTTCAGAAGTTTTCGGAAGATGGGCAGTGGCTCTGCTGTCCTTAGTTTCAGGGGGAAGCTCGTTCTACCATGGGGTGACAGGACAGAGAAGAGCTTTGACTGTGCTGGGCGGGAGCTGTAGGGATGGGAGGCCAAGAGACCAGGGCCCAGTTTCCCAATAGCGATGGAATTTAGGCTTACAAGTGTTTTAAAGATGCATCTTTACTACAACGACCGAAGATGTAACATGCGTTTTCCAAAACACCATGCAAAGAGAACAGTCACTAAGTGTGTCATTGGAGCATGTGTCGATACTGATAGTGTCGAAAGAAAGGGAGCGCTGCTCTCGGATTAGCTTTCTCCATTCAAATCTTAATTTAACATAATTATTTCACAATACTGACTACGGATCAGCTCCTATTACAACCTAGTGCAGCAAATATTGAGGCGGCTTTTTCTAATGTAATGCTTACCCAATAAAAATGCACTAAATCACCGATTTGGCACATCATTGCGCACGTTATGCTACAAATCATGAAAGAAAAGTGAAACCTGCACACTGTTCTTGCTAGTATCACTGTTCTTTATTAAGCTTATGTATTGGCCTCAAGGTGTTCATCAGAGCTTTTGTAAGTGTTTTTAATCTGCAACCTTATGTAGACATTGCTCCACCCACATCCGTTCAGTGCATCAAATGTTGTTGTAGTCAAGAGAAAAATAAACATGTGTTACCAAATATAACAATGTGCATTTCATAAATATTCTAAATATACATACAAAGTACATACTTCATTATCATGCACCTGCAACAAAGATACTATAGCTCAGATGTGCGAGTGCCTTTTAAATTTTGAGGCTACACATCATGAAATAAATTGAGACAAATTACAGAAAGTAGTCAAATATAACTCAACTGATTGAACATGAATATGATTGAAATAGGCATATCCGGTTTTCATTTTGTCATGCAGAGCGGAACAGATGAACCCAAGAGCAGACTGGGATGCGGTAACCAAGGTATTTATTGAAACACAGGTGGAGGATGGGGTGCAGGCCAGGGGAAGCTCGGGCGGGTTGCAGGAAGCCAAGTGCAGAGGCTGAGGCTGGAGCGAGGCGAGTTGGGACTGGGTAAGCAGGTCCGGAGAGGAATCCAAGGACGCAGTGGAGTGGGGGGTCCAAAACAGAGTAACAGGACTGACAAGACGTGGGACTGGAGACAGGGGCCAAAGTCATAGCGGGCAGAGCTGTAGCGGAGAGGAAAACAGCATCAGGCAAGGGAAAACAGGCATTAAAAAAACAGGCTCTAATCAGGAACAAACGGCCTCTGACTGAGGTTACGATCTGGCAGCGTGGTAGTGGCAGAGCTGAGTATTTGTAGAGGTCTTGATTATGGAACAGGTTGCAACTGGTGTACATTTGCTCTGCCTCCAGCACACCTGGCTCCGCCCACACAATCACACACACACACACACACACACACACACACACACACACACACACACACACACACACACACACACACACACACACACACACACACACACACACACACACACACACACACACACACACACACACACACACACACACACACACACACACACACACAGAGGAAGTGGGAGAGAGCACTGGGGGAGTGGCGGCAGGTTAGGAAAACACAGGATGAGAAGTAGAGGGCGTGGCAGGAGCAGATGTAACACGTTTGAAGCATCTTTTATTACGTTACTTGTTTGTATCAATTGCAAAGACAATGGCAACTTTGTATTTGTAGTCAACTTTGTTCTGAAGAAAATAAATTTGCATAATACATTTTAAAAAACATAAAACCAGCTAGAGATATCTGTTTTTTTGCGTGGGCTGCGTCTCAATCAACCACATCCGCCGATGTCGGCCACCCGCATCTGTGGTGAAAGGTGGAAGAGCTACAGCGGTGTTTGTCAGACCAGGAGACTTCCCGAAAATTGACCTTCTCACGAAAACGTCTGTAGTGTCTGAAAGGTGGTTGGCCTAGAAATTATTAGGACCCCTCTATGGAAAGAAAGACTCTCATGAACATGATCGTGTCTGAAGTCGGTACCACAGATATTTATTTTTATTTTTTATTTCACCTTTATTTAACCAGGTAGGCAAATTGAGAACACGTTCTCATTTACAATTGCGACCTGGCCAAGATAAAGCAAAGCAGTTCGACACATACAACAACACATAGTTACACATGGAGTAAAACAAACATACAGTCAATAATACAGTGAAAAATAAGTCTATATACAATGTGAGCAAGTGAGGTGAGATAAGGGAGGTGAAGGCAAATAAAATATATATAAAAAAAGGCCATGGTGGCGTAGTAAATACAATATAGCAAGTAAAAAAAAACACTGGAATGGTTGGTTTGCAGTGGAAGAAGGTGCAAAGTAGAGATAGAAATAAAGGGGTGCAAAGGAGCAAAATAAATAAATACAGTAGGTAAAGAGGTAGTTGTTTGGGCTAAATTATAGATGGGCTATGTACAGGTGCAGTAATCTATGAGCTGCTCTGACAGCTGGTGCTTAAAGCTAGTGAGGGAGATAAGTGTTTCCAGTTTCAGAGATTTTTGTAGTTCGTTCCAGTCATTGGCAGCAGAGAACTGGAAGGAGAGGCGGCCAAAGGAAGAATTGGTTTTGGGGGTGACCAGAGAGATATACCTGCTGGAGCGCGTGCTACAGGTAGGTGCTGCTATGGTGACCAGCGAGCTGAGATAAGGGGGGACTTTACCTAGCAGGGTTTTGTAGATGACCTGGAGCCAGTGGGTTTGGCGACGAGTATGAAGCGAGGGCCAGCCAACGAGAGTGTACAGGTCGCAGTGGTGGGTAGTATATGGGGCTTTGGTGACAAAACGGATGGCACTGTGATAGACTGCATCCAATTTATTGAGTAGGGTTTTGGAGGCTATTTTGTAAATGACATCACCGAAGTCGAGGATTGGTAGGATGGTCAGTTTTACAAGGGTATGTTTGGCAGCATGAGTGAAGGATGCTTTGTTGCGGAATAGGAAGCCAATTCTAGATTTAACTTTGGATTGGAGATGTTTGATGTGAGTCTGGAAGGAGAGTTTACAGTCTAACCAGACACCTAGGTATTTGTAGTTGTCCACATATTCTAAGTCAGAGCCGTCCAGAGTAGTGATGTTGGACAGGCGGGCAGGTGCAGGCAGCGATCGGTTGAAGAGCATGCATTTAGTTTTACTTGTATTTAAGAGCAATTGGAGGCCACGGAAGGAGAGTTGTATGGCATTGAAGCTCGCCTGGAGGGTTGTTAACACAGTGTCAAAAGAAGGGCCAGAAGTATACAGAATAGTGTCGTCTGCGTAGAGGTGGATCAGAGACTCACCAGCAGCAAGAGCGACATCATTGATGTATACAGAGAAGAGAGTCGGTCCAAGAATTGAACCCTGTGGCACCCCCATAGAGACTGCCAGAGGTCCGGACAACAGACCCTCCGATTTGACACACTGAACTCGATCAGAGAAGTAGTTGGTGAACCAGGCGAGGCAATCATTAGAGCATATATGTCAGAGTCAAGGCCCGCGGGCCACATCCGGCCCGCGAGAAGGTTTTTTACGGCCCCTGGGATGATCTTGATTTATTATTAGAACCGGCCCGCAGACCGCAGCAAGCCGGCAGCCCGCAGATCTTTTACACGCACCAATACTACATTTCCCACAATGCAACGGTGACGCACCGAGCAGTAGGCTGCTGTGTAAATGAGATGGAGCTGCCTTGGGAAAAACTCGTGGGTTTGACAACCGACGGAGCACCTGCGATGTGTGGACACAGGAGCGGACTGGTGGCGAAGATACGGGAAAAGATGCAAGAGGAAAACGCGACAGGTGAGCTGACAGCTTATCATTGTATCATACACCAGGAAGCGTTGTGCGGTAAAGCCTTGAAAATGGAGCATGTAATGAGCATCATCACGCGCACAGTTAACTTTATCAGAGCCAAAGGTTTGAATCACCGCCAGTTCAAGGCATTTCTGACGGAGTTAGAAACGGAGCATGGTGATTTGCCTTATCACACAGAGGTGCGATGGCTAAGCCAGGGAAAGGTGCTTCAAAGATGTTTCGAGCTTCGTGAGGAGATTTGTCTGTTCTTGGACAGCAAAGGGAAAGACACAACACAACTCCGAGACGAAATGTTTCTGTGTGAAATGGCTTTTCTGTGTGACATTACGAGTCATCTGAATGCAATGAACTTGCAGCTGCAGGGTCGGGATCATGTCATCTCTGATATGTACAGTACAGTGAAGGCATTTAAAACCAAACTGACTCTGTGGGAGACGCAGATGCGGAAAGAAAATTTGAGCCACTTTCCCAGCTGCCAGACCATGAAAGAGAAGCTCTCTACCAGTGCGTTCCCGAGCGCACAGTTGGCTGATAAAATAGGTATGCTTGCCGCTGACTTTCGACGCCGATTTGCTGACTTTGAAGCACAAAAAAGCAGGTTGGAACTGCTCGGTAACCCATTTGCTGTTGACGTGGAAAGCTCACCACCAAACCTCCAAATGGAGTTGATTGACCTCCAATGCAATGATGCACTGAGGGCAAAATATGCGGCAGTGGGTGCTGCGGAGTTCGCCCGTTTCCTCCCCGACACAATGCCCCAGCTGCGCATCCAGGCTGCTCAAACGTTGTCTATGTTTGGCAGCACATACCTGTGTGAACAACTGTTTTCTTTGATGAACCTGAACAAAACATCACACAGAAGTCGACTTACTGCTGAACACCTCCACTCAATTCTGAGGATTTCCTCAGCTCAGAGCCTTACCCCGAACATTGATGAACTTGTGGAAAAGATGGGACACCACCAAGTATCACCCTCAACCTCAAACAAGTGAACATTACTGTGCAATCACATATTTAGAGTTTTTACTCAGTTCAAGTTTAAAAGTTAAAGTTTAATATTTGTTTTCACTGCATGTTACTTCTCCTTAAACAAAGTGTTGTTTTTGATTAATAGATTTTTGCACTTTATTTTATTGTATTTCAATCCAATTATATTTTAAAAATATTTCAGTTGAGTGGATGATAGAAAATTGCTATTATTGTTTTTTTCTTTGAAGTAAATTTAGCCCACTTTTGCTAAAATAGAAAATATAGGCTACTGATGGTGCCTTGAATACCGGTTTCTTTCATTTAATGTTCATGTTATGGGGATTTTTATATAAAGGAAATTTGTCTTTTGTGTCTGTTGAAAATTAAAGATTACTGACAGAGCCATAAGAAAATATTGCTTTATTTATCTGATCATATTGGAATATATTTGTTAGGTTTTCAGTAGGTTCAATTAGGTTCACTAGACTATATGCGTCATTTAAATTTTTTTCAATGAACATTCGAACAGTCCGGCCCTCGGCTTGTAGCTAAATTTTTTATTTGGCCCTCCGTCCATTTGACTTTGACACCCCTGCATTAGAGAAACCAAGGCTGTCGAGTCTGCCGATGAGGATGTGGTGATTGACAGAGTCAAAAGCCTTGGCCAGGTCAATGAATATGGCTGCACAGTATTGTTTCCTATCGATGGCGGTTAAGATATCGTTTATTACCTTGAGCGTGGCTGAGGTGCACCCATGACCAGCTCTGAAACCAGATTGCATAGCGGAGAAGGTATGGTGTGATTCGAAATGGTCGGTAATCTGTTTGTTGACTTGGCTTTCGAAGACCTTAGAAAGGCAGGGTAGGATAGATATAGGTCTGTAGCTGTTTGGGTCAAGAGTGTCCCCCCCTTTGAAGAGGGGGATAACCGCAGCTGCTTTCCAATCTTTGGGAATCTCAGACGACACGAAAGAGAGGTTGAACAGGCTGGTAATAGGGGTGGCAACAATTTCAGCAGATAGTTTTAGAAAGAAAGGGTCCAGATTATCTAGCCCGGCTGATTTGTAAGGGTCCAGATTTTGCAGCTCTTTCAGAACATCAGCTGACTGTATTTGGGAGAAAGAGAAATGGGGAAGGCGTGGGCGAGTAGCAGAGGGGAGGGCAGTGCTGTTGACCGGGGTAGGGGTAGCCAGGTGGAAAGCATGGCCAGCCGTAGAAAAATGCTTATTGAAATTCTCAATTATAGTGGATTTGTCGGTGGTGACAGTGTTTCCTATCTTCAGTGCAGTTGGAAGCTGGGTGGAGGTGTTCTTATTCTCCATGGACTTTACAGTGTCCCAGAACTTTTTTGAGTTTGTGTTGCAGGAAGCAAATTTCTGCTTGAAAAAGCTAGCCTTGGCTTTTCTAACTGCCTGTGTATATTGGTTTCTAGCTTCCCTGAAAAGTTGCATATCACGGGGGCTGTTCGATGCTAATGCAGAACGCCATAGGATGTTTTTCTGTTGGTTAAGGGCAGTCAGGTCAGGAGAGAACCAAGGGCTATATCTGTTCCTGGTTCTAAATTTCTTGAATGGGGCATGCTTATTCAAGATGGTGAGGAAGGCATTTTTTTTAAATATCCAGGCATCCTCTACTGACGGGATGAGATCAATATCCTTCCAGGATACCTCGGCCAGGTCGATTAGAAAGGCCTGCTCGCTGAAGTGTTTCAGGGAGCGTTTGACAGTGATGAGTGGAGGTCGTTTGACCGCTGACCCATTACGGATGCAGGCAATGAGGCAGTGATCGCTGAGATCTTGGTTGAAAACAGCAGAGGTGTATTTGGAGGGCAAGTTGGTTAGGATGATATCTATGAGGGTACCCGTGTTTACGGAATTGGGGTGGTACCTGGTAGGTTCATGGATAATTTGTGTGAGATTGAGGGCATCAAGCTTAGATTGTAGGATGGCTGGGGTGTTAAGCATGTTCCAAATTTAGGTCGCCTAGCAGCACGAGCTCTGAAGATAGATGGGGGGCAATCAGTTCACATATGGTGTCCAGAGCACAGCTGGGGGCAGAGGGTGGTCTATAGCAGGCGGCAACGGTGAGAGACTTGTTTTTAGAGAGGTGGATTTTTAAAAGTAGAAGTTCAAATTGTTTGGGAACAGACCTGGATAGTAAAACAGAACTCTGCAGGCAATCTTTGCAGTAGATTGCAACACCGCCCCCTTTGGCCATTCTATCTTGTCTGAAAATCTTGTAGTTAGGGATGAAAATGTCAGAATTTTTGGTGGTCTTCCTAAGCCAGGATTCAGACACGGCTAAAACATCTGGGTTGGCAGAGTGTGCTAAAGCAGTGAACAAAACAAACTTAGGGAGGAGGCTTCTAATGTTAACATGCATGAAACCAAGGCTATTACGGTTACAGAAGTCATCAAAAGAGAGCGCCTGGGGAATAGGAGTGGAGCTAGGTACTGCAGGGCCTGGATTCACCTCTACATCACCAGAGGAACAGAGGAGGAGTAGGATAAGGGTACGGCTAAAAGCTATGAGAATTGGTCGTCTAGATCGTCTAGAACAGAGAGTAAAAGGAAGTTTCTGGGGGCGATAAAATAGCTTCAAGGAATAATGTACAGACAAAGGTATGGTAGGATGTGAATACAGTGGAGGTAAACCTAGGTATTGAGTGATGATGAGAGAGATATTGTCTCTAGAAACATCATTGAAACCAGGTGATGTCATCGCATATGTGGGTGGTGGAACTGAAAGATTGGATATGGTATAGTGAGCAGGGCTAGAGGCTCTACAGTGAAATAAGCCAATAAACACTAACCAGAACAGCAATGGACAAGGCATATTTACATTAAGGAGAGGCATGCTTAATCGAGTGATCATAAGGGTCCAGTGAGTAGAGGTTGGTTGGGGTCACGGCGATCCAGACAGCTGGCCGGGTAGCTGGCTATCGGTAGCAAGATAACATAGGATGGAGGTCTATTTTTAGTCACCTCGTGCGTTTCCGTCGGTAGATTAGTGGGATTCCGTGTGGTAGAGGGGATCGATCCAATTGCCAAAATAGGTATAGCGACCCAGGAAAAAAAAATTGTCCGATATACTTATTCAGATAGCAGCCGATAAGACAGCTAATGATTAGCAGATGGGTCTTCGGAAGATATGCCAACTTCTGTCTGAAGTGTCTGAACAGTTTGGGCTACACATTAATATGACCCCACTATTGAAAGGTGAGAACACATACAAGACTCTTCTGAAGGTAGCCCGGTACCAGTTAAAAAAATTGATGGAAGTATATTTAAAAGTAGTTTAGTGCCTAAAAAAAGGTGTTAAATATGTGTCAATTTAAAAATAATCTGATCTTTCTTATATCTTTCAGATATAGGACAAACACTTCAAAACAAACTTCCTCTAGATTTGTGTTTTTTTTTTTACTATCTGTTTTTCAATGTATGAATCTGTTATTTAATGCGTTTCTATGGGATAGTAGCGGTAAGGTGAAATTCAATGTTTCATCAAATAATTTAGAGAAAAAAAATTGATACCGAAAGGATTCCTAAAATTCAAATATGACCATCTTTAAACAATTCCATGTGTTAACTTAGACTCTATGGCAGGGGTGGGCAACTCCAGTTGTCGTGACGTGACTTGCATTAATGTGATGACTGTTATTTTTCAATTCAATTAACTATGTTTAATTGTTACTCAATTAAATTAATCATGTAACAATTAACTCATTAGGTATTTTGGGCACCACGGGAAAAGTTGTTTAACGAGTTACCATCTCCCGAAATAAACTCTTGGAAGATATATACGTATCTCAATAACAGTCACTGATTAATCATTACCTCGTCAGTCTCATTCTGAACGTCACATACTCCTTGATATCTGCAAGAACATTAACTGTATTGATGAATCAGCAATACACAAATTAGCTTTATTATTTATTTACTAACTAACTAAATAATAACACAGGATACATAAACACACACACACAGTATAGGTTATTGATTACTAACATAATACAATGAAAATAGGTCCCTAGTGGACTAACAAAAGCATAACCGTTTGGTTATAAAAGATGGAAGGATGGAAAGAGAGGGAAAGGGAGAGTCCACTATCGTTGTTACATTTGGAAGCTACGCTCACGGAAATATGAATAGTTAGCACTCTAACCACTGCTCATTCAGATTAGAAATGCAATATATATTTACGCAGAGCTGTCCTTGATCGTCGTCTATCTCTGTTGAACTCGATGGGTCCTATGGTGAAGTTGTCGAAGGGATATAAGACTCTGGTTTGTCCACGAGAGGTCACAATGTCCTTTGCAGAGCTTCTCTGGTAGTGGAGTGGTTGTTAGAACAGTTACTTCAGATTTACGAATGGTTGTCTGAGAGGGTTCTGTTCTTCACCCTCATGTCTTTGGTCAAATGTCCTAGACTACTTTACATGCCAGCCGCAGACTGGTAAATGCTACGGTCAAGTGAGTTTCTTCTTCTGTAGGGATTGAGAGTTTCAGAGTTTCACCATTTCAAACGTATGGACTACCGTCTCACGTTTTCTGGTCTGTAGAGTTTAAACCATTTGCCACGTTCAGCTCGCGCTGTATGTTGGCTGGTCTCATGGAAATTTAGTTACGAAGGCTTTTAACTTCATATGGGCAGGTGGGACGGTAGCGTCCCACCTGGCCAACATCCGGTGAAATTGCAGAGTGCGAAATTCAAACTACAGTATTATAAATATTTAACTTTCATAAAATCACAAGTGTAATACATCAAAATAAAGCTTAACTTCCTGTTAATCCATCCGCGGTGTCCAATTTCAAAAATGCATTACAGCGAAAGCAAACCGTGCGATTATCTGAGGACAGCGCTCTGCATACAAACACATGAAAAACATATTTCAACCAGGCAGGTGTGACACGAAAGTCAGAAATAGCGATATAAAAAATGCCTTAACTTTGATGATCTTCTTCTGTTGGCACTCCAAAAGGTCCCAGTTACATCACAGATGGTCCTTTTGTTTGATAATGTCCTTCTTTATATCCATAACAACTCAGTTTAGCTGGCGCGCTTCAGTCAATAATCCACCCAGTTTCCCTCCATCAAAATGCATACAAAATGAATCCCAAACGTTACTAATAAACATTTTCAAACAAGTCAAACAACGTTTATAATCAAACCTTAGGTACCCTAATACGTAAATAAAAAATCAAATTTAAGACGGAGAATCGTTATTGTCTTTATCGGAGAAAAATACCAAAGAACGCACTCTGTTCCACACACTTGGAAACACTACACCCAAAATGGGAGCCACCTAGAAAATTTTGGGCAAATTTTTCCAAAAACCAGCCTGAAACACTTTCTAAAGACTGTTGACATCTAGTGGAAGCCCTAGGAACTGCAATCTGGGAGGACTTGGCCTTATAAGTGATAGCGATAGCTATATAAGTGATAGCCATTGAAAATAGAGGTAGGCTGAAATTTTTCCGGGTAAAAAGGGGGCGTTCCATCAAGCCGACACAATGTCTGTGCTCACTTGGGCGTGGTTACTAATATGTTAGTAACTTTATAAGTTTATATGGAAAACAATTATCTAATTTAGAAGGCTAAAATCACATTGCTATCTTCCCAAAAGTATGATCATACTTAATCATATATTTTATACAACGTTTAGATGCAAACCTGACAACTAGAATGTTTACACCCTCAGGGATACAGTTATTCACTTATACCATCCTTAACTTCTCTGCGCTACGGATCCCTTTAGCGGGATCATTTTCCTAAACAACCGCTGAATTGCAGGGCGCAAAATATTACTAAAAATATTTATAATCATGCAATCACAAGTGAAATATACCAAAACACAGCTTAGCTTGTTGTTAATCCACCTATCGTGTCAGATTTTGAAAATATGCTTTACAGCGAAAGAAATCCAAGCTTTTGTGAGTGTATCAATCAATGCTAGAACAGTTAGCCCCAAATTAGCATGGTCACAAAAGTCAGAAAAGCAATCAAATTAATTGCTTACCTTTTGATAATCTTCGGATGTTTGCACTCACGAGACTCCCAGTTACACAATAAATGTTATTTTTGTTCGATAAATATTACTTTTATAACAAAAAAACTCCATTTGGGTTGCGCGTTATGTTCAGAAAACTACAGCCTCGTTCCGGTCCTGAAAGGCAGAAGAAAATTCTCAAACGTATCAGATTCAAAGATATTACTAAAAATATTTATAATCATGCAATCACAAGTGAAATATACCAAAACACAGCTTAGCTTGTTGTTAATCCACCTATCGTGTCAGATTTTGAAAATATGCTTTGCAGCGAAAGCAATCCAAGCTTTTGTGAGTGTATCAATCAATGCTAGAACAGTTATCCTTATATTAGCTTGGTTAGCTTGGTCACAAAAGTCAGAAAAGCAATAAAATGAATCGCTTACCTTTGATAATCTTCGGATGTTTGCACTCACGAGACTCCCAGTTACACAACAAATGTTCTTTTTGTTCCATAAATATTACTTTTATAACAAAAAAACGCCATTTGGGTTGCGCGTTATGTTCAGAAAACCAAAGCCTCGTTCCGTTCGACGAAAATTGCAAAAAGTATCCGTAATGTTCGTAGAAACATGTCAAATGTTTTTTATAATCAATTCTCAGGTTGTTTTTAACAAACATAATCGATAATATTTCAACCGGACCGTAACCTATTCAATAAAAGAGAGAAAGAAAATGGAGAGCTACCCCTCTCGCGTGCAGGAACTAATCAAAGGACACCTCACTAGTTTTGAAAAATCTCGCTCATTCTTCAAAATAAAAGCCTGAAACTATGTCTAAAGCCTGGTCACAGCCTGAGGAAGCCATTGGAAAATGAATCTGGTTGATACCCCTTTAAATGGAAGAAGGACGGGCAAGGAAACACAGATAAAAAAATAACAAAATCACTTCCGGGTTAGATTTCCTCAGGTTTTCGCCTGCAGAATCAGTTTTGTTATACTCACAGACAATATTTTGACAGTTTTGGAAACTTTGGAGTGTTTTCTATCCTAATCTGTAAAGGATATGCATATTCTACGATCTGGACCTGAGAAATAGTCCGTTTACCTTGGGAACGTTATTTAAAAAAAAAAAAAAAAATCTGGCCCCTAGCGTCAAGAGGTTAATGACATCACAAAATAATACACAATATGACATGATTATTCTTTACGTCCCCACCAACCATTCCAAACATTCGGATTTCAGAAATAATGTTCCAATGTCCAATCTTTTGATGTTAGAGTTTTTAGGAGGGCCACACTCTCTGTAACAAAGGAGTTTCAGTCTTCCAATACTGCAGGGAAAGGAAGAGAAAGTTCTCTCTAAATATACAACCCAGTGTTAAGGTGTCAAGACCGGCAGAGCCCCCCCTTCCCCTCTTCTGTGGGAGAGAGGGGGTCTGGCTATCTTCAAGCATTTGCCTAGCTGATGGGTCCTTTGATCCACTGTCAGGGGAGTCATGACAGTCCTCGGTGGCCTGATTGGTGTCACATTTTTCCCCCAGCCCCAGCTAAAACACCTGACTCCAATAATCAACTAATCATGAATGCAATTTGTTTAATCAGCTGTGTTTGCTAGGGATGGGGGGAAAGTGTGACACCACCAGTCAGTTTTAGGGTGGGGACAGGAGTGTACATCCCAGATTTCAATCTTAGAGTATGATTATGTGTCAGTGTATGCGACTGAGTTGGCGGCCATGATTCTAGGTTTGAGATGGGTGGAGGAGGTGAAACCACTCAGAGTGGTGATCTGCTCTGATTCGGCGGCAGTGTTGAGTAGTGTGAAGATGGGCAGGTCGGATATGACAGACTTGTTTGTGAAGATGATGGTGCTGTTGTTGGGATTGGAGAGGATGGGAGTGGTGGTAAGCTTTTTCTGGGTTCCCATCCATGTGGGTGAGGAGGGTAATGAGAAGGTGGTGGCTAAGAGTGCTGTGAGGAGAGAAAGAGTAGATATTCAGCTCTCGCTGAGCCAGAGAGAAGTCAAGTTCTTGATCTGGGCAAAAGGGCTTGATCTTTGGCAAAGGGAGTGGGATGCTAGTAGTAAGATGAGGCAATTTTATCATAATGCACCGGTCAGGAAAGGAAGAGGTGGGGACTATGGGATGTAGACAGGGTTGGGTAGGTTACTTTCTAAATGTAATCCGTTAGTTACCTGTCCAAAATTGTAATCAGTAATGTAATTTTGGGATTACCCAAACTCAGTCACGTAATCTGATTACATTCCGTTACATTTAGATTACTTTCTCCTTAAGAAGCATTAGAAGAAGACAAAAATGTATGTTACCAATTGAACGGCATCTATTGCAGGATAAATCATTGTTAAAGTTTACATAGCTGGCCAGATATGGATGTTACATTTTACTTTATGGGTTGGTTATGTAGGCTTCTTCTAACCCATCGCTTTCTACTACATTTAATAATACGATTAAATTATATCTTTACATTAAACCCCAAAGTTTATCAGAATTCCAGTCATTCCAATAAATGTTATACCCCTTGATCTTCAAGAATAGAATTTGGAAATATGGAAGTATAGATTAGCCAAATTGATTTACCTGAGCATGACCCCAAAACTAAGGGCTTACTAAACAGCTCTACTCTGTTGTTTAGGATTTTGTTGTCATGGAGGACTGATTGGGCTCATTGATTCGAGTTGAAAAATAAATGCTGCACACATGGAATGGCACAATTTGAGCACTACTGAAAAGGGCTATTTACATGTGAAAAATGAAAGCCATATGCTGCATTTGCTACAGGCCTATTGTTTACATTTATGTTAGTGACACTTTGATATATTGAGCTGTTTAAAGGGCAAATCCACAGAAGAAACAATAACAAAAAGGTTGCCCCACCTCTGTTTTGGAAAAAAAAAACACTCTCAGATTAATAGACAGAGCTATGGATGCAAGGACTGACCATCCATGATATAACATTATTGTTTAAACCATGTTAACCATGTTGTCATATGCTGAGGCAGTGAAGAAAGTAGAGGAAGATGGGTCAGGGGGGAGGGATCCCGAGAGCAGTGGTGTGAGTAGTAGAGCTGTACCAGTACAGAGAAATAAGCCAACAAGTGATATCTGTTTCAGTAAGATTGGATTTTTAGCATTTATAGCAATGATTATCAACTGTACTGCAGGGATGGAACGTAAGTTTTAGAAAATTGAGGTTATGGTGGTAGCTGCAGAGAGGTATTTGGGTGTGCGAGACTTGACGTCAGAAGAGTTACAGGGTGTGTTAGTGGTGGTGTCCCATCCTTTCAGGCTGTTGGCCTGAAGTAGGACTAAATAGATTTAAATAGTGGAGTAGGGTGGTTTTATTTATTAATATATATTTATTTATTTGTGAGTGTAGTGGTAGATGGTAGGGTTTACATTTTTTTTTTTTTTAACAATGTATAAGAGAGTTAAACTCCAGTCTAGTAGGTGGCGGTAATGCAACATTTATTGGATGCCAACCACAGTTAAACCTCATCGAAGAAGAAAATCACTTTCGTTGGCTAGTGGTAGACAACATTCTACAGTGGTTCTATTTTTCTTGTTCTGTTTGGTGATATTGGCAGCTTAGTTTAACAAAAATAAGCATAAATAACATATGTGAGTTGTACTGTACAGGCAAGCTGAAAGAGAACTAAGGTAGGCGATGTGTAGCCTTTGGACCCAGTCTCTCTAGCTGCTTTTAGCAACGCGCGTGTATTTACAATGCATACACTAGCTTTGAGTCCAATTGTATTGGGTTGCACAAAAACAGTGCGCAGGAAGCCAGTTAAATACAATTCCATTTCAACTTACTGTGCCGGTCGGTTGGTCACTATGACGGGGAATATAAATAAATAAAAGTTATGCACATGCGTCATGTGGTCAAAAAAGGAACAACTTGTGGGGGACTTTTATTTTGACACGGGGTAAGCAGAGAAGAAATAGGTATTTAACAGACCCACGTTTGGAAGGTCTCTAATTCCCTGTTTTTATGCAACCCAATACAATTGGGAGGAGCAACGCTAAGTATATGTAAATACACCCCCGTTGGTAAAAGCAGCTACCCTCTTCCAAGTTCTGATGTAAACAAACATGCAATAATCATTACAAGCATGGCAGTTGCATTACTTACACCAAGGATCCTCTCAGAATCGAATGATGATTTGTAGCCTAGTTGTTGTATCCAGAGTCATATAGAGATCTATACTGGTTGTGGTGAAATCAGTGGGTTTAATCCTTGGTCATGTCCATATTCTACAATCCCTTTTATTTTGCCCAGTAAATGCATAGGTAGGGATCTCTTGCTTTCACCAATCCAGCATTTCCAATGGTGATGACTCATGAAGGAAAGAAGATGATGAGAGGAAAGTGCTAGTAGTGCATCGTTAATCTATTTGTTTATTTACTCGTTTGTTTATTCCGGACCTTGGATGTGGGGACTTGAATTAGCATATGGATTGGGACTATATCCCTGTGTTTTGTTCTCCTAGACCCGGTAGAGTTCTTCAGACAGCGGAACCATGGCAGCTGTGGGGACATGGGGTTTCTCTCAGCCTTCCGTGGAGAGAATACGGTCCCTGATTACCGCTGGAGGACACGCCACAGATGCTGTAGAGGAGGCCATGGCAGGTTGGCATGAGTTGGCGTGGGTGACTCACCTACTACAGTTCTGCAGTGCAGGATGTCTTATGTCCATTGTGAAACTCTTGTATTTCTTCCAGAGGTTGAAGATGATCCAAAGACTGGGCTTCACATTGTGGGGAGGGGAGGATTCCCTAACAGTCGGGGAGTGTTGGAGTGTGATGCTGCCACCATGGAGGGCATCACTGGCAGGTTCGGGGCAGTCGCAGCACTACGGGGGTGAGAGAACCACCTGCTAAAACCACTGCCATGGCATGGGAAAGAGATGTCTGTGAAAATGAATAGTCATAGGGAAGCCCATTAATAAATGTAACGGTATGAAACTATGGTTTCCAGGGTTGGGGCTCCGATGCGGGTGGCTCGTAGGGTGATGGACAGAAGCCCCCACAGTCTGCTTGTTGGGGAGGGAGCAGTAGCTTTTGCCCGGGAGCAGGGCTTTACTATAGAGCCCAATGACAACATGCTGAGTGCACACTCAGCCAAGGCTTACCAGGTACCAATACTCCTTGGGGGAAAATGGCATGGCTAACCATTTTAAATATAAATGACAGATATTGGAAAACTACAAATTATAACTCGTATTCATTCTTGCAGGAATTTCTGGAACAGAAGCAAAGTGTCAGTGGACATGACACACTTGGTGAGAACTGAAACTTTATTTTGAAAAATGTTGATTTATCATGATCTTCCTGCTCATTGTAGAGCATTGAGTGACATTAGAACACCTAATGTAACAACTGAAAATGACTGATAAATGTGACTGATACTTGTGCATTAAATAGTTTGGTCCTCTAGGGGGAGTCCTAATCCATATAATCACATTAGTCTGGGTTGTATATTACATTATTTATGGGTCCTAACCTGACACCTACTGTTTAGAATCTGGAATCTCTTTACAATAGTCTCGATTCCCCCCCATCTCCAATATCAAAGTTTCTCATCTAGGTTAAATAACCTCACTTTCCCTTTTTTTAAATGTATATTACTGACCATTCCTGCAAGACAAGTTGGTACAAAACATCTGTGGAACCAGGTCTAAAAGTGCAGGTTACATATTTAGTATGAGATCTAACAACTTCTTCCCTTTCTCAACAGGACTTATAGCATTAGACAACATGGGGAACATAACTGTTGGTGAGGAAGGTGTCTTCTGTTTTTTCTCTTGCTCTTTCTTACTTATTATGTAAAAGACCTATTGCAAGCTCCAGTCTTTGAGTATTTCTTTTCAGAATCTAGAGATGCTTCCATAGTAGCTACAGTATGAGGTTAGGTTGTAGTATTATGATTCAGCTGATTTTGCTCATGTCCTGTTTTTCAGGAGTTTCTACTTCGGGGGCCCCCTTCAAATCACCAGGGAGGGTGGGAGACTCACCCCTACCTGGATGTGGCCTATACGCTGAACACATGGCAAGTTTACAGCTACCAAAATCAACTCAATCAAAGAACTGTACACACTGATTAACTTCTTTCCCTCTGTGTTTTAGTAGCCTTTTCTGGATAATTGTGTTGTGACATACTACACAATGAATCCATTTTACTGCATGTTTGTTAATCCTACAAAGATTGCAGGTTTATGTAAAGTTTTAATACACTATTGTTATGTTAATGTCTCGGTTTCAGTACGCTTAAAGGGAATCTCATTCATAGCCAATTCACCACAGTTTAACATCCTTATGATCAATTAAAAAAGCAAGGGAAACGCATGTTGAATTGAAAGTGGTTTAAAATATTCCAACTGAAGTAACAGTCAGATTGCAGGTTCACACTAAGTGTAACAGGCACATTTTTCTATGACTCATCTCTGTCATTGTATAACCCTGCTCACTTTTTCAGGTGGGAGCTGCGGCAGGTATGTGAACTATTTGGATGATCTTTTCTTTGACTGCTCAAATATATGTTTTATTATATTTTCTAAAGACTTCTCTTATCAGCCACAGGTGATGGTGATAAAATAATGTGTCATTGCCCAAGCTTCCACGCTGTTCAACTGATGAAACAGGTAGTGTTATGAGATGATCAAGTCATAAATCATTTTACTTTGTCAACCTTATACTGAGTCAGGTGTAGGTTTGATGTGCCCTGTGGTTGAGATGTTTGAGCAGCCACACTGTCCCATGAAATCTAACTAGCCAGCTATTATTCACACAGCATTAGCCTGCCTGGAACTTTTGGCCACATTTACCTCAACTGACTCTCTGTCTCTCCCTCAGGGGTCATCACCCAACAGGGCCTGTTACACTGTCGTGGATGACATCATCAGGAGGACTGCCCCGGACAAGTGCTTTGAGATTGGACTCATCGCCCTGAATGTGAAGGTATCTTTTCTACTCTTAGTACTATATTATAGAGATACAGAGTAGTCATTGTTATATAGATCAATTAAGTTGCACAAAAAACAGATTGGGTCTTTCTGTCTCCTCGACTCCCTAACACTATATTGAAACCTCTCCTCTAGGGTGAAGTAGGGGCTGCCTCTTCAGTGGAGTTTCCCTACACATTCTGGATCCAGGGGAAGGACTATGTGGAAACAAGTACTCAGCTTCCAAATTCCACAGAAATGGAGGGCACAGAAAAATGTGACACATGTACAGTAAAATAAAGGGTGTGTCATTGTTATCAGTGGTGTCTTGAATTGTATTGATAGTAATTGATAATAAAACTATTTTATGTTTACTATAAGGGTCTAATAGTGCTGTCTGAAATAATATTTTAAAGTAGGCCTACACACATGTATGAAAATAATGTTATAATGGTATGTAGCATACTTATTTTCCCCAATCTGTGGAAAGGAAGTTTCTAGCTTTAGCCTACTTGTGAAATTTTGAACGCCTTTAACATGCACAGTTTATGGGCTGACTGACTCATACCTGTGCAGGTGCAGACAGGTCTGACAGGTGACCACCCTAGGCTGACATGATGTCACTCACACTAACTATGACTCAACAATTCAGGATGGAAGATCCTTCTGAACGTAAACATTTAGAGAACCTTTGTCGGTGTATGATCTGATGTGGCTGGTCAATTTCATGAGGGAACTGGACTGTGCCTTCCGTTAGTTTTGCCATTGTATCCTCCATGTGGTCCTTGTCATTAATTTACTCATCCAACAGACCATCAGGGTCATACTGTACATTTTGAGAACCTATTGACAGAGGAACAATTTGTTTTTTGAGCACTCATTTTATGATTAATTGAATCACATATGATAGACTTGATTAATCTAGATGGGGGGGGGGGGCATGTAATTGATTTCCCCAGGCCAGAGTGATTCACGCCAAAATTTTGCCACGTTTCACTAGTAATGACGTAAGCTTTGACAGCAAGCCAAGGGGCAAACGAAACATCGACCAGCCTAGTTTCCTAGCTACATTGTCATTAGGGTAGTGTAGTCATATTCGGCACGGCAGAACATACTCAATACAAGACGAGCCTTTAGGAACAAACTACGATTTCTGAGAATTGCTGATCTTGCTCTAGGGCTTCTCTGTTCAGTGTTTGAGTTGCTATTTCCTGGTTGATACTAGCAGCCATTTTGGTTTCAAGACAACTAGCCTGGGTTTGGAGGAATACCTTGCCAGCTAGTTAGTTACTTTTTTTCTCCAAAGGAATTAGCTAGCTAACTATTTATTTACATTTTTCAGAGCGAAAGGGAGTGCCGTTTTATAAGAAAAGGGGATTTACTGTGACGAGTCCAAGATGAATCCCGAATAGTAAGTACAGTAGCTAGCTGAACATTAGCTAACCTAGCTGTTCTGCTAGCTACACAGCTAACATTATCTGACCTGTTTGTTCTGTCCATCTAAAAAGTGCAAACTAGTTAGTTAGCTAGCTACCATTAGTCACTGTGTTTGTTGAGGTCATATTAACGTTTCACACAAGTTAATCAATGTCAATAAATCTGTTTACAGTCAGCTAGTTAACTTAGTTACTAACTAACACCGGCATAGTTATTCAAAATGAATTAGCTAACGTTAACTGCTAGAGCAGAGTAGTTAGGTTTAGTTGGTAACGTAGTACTAACTAATGTAAGTTACTTAGACTAGTTACCTTTTTATTCTAGTAGCCTAGCTAAGCGCATGCCAACTAGCTACAGTACATGTCATTAGATATGTTGTGATTATCGCTAACGTTAACTTAACGTTATTTAACTAGTTAACATTAGCCAGTCAAGTCAATATCCCAATGTGTAACGTTACATTACTGCAGCCTTTTGTGCACTTGTGGTCAATAATTAATGCTAGCTAGCTAGTTAGTTATATCTATAACGATTTCATCTGTGGCTATACCACAGTGGTAACTTAACTCCTTGCTAGTTAGGCAATGTAGCAAGCTAGTACACTGGTTGATGCTAGTTAACTACATTGGCAATAAACCAAATTAGTGAATTAAGCATTGTGATTGATTCTATGACGTTACATCCATGTTATTCTGTGAATTTGGCCCTCAAGTGGAAAGCAACTAAGCAATATGACAGGATAGGAGTCAGTGGCACCCACCCACTATCTACATCCTGAGTCAGTCATGTGTAGGTCACATGCAATATGACATGTCTCTTTCAACACACTCATTGGGATGTTGGGCAAGCCACGGGTTTGTCTACCATCCCTCTAAACATGTTGGCAATTACTGGAATCCTGTGGTTTAGACATATAGGTTGCTGTTTTATGATACATATTTAGTATGTATTTTAGCTCAGTTAAAAATAAAAATCGAATCTATTCAACAGTCCCACTGCATGGCATGGCTGTGAACATCTGATTTGAAATGTTCTTCAGAATCTAGTCTGATTACACAAGATAGTGAATATGCCTTTGCATTGCAAGGCTAGCCATTTCCTTTTTGACAGGCACACTAGGCTATTACCCCCATTTAGAGACAGGATAACATTTATTTGAGACAGAGGTTTAATGGGTTCGCACTCAGATGTTGCATAAAGCTTCATTATTCAATGTTTATACATTTCCTACTGCATCAAGGATAGCGTACAGACGTTTCGGCTTTACAGCCTTCAGTGTGTAGGTACAATTCTCTTTCAATCAAAAAAGTATTTCTAAAGAACAACAAATGAGGAGCAGGTGCTTCTAATCAGGGTTGCCACTCATCTGCCAATCATTGGCCCCTCTTGTCTACCTGTATACAAATTTGTCACAAAAAGAAACAGAATTATAGGTTATGGGAGCGGGCACGAAGGGCAACTCGCAAATCAACTGCCCCAGGTGTCTGCTCACCTAAATACATCACATCAATTCATGAGCCAGCCCACCGCGAAGGACATCAGGCAAAGCCGTTCATAAATATGTGGGGCCAACTCATAAATGATATGCAAAATCTGATAAGAACATTGTTCTTGCACAGTCTAAATGTGGCTTATAGGAACAAGGTGAAATCTAATTCTTAGTTTAAACCGTGTGGAAATACATTATTCATAAGTTATTGAACTTTTAAAGTCCAAAATTGTATTTTCCTGTGTTATACATATCTACACTATGCAGTTGGAATAATACTGTGAAATTGATTACCTTTTAGTGTAAGAGTTGTTTGAAAAGAGTGCCTGAAATGTCAACCTGTTTGGTGGGATGGACTTTTGGCCTCCCATGGTGACATCACCATGCGGTAAATTAGTTAATAAACCAATGAGAGAGAGTTCCAAACCTCTTTGCCAATAACAGCACATTTTCCCCCTCCCCACTCAGACCTATCCTAAACAGTCCTAGCTAAATTCTTGCTTGAGAAATTGACCTTTGCTAAGAAGCTATTTTTGTTTGTTTTCAATAAAAATGGTCAAAAATAATCACGGTAAAGTACTTATTTGTTACCCATAAATGATTTGGTATTGAGATAGAATGCCCGTTTCGCGACCCCTGTTATCAGCAGGCGGCGCTCTTGACTGATGTGTAGCTACTTTCTCTGGTACTTTTCTCGGTGTAGCCTACTTTTATTCAATTAAAATTCAAGATTAACTTCAAGCAAAACATTTAGGAAATGTAGCTGGCAGCATTCTTTCTATGATAAACATTATAAATATGATGGCTATGCATCGTTTTTGCCGAAAAGACCTTGCTTTTTCATTGTACGCTCGTGTGGCTGTACTTGTGTGGCTGCTAGCCAAATAGTGTTGCACATCTGATGAAAATTAAGCTATTTTCTGCTGAATGTGTTGCACTTATGTATTTTCTGTGAAGGAAAACTAGTTGTATGCCCCTTACCACTCTTGAAGCAAAAAAATAAAAAAAATAAAATAATATTCTAGTAGATCATCAAAATAAATAAATCATATTACATTTTTGGACTCATTCAGCAGTTTTTACCTAATGTTTAATTAAGTAGAGTACTATTGGAAATGAATGTGAAAAGTTCATAATGCTGTCGCTGCTATATATCTCACACACACACACACACACACACACACACACATTTACAATTGAAGTCAATAGAGCAAGAGCAAACGTTTGGGGTGTATGCAGTGTTTAAACTAACACTATTCCACACAGAATCTGAGAATACTTTTTATATCACTGGTTAGAAGAGAATTTGCTGAAGACCTTCATCCAGAATGTCGGATGGAAGTTTTGCGAGGCTGCCGAAACGGGGAAGGAAACAAATCAGTTGCTTTGTTATTCAACTTAAACAAATCACCACCCGCTGTAGGATATCAACAGTGACTCGGGTTGGCTTCTATTTGAGTGATAGTTTGACTCGCAGATCCATGTATTGGTGTGAGATCAGCTACTTTTATACGGAGAGCGGCTTGAATTTTCCCTGCCATTTGAGTTTGAAACGTCCTAAGACGGCCAGCGCGTATGACAAAATAAACTGTACAAAACCAGTGATATTGATCTATTTTAAGTTGATTGTGTCATTGTTTTTACTATGAGCTTGTATACTAACATCACTAATCTGAGGTAGAAAGGATGTGTAATTACCCTCAATTCGATGTAGTCAATGTGAGAGAGCGTCTGCTAAATGACTTAAATGTAAATGTGAGGTTGTGTAATGTAGTAACACACACTGTCCACGCACAGGAAATTGCCGCATCTTAAATGACCAGGTTTTCATGACTTTGATGATATAATTTTGAAGCCCATTCAAAAACATTACGGGACTAGATTTATTAGGATACCCGTTAGTCGACTCCAATGGCAACAGCTAGTCTTACTGGGGTCTGACACGACGAAAAAGACAAGACTTTACAATTTACATTTTATTTCATTAACATGTGTTTGCATCTATCAGTTACACATACATGTCAGTACAAACACACAACAAGTAGGCCACATGGGGGAGAGGCGTTGTGTCGTGAGGTGTTGCTTTATTTGTTTTTTGAAACCAGGTTTGCTGTTCACTTGCGTTATATGAGATGGAAGGGAGTTCTATGCACTCATGGCTCTGTATAATGTACCAGGAAGTAGGCTGGACTTTCATAGGGTATTGTCCCCAGCCCTTAACACCTCCCTCAGCTTCTTTTGTTGCACTGAAGTCCTCGCAAGAGGTAGGCTACTTATCCATCCCCACACTGCTTCCATGGACTCAAATGCACCTGGTCAACCAGATAAACTGTCTTTGGGGTTCTCTGAGTTCCCAGTTAGTAGCCTGCAGAAAACAGGCTATATCTGATGCAGTATGTTTTAGTGATGGGGGGGAAAATCGATAGTTAAATATCGCAGTATTATTTGGGATGCAAACTCAATATTAGGAACGTGTTCATAATGGTTGTACACTTAGTGTATAGTGAGCAATATGTTTGGAATATCAAATCGCAATACATATAATCGTGAGAATCGCAATAGATACCGTATCGGCACTTAAGTATCGTGATAATATCGTCTCATCAGATTCCAGGCAATTTCTCAGCCCTAGTGTGTATTTTTGCAGAGCTCTTGCTTTCAGTATCTTTTGCCTTGCTCTAGCCCATCTTTTGTCTGCCGGAGCTGAGCAGCTGATGTGGAAATCGAATAATGGTGGGCGGTATCGTGTTTGGTGTGTCTGTCTTTGCAGCATACAAAGTGTCATCCAATCCCACTTAAAACGCTGACTGTGATACTGGGGCGGACAGATTTTTGCTGTAGGCTATTTCCCCCTCTCTTGCAAGACTAGTCAGCGGTACTACTAGCCTTTCACAGGGCCTGTCATTGTTGTCCTCAACCATCTGCTTAACGAAGACTGCATGACTGTAATTCATAACAATGGGCGAGGGGGGAAAAGGACAGGGAGGCAGGAAACAGGGCTGCCTCAGAGTTTCTTAGCCTTTGTGCTGGGTCAGACTAGAGCGTCGCCCAGGTTCATCCGAGCCTGCCTGCCTTCCTTTGACTACTGGAGAGAGTGGAGGAGGGTCCGATCTGAAGTTCTGCTGAATTCCCCTCTACTGTGGAATGCTTAATCAGCTTACTGGAGTTTCCGTACCTTTCTGTGTTTAGCCTAGTTGTATGGCACATTGCGTAGCACATGCCCCTGTTAAATAAATACAGAATACCGAGTGGAGGGGGTTGAGAGAACTCTGTGTGTGTGCGCCTCGGTTAGATCTGAACATG
Organism: Salvelinus alpinus; assembly: GCF_045679555.1. Lineage (NCBI taxonomy): Eukaryota > Metazoa > Chordata > Actinopteri > Salmoniformes > Salmonidae > Salvelinus > Salvelinus alpinus. The sequence goes on from NC_092088.1 coordinate 44,999,866, forward strand.
AGTGTACAATAGCTGTATAGTTTGCTAGAGGTTTGTCTTTTGCTGGTCTGACCTATTTTGATAGGCTATGCTGATAATGCTTCCCTAATTCACACGGTTGGGAGTGGGACAGGATGTATGGACTGGTAATGCTCAGCATTTTGTTGTTGTCATGGGTTCATCCTACTGGGGTTTCAGCTCATATACAGTTGAAGTCGGAAGTTTACATACACTTAGGTTGGAGTCATTAAAACTCGTTTTTCAACCACTCCACAAATGTCTTTTAGGACGTCTACTTTGTGCATGACAGAAGTAATCTTTCCAACAATTGTTTACAGACAGATTATTTCACTTATAATTCACTGTATCACAATTCCACTGGGGCAGAAGTTTACATACACTAAGTTGACTGCCTTTAAAAAGCTTTGAAATTTCCATAAAATTATGTCATGGCTCAAGAAGCTTCTGATAGGCTAATTGACATAATTTGAGTCAATTGGAGGTGTACCTGTGGATGTATTTCAAGGCCTACCTTCAAACTCGGTGCCTCTTTGCTTGACATGAGAAAATCAAAAGAAATCAGCCAAGACCTCAGAAAATAAATTGTAGACCTCCACAAGTCTGATTTAATCTTTGGGAGCAATTTCTAAATGCCTTAAGGTACCACGTTCATCTGTACAAACAATAGTACGCAAGTATAAACACCACGGGACCACGCAGCCGTCATACCGCTCAGGAAGGAGACGCGTTCTGTCTAATAGAGATGAACGTACTTTGGTACGAAAAGTGCAAATCAATCCCAGAATAACAGCAAAGGAACTTGTGAAGATGCTGGAGGAAACAGGTACAAAAGTATCTATATCCACAGTAAAACGAGTTCTATATTGACTTAACCTGAAAGGCCGCTCCGCAAGGGAGAGGCCACTGCTCCAAAACCGCCATAAAAAAGCCAGACTACGGTTTGCAACTGCACATGGGGACAAAGATCGTACTTTTTGGAGAAATGTCCTCTGGTCTGATGAAACAAATAGAACTGTTTGGCCATAGTGACCATTGTTATATTTGGAGGGAAAAGGGGGAGACCTGCAAGCCGAAGAACACCATCCCAACCGTGAAGCATAGGGATGCATCATGTTGTGGGGGTGTTTGCTGCAGGAGGGACTGGTGCACTTCACAAAATGGATGGCATCATGAGGAAAGGAAATGATGTGGGTATATTGAAGCAACATCTCAAGACATCAGTCAGGAAGTTAAAGCTTGGTTGAAAATGGGTCTTCCAAATGGCCAATGACCCCAAGCATAAAGCCCTGACCTCAATCCTATAGAACGTTTGTGGGCAGAACTGAAAAAGCAAGGAAGCCTACAAACCTGAATCGGTTACACCAGCTCTGTCAGGAGGAATGGGCCAGAATTCACCCAATTATTGTGGGAAGCTTGTAGAAGGCTACCCGAACGTTTGACCCAAGTTAAACAATGGTTAGGCAATGCTACCAAATACTAATTGAGTGTATGTAAACTTCTGACCCACTGGGAATGTGATGAAAGAAATAAAAGCTGAAATAAATCATTCTCTCTACTAATTATTCTGACATTTTACATTCATAACTAAGAACAGATATAGCCCTTTGTTCACTCCAGACCTGACTGCCCTCGACCAGCACAAAAACATCCTGTGGCACACTGCACTAGCATCGAATAGTCCCCGCGATATGCAACTTTTCAGGGAATTCATGAACCAATACACGCAGTCAGTCAGGATAGCAAAGGCTAGCTTTTTCAAACAAAAATTTGCATCCTGCAGCACTAACTCCAAATAGTTTTGGGACACTGTAAAGTCCATGGAGAATAAGAGCACCTCCTCCCAGCTGCCCACTGCACTGAGGCTAGGAAACACTGTCACCACTGATAAATCCACGATAATCGAGAATTTCAATAAGCATTTCTCTACGGCTGGCCATGCTTTCCTCCTGGCTACCCCAACCCCGGCCAACAGCTCCGCACCCTCCGCAGCTATTTGCCCAAGCCTCCCCAGCTTTTCCTTCACCCAAATCCAGATAGCAGATGTTCTGAAAGAGCTGCAAAACCTGAACCCGTACAAATCAGCTGGGCTAGACACTCTGGACCCTCTTTCTAAAATTATCTGCCGCCATTGTTGCATCCCCTATTACCAGTCTGTTCAACCTCTTTTTCGTATCGTCAGAGATCTCTCAAGATTGGAAAGCTGCCGCGGTCATCCCCCTCTTCAAAGGGGGTGACACTTTAGACCCAAACTGTTACAGACCTATATCCATCCTGCCCTGCCTTTTCTAAAGTCTTCGAAAGCCAAGTTAATAAACAGATCACTGACCATTTCGAATCCCACTGTGCAATCTGGTTTCCGAGCTGGTCACGGGTGCACCTTAGCCACGCTCAAGGTATTAAACGATATCATAACCGCCATCGAAAATATAAAAAAACAGTACTGTGCAGCCATCTTCATCGACCTGGCCAAGGCTTTCGACTTTGTCAATCACCGTATTCTTATCGGCAGACTCAACAGCCTTGTTTTCTCTAATGACTGCCTCGCCTGGTTCACCAAGAGTTCAGTGTGTCAAATTGGAGGGCCTGTTGTCTGGACCTCTGGCAGTCTCTATGGGGGAACCACAGGGTTCAATTCTTGGGCCGACTCTTTTCTCTGTATATATCAACGATGTCGCTCTTGCTGCGTGTGATTCCCTGATCCAGCTCTACGCAGACGACACCATTCTGTATACATCTGGCCCTTCTTTGGACACTGTGCTAACAAACCTCCAAATGAGCTTCAATGCCATACAACACTCCTTCCGTGGCCTCCAACTGCTCTTAAACTCTAGTAAAACTAAATGCGTGCTTTTCAACCGATCGCTACCCACCCGCCCGACTAGCATCACAACTCTGGACGGTTCTGACTTAGAATATGTGGACAACTACCAATACCTAGGTGTCTGGCTAGACTGTAAACTCTCCTTCCAGACTCATATTAAACATCTCCAATCCAAAATTAAATGTAGAATCGGCTTTCTATTTCGCAACAAAGCCTCCTTCACTCACACCGCCAAACATACCCTCGTAAAACTGACTATCCTACCGATCCTCGACTTCGATGTCCGTTACGAAATAGACTCCAACACTCTACTCAACAAACTGGATGCAGTCTATCACAGTGCTATCCATTTTGTCACCAAAGCCCCATATAGCACCCATTCGTCGCCAGACCCACTGGCTCTAGGTCATCTATAAGTCTTTGCTAGGTAAAGCTCCGCCTTATCTCAGCTCACTGGTCACGATAACAACACCCACCCGTAGCACACGCTCCAGCAGGTATATCTCACTGGTCACCCCCAAAGCTAACACCTCCTTTGGCCGCCTTTCCTTCCAGTTCTCTGCTGCCAATGACTGGAATGAATTGCAAAAATCGCTGAAGTTGGAGACATATCTCCCTCACTAACTTTAAACATCAGCTATCTGAGCAGCTAATCGATCGCAGCAGCTGTACACAGCCCATCTGTAAATAGCCCATCCAATCTACCTACCTTGTCCCCATATTGTTTTTATTTACTTTTTTGCTCTTTTGCACACCAGTATTTCTACTTGCACATCTATCACTCCAGTGTTAATTTGCTAAATTGTCATTACTTCGCTACTATGGCCTATTTATTACCTTACCTCCTCACGCCATTTGCACACACTGTATATAGACTTTTTTTCTATTGTGGTATTGACTGTACGTTTGTTTATTCCATGTATAACTTTGTGTTTGTCGCACTGCTTTGCTTTATCTTGGCCAGGTCGCAGTTGTAAATGAGAACTTGTTCTCAACTGGCCTACCTGGTTAAATAAAGGTGAAATAAAAAATAAAGTAGTGATCCTAACTGACCTAAGACAGGGAATTTTTACTTGGATTAAATGTCAGGAATTGTGAAACTGAGTTTAAATGTATTTGGCTAAGGTGTATGTAAACTTCTGACTTCAACTGTAAATGAGCATAGCCTGAATTGGTGTATTTTAGCAAGCATCAGTGGGCCAAGGAATGGTGTTTTAGTGTTTTACCGATCGTTTGTAGATCAGTGTTTGGCAAGCTCATACCCGGTTATTACACTGTGAAAGCCAGTTTGTTAAGATGTTCAATTTTGAATCTAAGAACACCATCATTAAGGCTACCACTGTCTGTCACACGTTGATATTGGTGACCATCACCAGAGCTCACAGCCCCATGTCAACCCAGTCTTAAGTTCACACCTCAGCCCTCACCTCTTCCTCCTCACTGTGAGTTGCTGCGCAGGTACCCCTGCCTGTTTCCACCCAGTGTGCACGTACCTACGTGTGTCTGACTGTGTCTCTGTTGTGTGCATTTTCATTTAGGCTATTTTTGTGCAAGTGGTTTGTCTGCGTGTTGTGTGGTGTCTCTCACACCGGATCAAGGTTAGCAGCACTCTGAAACCTGAGCTGATGAACTACAGAGAGCTTTAGCAAATTCGACAGCAGCTCTGTAAAAAAATCATTAAACACGCATCAGGCTGATATGACATGAGCTCAATTAAAGAAGGCTTCTTGGTGAAGTTGAGCAAAGGCCTACTGAGTGTCTACTGTATTCCAGTTAACATACTATGCTGTCGGCAGTCACAGTGCCGTCTTCATCCTTTTTAAAATGCCATTGTCTGAGTGTGTATCACATGAGCACTGAAACGTTGAGCTCCCCTACTGATATTTAGTTTTGCTGATCGTGGACAGATCTGTATGGTCATAGCAGTGTGAGGTTTCATTTGCCCGCCAAACCCGACGTTTCACTGTCTGCTGAAGTTGCAGACAATAGATGTCCGTTGAAATCTCTACTTTTCTGTACCAAAAAGGTATGCAGGATTGCATCTCTTTGTGTTTGGACTCAGGCTTGAATTAGCCTGGTTTCAACTTGGGTGTGATTGTCTATAAAGGGGTCGGCGTGAAAGACCTTTTTCTAGGCGTTAGGCAAGCATTATAACACATCAGACTCATCTTCTCTGTTGCTTGTATGGTGGTGTGACCAAAGTGGTTCTGCTGAGAGTTAACCCAACACAATATGTTGCCCAAGGCACTGAAAGCAATAGAACCGCAATGGCGTCTTTTGAATTGTCTGACGCAACACCACAATGAAATCTCTCCTTGAGAGACGGTGAAGCGAGAAGAAACTGTTCTGTCTGAGGAAGCCATCAGAGCTAATGCTGTCTACAGAGTTTAGAGGCAAGCGTCCAATGGTTTCTGACAAGGCTGGCGTTATTAAAAAAAAAAAAATTCTAGCTACTTTTATTGGAACTGTTTGGGGAAACCTGGAATCCTGTTGTTTTAAAACATCTCTCTACTCTCCACAGTGACTATTTATTCAAGCTGCTCCTGATCGGTGACTCTGGCGTCGGAAAGTCTTGTCTTCTGCTCCGATTTGCAGTAAGTGTTCTGTTAATCCGTCCATGTCTCATAGCCATTCATAAGGTGCTCGTCGTCACTCATTAGTTGTTCAAAGGCTGACCTAGTCATATTAACAATAATAATTATAGTCCTCTTAATAATAATAATAATAATGTAATATTGGACTAAAATCTGAAGGTAAGAACTGGATGCCCTGTAATGTGAAAAGGTCAAATCGATCACAGAAATAGTATTTGTATTATAGTATTAATACTCTGTGTTAAATCAACATTTTCTGGTTTACTCTCCTACTGTAGCGAATGATCCTACTTTTTGATTCCTTTTTTTTCTTCTCTAGACTGAGAATGTATGAAATGTTAAGGATTTGTACTTTGAACAGGACGTCTGCATGTTCCCACACCGACTCCTCCCCTGTCCTTTCTCCCCAGGATGACACATACACAGAAAGCTACATTAGCACAATCGGAGTGGACTTCAAAATACGAACTATAGAATTAGACGGAAAGACTATTAAACTTCAAATCGTAAGTGCTTCCCCCCCCGACCACGTCTCTATTGTCCTCTACTGTGTAAAGGGGAAGCTCCACGTTACACTAACAAGTATGTATTTCAGGATCTGGCCACATTTGGACCAAAAAAATGCCATTGTAGGCATTTTAGAACCTAACTCTAGACTGTTCACCAAATATCCAAAGGCAGAGGCCTCCTACATTATTTAGACTATCACGGTTGACTACAAAATAGTGAATTATCAGTTAGAAATACCCTTCTCTCATTTGTGTGTTTTGGTCTTATTTGTCACAGTTGAATGTGCTATGAAGCAGCATCTATTTGGCAGAGGTGTGTGTGGTGTGTGTGTGTGTTTGGCCTTCCCGTATTTGTGACGGTGACTGAGCGTCTCTGCTGTGTGTTGACACTGACAGTGGGACACGGCGGGGCAGGAGCGGTTTCGCACAATCACATCCAGCTACTATAGAGGAGCCCACGGCATCATCGTAGTCTATGACGTCACAGACCAGGTCAGTCTGCCTCTTTAGCACAGTCCACCTTTACCTTTTCACTGTGTTTGAGTTTTCTAGATTCTTTTCCACTATTGTTTATAATTGAAATTCCGGAGTGCAGGTTAACTAGTATTTTGAAAGACTAAGGCCTAGATTCAATCAGAGCAAGCATTAACCGGTGATCGCCGAAAACCGCATAGCTGAGGTTTTCGCGGTGTCAAAGGTGTAGCTGCGTTGGCGCTGTCAAATCGGTGAGCAGCTGCTCTTGATCATTGTCCCGAAGCCACATCTGTCCCACTCACGTTAGACGTTCAGAACGAGAAAGTGTAGGTTATAGAGAAATAATGATGCTCAAATAGAAAATCATTAAACAAAATAATGAGGATTTCTGTCAGCCAAATTGAGGTCTTGATTACATCACACGTTCCATTGTTTGCATTTGTAAACATGGCTGCATGGGGTTTCTCGTAATGCGACTCTATGCAGCCAATGGCAACGTCTGCTTTCGGTTTAATGCCAGGTGCCGCTTTTGGATTTGAAAGCTCTTAACGCGTTTCCACCTCCGACACCGCCAAAACAACCACTATGCGGATGTCGGCTAAAGCGGGTCTGATTGAATAGCGCCCTTTACAAATATCTTGCCCACCCTGACATGCTGGTTTTGATTCTCTTTCTTCTTCTAGGAGTCCTTCAATAATGTCAAGCAGTGGCTACAGGAAATCGACCGCTACGCCAGTGAAAACGTCAACAAGCTATTGGTAGGGAACAAGTGTGACCTGACAACAAAGAAAGTGGTGGATTACACAACAGCAAAGGTAAGGGCTTCCATCAAAGTCAATGGGTTATCAGATGGTGCAGGAGTAATGCATTTTTCTATTTAACTATTTGAAAAAGATTGTCTACATCTGTGGTTTCCAAACTGTCAAATTTGATATTTTGTTGAGGCCCCCAAACTAACCAAATGTGTCTGGACACAATCGGATCTTTGTCTGCAACCCAGTAGTAAAATAGTAATAGTGTACAGTACTGTCACGAATGCAGCAGCTCCTCTAACCCAGTCTCTCCATTCCATTCTTTGCAGGAGTTTGCAGACTCCCTGAGCATCCCGTTCTTGGAAACGAGTGCCAAGAACGCCACCAATGTGGAGCAGGCCTTCATGACCATGGCTGCTGAGATAAAGAAGAGGATGGGCCCTGGGGCTACGACCGGAGGCAACGAGAGGTCCAATGTCAAGATCGACAGTACGCCTGTCAAACCTGCCTCGGGGGGCTGCTGCTAAGAGGGAGAACCCCACCAACACCTCTACCCTCACCTCAGCAACCCCCCTCCACCTGGCCCCATTCTCCACCATGCCTCACCCACCCAGCTTAACAGTAACTGAGCGAGAGTGTGAGAGCGAAAACAAAATTAAGTTGCCTGAATTTGTACTGTAGCCATACTACCAACAAAAATGTATGGTTATCACCCTCCCTTTATGCCCTGGTAGTTGACGATTAGTAGTACTTTCCAGGCTATCTGTTAGCAGTCAGATGGTCAGCCACTCACTGGACCTCCCCTGGCCCCCTCCTGGAGTGGCTTTACCCCCCCACCCTTACCCGAACCTCATCAGAAACAATGGATTTCGTTTGAACCCCCACCCCCATCTGTGTGAAGGTTAATGAGAATAATGTGTGCGTGTCTATCTCACTGCATTCCTACTGCAGGGTTGGTCTATAGTCAAATTCAATGATGTTTTGTTATTCTGTTCCCCTCTTCTTCTAGGTTATTTTGCTGTTTGTATCAGCAAGTGTAGATCTCTGTCTCTTTTGAGGGCGTTTATTCGCCAATATGCGGTCAGCCAACTGCACAACAGTGTCTCACTGTCTCGCAAAAAAGTCTAGTGAAAAATATGTACATATACATTGTGTGTGTGCGTGTGTGTGTGTGTGTATATATGTAAGATCTGATTTGCTAGTTCTGTAGACTTCAATACATTATCGGAGTAGTCTTGACTTAATCTCTGCATTAAATTTGTCTCAACATGTCACATTTAAACTGAAAAATAAATAAATGTTGTACTTCCAGACTGTATGATACGGAAAGATCTGTCTGCGATTCTTGGTGGATATGTAGGAACATTTTGTTTTTAATAATTTTATTCTACATTTATATGGCAAATATATTGTACCAGTAACTTAGACTGTATGCAAATTGGCCATTACCTGTGGAATATCTCAGTACAGAATTGCATATATAAAACACTATGTTCTTTTTTCATAATAAAGGCAACTGAATACAGTTTTAAATGAACTCAACCATTTCTCTAGCACTGTTTACCTAGTTTGACGTGTGTTTGCTGTATGGATAGGTGTGTCTAGCTAGATTTGTGCTATAGCACAGTGCTCTGTTGTATGTCCAGATAGCATTCTGTGGTAAAGTCAAACTACAGAAGGTCAGAACAAAATTCCCATGTATCCCGAATCCCTAAGGTACACCAACTGCTAAATTCAGACACATTCTAATTATTACACTTGAGCTCTACACTGATTGTACATAAAATCAAGTGGCTATACAGTATGAGGTGTACTCAGTAGGAACAAGTAGTGTAGTTTTCACCAGGTTTTTTCTGTAAATGAGGATTACAATAGTGGGAAGAACAAAGTTTTCCATGGCGTTTAAAAGTTCTCATTCGAAGTGCACATTACCCTCATAACATTCACAATTGATTACTACAGTAACAAAGACGCTGATTAAAAACATGTTGCACATTAAAGGCTTTAGGTACAAGTACTGTATGTCTTAATGCACTTTTCATCCAGGTTTTCCATGTTCTGGCCCAAAGTGCTAACTGCTAGGCTACCTGCAGCCCTAAGGCCACTGAATGGTCCAACATCCTACATTACAAATCTACAATGATGTGTAGTGCAGACCACATTCTAATATGGAGTGATGAATAACGCTTCACCATCTGGCAGTCCGATGGATGAATCTGGCTTTGGTGGATGCCAGGAGAACACTACCTGCCCGAATGCATAGTGCCAACTGTAAAGTCTGGTGGAGGAGAAATAATGGTCTGGAGCTTTTTTTCATGGTTTAGTCTAGGTCCCTGAGTTCCAGTGAAGGGAAATCTTAACTCTACAGCATACAATGACATTCTAGACGATTCTGTGCTTCCAACTTTGTGGCAACAGTTTGGAGAAGGCCCTGTCCTGTTTCAGCATTACAATGCCCCAGTGCTCAAAGCGAGGTCCATATAGAAATGGTTTGTCGAGATCGGTGTGGAAGAATTTGACTGCCTGCACAAAGCCCTGACCTCAACCCCATCGAACACCTTTTAGATGAATCGGCACACCGATTGCGAACCAGGCCTAATCGCCCAACATCAGTATCCAACCTCACTAATGCTCTTATGGCTGAATGGAAGCAATTCCCCACAGCAATGTTCCAACATCTAGTGAAAAGCCTTCCCAGAAGAGTAGAGGCTGTTATAGCAGCAAAGGGGGGAGCAACTCCATATTAATGCCCATGATTTTGGAATGAGAGGTTCAACGAGCAGGTGTCCCCACATACTTTTGGTCGTGTTCTGTCCCTTGATTAGATAAGTATTCACCCCCCTGAGAAAATACATGTTAGAAACAGCTTTGGCAGCGATTACAGCTGTGAGTCTTTTTGTGTAAGTCTCTAAGAGATTTGCACACCTGGATGTACAAAATTTGCCCATCATTTTTTATTTTATTCTTCAAGCTCTGTCAAGTTGGTTGTTTATCATTGCTACCCTGAAACAAAATATAAATACAACATGCAAATTGATGCTCTCATGTTTCATGAGCTGAAATAAAAGATCCCAGAAATGTTCCATACGCACAAAAGCTTATTTCTCTCAAATTTTGAGCACACAGTTGTTTACATCCCTGCTAGTGTGCATTTCAATAAGCTGATGAAACAGCATGATCATTACACAGGTGCACCTTGTGCTGGGGACAAGGCCACTCTAAAATGTGCAGTTTTGTCACACAACACAATGCCACAGATGTCTCAAGTTGAGGGAGCATGTAATTGGCATGCTGACTGCAGGAATGTCCACCAGAGCTTTTGCCAGAGCATTGAATGTTAATTTCTCAAAATAATGAAATTAAAATAATGAATCAAAAGCATGACAACAGTCAAGTGGTCTCTTTCCAACACAGCAAGGTCCATTCCACTATTTTTTAACCAAGTGCAGACACTTTTTGGGCGATTTCACTTGGTTTTGAGAAACTTAGACCACCCGCAATAGACTTCCTCTTTGCATGCTCTGCATTATGGGGGCTACGAAAAAAATAAAAAATTAACATTTGGTGAAAAAAAATGTGAACCAATCCTTTAAGGCATGTCAAAGTGAAGAAGCCCCCCCCCCCCCCCATCAAGCCTGCTCCACCAATCCACACTCATTCTTCATTACTGAAAGAGAATAGGAGAAAACTGACTTCTTATGATGATAAATAATAAAACTGATAACATGTCACTAGAGGATGCTATAGAGTAATCATATCCCAATCTCTACATAACCGTAGAAACATACTATCCATGCATCGAATGGAGCCCTCACTGAGCTGTCCCCTGGACCGCCATCCTATCCGGGTCCCCTGCCTGGGTCTCCTCTCTCCCACTGGGCTCCCTGGGCTGGGTCAGTCTGTCCATGGCCGAAATAATAGAGGAGAAGAGGTGCTCTGAGTGGGTCTCCAGCGCCTTGGACTGCCTCTCAATAAGACAGAGGGTCTCTTTCAGAACTGGGGGACATAAGAAGAGGAAGAGAGAGAGGGGGGAGAGACAGGGGAAGAGATAAGAGAGAGTAGTATAGAGATGAGTATAGAAAACAGAAGAGAAATGGGAAACTGTAGTGGTACATTTCACATTCAACCCACTAAGATTCCTTCTTGTTTGCCTGTGACATGTAACAACTTGGAATAAGAGAAAGATAAGAAAACAGAGCCCCAAAACTCTTAGTCACGCATGGCCGCATTCTCCTCACACAGCATTTCCTGCTTCTGTCAGAGGAGAGGACTGTGGGTATAGAATTACGCCTGACCGCCAGAACAAATCTACAGTATGCCAGTGTTAGGTGTTGAACTGAACTATATGGGACCTGAAACAAATAGTCAATCTCACCACTGTTAGCAGACAAGAAATTCTACCCTTTGATCAAGGTAGCCTTCACACAAACAAGTAAACTAATTTGCAATTTGGAGCCCTTTAAAAACACAGGCAGCGCCCACTTCAATAGTCTCAGATGTTGTTGCTGTGTCATGCAAATCATTTTACGCTTCCGTTAGTAAAGGAGCACAAGTGTATTTCAGAATTCACAAAGGGAAATAGTGTAGGGTGGTGTGTTGGCCTCATCGCCTTCTTTCGGTTAAAACACACCCTTTACTAAGAAGAAGTCTGGACTGACAGGCTGATCCGCTTGAGTTGAGAGCAGGATCATTCCTGTGTGAAGGCAGCCTAATTTCTAAACCTGTCCTAATTATCAGGTGGTGGGTGACACCTTAGATACAGTAGCTATAAATTAAGTAGCTGCAGGCAAAGAGTAACTTGTCAGTGATGGAAGGGTCACCGGGAGAAGTGGAGGTCAAACAACCCAGGAGAAGCTCTCCAGTTTGCAGAACAGAGGTGGTCAGGGGCTGGTGGGCGTTTACTTCTCTCTGAAACCTCTGTGGAGGGAGAAAGGGAGGGGGAAGGAGAGAGTGAGATGGGGTGAAGAAGACAAAGGGAAAAACAGAGGGAGTGGGGAGAAAGAGGCATATAGAAATATTAAGAGAGAGAGAGATAGAGAGAAGGGGGCAGAGTGGGTTGATTAATTCATTTTCCCAAGATATAAAGCTGAGAAGACGCATAGTGTACACCCGAAGAATTAAACATAGAATTGATTTATATGACCATTTAAAGTATCTGTGTATGTGCACCACTGACTTTATAATCCGCCAGGGATGACTTGACACTCTTGATGTCCACAGTGGGCGGCTCCAGCACCGCCATCCTCTCCACCACCGTGTACAGCCATTGGATGAGCTCCTCCAGGTTAGAACAGAAGGTCTGATGGGTAAACAGGTCGTAAGTCACAGAATAAATATCAAATTGCCCCACAACAGCTTGTTTGTGGATTTGAATATAGTAGTATTTAAAGGTGCTACACATAGGATTTGTGTTGTTGTTGAATTTGTGCATTGTAATTTCTGAAAATGTCCATAATATATCTGTAGTAATAGTGGAATGATAGTGTTTCACAGTATTACTTACCCGCCAGTGTTGTGATTGGCTGTGATATTCGCCAATTGATTTCTCCCGCCGGAGCGGCAGCTGTTGTGACTTTGTGGCTGTGCTTCAGTTTGTTTTAGTTTATGTGAGAAAACAAGTACTGAATAGTGTAGGGAATCATTGTATCATCTAAATCGCCGATAAATATATTTCCAGCAACAAAAAATATTGTTTTTACGGTTGTTTGAAGCTGGTGAACAAAAACCGAAAGTAAGAATATTTTTTCGTATTGAAAAGATGTTTCACGGTGATTTAGATGGTACAATGACTCCCTACGCTATCCAGCGCTAGTTTTCTCATATAAACTGAAATTGTTCGAACAGTGTAGAATTTTTGCAAATATCACAGCCAATCACAGTAATACTGTGAAACGCCATCATTCCGCTATTAGCGCCAGATACACTGAGTGTACAAAACATTAGGAACACCTGCTCTTTCCATGACATAGACTGACCAGGTGAATCCAGGTGAAAGCTATAATTCTTTATTGATGTCACCTATTAAATCCACTTCAATCAGTATAGATGAAGAGGAGAAGACAGGTTAAAGAAGGATTTTTAAGCCTTGAGGCAATTGAGACATGGATTGTGTATGTGGCAAGACAAAAGATTTAAGTGCCTTTAAACGGGGTATGGTAGTAGGTGCCAGGCGCACCGGTTTGTGTCAAGAATTGTAACGCTGTTGGGTTTTTCATGCTCAACAGTTTCCCGTGTGTATCAAGAATGGTCCACCACCCAAAGGAAATCCAGCCAACTGTGGAATGCTTTCGACACCTTGTAGAGTCCATGCCCCGACAAATTGAGGCTGTTCTGAGAGCAAAAAGGAGATGCAACTCAATATTAAGAAGGTGTTCCTAATGTTTTATACACTCAATGTATTATGGAAATTTTCTGAAATGACAAAATTGTCAATGAAAAAGAAAAATATATATACCCTGTGTGTAGCACCTTTAAGAGAGATGTACCAATGTACTGTACATGTATTATGCAATATACCATTATCAACACCTTGCACTGATTGTGTAATGGGTATTGTATTTCATTGTGCCGTGTATCATATTGCATTACGCTGCATTGTATTGGTGGAAGTGGCATATGCTTGTTATTATATTCCACAAAATACAGTGATCATCTTACAGTAGCTCTCTGTCCTAACCTGGATGTGCTGCATGAGGGACTCCCTTTGCACCTGCTCCCCCTGGCTCCCCGTCTGGAACTCAGGCAGGGTTAGTCCACTCAGCTGGTCCACCATGCCCGCCGCCTCCCTCAGACTGGCCCTTCTCACTCCCCTGCCTACTACCCCAGCCTCCATCCTAAAACCAGAGCCTCTGGCTGCCTGGAAGGACTCCCCACAATGGATCGCTTCAGAGGCGGAAAGTATTTGAAGTCAAACACGTGCTAAATTAAAAACTATTACAAATACTATAAAATACCATAAAATAATAGAGCCTACTAAAATGCTGCCACCAACACATACCTTTATTGAAGTATTGAAGTGCTTCAGAAATGGACACTTCCTCTTCCTCTTTCTCCTTCTCATCCTCCCTTTCTTCCTCCTTATTCTGCTCCTGTTCTTCTCTCTCCTCCTCTGCCTCCTGTTTCTCTGCCATGGTCATGCAGGACTGGACGGAGGTGTTCCCCCTCTCCAGGGAGTCCCAATTGGCTGTGACAGACTGGCTGAGTTGGGCCGTCACCTCCCTGACCTGCTGGGACAAACCCTGGAGCTCCTCCAACTGCTCCGGGAGAGGCCAGAACTCCTCGTCCCAATCCCACTCTCCGAGGTATCCTGGCCGGGGAAGGATACTGGTTGTGCGGATGAACGTGGTGGAAGAGGAAGAGGAGCTGCCATGTTGGTGGTAGTGACCTCCCCCGCTACGATGTGAATGGTTCAGACCACCACCACTTCCACTATAGTCCAGACTCTCTACTGATAGACCAATAGGGTCCGCAGAGAAGAAGGGGCTAGTGGAGAGGCGACCATCAGAGGACTTGGAGTGTGAGAACCCACGCAGCTCAGATGACCTCTGACCTATACCCAGCATCCCCATCTCCCTGGCCCTACTAGTGCCCACCCCTGCCGTGACACTTAGGGAAAAGTCCAAAGCTGATAGGCTGATGGAGCTGCAGAGGCGGTTCAGTTCTATCCCCGAATCCAGGAGGCCTGGGTCTGTCTGGATGAGAGACCCACCCCCGAGCTCAGAGGTATCCCATCCACCCACCACCCTACCTGGCCTCAGGGGGTAGGTGTAGTCCAGGAGGGTCTGATACTCCTTATCAGGGTCCCAGCTCGAAGAGTGTCGGTCTGGGGAGTGGGGCAGGGAGCTGGAAATGGTACAGGGCCAGCAGTTGGCCTGGTGGGGGGACATGGTGTAGAGCGCAGGGTTGGAGCGACCCTTGGAGTCGCCCACTGAAGGGCCTACGTTTAGATACGTTTCCCCTCCCCCTTCACGTGATTGATAAACTTCACCTGCAACCATTCTCAGCTCTGTCCGTCTCTGTCTGGAGGGGTGCAAATGGGGGATGTAGGAAGGCGAGAGGGAGGATAGCAGAGTGGAGGTCCACTTGGGTCTGAGTGGAGTAGAGAAGCTATGGACCTCCATGGGTCGGCTGGAGAGGCTGTGTCGGCCGGGCCTGCTGCCCATGTATAATGACCTGAAGGTGGGTTCTTCGTGTGACAGCCTGGTCCTGAGGTCTGACACCCCCAGGGAGGTGTTGAGGTCCTCTTTGGAAGCTGAGCAGGGTGAGATGTCAGCCTGAGAGGGGTTGAGGTTGTCTGGGGACACCTGTTCAGCCCGTCTGACCTGGAAGTCAAACACTCTATTATGATGGTCTGCTTCATTACTGCTACCTTCCCACTGTCGCTCCTATGGTGAGGGATAGAGTAGGAGTAGGTACAGCTAACATACACTGTAGTATTCCTTGTTATTATTTCTATAGTAGAAGTAGAATTAGTTTCAAAGCAACAAAAAAAATCAGGTCATCTAAATTTAACATGTGTTCTTTATACTTCTCAGAAGTCATACAATTGTAGCAGTCAATGCATTTGTTACAAAGCATATACACTCCCCTCTCACGTTTTCTGGGTGCTCCTGTAGGTATGATTTCTTTAGGATGGAGGTCTGCTGCTCTGTGGTGGTGACCACCGGTGTCCTTATAGAGTACTGCCTCCTGTCACTCATATAACCGGAGGTGGGTGCCATGGTAGCATTCTTCCTGGAACCACCGCTGTCCCCTTTCCTCCTCTCCTCGTCTCCTCGTCTCCTCCTCTCCTCGTCTTTGTCTTTGGAATGTTGGGTTGTTGTTCTGCCTGTCCCACTCCTCTGGATAAACTCTGGAATCCGGGTCTTCTGTCGCCCACTGCAGCCCTTGGACCCCATCGGAGAGACGTATGCTGGGAAGGCCCTGTCAACTCCCAGCTCCATGGTTACAAGGAAAGGCCCAGAGATGCGTCATGTGTCCAAGGCAACCGCTGAAATTGACAGCAATTTTTTTTTACATTTCAGTCTGTAAACAGTTGTTGCGATGTAAAACAAAGACTGGTTGCATAGTCAGGGTTGGCAGCACAGATACGTATGAGGGCGCATATTGGGTCCATGTGAGTGGAATGATATCATATGTTTGCTCCTGGCTGCCTGACTCGCCTCACTGATCTCATTAAGTATGCATGCTCAGGCTTGCCTTGCCAGTGTTCGCTGGACCAGGAGAAAGAATACTGCCCTTTGTCCACTTCTGCAGTAACGTAGCTACAACCAGACAGACCAACCATATAAACACACAAACATTTAGCATCCATCCAGCTAGATCCGCCTGACAAGTCACGCTGATAAGGTAATGTAAACCACCATATTAGGGTAACGTGCAGTAACAAGTGGTTTATTTATAGTAAGGCTCCTCTAATGGTATATACACTAAAAGACCAAAAGTATGTGGACACCTGCTCGTCGAACATCTCATTCCAAAATAATGGGCATTAATATGGAGTTTGTCCCCCCCTTTGCTGCTATATCAGCCTCCACTTTTCTAGGAAGGCTTTCCACTAGATGTTGGAACATTGCTGCATGGACTTGCTTCCATTCAGCCACAAAATAATTAGTGAGGTTGGGCACTGATGTTGGGCGATTAGGCCTGGCTCGCAGTCGGCGTTCCAATTCATCCCACCAAACCATTTCTGAATGGACCTCGCTTTGTGCAAGGGGGCATTGTCATGCTGGAACAGGAAAGGGCCTTCCCCAAACTGTTGCCCATAAAGTTGGAAGCACAGAATTGTCTAGAATGTCATTGTATGCTAAACGTTTTAAGATTTCCCTTCACTGGAACTAAGGGGCCTAGCCTGAACCATGAAAAACAGACCCAGACCATTATTCCTTCTTCACCAAACTTTACAGTTGGCTCTATGCATTCGAGCAGGTAGTGTTCTCCTGGCACCCGCCAAACCCAGATTCGTCCATCGGACTGCCATTCTTTGATGAACTGACTTGTTGTAAAAGTGGCATCCTATGACAGTGCCTCGTTGAAAGTCACTGAGCTCTTCAGTAAGGCCATTCTACTGCCAATGTTTGTCTATGGAGATTGCATGGCCGTGTGCTCGATTTTATAAACCTGCCAGTAACGGGTGTGGCTGAAATAACTGAATCGACTCATTTGAATGGGTGTCCACATACTTTTGTATGTATGTACAGTGCATTCGGAAAATATTCAGACCCCTCTACTTTTTACACATTTTGTTACGTTACAGTCTTATTTTAAAATGGATTAAATAAATGTTTTTCCTCATCAATCTACACGCAATACCCATACTGACAAAGTGAAAACAAGTTTTTTGAAATCTTTGCAAATGTATTAAATATAAAAAACAAATATTCAGACCATTTGCTATGAGACTCGAAATTGAGCTCAGGTGCAACCTGTTTCCATTTATCATCCTTGATCATCCAATCAAGTTTTTACAACTTGATTGGAGTTCACCTGTGATAAATTCAATTGATTGGACATGATATGGAAAGGCACACACCTGTCTATATAAGGTCCCACAGTTTACAGTGCATGTCAGAGCAAAAACCAAGCCATGATTGTGTTGAGGCACAGATCTGGGGAAGGGTACCAAAAAAGGTCCCCAAGAACACAGAGGCCTCCATCCTTCTTAAGTGGAAGAAGTTTGGAACCACCAAGACTCTTCCTAGAGCTGGCCGCCGGCCAAAATGAGCAATCGGGGGAGAAGGGCCTTAGTCAGGGAGATGACCAAGAACCCGATGGTCACTCTGACAGAGCTCCAGAGTTCCTCTGTGGAGATGTGAGAACCTTCCAGAAAGACAATCATCTCTGCAGCACTCCACCAATCAGGCCTTTAAGGTAGAGTGGCCAGACGGAAGCCACTCCTTAATAAAATGCACATGACAGCCCGCTTGGATTTAGCCAAAAGGCACCTAAAGAACTCTCAGACCATGATAAACAAGATTCTCTGGTCTGATTAAACCAAGATTGAACCCTTTGGCCTGAATGCCAATCGTCACGTCTGGAGGAAACCTAGCACCATCCCTAAGGTGAAGCATGGTGGTGGCAGCATCATGCTGTGGGGATGTTTTTCAGCAGCAGGGACTAGGAGACTAGTCAGGATTGAGGGAAAGATGAACGTAGCAAAGTACAGAGAGATCCTTGATGAAAACCTGCTCCAGAGCGCTCAGGACCTCAGACTGGGGCGAAGGTTTACCTTCCAACAGGACAACAACCCTATGCACACAGCCAAGACAATGCAGGAGTAGATTCAGGACAAGTCTCTGAATGTCCTTGAATGACCCAGCCAGAGCCCGGACTTGAATCCGATTGAACATCTCTGGAGAGACCTGAAAATAGCTGTGCAGCGACGCACCCCATCCAACCTGACAGAGCTTGAGAGGATCTGCAGAGTAGAATGGGATTAACTCCCCAAATACAGGTGTGCCAAGCTTGTAGTGTCATACCCAAGAAGACTCAAGGCTTTAATCACTGTCAAAGGTTCTTCAACAAAGTACTGAGTAAAGGGTGTGAATACTTAAGTAAATGGGATATTTCCATTTTTTTAAATATACATTTGAAAACATTTCCAAAAAACAGTTTTTGCTTTGTCATTGTGGGGTATTGTGCGTAGATTGATGAGAGGGGAACAAACTATTAAATCCATTTTAGAACAAAGCAGTAACGTAACGAAATGTGGAAAAAGTCAAGGGGTCTGAATACTTTCCGAATGCACTGTATGTATATAAAGTTAATAGATCAAACTTCAAAATATTAGATAAATTTACCTCAAAATTGTTTTGTTAAAGTGGCTTAAAAAATGTAATTGACAGACAACATTTATAACTGAGCAAGAGTAGTGGCAGCAAGGAAAATTGGTGACCAGTAGCGTTGCGTGGATGGAATCACAAGGGAAGCCAAAACAAAAAGACATATTACAACCTATGTGTTGTGATAATTGCATTGTTTGCCCTATAACCTGTTAGTTCATACGCCTTGCCACCGTGATATATGGGCATAGGGCCGAGACAATACGAAAACACAATGGCAGAATAAATTCAACCATAACCTTTGTTTCATCACAAAACCGGAGAGCAACCTCTGTCCGGTGAAGTCCACAAAGCATATCGCATGTAACAAACAGTTACATGACCTACAACATGGTCAAGTAAGTTAAGTTTCCCAAATTTTCGGACGACTTAACTATTGATTTAGAACCACAGAGTTACCACAAGTCGCAAAGTAAACAGGAGCTACTTCCACTATTCTAGCACCATTTCAACTTCAATATTTCAACATCATTAAATCACCTACTGTATGCTTCGACAAATACAGCGACAACTAAAAAGATACCAAAAACAATTTAGTCCAATCAATGTAAGCTAAATATATTGTGGCTGTCCATGGTACGGATTTCTGTGTGTGTGTGTGTGCGTGCAAGTAGAAAGCACATGTTGACTCACCCTACTTAGAGAGAAATGCCAATACCATCATCCTCTCTTTCATGTTGACGAAACGTTCTATGACTGTAATAGAGTACACGTCATTGAAAATAAGAATTTGTTCTTAACTGACTTGTCTAGTTAAATAAATAGAAAGGGCCTTATGAATTTATTTAAATTGACTGATTTCCGAATATGAATTATAGAAATGTTGCGTTAATATTAATAGGAAAGTTACTTTCCTGCATAACCTTTCTGAACAACCCATCCCGGATCCGGGATAATTGTCATCAGCATAGCATAGCGCCACAGTCAAATAATATTACAAAAAATATTTATAATCATGCAATCACAAGTGAAATATACCAAAACACAGCTTAGCTTGTTGTTAATCCACCTATGGTGTCAGAGTTTGGAAATATATTTTACAGCGAAAGAAATCCAAGCTTTTGTGAGTGTAGTTCTCAATGCTACAGCAGCTAACCCCAAATTACCATAGTCACGAAATCGTGAAAAACAATAAAATTCATCGCTTACCTTAGATAATCTTCAGACGTTTCCACTCACGAGACTCCCAGTTACACAACAAATCTTCTTTTTGTTCGATAAATATTACTTTTATCACAAAAAAACGCCATTTGGGTTGTAGAAAAAAGCGACAGCCTCATTCAGGTCCTGAAAGGAAGACGGAAATTTCCAAACGTATCAGATTAAAAAATATTCCTAAAAATATTTATAATCATGCAATCACAAGTGAAATATACCAAAAACACAGTTTAGGTTGTTGTTAATCCACCTATCGTGTCATATTTTGAAAATATATTTTACAGCGAAAGAAATCCAAGCTTTTGTGAGTGTAGCTTTCTATGCTACATTAGCTTAGCCTTATAGTAGCTTGGTTAGCTTGGTCACGAAAGTAAGAAAAGCAATCAAATGAATCGCTTACCTTTGATAATCTTCGGGTGGTTCCACTCACGAGACTCCCAGTTACACAACAAATGTTCTTTTTGTTCGATAAATATTACTTTTATATCCAAATACCTCCGTTCGTTTGGTGCGTTATGCTCCGAAATCCACCGGAAAGAGCGGTCACGAAAACGCATACGAAAATGCCAAATAATATCCATAATGTCCACAGAAACATGTCAAACGTTTTTTATAACCAATCCTCAGGATGTTTTTCAAATATATATTCGATAATATATCAACCGGGAGTGTTGGTTTTTCATTAGGAAACAATGGCCCCCTTTCTCTGTTGCGCACAACTCACTCTGAGAGCCCCCACCTATCCACTTACGCAATGTAATCTTTCACGCTCATTTTTCAAAATAAAAGCCTGAAACTTTGTCTAATGACTGTTGACACCTTAGGGAAGCCATATAAAAAGGAATCTGGTTGATATCCCTTTAAATGCACGTTAGGCATGCATAAGAACAGAGAGGTTTCAAAAAAGAGGCACTTCCTGATTGGATTTTTCTCCGGTTTTTGCCTGCAATATCAGTTCTGTTAAACTCACAGACAATATTAAGACAGTTTTGGAAACTTTAGAGTGTTTTCTATCCTAATCTGACAATTATATGCATATTCTAGTTTCGGGGGCTGAGAAATAGGCAGTTTCAAATGGGTACGTTTTTTAGCCAAAAACGAAAA
The DNA here is from genome assembly GCF_045679555.1 of Salvelinus alpinus. NCBI lineage: Eukaryota > Metazoa > Chordata > Actinopteri > Salmoniformes > Salmonidae > Salvelinus > Salvelinus alpinus. The sequence goes on from NC_092088.1 coordinate 45,021,118, forward strand.
TACTGCCCCCTAGCCTTAAGAAGGTTTTAAGTAGGAAAAAGCAGGAAATGCCAATTAGACTGGTTTTGGATTTCTCCTAGACCAAGATGATTATGGAACTGACGGTTTATGACATAGCCCCTCTACCCTCTAGTAATTTAATAGGATCTCTATGGCGTTGTCAATCAAAGCCTACTACAGCAGAGTAGGCTTTGTTAGAGATCCTAACAAAGACTATTACCTTTATGCCTACACGATTTGAAATATCCTACTGTATTATGTCTGAATACAAACAAATACACATCAATTTAATCAATGTTAATTTCATACCTCTCTGTTGAAGCTGATCAAATCATTTCGGTCCCCAGTGCTTCTTTGTTACTTTCGTTTGAGGGAGAACAGTTGTGGATACTGGCGCTTAGCAACAACTTGTTTGCCTTTAATCACACATGGCAGAGCAATGCACAGTGAATAACTGATATTGTTGTTAAAGAGCCAATGAGTCTTCTTGCCAGACATTTCTGGGAACAGGACTAGTTTTCTTGTATATATTTATCTTAAGAGAGCCTAACTTTCAGAGGTATGCAGGTAATTTGACACCTCAACATTACATTTACATTACATTTAAGTCATTTAGCAGACGCTCTTATCCAGAGCGACTTACAAATTGGAAAGTTCATACATGGTCCCCCCGTGGGGAATGAACCCACAACCCTGGCGTTGCAAGCGCCATGCTCTACCAACTGAGCCACACGGGACCACACTAACACTAACTAGGGTTGTGCACTGTGACACTGTATTATAGTATGGCCTTAATACGCACATTTAGTTAAGAGCATAGTTTTAAGACAATGATACAGAAGCTTTGCTCTGTGAGAAAACCCTCTAATGTTTTAGGATGCTGACTACGCTTCTGACAGGCAATGTTTTTTTAGGGGTCTGAAAAAGTACACAGATCTCACTGGGCACCAAAGGTAAGCCCAGTGATTCCAAACAAATGAACAAAACAAAGCAGCGATCCTGGGTGAATAAAGCTTGCTCACTGTCCAAAATGGTCCCCGTTATAGACATCTATTTCTTGGTTAGTTTGGCCTACATTTCCTAATCTTGTTTGTAAAGAAAGCTCTTAATTGTCAATCTAATGTGTCAAATAAATTTCCTAAGAGCCTTCCAGGTCTTTCAAAAATCCCATCTTTGTGTGAAAAACAAACAACTATGGTTGCCAGGCTGAAACAAAATAGCCTAGAGTTTACAATAATTTATGCTTCCTAATATTTTAACTGTGATTCGCTACGTAGGTCCTAGTAACTTTAAATGATTGCATGGGTCTACACAAAGTACAAGTCAAAGACCAGTCAATTGAGAAATAAAAAAATTACCAGTGCAGGGCTTGGGGGGTGGAGGGGGGTCCGTGTACATTTAGTTAAGATTTCTGACTCCAAACTGAGAATGGAAAAAAATGGAAAACGGTAAATGTTCTGTTTTTCGTTTCTGAATTTGAAAAAGAAAAATCGGAAATCGACTTGTTTTCTCATTTATTGCGTCAAAATTGGACATGGAATAACAGAAAACAAATAAAATGCATTCAATTTTTGATTGTAGTTTTTGTTCACACATGGAAGTACATGCCTCCTCGTAGAATATTCACGGGGCTTAGGGGGGGTGTTTACAGCCTAGGTTGGCAGCACAAAGAAAGGATTAGACTGTGTGAGTGTGACAGGAATATAAAAATACTCATGCTTGCTAAAATGCATGACTTATTATGAAATTAGCATGCCAATAGAAAAGCTCAACAAATGAACAAAGTTGGCTTGCACTAGCTGACTATTGACTAGCTAGCAGGCTAGTTAAGTTAGTCCCACAACCTGCTACAAGATTAAGGTGGCTTCTGTAGTTTATAATTTCCACTTTAAAATGTCAGACTTGATTTGTCCTAACTAAAAACACATCAACCTTCTCAAAAATGTCAATTAATTACAAACCACACAATAATTAACATTTTCTATTGCTGCAGGATTATTTTCCTGCTTTGAGAAAATTGTAAACATTATGACCCTACATCTGTACATACACCCTGTGGGGAGGGGGAGGGGGGGTTGATGATCAATGATACGGAACCAGTCTAATATTGCTTGGTTAATGATACCCCCCTCACACACAATCTTCCTCTTTCTCTCACTCACACACCGACAGGACCATTCATACAGTTCAGTCCTATGGACGATGCTCTCAATGTCCTGCACTACTCTTCCTACAACAACCCAATGAGAAGCAATAAACCTGGCCCCATGACTGTACATTAAGTGTGCGTAACTCTCTAACCCTGCTGTACCTACTGTGCTGAGATCCTACCAGGTGGCGTGGCGAGAATCTGTCTCCGCACCACGTGCTCTCACCACTGGTGTCCCCCAGGGCTCTGTTCTAGGCCCTCTCCTATTCTCGCTATACACCAAGTCACTTGGCTCTGTCATATCCTCACATGGTCTCTCCTATTATTGCTATGCAGACGACACACAATTAATCTTCTCCTTTCCCCCTTCTGATAACCAGGTGGCGAATCGCATCTCTGCATGTCTGGCAGACATATCAGTGTGGATGACGGATCACCACCTCAAGCTGAACCTCGGCAAGACGGAGCTGCTCTTCCTCCCGGGGAAGGACTGCCCGTTCCCCAATCTCGCCATCACGGTTGACAACTCCATTGTGTCCTCCTCCCAGAGTGCTAAGAACCTTGGCGTGATCCTGGACAACACGCTGTCGTTCTCAACTAACATCAAGGCGGTGACCCGTTCCTGTAGGTTCATGCTCTACAACATTCGCAGAGTACGACCCTGCCTCACACAGGAAGCGGCGCAGGTCCTAATCCAGGCACTTGTCATCTCCCGTCTGGACTACTGCAACTCGCTGTTGGCTGGGCTCCCTGCCTGTGCCATTAAACCCCTACAACTCATCCAGAACGCCGCAGCCCGTCTGGTGTTTAACCTTCCCAAGTTCTCTCACGTCACCCCGCTCCTCCGCTCTCTCCACTGGCTTCCAGTTGAAGCTCGCATCCGCTACAAGACCATGGTGCTTGCCTACGGAGCTGTGAGGGGAACGGCACCTCCGTACCTTCAGGCTCTGATCAGGCCCTACACCCAAACAAGGGCACTGCGTTCATCCACCTCTGGCCTGCTCGCCTCCCTACCTCTGAGGAAGTACAGCTCCCGCTCAGCCCAGTCAAAACTGTTCGCTGCTCTGGCACCCCAATGGTGGAACAAACTCCCCCACGACGCCAGGTCAGCGGAGTCAATCACCACCTTCCGGAAACACCTGAAACACCACCTCTTTAAGGAATACCTAGGATAGGATAAAGTAATCCTTCTAACCCCCCCCCCCCCCCCCTTAAAAGAGTTAGATGCACTATTGTAAAGTGGTTGTTCCACTGGATATCATAAGGTGAATGCACCAACTTGTAAGTCGCTCTGGATAAGAGCGTCTGCTAAATGACTTAAATGTAAATGTAAATGAGATAATATGACTCTAGAACAGTTTTACACTATTTTAAATGGAATGCTCAACAGTGATTATCTCTCTCTCTCAATTCAATTCAAAAGAGGCTTTATTGGCATGGGGATCATATGTTAACATTGTTTATTCCACCTGCTTTGGCAATCACAAATGAACAGTTAACTCTCTCCCTTCTGTCGCTTGACAATCTTTACAGTTCATTCACAGATGGTATGGTATGTAGGCTGGTTGACGCCACCTGCAGGCCTGTTTGAGGGACAACAGAACAGAACATATCAGAATTCTTGGACTTCAGCTGAGACCCTCCTCTCCTTCCCAGTCCTTCAAGGAAAGACCCTTCTTTACACTTCCTTTAAGGCACGATGCTCTCAGTGTGTCTCTCCATTTCTCTCATGTCGTGTAGTATTCTCTCGCTCTCTCTCCAGGATACATTAGGGACAGTTGTTTTGTTGTTGGCACCAACATCATTGCCAAGCAGTTGACTTGGCAAAGTTCAAGTGTCATACAAAGTGGGTAATGTTGAGCCCCCAAATCCTGTCTGTCACTGAATCAATGACATATCTTAAACATATACAGTTGAAGGTGTGGTCTGTACCTTGTGAATATTCCCTTTTGATTGCACAAATATTCCCATTTGTTCTCTCAGCTTTAAAATAAAGATGTTTTTCGAAATTACTGCCACAGGCATATGTTAAATAGTCAGGCACTCGCACATTGGAAAAGAGTGGAGGGGGTCAGAGAATTAAGAGGCAAAGGCCTGAGGCTATAGCCCACTAACAAATGACCGGCCTGGCCTGAGTATTTAACATACGGTATATGTCTATGGCAGTCATTCTGAAAAACATAGTTATATTTTATAGCAGAGAGAACAAATGGGAATATTTCTGCAATCAAAAGGGAATATTCACAAGGTACAAACCACACCAACTGAATATGTTTAAGATATTGAATGGAGTAAGTGACAGACAGAAGTAGGGGGCTCAACATTACCCACTCGGTATGACACTTGAACTTTGCATGTCACATGTGTTACGTGGCTGGATCACAAACAGACATATCTAGTATACATAAAAGCAACGTTCAGGGAATTTTATTAATTTTGACATTTGCTCAGTACTTGAAGGGTGAATAGAAAAACTTGCACAGACCTCTTTGAAGGTGCTAGCACATTACTGCCATCTAGTGGATGAAATTGTTTACAACACGGGGGTTAATTCTGTAAATACACTACAATTCAGCCATATGAGACTTGACACAGGATTATTAATGCTAACTTCAACCCATATCAGATATAATAATATTGGATACCTTATTGTACATACATTACCAACACATACATGAGCATAATAATACAGCCTGTCACATTTAACACTTCATCCAAAGTGCTTTACCGTAAAATTTTAAAACAGGCTTAAGAAAAAGAAATGCTTGCTGAAGTGGATTGCTGCATTTGGTTAGTAGTGAATAGATGTGTAAAGACCAGGGTTGGGTAGGTTACTTTCTAAGTGTAATCCGTTACAGTTACTAGTTGCCTGTCACAAAATTGTAATCAGTAATGAAAAAAAAGCCCCACTTGCATTCCATAGGCTTGGATTCACACTGTGCAGCTGTTGCAAGAGCACATTTTTCACTGTCTGTCCACTGGTTTCAAAAACAATGATTGATAGGCAGCTTAAACTTCTTGAATTCAACCATTATTGGGTTCAAATACACATTTCGATTTGTGAACAGCAATCCACAACAACCACAATCCGTAAGGCGCAAATAGCTAGATGAGAGAGCAGCAGTGTGATTCACATCAATGCACTATGTGGATATCAATAACAAGTGATATCCGTATCACCGTAGACTAAACCATTGCTGTCCTCCTTAATCCGTTACTCCCCAACCCTGGTAAAGACAAAGTAATATCATAAAATATAATTCTGTAAAATATTATTATTATTCATATTTTACCACAGACCTTAATATAAAATATTTGATTTTATATCACAGATAAAATGCAGCAATTACATTTCCTTTTATTACTTATAAAGAGAAGGATGGGAGGTAGGGGGATTGGGAGTTTCTTCAACCAAACCCATCTACACCCATCAATCCGCTTGTCCCACACCCATATCCCTCCATACAAGTGCCAACTGTCAACTTTCACTAAAAACCACACTTGAAGCAAATATAAACATGAAATTAAACCGATTTAATCAAAGAGCAGTTGAACAAGAGTGAGACAAGTTTAGCAAGAGGGGGATACAGTAGACTTGGCAGCCTGGCAGCATGAGATTGGTGCCAACATCAAAACAACTTCCCCTCATGTATCCTTGATAGAAAGAAAGAGAGAGCGAGATAAGTCACATTGTCTCAGCACAGTAGATTACAGCAGGGTTAGAGATATGCAGACGTACAGTTATGGTGCCAGGATTATTATTTCTTATTAGGGTGCTGTAGGAGGCAGTGAATCAGGACCTTTAGAGCCTCATTTCCACTGGCTAGGGCCGAGTGACTGAACTGTGTGAATGGTCCTGTCGTGTGTGTGTGTGTGTGTGTGTGTGAATAAGTAACCAAATAATATTAGACTGGTTCTGTATCATTGATCATCAACCCCCCCACAGCGGGTATGCACAGATGTAGGATCTTAATTTGATAATTTTCTCACAGCAGGAAAAGAATCCTCCAGCAACAGAAAATGTGAATTATGCAGATTATAATTCATTAACAGGCAGATCAAATTAAGATCCTACACCTGTATACATTCAGAGAAGCAGCCTAATTCCTGCAGCAATGAGCAATTATTACTCAGTCAATAAACACCATCAAGCGACAAAAGATCTAGCTAAGTTAGCTACAGAAAGTCATTAAGAAATCTGACCTTTCTGCAGCAGGTAGCTCTGGCCGGGAAGCTTCATCTTGTAACAGGTTGAGGGACTAACTTACTTCCACTAGCTAGCATGACTATAAACCAATAGCCAGCGCTAGCCAACTTTGTTCAGTTGTTGTTGAGTTTGTTATATTGATATGCTAAGTTCTGCATCTTAGCTAATAGTATTTTCTTTCTTCCTGTCACACTCACACAATCTAATCCTTTCTTTGTGCTGCCAACCTTGGCTGTAAACACCCCCTAAACCCCCTGAATAATCTGAGCGTGTGTGTACTTCCCGAGTATGAACAAAACAAAAAAAGAAAATTGAATAAATGTTTGTTTTACGTTATTCCATATCCAATTTTGACAATAAATTAGGATACAAGTAAATTTTCCGATTTTACAATTCAGAAATAAAAAAACGAAAATAATGTGATTTCCGTTTTCCATTCTGTGGTTTGACTCGGAAATCAAAATAACGAAACGTAAACAGACCGTGACAGCACATTCACAAGAATTATCAATGTAGACTACAGACTTGCTCTATGTACAGTACCAGAGGCTACTTTATTTCAAGTATCCAATTTCTATATTGAACCAGTTCTAAAATGACATTATGAAACACCTGCTCTCAGCCCTAGCCATTTAACAAAGGTCTTCACTCCAGGAGAGGCTCAAACAGAACATACCTTTTTCTTTAGCGCGTGGCTGTTGGATGAATGTATGCCAACTAAAAAAAATGCAATGGACGCATCCTTACAGCAACATTTGTTTCACTACATTCCTTATTGTAACAAAGATACAACCAGATATGCTGTATATAATGACGAGATGGTCTTATTTCCACCAGAACAATGGGAGTCGTCCCAAAGGCGTAAGGCAGGCGATCTGCTTACTCTCAACCAATGAGATGAGCTCCCAGACTGTAGCTAACACTAACCTCTAACATATCTAGGAATGTTTGAAAAACAGGTGGTGCTGAATCCAGACGTAACCCTTTTCTCTCCAATATTCTGAGATATTTGGATAAAATTTTCATGATCTATACAGGCACCCAGGAAGAACTTTTGGAATGCCATGCTTATCTTAACTCTGAATGAACACCTTCATTTCACCATTAACTTTGACCTATCACAAATCAATGTTCTTGATGTGATGGTTATTAAGGACAAAACTTCCCTCTCTACAGATCTCTATAGGAAACCTACGGACAGAAATACCCTCCTTAAAGGTGTCAGCTTTCATCCACGTCCACTTATTAAAAGTCTCCCTATAAGTCAATTCAGTCACATCAGAAGAATATGCAGCTTTGATGCTTCTTATCAGAAACAGACCATGAACCTCACACAAAGGTTTAAGGAAAGGGGATACAAAGACAATTGGGAAAAGCATGCCAATGATCATTTTGAAGGACTAACAGTTGGAAAGCCTTCACCCAAAACTCACCATTGGGGAAGGCATTTAAGGACGCCATCAGGAAGCACTGGTACATTATTGATACTGACCCACAATTGAAACCCATTTTTAAATATCGCCCAGGGTTTAACAAAATGGCCTACAAAAGTTAGAGATATTCTCGGTCAGAGAACCGTTACTACTTACAATGGGCCAGCCTGGTATAGGTGGTGTCATGCTCTTGTGAATTTTGGGTAGAGCTTATGACAGGTGTCACACGTGTGGTTGGGCAGTCAACATTCATATACTGTCTTTGTAAAATCCCCTTCATCCCCAAATTTTGACAATTCATTATGGATCCCAGAACATTTCCATACTCACAAAAAGCTTACTTCTCTCAAATGTTGTGCAGTCAAGTGAAATCCATAGATCACAGCCCAATTCATTTATTTAAATTGACCGATTTCCTTCAATTAACTCTAACTCAGTCAAATCTTTTAAATTGTTGCGTTTGTATTTTTGTTCAGTACATGTTACAGGGTAAGGGCGTGCCAGTCAGACAAGACGTAGAAGAGCCGCTCAGGTCAGGATGTCAGGTGGTTGCCTGTTGAGTGTCGCTGAGCAGGAGCGCTTCCCTTCATTGTACAGAACGCATAGAATCAATAAACAACTGAGAGACAGGAAAGAGAAAGAGAGTAGAGTGAAAAGAGACATGGCCTAATGTAGGAATACTGACAATCAGAGGCATTGTAGATGACTCTCAATATCATGAGCATACATCAAAAAGTGAAAACATGCCAGAGTAACCTCCAGAATTTTTTACATTGCATTTATTCATAACATTGCCATCTCTGTACAGGAAGCAATAACCTTGCATGACAATCGTTCACTATCAGTGGAGGCTGCTGAGGGGAGGACGGCTCATAAAATTGTTCAGAATGGAATCAAACAGCTTTTTGCCATCCTCCCTCAGCAGCCTTTACTGTTCACTAGGTCATCATGTCTCATCATCATCATCATACATTTCAACAAAGACAATATCAGTGTGCAAAGTGAGTATTGCACCATGAAAAGTAAGCGAGACTGTTCTACAGACTACATGTGTATAAATGTGAAATACAAATCAGATTGTATGGTTCATGGGGAAACAGTCCAGCCTGATTCAGTATGGTGCACTATTCCTGGTCTCTTGCACAACAATCCTCAGACATAGATGCATAAGTTATAGCTAAGGTATGTCCACATTGCATGTGTAATACACCAGGAATGGAAACTAGAAGTCGACACAGCGGCCCTTCCTCTCCCAGTCCCCGTAGCGCGTGGGTTCTGGGCCTCGGGGCCCCCCCTGCTCCTTAGTGGCTGGGTTCACATCATCAGGAAACTCTGGTAAATCAATGGGGAATGATTAGTGAGAGAGGTAATGGAGCATCCTAGAAGGTATCTGCAACCTTTTGCCTTATCTGTGACATAGTGAATATACCGTGCAGTCGGAAAGTATTCAGACCCCTGGACTTTTTCCACATTTTGTAAAAACTGAAAAATCACATTTACATACACTACCGTTCAAAAGTTTGTGGTCACTTAGAAATGTCCTTGTTTTTGAAAGAAAAGCACATTTCTTGTCCATTAAAATAACATCAAATTGATCAGAAATACAGTGTAGATAGACATTGTTAATGTTGTAAATGACTATTGTAGCTGGAAATGTCTGATTTTTTTATGGAAAATCGACAGGCATACAGAGGCTCATTATCATTTTAAAAGGCTAATTGATCATTAGAAAACCCTTTTGCAATTATGTTAGCACAGATGAAAACTGTTATTCTGATTAAAGAAGCAATAAAACAGGCCTTCTTTAGACTAGTTGAGTATCTGGAGCATCAGTATCTGGAGCATCAGCATAGAAAGAGGAGTGGGAGGCCCCGGTGCACAACTGAGCAAGAGGACAAGTACATTAGAGTGTCTAGTTTGAGAAACAGACACCTCACAAGTTCTCAACTGGCAGCTTCATTAAATAGTACCCACAAAACACCAGTCTCAACATCAACAGTGAAGAGGCAACTCCGGGATGCTGGCCTTCTAGGCAGAGTTCCTCTGTCCAGTGTCTGTTCTTTTGCCCATCTTAATCTTTCATTTTTATTGGCCAGTCTGAGATATGGCTTTTTCTTTGCAACTCTGCCTCGAAGGCCAGCATCGTGGAGTCGCCTCTTCACTGTTGACGTTGAGACTGGTGTTTTGCGGGTACTATTTAATGAAGCTGCCAGTGAACAGACTCCTTCATTTTAGAGAATTTGGCAGTACATCCAACCAGCCTCATAACCGCAGACCACGTAGTGGTGGTCACACCAGATGGTCACCAGATTATGACTGTTTTCTGATCCACACTCCTACCTTTTTTTCTTATTTATTATTAAGGTATCTGTGACTATCAGATGCATACCTGTATTCCTAGTTATGTGAAATCCATAGTTTAGGGCCTAATTAATTCATTTCAATTGACTGCTTTCCTTATATGGACTGTAACTCATTAAAATGGTTGTGTTTATATACACAAAAAAACAGTGTATTTGTCCTACTTTCAAGGGGATCCTTTGTCTTCTCATCATTCATGTCAAAGCGGCCCTGGGGGGTTTTGGCCTTGCGCAGTGGCTCCTTGTCCTTCGCTGCTCCACTTGCTGTCCGCAAGCATCCTTTACACAAGAGAACCACATTACAGCTGAGGCATTAAACTTCATAGCTAACCTAAAAGATACATTTGTGTTGATATTCTGAGATTATTTTTACATATCAACATGAGATGATCGTTTAACAGGTGGCTTGAGAAGGGTATCAATCTCTTGGTGTAGATTTTCTAAACAAATTATGTATGCGAGTGTAGGAACCATTTCCTGACTTAAAATTAAAATAGTTCACCCAATTTCAGTTTGTGACAAAACAAGCTAGCATAGAGAATCATTGTACCAGGGCTGACAACTTTTGAAGAAAGCTTGGAGTGAGATTTTCCATGTAAATTTCATTGCCCACTGGCACAATCCCTTGATGGAAAATGTTACTGTTTTAAAGCTTATTTCCTGCAATTCTACGTATTGTGACATCGCTTAGGCGCAGAACCAGGGTGGAATAAAAAACAAACCAAAAAAAAATGGTCAGGTGTATTCAGGAGGCTTTGAACATTAAATTAACACACAATTCAATGACTGCTACTTTGAGATTTTGGGGGGATGAAATTTAAAGTAACATTTTAATATCAATGGTCAATGGCAGTGGGTAACCAAATCAGGTTGCAGTCTCCTTGTCCATAGACTGCTTTCAAGGTATGGACACAATTGTTTAAATTTGGGTGAACTCTCTTTAAAAATAGGTCTGGAAGAAAATCCTGCTTGCTCTCCAGAAGGGTTGGCCTCCTTGTTACAACAATTCATTTCTCAAAAATCACCCAACCTTCAAGAAAAATCAAATGAATACCAATATGCAGGAGGTTTATGCCTACTAGTTGAAGATCCTTGCAAAGGGTCGGAAACCTTCCGGTAAATTTCCGGGAATTCTTCAGGAAATTTTCCTTGGGATGTTAAGCCTGGGAATTTGGGTAATTTCGCTTAAATTCATCAAAAAAAGTTAGCTTTTAACAGTGAACCTTTTTTATGGGATACACAAGGCAATTCTAGGTCTTGTGGCATATTTTGGTTAAACTATCCCCAATTCAATGGAATTGCAACCCTCTGCATGCACAGTGCATTCTTCCATCACATGTACAGCTGATTCTCAAGATCTTGCACATTAATGAGATGCTATTGAGCCTACACTACTACACTGTCTGAGCCAAGGACTACCTGCTTTCTGGTAAGTTTTGATTACTACCTGGGTGGGGTGAATATATTTTATATGACATACATGATTTTCTGTTAACTAGTAAATAGTAGCCTACAGCAAAGTGTGTTTAAATTCTAACTTGTTAACAATTTCTGCTAGTTAGTTTTTGCTACCATGTGGGTTTTAGCTTGCTTGAGCCTGCTAACTGAGGAGTGTTAATTCACCTGTTTCCATACGTGTTTAATTTTAAAATATTTCTTACAAAGGAGTTGTTTAATCTAACTGCTTAACTATTTACCTGTACATGGAATTGTATTAGGGTTTTTTTCACTCATTTTTGCCACGGGCACAATATGGAGACATTTCACTGCAGCTAATGTAGAAGGAAAACCTGAGTACATTTGCAAATACTGTGCCAAATCATATGTGAAGAATGCAACAAAGATGCAGAAACATCTGGCCAAGTGCATAAAGTTCCCTCAGCACTCACAACTAGCAACCTCTGACAAAAGTCCCTCTACTTCTATTCGAGGTGAAAAGCACTCACAACTAGCAACCTCTGACAAAAGTCCCTCTACTTCTATTCGAGGTGAAAAGGATGAATCAGACGGGGTTTTTTACTCAATGGAGGAATGCAGTCAGAGAAATTCTGATGAATGTCTTGCTCGCGCTGTGTATGCAACTGGTTCACCTCTGATGCTCACAGGCAATGTGTATTAGAAGAGATTTCTGAATGTTCTTCACCCAGCATACACCCCTCCAACCAGACATGCTTTATCTACTAATTTGCTGGATGCAGAGTTCAGAGTTCAAGTGAAGGTCAAGTAAATCATAGAGAAAGGAGACTGTATTGCAATCATCTCTGATGGGTGGTCGAATGTTCGTGTGCAAGGAATAATTAACAACATCATCTCCACCCCTCAACCAGTATTCTCAACCACACTGTATATAGACTTTTTTTCGATTGTGTTTTTGACTGTATGTTTTGTTTATTCCATGTGCATCTCTGTTGTTGTTTGTGTCGCACTGCTTTGCTTTATCTTGGCCAGGTCGCAGTTGTAAATGAGAACTTGTTCTCAACTAGCCTACCTGGTTAAATAAAGGTGAAATTTAAAAATTATTCAAGAGCACAGACACAAGGGACAACAGACACACTGGTCTCTACATTGCAGATGAGCTGAAGCCAGTCATCAGTGACCTTGGACCACAGAAGGTATTTGCACTGGTGACAGACAATGCTGCGAACATGAATGCTGCATGGTCTAAAGTGGAGGAATCCTACCCTCACATTACACCCATTGGCTGTGCTGCTCATGCTTTGAATCTGCTCCTCAAGGACATCATGGCACTGAAAACAAGAGTGCCAAGGAAATGGTTAGGTATGTGAAGGGTCATCAAGTTATAGCAGCAATCTACCTCACTAAGCAAAGTAAGAAGAATAAGAGCACCACATTGAAGCTGCCCAGCAACACCAGTTTGGCGTGGTGTTGTCAGTCTCCTGGAGGGGAAGGAGTCTCTCCAAGAAATGGCCATATCACAGTCTGCCGACATGGACAGCCCCATCAAGAGGATCCTCCTGGATGATGTATTTTGGGAGAGAGTGATAAGCACCCTGAAACTCCTGAAACCTATAGCAGTAGCCATTGCACGGATTGAGGGAGACAATTCCATCCTGTCTGATGTCCAGACTCTGCTTGCAGATGTAAGAGAATAAAACCATACTGTCCTGCCCACTTCACTGTTGCTCCAAGCAGAGGAAACTGCAGTTCTGAAATGCATCCAAAAGCGTGATGACTTCTGCCTGAAGCCCATACACACCACAGTGTACATATTGGACCCAAAGTATGCTGGCAAGAGCATCATGTCTGGTGCAGAGATCAACAATGGTGTCATCAGTACTGTGTCTCACCACCTTGGCCTGGATGAGGGCAAGGTTATTGGCAGTCTGGAGAAGTACACTTCCAAGCAAGGGCTTTGGGATTGAGATACAAAATGGCAGTCGTGCCAACATATCTCATCAGCCTGGTGGAAGGGACTTTGTGGCTCTGAGGCTCTTTCCCCTGTTGCCTCCATCATCCTCCAAATCTCACCAACATCAGCCACCTCAGAGCGCAACTGGTCCTTGTTTGGGAACACACACACCAAAGTATGCAACAGGCTGAGCAATACAAGGCTTGAAAAATTGGTGTACATACATTTTGAGCCTGACAACGAGCCATCCTCAACAAAGGTTGGAAAGTGACAGTGTAGATGAGGCCTCAGAGTCTGATGTTCAAGAGGTGGACATTGTGGAGGTCCAGGGAGAAGAGATGGAAGCCTGAGAGCAAGACAACCAAAGCTTTATTTTCTAGACTATTATTTTACAGATGTATGCTGAAAACATTTTTGGGAGATCCGATGGATCATTGGGGATCATTCAATTTTCCCATTTGTTGTTCTGTGAAATCATCCCATGTGAAGAGTCACCTCGTTTAATTAAAGTTCAATTCGTAACTAAATTGTTTTTTAAATTTATATTGGAAGGATTTAATAATTTGCAATTATGTCTACTTATGATAAGGTAAAAGGTTTATGTTTCAGTCTCAATATGATATGGTAAATATATTCATTGCAAAAAACATCTACATTTAAATGGTATTAAAAATAATTTGCATATATTTCCATTAACTCCCATATATTCCCGTTAACTCCCACAGAAAGTTTCCACCTCTGAATATTCCCCAAAATGTGCAACCCTACTCTACATAGACAAAATATAATGTATTTATGAGTTGTGAGTACCCCTACCATCTCTGCCTAGCATGTGCACAATACTGAAATGGCAAATTATATTTAATTCCTATATTTGAGCATTTAATATCTAATGCTTATTTGTATGATATTCAAAACTGTCTATGAATGGCTGCAAAAATATATAGCCTCAATTCATTTTCAAAGACCCCAAGTAGGCATATAAGATTTCAAATATGTTACTTTTTTCAGGAAACTAGACGTATGTCGTTCTTCACTACTTCACAGGAGACATTTGAACGTAAACACTTTTTTCTTATTCAAAATGCTTTTTTGGCAGAAATGCCTTCTGGAACATTTGAGCTTTCATGTGCCTTAATAACAAACTTGTATGCCATCTGTAAATACAAATAAAATTGTTAAATTACGAGCCTAGTTGGTTTAGCCACAGAAGAAGACAGCAAACTTCCCGCTAGCTATGATTGGCTGAGATAATGAGTGGGCTGGACATGCCCGAGAGACGAGTTCGGATTGGTCTGCCATGTAGCCCGCTTCTGGCTATAACATGAGCTGGTCAGTATGTGTAGGTAATCCTTTCTAACACTTTATTTTTAATTTTTTTAAAGATATCACCTAGTAAAACTGCATAAGTGTTGCTCTCCACTTTCTGGAGGACCGATTTTTGAAATCAGTGGAATTAGAATATGATAGCTAAGGAGTTGGAGAAAATTCTCACATTTGATTGCAAATATGCACTGAGTCAAAAACAGAAAACACCCATCTCCAGATTACATCTTCAAACTAAGGGCAACCATGTCATCCATAAGAGAGTCTAGCTAGCTACATTTTTAGATATTACACATTTAATTTTGTCAGAAAATAATTTCCATTTCAAGTTAGTGTACTGTTAGCTAGCTAGCTAACATTAGCCGACTGGCTAGCTAGCTAACGTTACATGTATGATCTGTGTAGTAATATTATTCATATCTCACAGCCATTTGCATTTCTAGTTACAGTCTAATGTTAGCTAGCTAACATTGAACATGGTTGGTTAGCTACCTGCAGATTCATGCAGGGTAGTAACGTTATGAGTTGGGATTATGGTTCATTGTTTAGCTAGCTAGCTACATGTCTAAACAAAAGACTCCGCTGTGCAAGTAACTATTTCAATAGAATGTTATGTCACTGTGACAACTGTCGATAGATGTAGCTGGTAAATTTGCTCTGGCTATCTACTCCAATTTCAGAGCACTCTCGTCTGAGTGTGCCAGAGCACAGAATAACTGACAAATTTACGAACGCTTCACCCGGTATCAGTAAACGTTGTCAAAAAAGCATAATTCAATTGTTGCCAGCCGCACAGCTGCAGTCACCAACGCTCTGGGTAACATAAAAAAAGCCTAACCAGCTCTGCTAGGGCAAGTAAAATGGTCCGAGTGAGCTGTACTCTCATTTGTGTCTGGAAGTAACTAGCAAGCTAGCCAACATTAGCTTGGGTGCTTGTCTGCTGTTAGGTCAAAACGCTCAGATCAACCCTACTTTTCAGCCAGAGTGTCCAAAACGTTCCGAGGGGGAAACACTCTGAATTTACAAATGGTCAAGCCGACCACGTTCTGTGTTTATGAACACTCCAGATTAAATGTACAAACCCACCCATAGTATAAATCAGATTTTAGTTTTAAGAGATGGGTGGGGCTAAAACTTAAGGGTGTGAACGATGCTGAATGGTGTAGAGACAAAGACCTCTCCAGTAGGTACCAAAACATTAAAGGGCCATTTCAACAAAGTGAGTTAATCAACTTTCATTTTCTCCAAAGTTTATCAACTTTCAAAGCAGAATTACTTTCCAATTGTATCTCAACTGTGGTGTATAATATACAAGTTTCTAGCTCTGAGTCTCTACTTTTAGACAATGTAAAAATAATGTTGCTACATAAGACCGGTCGGTCGCATGTGATTACACTGGCAAAATTGGGAAGGTCTGTAGTGACGCCTCTAGCACCGAGATGCAGGTGCCTTAGGCCGCTGCACACACACACTGTCCTACATTGCCGAGGAAGAGCTTGCAAACAAGCGTTTCACTGTACTAATTACACCTGCTGTATATTTTGCACTTGACAAATAAACGTCAATGTTGATGTTGTTTACCTTTCTAGCCAGCAAGCACGCGCACATTGTGGCTAGCCACTTTGAGAAAGACACTCTTCGAGTTAATAAGACACGCACCTGTAAAAGCAGACTCCATGAATAACCCTTGGGTCGCACGAAAAATCGATGTTGAAGCACATACGCGTAGTAGAGACATGTTCATTGCCGTTAGCTAGACACACTGGCTTGATAACAAAGGTCAAACAGTCAATTACACAACTTTATGGTGTTTTGGCAAGCATTAATGACGTCTGGAACGTCATCATATTGCGACAAAATGAACTCTGCAGTAACTACGTATGGACACCAGGGCGAGCCAAAGTGAAATGTGTGAGTCAATCAGGATGCAGTGCAAATCAGAATCCTTGGGACGTCCATACCCTAAACCCTAACCTTAACCTCTACTCTTACCCTACCCCTTACCTAACTCTAACCTTAACCATTTCAAATGTTAACTGCGATTGGGTCAGAGTTGGGACGTCCTAAGGATCCCGGATAGCACCAACCATCAATCAGGCATTGGGATAAGACTCAGCCTTGTACACAACACAACCTAGCACCACCGGTATGTCCCTGTGTAAGTGCTTTCATCATCATGTCTTCTGGACGCAGAACGTGATGTAACATCATTATGAATGTCTGTGGGAGAAGTCATGGGTCTATGTTCTTCTCCTTATAAATTGTATGCATGTGTGCATATGTGGAAAAAGTATATTTTTGTTGGCATGACTATTTGTGACACACACAGATTGATGTTTCCCATGGGTTCTCATGCTTTCCTTGGATGCTTTATCACTAAAAACAGTGAAGTGTGGAAGAAGTATGGTGTAACCTATCAATCCACCGATCAGTGGTCCAGAGGAGATGAGAAAATAAAGCCAATATTTAGTCTCTTGTTATATTTTAAACAAGAGAACTAATGGGTTAGAAGAGCCAAACATTTTTCAAATACAAAACCATGAAGACAAATACTACAAATGATACAAAATCATTTAATACAAATTTGTAACGTACAAATTGCCCTATTCTGTTCATGACTATGATTAAACAATGATTGCAGGATAACGTCTGCAATAAACTATTTATTTTACATGCAGCTCGAAATTAAAAACAACCTTGCTCCATTCATACATTTTAAATTCAGAGACATAGGCTACACAATGATTTATGGCTTTGCATGATACAGTGATTCATCTGGGTCTAGACACAAGAGATTATACTGTAGCTAATTTGACTCATACAGTCCTATTCATAAATCAATAGGATTTATTGCAAATGAATTGTAGCAATGTTCATGAAGGACATGACACAGATCGGTTTATTGCAATTTATGTTTTAACTTCTTAATTGATGATGTTCATGATATGCTGCTTTGTTTCCCTGGTGGTGAATGAAAAATGCATGGGCTTCAGTGACTCACTGTGGCTGAGTTATACATTACTGTAGTATAAACAGGAGACTAAGCTGTAACTCAGGGTTAACGCTCATTGGGAGTGTGTAGTGATGAATGCATTGCAACATTACAGATTATAGAGAAGCAAAGCCCAATAAAATCAAATAGAGGACATGTTTAGAAACATCCATACTTCATACAGTATGTTACAAAAAGGTGCAGAATAATAGCAAAATAAGAACTGAGGAATATTTGTGGCTGTGTCACTAATATTGTTTGATTGTAGTTACAAGGTGGAATTGTGGCAGAGAAAACAAGCAGTAAATGCTCACTTGGTCGAAATGCAATAACATGTTAAGACAGTTCTGAAATGCACAAAGGACATGTATTTGATTGCATAAACCAAGCCTAAATAATTTTCATTTAATGAAAAAAACAAATAAGAATACTGATTTAAAAAATGAGAAGACTGAGGACACGAAAGAAATGCAAGGTGTTGCCTAAGCACTCACTCTAATCTGCCGCTCACTGTGCTTGTCCACTTCTTTTAAACTTATCTGCCATTTTGACCACCTTTTTCCCTTGAGGGCTTTGAAACAACTGAAAGCCAGCATGCTTGCTTGGTTTAGGAATTTCAGGAGTTTTGGAAAAGCCACTTAAGTGATGCTGCAGTGCTGATATTTCTGAGTAGATGGGGAAATTCTACCCTTACATTCCTTTTTGACCATGGGGAGAGAGGCCCTGGACTAACTCACACACACACACGCACGCACGCACGCACACAGACACACACACACACACACACACACCACACACACACACACACACACACACACACACACACACACACACAGCTGCATAAGATCAGCATCACACACACACTTCACAGTTGCAATGAGTGTTACACTAACACACAAGTGCAGAGCCGCATACTCCATAATGTAAATTCACATTCATCATTATCATGCAACCAGTATTAATCACTTGCTGGAAACACCCATTATAAAGGTCTGGTATTGACTAATAAGGGCAGATATGCGAGGGATGGTTCCTATAGTCAAAAATAGTCTGGCCATCAGTTTTCCCAGACACAGCAATGTAGTTCCTTCCATGCACTCCAAAATGCATGATGACCATTGGTTTAAAACAAAATATGACAAAAGCACAAAGCACAATACTGCTGTATTAATTATTTTAAAAGATTTTATATGGCCTTATAATTCTTGCCTGTCATCATATGTATAAATGGATCACCAGAACTGAAATGATTAGAGGACTATAGCCTAAAGTACAAGAAAATTGAACAAATAACACCTTATTTTACAGGCATAATTCAGCTGTTTACCTGGTTTTTATTAAGAAATTATAGGCTAATAGTAACAATGGATAGGCTACCTACCAAAAAAAAATACTTCAACAAACTCAAGGCAATATTAATATTTCTACCATCGTGCTTGTTTGAAAGATAAAAACAAGAATTAATATTGGATAATTAATTAGTAAAATATTTAGATAACTCATTTCTAAGCAAATACCAGGTAAATACCAGACTGCAATAAAGTTTCATCCAAATGAATAAGTGCTTGAGTGATGTGGTAAAAGGTAAAAGATAATTACTCATTTATAAGAGAGAAACTTGATGAGATGGTAAATTGTCAAATATTGTCACTGCTTCTTCCCTGCACAGAGAGAAAGGTGTTGCGTCTAGTCAACTGCTAAAACCTAATTTATAACTATTGTTATCAATATGAACATTGTTATGAGACGCAGATAGGCTACTGAATGTATGCCACCGAATCGATACATTTTTCTTGAATTAGGCCTGTTCCTAAAATGATCAGGTATGAATATCTATACGTTTTCCTGTTAGAGAAAGTGCTAAAATAAGTGCTCACTTATTATTGACTTATATCAAGGTATATCTATATGCTTAGTCCATAATTAGGACTGGATTATGTTTTACTGAAAATGTTAAATAAAAACTTCTGAAATTAAATCACGTAAAAACAGGCAGATAAACTGAAACTCAAAAGCCCGTTGCTATTGAGCGCGTGTCGTGGCCTAAGTTCACTGACACTATCAACCTAAACTTTTTTCGGGGCAGTGTCAGATCAATCCGGTCGTCGTGAGTCCTATTTTTTCAAGTCCTCTTCATGATCTTAAAAAGTTGTTCACTATATTACTACAATCACTTTAAAGAGGGAAAATAAAAGCGGTCAGAGTTTGTTATTCGCAGGCGGACACGCTGCTGATTTTGGCAGTGTTTTCAGTCCACGGCTGGAGGTTCTGAAGCGCAAACAGGGAGCTGTTATGCAGGCAGAGCGGGTCCGGGTTTGCCGGTTGATTTATCGTTTTCTGAAAAGCCTCCTGTTGGAGTTGCATGAGGATCCGGTTGGCTTGCTGTCGCTCTGCTTCTCTCTCCTCCGCTGTCTGGCGCCTGGAACACCGGAGACACAAGAGAGACACTGTGAGGCGTCAGAGGGAAATTATATCCAAAACAGGCTGCGTCGTATACGTACAGGCCTTGAGATCTACATCACATTTTGACACAAAGTGAATGTCTTCTGGATTTATTTGAACACGTTTAGTCAATCATGATTAGCCTAGATTATAGCACATTGTTTAACAAAATTAGCATGTAGGCAAAATTGCTTGCTTACGCATTATTAACATGTTGGCTAAAAGCTGATATCCAAATACAAATTGCCCACAATGTTCGAAATATTTCTCAGCCAACAATAGCCTATGTGGAAATAAATACAGTTTGGCAATTAATTTGTCTTCGTCTGATGACATAAATCTTTCTTTAGATTTTGATGTTATGTTCTCCCATTGACTGAATAATTATTATTAGGCCTAGACTATATAACATAATATTAATCGTTGATTGATATGTTATTTAAAAAATTCTAAAATTCAATCTCCAGAGACGTATTAAACTGCTTCAGTTACGGAAAACAACTTCAATCTTAATGCGTAAAAGATGTGGCTAAATTGGCCTTCCACTTTTACCCACGATATGTTTAATCTGAAAATAGCTTAATAAATACCTTAGAAATAATGATTTTTGTCTGAAATGACATTATTTCGAAAGATGAAAAAAACGTTCACTTTTACAAGAGTAGTCATATGCTAAGATAATCATTATCCTACTTTTGTGGGATATGATATAGTTAGTTGCCACAGAATGTAACTCATTATAAGACTGACTTTGTCTTTTCCTTGACTGTTGCAAGACAACATTAATTATCTGAATGCAACGGTTTAGAACCGAAAACTTCAATAGTAAAATACAATTTACGACCTGGGGTAGACAAAGAAGTGGGGCGATTGGATTTTTGTATATATTTGTTATCAAATGCACACAATTAATTAATGTCATATAATAGATAAAGACATAATTTTCTATGCGTTATTATATTAGAGTTCATATTTGTAAAACATCACCCAAATGTGTAGACCTATTGCTATTTTTGTTGGGTTTGTAGCCTTCTTGGAGTGTAAATAAATTGCCCATTCTATACATAAAAGCACCAACAGACCTAAAACACACACATACACGCGCGCGCACACACAAACAAACTATGACATTCCGCGCTGGAGCGTACACTTTATAGGCTACGTTAAATGTGGCCTATACAGATACTCATCAGTAATCTCACCTCCATTTTGTTCTTCTGTTCTGGAACCATGTTTTGACTTGCGCATCAGTCATCTTGAGGGCCTTAGCCAAAGCCGCTCGCTCTGCGGAAGCCAGGTACTTCTGTCGGTGAAAGCGTTTCTCCAGCTCGCAGATCTGCAGGCGGGTAAAAGACGTCCGGGGCTTTTTCTTTTTTGGGGGCGTTCGGTTCTGGTACGGGTGACCTACACGGCGTGTTACAGTGAGTGGTGAAAGCGCCACTGGATTGGGAGACGGATAGATAGGGACAAAAGCAAGCAGCAAAATCAGAAAGAGAGCAGCAACAGAGCAGCGAAGCAAGTTCAAGAAACGTCAGACATAGAGGGGAGATCTATAGCTCGCAGGGAAAATTAAAGGGTTAAAATGCCGGAACGTGACACAAAGAAGCGCAAATTCATTATGAAATGTCAAATTCCTAGACCAAACATCCTATTGTTAACAGTCTACTCGGATACATGCAGCCCTGAATTATATAAGTGTGAGGAAAAAACTTTAGTCAAAAAACAAACATTTAAAACCCCATCCCACCCTCTTAGAAAAAAAGGTTCTGTATAGAACCAAAAAGGGTTATATTGCTTGCTTCATATATGGCACCCCTAAAGGTTCTACATAGAACCCTTTTGAACCCCAGCGGTTCTTCTTCACAACCAAAATGTGTGTATTGTTTTTGCATTATTATTGCTAGGTGTTACTGCACTGTTGGAGCTAGAAACACAAGCATTTCGCTGCACCTTCGATAATATACGCAAATCTCTGTACGTGACCAATAAACTTTGATTTGATTTGAAAATTGGTTCCTTATAGAACCCTTGGGTTTCATATAGGGTTCTAAATTGAACCACTTTCGGTTCTATATAGAACCTTAAGTGGTTCCATACATGAACCAAGCATAGAACCCCTTTTGGTTCTATCCAGAAACTTTGTTTCTAAGAGTGTAGGCTTGAAGTTAACTTTTAAAATGTCAGTTTGAAGGATAATTTTCATGTTAAATCATGGAGCACTAAGAAGCACAAATGCGTGTGTTAGCCTATACTTTGTTGGAGCAATTTGGGAAATGTAATTTAGGCTATTTCGATAGCATGCATATATGTCTTAGGCTAGGCTATCTAAGTCACTGTTAATTGTAGGTGCTTCTTATGAGCTATAAAGGCCTAGTAAAATAAGTGAAAGCCATTGGTGTTCATCAACTAAAATCGTCTCATGAAATTACACAGCGTGTTCAGCAGTAGCCTAGCTTATGCTTTATTATCGATTATTTCAGAGTTCAGAGTTCATCAGGAAAAATTACTAGGTTATGGACCATCATCAGAAACAAATAGAATGACAGGGATTGTACCATAATAAACATGGCAACGCCATGCATATTGCTATTTAATTTCCAGATAACCAACCACATTTTATGTGCATTAGAGGTGGTCTACCTGTGAACCTGTCTTTGGTGTATCTTCTGTTGCTCTCCATCCAGGGGAAGGTAAATCCCGTCAGGTTGTTAATCGAGCCTGGTATCGTGGACATACCACCGGGGATGGACGAGTGTCCACTGTTCAGAGGCCGGTGCGCGGGCACACGGATGACTCCAGCCGCGTTAACGTTATTCCCACTGACGTTCATCCCCATGTTCATGTTATAGGTGCCGCTCAGATTGGCTACCCCATATGCGTTGCTGTTATATCCAGAGTTGTTGCCGGTGAAGTTACCCGTCATGGTGTTGTAGGCAGTGCTGACAACGCAGCCGAGTCCATAGTCCGACTCGGGCATCCAGCTCTGATCCACATTGTTGAGGATGTGGTCGATCCCAAAGCTGATGGGCTCGGCGTGAGTGTGCTGGAGATGCGCTCCAATATGATCCATGGCCTCCTCGAGCCCCCCGCGAGGTACAGAGGTGCTCCACGCCGTGCGCCTTATCTTGGAGCTTAAAAACGTATTCTGCTCTCGCTCCAGTCGTTATCTAATAAGTGTGGGTGCATGTGTGTGAGTGTGTATGTGTTTGTATGTGTGCGTGAGAGAGTGTATATGTGTGTGACGCTAAACTAAAAGCGATTGTCTATTTTTTTCTTCTTCCTTTTTGGCTCAGGCAGCCTTGCCGGCTGGAGTAAGAGAGCATCAATCAAAGTGCCAAATAGGCAGAGCGAGATTAAGACCCAATTTTAGGCCTCGAGACTCAATTGGCTAAAGACACTACGGAGAGGCCACAAGCTCATTCCGTGAAAGCTGCGCGCCTTCTCTATGGACTCGTGGCACACTTCATAAACACCAGACGGAGTCTTGTGAAAGTAGGCAATGTTTATATTCCGTAGCCTATTCATTTCACCTCATGGCACGGTACATCTTCCCAACATCGATTACAAAACTGTTTTACAAACCTCAAAGTAACCTAAGGTAAATAGGTGCGTGGTCAGCTCCGTGCAAGCAGTGAAAGTGTTTAACGTGTTTCGAGAGCTCCGTCCATCCATCCGTCATAAATAAATAAATGGGTATAGGCCTCTGTGTTCAACTTATTTCAGGATGGCCTAATCAAAGGTCTCCATTTGACAGTGGTTCTTGGGAACACAATTGAACTGGAGACAAATCTACGTCCATGATCAAGCAAATACGCAACCCAACAACATTACGCAAAATAAAACTCCATTCGGTTATAATTGGGGAAAAACATCAACAAATAGCGAACTTTGTTTTGATACAAGGACAAGATGAGGAAGTAAATCGATTAATAACATCCTAAACCTTTAGTTAACTGCATATCATAATGAATTTCAAACAGACCTGCAATGTGCTCATCTTTTATATAAAACGCATTAATGGCATAGGCCCATGCGTAATTCTCAAGTTATTCAATTCACTTGTGAATAGTGGGCTCATCTCTTGATTCTATATGTAATTAAAATCCAATACTGCCAAATAGATCCGTGCCATATACAGCCGGAAGGAGTTGATTAGGCTTTCAGGGGAAAAGGGAAATCAAATAGGTCAATTCATGATAAGCATATCGCGTGCTCAACTCCTATAATCATCTCCTATAATTACCCCATTATTTATTTATGTTTCCTATAGTGGCATTATTACAAAAGTAATGTTTTTTAATTAGCCATTGACCGAGTGTACATGTGTCAATACATTCCCCCCAGAAGAACCAGAAATATTCAGGCTACGCACACACGCCTCGCATGCCTATTACATTGTTTGTGAAATAAAATAAAAATAGTATAAACCATTTGACTACAAACTCGGTATTTTTAATGCAACATATCCACTGTCTTACTCAATCTGTATACGTCATTAATGATCAATGGCTTTGTATTATGTATTCAATAACATTCAAGTTAAAATGAATAAATATTGGCTACCTGTAGCATATCTAAATAAAAGCCCAATAAATTATCAAAGCGAGTTTTTGGAATGCGTTATTAATCTACACCTAATAAATGTTTCGAAATTAGAAATTCAACAAACAAAAACATACACTTTAAAACAATTAAATGAAAATGAAACCATACGGGTCATTGATTTTCTCTCCTCTCGAAAGCTTCAGGGACGTGATTATTTAACCGAGAGCATTAAAGTATTTATATTTGATCTCCAGATTCTCACTGGCCAATTGACCAACATTAAAGTTTAATGGCTCGCGGTGCTCCCAAACTTGTGTGGTATACCAACTCGTTAAAATCTGGACTAGGCTAATAACGAACGTTGAGGACTTTCAGGAAGGGGTAAATAATTCAAATGAAATGC
The DNA here is from genome assembly GCF_045679555.1 of Salvelinus alpinus. Taxonomy (NCBI): domain Eukaryota; kingdom Metazoa; phylum Chordata; class Actinopteri; order Salmoniformes; family Salmonidae; genus Salvelinus; species Salvelinus alpinus. The sequence continues at coordinate 45,046,345 of NC_092088.1, forward strand.
AATAGTCTACTAATGCAGTCACGGAGGACAGCACGCTTTTCTTTTTTTCTTCTGAGAGAGTAAGAGCATGAGCCTATACACACACGCAAGTATCTCTTCTGAAAATGTTGCCTATCTGTCATTTAATAGGCACTATGATAAGGCTTATTATAATTAATCGAAATGGTGGTGTAAATGATTTGCTGTTCTCATGCACAGTGGACCATGGGTCTTGTGTGTGTTTGCCTGTGTGTGTGTGTGTGTGTGTGTGTGCGTGTGTGTGTGTGTGTGTGCGTGTGTGTGTGTGTGTGTGTGTGTGTGTGTGTGTGTGTGTGTGTGTGTGTGTGTGTGTGTGTGTGTGTGTGCACGCGCGCGCGTCATACACCTCCAATCCAACTAGGAGTAAAACTGGCAGCGGCATTTTATCAAACTCGATTATTGAGCAGCGACCACCAATTGCAGCTCCGGTGTCGATGTTGGGTTTGGCAAAACTTGTCTTTAGAGACATTTAGCCTATTGATTTCTTACCACTTTAAGTAGCCTATGCTTAACAGTGCACTAATCCCAGTGTTTTAGGCTACATTAGCCTATCCTAATCAATTAAGCCATATAGCCTATAATAGGCTATTAAGGCCTATTTTCAGATGTGTTTTTAGTTCTGCTGCTTCATCGTGTGAGGACAGTCTCGTGGTGGTATGTGGTCCTCTATCCGGATGTTGTGTTTCTTTTCCCCTGTGGTTGTATCAGTATATCGTCTTTCTGGCTCTACCTGCGCAGACCTTGATCCCTAACCCCGACCTCTCTGGCGCCAACTCCATCACCTCATCCCCTCACACATGCACTTAACGAGAAGGCTCATCCGAGTCAAGCGCACGTGGCCAAGAATGGCGACAGTTTGGGTGAGCGCTCTGTTCCCGCATACACGAAAATTAAACCATCCCTCTCTCCCCAATCGCTTCTGTCCCGCACCGCCAACTGTGGTGTAGACGTGGACATTTTAATTGATTTGTATCAGAATGAATAACAGAGCGCAGCAGCCACATTCTCAAAGAAGCCAGATAAAACATTGCATGGACATGTTGTATCGACACACAGAACAGCCGTCAAATACAACCAATGCCTCGAGCCAAATTTATGTCAGTGCCTACGTGCTTGTGCACCCGGATATCCACTGGCGCAAAAATGAACAATTATTTTATACACAGATCATGTAAACAAACTGAACAAATACCATGTAAACACATTCATTTCACATATTCACATATCCATTGTAGAATAAGGCTGTAACATAACAAAATGTGAAAAAAGTCAAGGGGTGTGAATACTTCCCGAATACACTGTGTGTCATACTTTCACCAACCAGCTCTCACAGTCTCTCCTCAGAATTAGATGTTCATCCACGTTTCTCAATCATAAAACATTTCGAAGTTGTTCCAAACGTCAAATGTCGAAGTGAGAATGGATGTCAAATACTGACTTGTATCGGCGGTTGACCTGGCTGACTTTGACTACATTTGATTGGTTTGTAGAGTAAAAATGTGTAATGCAATTCCACAATTGACTTAACACCTTCACTTGGGTGAATTAGGCCTAATGGATTCCTTGGCATAGGTCTACATGAGCTTTTATAAACTGATATGAGCTGAGTGTCCCTGTGATCGAAGCTGGTCAAGTGTGCACTATTTCATACAGTCTGTGAATGAGGTTGATGTACTCCGCTCTTACCCATGATCTGAAGGGCTGAAATAAGTTCTGAAATAACAGTTCTCAACGGGATAAGTGAACTATCATCCTGTTTGTTTAGTAACACAGGGAAATGGCCGCCACCACGGGGATCTCACACGCCAGACACTGCTAGCCCCACAACCTCTCCACTTCCTCCTGAGCACGCAGGCACACACACGTGCACACACACACATGTGCACACACATGTGCACACACATGTGCACACACATGTGCACACACACACACACACACACACACACACACACACACACACACACACACACACACACACACACACACACACACACACACACACACACACACACACACACACACACGGTCTCTGAACAAAAACATATGAGACATGGGATTCACGCACAGGAAAAACATGAGGATTCACACCGCTGCAGGCAGACTGATCCGTCAGAGTTAGATGCACTTTACTGACACATCTGTAGGTAATGTGAGGCAGTAAAGACAAACTATTTTGTCTTGACCACTGTCCAATGGTCTAATTGACAAGGGGAACTCTCCCAGGGTGTATTCATTCTCAGAGTGCACATAAGGACATTTCGTTTTTTCCGTTAAAAGTCATGTTTAAAAGCATAAACTCAGACTAACTGTTTACTACTTGTGAGGAGGAAAACAAAAGAGTAAAGCGCCCGGAGCTGAGAGCATGTAGCCAGTGGATAAGCGGTGTTATGTCTGTGTGTGGTGCTTGGGGTGGGGGTGTATGTGGTGTGAGTAGAGGAGAGTTGCTACAGTCCAGGCCATAGGTGTAGCCACATGAAAGTGATGACCTCATACAGTCTGTCAACACACATACACACACACAGACTATAATCTCAGAGCGATGGAACAAACCGTTTCCGTTACTTCACCTATTTTCTTCAAACAGGACCAGAATTTCATGATTGTAAAACACAGAGTAACTCACATTTCCAAGTCTTGCAGGACATAAGGTTGAGTCTTTCCTCTGCCTTGTGTGAGTGACCGGTCCCTTATCTGAACGTCAGCAACTTCCAGAAAAGCCCATTTTCAAGTGATGGATGGGACCCAGTCAGAGAGAGAGACGGAGAGAAAGAAAGAAAGAAAGTAGGGGAAAAAATAAAGCAACCATGGACACTGGAGTGAGTTGCCTTCCAGCTAGTTGGACACAGATGCACCTTATTTTAATGACAGCCATCCATGATAACTTAAAGGAGAAGGTTTTTTATGTAAATGGCATGTTATGGAAGGGTCCAGACACTGCGATTTCACATGTTTTTGAGAAACTTACCCCAACCTGCAATTCACTTCCTCATCCTCGTTGTGCAATATTGGGGCACTGAAAACCCATGAAAAAATTGCTAAATAAAATTCCCAAATATGTCCCTTTAGAAACGAAAACGTTCTCAGTGTAGTGATGCAGTTCTTTAGATGTTGTACACATGAAATTGTGTCATTCTGAACTTCATCCGCAATGTTATATTCCATTTTGTGGGACTCCTGCTGTTTCTCATATCCAGCAGTTCCACTGTCTGTGTAGCCTGCTGCTAGAATGTATGGAGAGCTATCGCTCGAGTGGCAACAAAATGGAATATAACTTTGCGAATAAAGTTCGGAATGACACAATTTCATGTGTACAACATCTAAAGAACGGCATCACTACACTGAAAGCTTTTCCATTTCTAAAAGGACTTATTTGGGTGTTTTTGGAGCCTTTGTTTATGTTTTTTTCTGAGATCCTGTAGTGCACAACTAGGATGAGGAAGTGAATAGCTGGGGTAAGTTTCTCAAAACATGTGAAATCCCAATAAAAGTGTCTGGACCTTTCTAATCTGAACAAAAATATGAATGCAACATGTAAAGTGCTGGTCCCATGTTTCATGAGCTGAAATAATATATCCCAGAAATTTTCCATACACACAAAAAGCTTATTTCTCAAATAATCCCGGCCGAGTAATACCAAAGACTGTAAAATGAGACCGATGCGTCTCTGCTTGGCATTCAGCATTAAGAAGATAGATTGGGGGTAAGGCCCTGCGATAGACTAGCTTCCTGTCAAGGGCCTGTACTTGTACATCAAGCTGCCTCACGCTACAGAAACAGGAGGTAGGCTCCTGCTCCTATGAGCCAAGGCTACGTACTGATAATATGGACCAGTATGTTGTTAGGTTCATTTCTGGAAGGACAAATTATATTTTCGATAGTGTCATCATCAATTCATTTTCGTTCACTTTGGAGTAGAAAAGTCACCAGAACTGACTTTCTCACAGTCGTTCAAAAAATAATAATAGTACAAGGGGCATGCCAAGTGTGGTGAAGAGTACACAAATAGAATAATGGGTTATGACATTTAAATGAAGTTAAAGCAGGGGTTTGGTGGTAGTTAGTTCTGGTTGGGATATATTTATCAAGTTATCAGGAAAAGATCCCCCAAATTTTCCATATGCACAAAAAGCTTATTTCTCTCAACTTTTTTTTACACATTTGTTTACATCCTTGTTAGTGAGCATTTCTCCTTTGCCAAGATAATCCATCTACCTGACAGGTGTTATCAAGGCTCAGGCTAAGACCCAGATGCAGACACAGGAGGTGGATAGTACGAGTCTCAGAGTTTATAATAGTACAAGGGGCAGGCAAAAGGTAAATCAAGGCAGGCAAAGAGTCGTAATCCAAATCAGAATCAGGCAGGATCAGGACAGGCAGAAAAGTCAAAACTGGGGAAAACCACAGGAACCACACTTGTAAGACTTGACAAGACAAACCGGCAACAGACAAACAGAAAACACAGGTATAAATACACAGGGGATAATGAGGGGAGATGGGAGACACCTGGTGGGGGGTGGAGACAAGCACAAAGACAGGTGAAACAGATCAGTGTGTGACAGGTGTGGCATATCAAGAAGCTGATTAAACAGCATGAGCATTACAGCATGCTGAGGACAATAAAAGTCCATTTCAAAATGCGCAGTTTTGTCACCCAACACAATGTCACAGATGTCTCAAGTTTTGAGGGATTGTGCGAGTGCCATGCTGACTGCAGTAATGTCCACCAGTGCTGTATTGCGTTGTGTAGGTGAGCGGTTGTGAACAGAGTGCCTCATGGATGCGGTGGGGTTATGGTATGGGCAGGCATTAGCTACGGACAGCAAAAACAATAGCATCTTATTGATGGAAACTTGAATGCACAGAGATACCGTGATGAGATCCTGAGGCCCATTGTCGTGCCATTCATCCGCCACCATCACCTCATGTTTCAACATGATAATGCACGGCCCCATGTCGTAAGGATCTGTACACAATTTCTGGAAACTAAAAATGTCCCAGTTCTTCCATGGCCTGCATACTCAACAGACATGTCACCCATTGAGCATGTTTGGGATGCTCTGGATTGCCGTTTACGACATCGTGTTCCAGTTCCCGCCAATATCCAGCGACTTCGCACAGCCATTGAAGAGGAGTGGGACAACATTCCACAGGCCACAATCAACAGCCTGATCAACTCTATGCGAAGGTGATGTGTTGCGCTGCATGAGGCAACTGGTGGTCAAACCAGATACTGACTGGTTTTCTGATCCACACCCCTACCTTTTTTTAAGGGTATCTGTGACCAACAGATGCATATCTGTATTCCCAGTCATGTGAAATCCATAGATTAGGGCCTAATTTACTTATTTAAATTGACTGATTTCCTTATATGAACTGTAACTCAGTAGATTCTTTGAAATTGTCGCATGTTGTGCTTATATTTTTGTTCTGTGTATAATGTGCTATTCACATCAAAAATACAGATTTGGCTGTTCAAAAAAGCAAAATTCTCCTTTAAGGTTGGATCCACTGCCCCCATGCCTTTCCCATACAAGGCCTCTTGTCACTCAGGTTCAGTGAGTTTAACCCCTCAGGGAGGATTGATGGTCAGGGTGAGAGGAGTGACTCAGGAATAGAAGGCAAAGATCAGGGAAAAGGACAGGGAATGTTTGGCCTGAATGCTTGGAACGGAAGCAGGGACTCCACGTTTGGTTTTATGGACACACCATCAAATCTAAAAAAGGTCTTATTCTGAACTTTGACGTTGTACGGTGGATGCTAGCTATGCACTGCACTGTGTGAATGTATACTGAGAAAAATACAAAGGCATGGATCCATCAATCAATCTCATGACCAATCTGTCAAACAATGTGCAATCAAGAGGAGTCATTCATGCATTTTAAAATGAAACCTGAACTTAATCAATACATGTTTTGAAGTCATATTTTCCAAATTCAAATTCATGTGTATGGCTGCCCCGATGGCTAAGCCGGTTGACACATGGTACTGGAAACACAAAGGCTGTGGGTTCAGTTGAACCCTATGTCACGTTGGATAAAATGTGTGTAACTTCTGCTTTGATGGCTAAAGCATAGTGCAGGAGCTACTTGAGATACTCATCCCAGCAAACCAAAATTGGTTCAGTGAAAGTTCTCACAACATTTGTTAGGTCGCGGAAAATGTTCTCATAACACAAAAACTGTCCAGTTGTGCTGATGATTATAGAATGTTTGCCTGACGTTGCAAAAATGTTCCTCAAACACAATCGGTTCTTTACAGGTTCCCAGAATGTTTCATTGGGTTGTAGGAACAGGTTCCCAAAACACAAATATGCTCAGTTGTGATGCCATTCATACAATGATTAGCTTAAGTTGCACAGGACATTCCTATAGTGTTGTAAGAATGTTGATAGGTCACCTTACATTTAAGTTTTACCTAATATTATCACAACATTCTCAGCATGCAAATTTGTAGCTCTTTAGGCAGTTTTTCTCCAGATTAAATGACAATTCACATTTGAGAACTGTATTCTAGGTGATACAATGACAGATGGCATTTTAAAATCATTTATAGGACATTTGAACAGCATTTCATCATACAAACACAACCATATGTTTTGCATTTCATATGTTGACAATATGCACAAGTGGGGTTTGAAGCTGCAATGTAAGGTTCCTTTGACAGGTCTTTTACCCTCTGCGCCACCAGGGAAGCTCTCTTATGACTACTTTTTTCAATATATAGCCATGGCAGTATGGTCAATCAGGAATTCCATGCTTCCTTTCTAGCTTTCTAACGCACAGTTCAGATGCCAAATTTGTGGCGAGTCGAACTGAATAGAAATTAAAAGCATGGTTAAGCACTTTTGGTTTCATACAACCACTGTCAACACGGTATCAGACTTCCTTGTTGGTTTTGAGTCGAATTCAGGCAAAAGAGCGACCTCTCACAGAAGTGCTCCACCTGCGAGTCCATGATCGTACTTCTGTTGTGGGTGTGGTAGAGAAGCAACCTTTATTTACGTGCAATTAACATATATTAACATGCATGGTCATTTCTCTCAACAGTGGGAGAACTGCTCTGGTGCGCTGCATTAAACAGAGGCGTACTTCACGTGCACCGCGATGAAAGAGCGGCAGAGCGTGTGGCAGAGGATGAGCTGACCAGCTGTCAAGTATCTTCACTGACAATTTCAACCTATACCTGACCGGGCTGTAATACCAACTTGTTTCAAGCAGACCACCATAGTCCCCGTGCCCAATAATGCCAAGGTAACCTGCCTAAATGACTATCGCACTGTAGCACTCACATGTATAGCCATGAAATGCTTTGAAAGGCTGGTCATGGTCCCTATCAGCACCATCATCCCAGACACCCTGGACCCACTCCAATTAGCATACCGCCCCAACAGATCCACAGATGACGCAATGTCTATTGCACTCCACACTGCGCTCACCCGCCTTGACAAAAGGAATACTTATGTAAGAACGCTGTTCATTGACAGCTTAGCATTCAACACCATAGTCTCCTACAAGCTCATCACCAAGCTCAGGACCCTGGAACTGAACAGCTCCCTCTGCAACTGGACCCTGGACTTCAGGCAGTGAGGGTAGGCAATCATCCGCCACCCTCAGGGGTGTGTGCTTAGTCCCCTCCTGTACTTCCTGTTCACCCACAATTGCGCATGACTCCACGATGTGTTAGGACTGATCACCGAAGCCGATGAGGCAGCCTATAGGGAGGAGCTCAGAGACTTGGCAGTGTGGTGCCAGGACAACAACCTCTCCATCAACTTCAGCAAGACAAAGGAGCTGATTGTGGACTACAGAGGGCCCCAAAAATGGTCAAATACTCCATCCACCCAAGCCATAGACTGTTCTCTCTGCTACCGCATGGCAAGCGGTACCAGCGGTACCAGTGGACAAGTCTGGAACCAACAGGACCGTGAACAGCTTCTACCCCCAAGCTGCTAAACAAGACTTCTAAATAACTAATCAAATAGCTACCCTGGACTACCTGCATTGACCCTTTTTTGAATGACCTCTCTTGCACTGACTCTGGGCACACACACTGGACTCTACCCTCACACTCACACATACTTACACTGACACCCCAACATTCACACACACACACACACACACACACACTACATATGCTCACACACACATAACATGCGCACACATGCATACTGACGCCACACACACACTCACACACACTTTCACACTCACAACATACGCTGCTGCTACTGCTCCACATAAGCTGCTGCTACAGCAGCTCAGTCTTATCTATCCAGGTGCCAAGTCACCAAGAATGTGACAGTTTTATTTTATCGTCAAAAGTCCGACGAGGGGCAATCTACTGTTACACACGGCACTCTATCCCCGCTCTTCCAAAGAGAAAGCAACATATTTTTTTAGTTTAGGGAGGTGACAGAGCGCTGTTTAATCTAGGACTTAGACATAACTAAGCCAGGGAAATACTGGTAACTGAGTTATTCACCATCACTTCATCCCAGTGGAGGCTGCTTGGGGAGGACAGCTCATAATAACATCTAGAATGGAGTGTAATCACTGGAATTGGGTGGCAGGTAGCCTAGCGGCTAAGAGCGTTGAGCCAGTAATTGATAGGTCGCTGGTTTGAATCCCAGAGTCAACTACACTACCGTTCAGAAGTTTACTTAGAAATGTCCTTGTTTTTGAAAAAAACAACCCTTTTTTGTCCATTAAAATAACATAAAATGTATCCAAAATACAGTGTCGACATTGTTAATGTTGTAAATGACTATTGTAGCTGTAAAACAGCAGATTTGTTATGGAATATCTACATAGGCGTACAGAGGCCCATTATCAGCAACCATCACTCCTGTGTTCCAATGGCACGTTGTGTTAGCTAATCCAAGTTTATAATTTCAAAAGGCTAACTGATCATTAGAAAACCCTTTTGCAATTATGTTAGCACAGCTGAAAACTGTTGAACCAATAAAGAAGCAATAAAATGGGCCTTTAGACTAGTTGAGCATCTGGAGCATCAGCATTTGTGGGTTCGATTAATGGCTCAAAATGGCCAGAAGCACTTTCTTCTGAAACTCGTCAGTCTATTCTTGTTCTGAGAAATGAAGACTTTTCCATGCAAGAAATTGCCAAGCAACTGAAGATTTCGTACAGCGCTGTGTACTACTCCCTTCACAGAACAGCGCAAACTGGCTCTAACCAGAATAGAAACAGGGATGGGAGTTGTGGTGCACAACTGAGCAAGAGGACAAGTACATTAGAGTGTCTAGTTTGAGAAACAGACGCATCACAAGTCCTCAACTGGCAGCTTCATTAAATAGTACTCTCGAAACACCAGTCTCAACGGCAGCAGTGAACAGGCGACTCCGGGATGCTGGCCTTCTAGGCAGAGTTGCCAGAGTTGCCATAAAGCCATATCTCAGACTGGCCAATTAAAATAAAATATTAAGATGGGCAAAAGAACACAGACACTGGACAGAGGAACTCTGCCTAGAAGGCAATTTCTCGCATGGAATAGACTTCAATAGCCTTCACTTTATTTTGTTTTTTTGGGGGGTCATTTTAATTGAAACCAATCACAGTAAGGTACTTGATTGTCACCCAGTAATGATTTGAAATTGAGATAAAAACAGCTGCATTAGACCTTTAAATCAATAAAATATTATTGCGTTGAACCTGAATTTGTTTTGGTATATGAATTATGAATCATCATTTTTCAGAATGGGTTTTGCATTGTATGTTCTGAGCCTGTATTTAGGAAGCATATGAAGACACAAGAATACAAGTTATTTAAAGGAAGATCAATCCAACTAAAATCACATTTCATAAGTTTTTCAACATGTGATGAAGAAAGAAAATGTACAATGGACTCATTTCAGGAAACTAGGCGTATGTCATACGTCACTACTTCACAGGAGCGGCATTTGAACGTAAACAATTTTTTAAATCAAAATGCATAAATCCATAAATACGAATACAATTGTTAAATTACGAGCCTACTTGGTTTAGCCACAAAAAAATACAGGAACCTTTCCGCTAACCATGATTGGCTGAGATAATGGTTGGGCTGGACATGCCGGGAGATGAGTTCGGATTGGTCTGCCATGTAACATGCTTCTGTCTATAACGTGAGCTGTTCAGTATGTGTTGACAGTCCTTTCTACCGCAACGTTTTTGAAAGATATAACATTACCATCGAGAACAACAACATTGATGCCCTGAATTTAGCAGGCACTATCGACAGATCAGTTGGAAAAGTGATTGGCTACTTTCTGCACACGTAACGGTCAGTGTGAACCGGAGTGACTTGACACAACTCTGGCCAAACAAGATGTAGCTACACACATAATGGAGTTAAATGGTTCCAGTCTGCCGTGAAGCGTACATCCATGTAAGAGTCTAGCTACATTTTCAGATATAATTTTATCATTTAGTCAGATAGTAATATTTTTCGAATAAGAAATCCATTTGCATTGCTATTTATAGCCTAATGTTAGCTAGCTAGATTCATACTACAGCTATGACATTGTTTGTATTGGTAGTAGTATGAGTTGGGATTATGCCGGTTCATTGTTTAGCCAGGTAGCTACATGTCTAAACAAAAGACTCCACTTCGGCCAGATTATTACATGACCCATCAAATTAGCCAGTTGTGTCTGGGGGTGATTACGGCCATCTATTGTATTTCATGAACATGTGTACAGGTCTAGACAATTGCGACCCATACTTAGCTAGATGTGGCTGGGGGGTGGTTAAAGCATTTCCTTCACATGACCCATCAATTTAGACATGTGTGTCGGGTAAGAGTCATCTAATAATGATAAAATATGTTTTACTTTCTGCTTTTGCTATTGCTACAATGCAAGTAACCACTTCACTGTACCATTTACCCCTTCTGTATCCTGTGCATGTGACAAATAAACCTGGATTTTATTCGATATAGTGTGTGCTTACCACATGGCCTCCTGTGAATCCTTAAAGAGATGGGTGGAGCTAAGGCTTAAGAGGGTGTGAACGGTGCTGAATGGGTGTAGACAAAGAAGAACTCTCTAGTAGGTGTATTTGTATTTATTATGGATCACCATAATACTCTTCCTGGGGTCTGGCCCGCACTCCACTACCACATATCACAAAATACATGTGTATGTGTATAGTGCATATGTTATTATGTGTATATATGTCTGTGCCTATGTTTGTGTTGCTTCAAAGTCCCCGCTGTTCCATAAAGGTGTATTTTTATCCATTTCTTAAATCTGATTCTACTGCTTGCACCAGTTACATGATGTGGAATACAGTTCCGTGTAGTCATGGCACTATGTAGTACTGTGCGCCTCCCATAGTCTGTTCTGGACTTGGGGACTGTGAAGGGACCTCTGGTGGCATGTCTTGTGGGGTATGCATGGGTGTCTGAGCTATGTGCTAGTCATTTAAACAGACAGTTCGGTGCTTTCAACAGGTTTTACCTCTCACAAATACAGTCCCCTCCTGTACTCCCTGTTCACTCATGACTGCACGACCAGGCACGACTCCAAAACCATCATTAAGTTTGCTGATGACACAACAGTGGTAGGCCTGATCACCGACAACGATGAGACAGCCTATAGGGAGGAGGTCAGACACCTGAAAATGTGGTGCAAGGACAACAACCTCTCCCTCAACGTGATCAAGACGAAGGAGATGATTGTGGACTACAGGAAATGGAGGACTGAGCACGCCCCCATTTTCATCGTCGGGGCTGTAGTGGAGCAGGTTGAGAGCTTCAAGTTCCTTGGCGTCGACATCACCAACAAACTAACATGGTCCAAGCACACCAAGACAGTTGTGAAGAGGACACGACAAAGCCTATTCCCCCTCAGGAGACTGAAAAGATTTGTCATGGGTCCTCAGATCCTCAAAAAGTTTTACAGCTGCACCATCGAGAGCATCCTGACGGTTTGCGTCACTGCCTGGTATGGCAACTACTCGGCCATACCAGGGTAGTGCGTATGGCCCAGTACATCACTGGGGCCAAGTTTCCTGCATCCAGGATCTCTATACCAGGCGGTGTCAGAGGAAGGCCCCAAAAATTGTCAAAGACTCCAGCCACCCTAGTCATAGACTGTTCTCTCTGCTACTGCACGGCAAGCGGTACCAGAGTGCCAGGTCTAGGTTCAAGAGGCTTCTAAACAGCTTCTATCCCCAAGCCATAAGACTCCTGAACAGCTAATCAAATGGCTACCCAGACTATTTGCACCACCCCCCCACGCTGCTGCTACTCTCTGTTATTATCTATGCATAGCCACTTTAATAACTCTACCTAAATGTACATAATTACCTCAATTACCTCAACACCGGTGTCTCCGCACATTGATACATTGACTCTTTACCGGTACCCCCTGTATATAGCCCCACTAATGTTATTTACTGCTGCTCTTTAATTATTTGTTATTCTTATCTCTTACTTTTTGGGGGGTATTTTCTTAACTGCATTGTTGGTTAAGGGCTTGTAAGAAATAATTTCACTGTAAGGTCTTCTTCACCTGTTGTTTTTGGAGCATGTGACAAATACAATTTGATTTGACTTGATGAAATCAATCTTTCCTCCACTTTGAGCCAGGAGAGATTGAGATGCATATGATTAATGTTTGCGCTCTGTGTACATCCAAGGGCCAGCCGTGTTGCCCTGTTCTGAGCCAGTAGCAATTTACCTAAGTCCCTCTTTGTGGCACCTGACCACACGGCTGAACAGTAGTCCAGGTGCGCAAAACTAGAGCCTGAAGGTAGAGCAGCGCTTTATTATGGACAGACTTGTCCCCTTCTTAGCTACTGTTGTGTCAATATGTTTTGACCATGATAGTTTACAATCCAGGGTTACTCCAAGCAGTTTAGTCACCGGAACTTGCTCAATTTCCATTTTATTCATTACAATATTTGGTTGAGGTTTAAGGTTCAGTAAATGATTTGTCCCATATTTAGGACTAACTTATTCCTTGCCACCCATTCTGAAACTAACTGCAGCTCTTTGTTAAGTGTTGCAGTCATTTCCGTCGCAGTAGTAGCTGACGTGTATAGTGTTGAGTCATCTCCATACATAGACACACTGGCTTTACTTAAAGTGGCATGTCGTTAGTAAAGATTGAAAAAAGTAAGGGGACTAGACAGCTTCTCTGGGGAATTCCTGATTCTACCTGGATTATATTGGAGAGGATCCCATTAAAGAACACCATATGTGTTCTGTTAGACAGGTAACTCTTTATCCACAATATAGCAGAGTGTGTAAAGCCATAACACATACAGTACCAGTCAAAAGTTTGGACACACCTACTCATTCTACATTGTAGAATAATAGTGAAGACATCAACACTATGAAGTAACACATATGGAATCATGTATCTCAGCAAAAAAATGAACGTCCTCTCACTGTCAACTACATTGATTTTGAGCAAACTTAACATGTGTAAATATTTGTTTGAACATAACAAGATTCAACAACTGAGACATAAACTGAACAAGTTCCACAGACATGTGACTAACAGAAATGGAATAATGTGTCCCTGAACAAAGGGCGGGTCAAAATCAAAAGTAACAGTCAGTATCTGGTGTGGCCATCAGCTGCATTAAGTATTGCAGTGCATCTCCTCCTCATGGACTGCACCAGATTTGCAAGTTCTTGCTGTGAGATGTTACCCCACTCTTCCACCAAGGCACCTGCAAGTTCCCGGACATTTCTGGGGGGAATGGCCCTAGCCCTCGCCCTTCGATCCAACAGGTCCCAGAAATGCTCAATGGGATTGAGATCTGGGCTCTTCGCTGGCAATGGCAGAACACTGACATTCCTGTCTTGCAGGATATCACGCACAGAACAAGCAGTATGGCTGGTGGCATATGTAATGCTGGAGTGTCATGTCAGGATGAGCCTGCAGGAAGGGTACCACATGAGGGAAGAGGATGTCTTCCCCGTAACACACAACGTTGAGATTGCCTATAATGACAACCAGCTCAGTCCGATGATGCTGCGACACACCGCCCCAGACCCTGACAGACCTTCCACCTCCAAATCGATCCCACTCCAGAGCACAGGCCTCGGTGTAACACTCATTCCTAAGGAGATAAATGCGAATCCGACCATCACCCCTGGTGAGACAAAACCCCGACTCGTCAGTGAAGAGCACTTTTTGCCAGTCCTGTCTGGTCCAGCAACAGTGGGTTTGTGCCCATAGGCAACATTGTTGCCGATGATGTCTGGTGAGGACCTGCCTTAACACAGGCCTACAAGCCCCCAGTCCAGCCTACATGCCCTCAGTCCAGACAGTCTGAGCACTGATGGAGGGATTGTGCGTTCCTGGTGTAACTCGGGCAGTTGTTGTTACCATCCTACACCTGTCCCGCAGGTGTGATGTTCGGATGTACCGATCCTTAGCAGGTGTTGTTACACTGGTCTGCCACTGCGTGGATGATCAGCTGTCCGTCCTGTCTCCCTGTAGCGCTGTCTTAGGCATCTCACAGTATGGACATTGCAATTTATTCTACAGTCCTCATGCCTCCTTGCAGCATGCCTAAGGCACGTTCACACAGATGAGCAGCGACCCTGGGCATCTATCTTATGGTGTTTTTCAGAGTTAGTAGAAAGGCCTCTTTAGTGTCCTAAGTTTTCATAACTGTGACTTTAATTGCCTACCGTCTGTAAGCTGTTTGTGTCTTAACGACCGTTCCACAGGTGCATGTTCATTAATTGTTTATGGTTCATTGAACAAGCATGGGAAACAGTGTGTAAACCCTTTACAATAAAGATCTGTGAAGATATTTGGATTTTTTAGAATTATCTTTGAAAGACAGGGTCCTGAAAAAGGGACATTTCTTTTTTTGCTGAGTTTCGTAACCAAAAAAGTGTTAAACAAATCAAAATATATTTTATATTCGTGATTCTTCAAAGTAGCCAGCCTTTTCCTTAACGAACAGCTTTGCACACCCTTGGCATTCTCTGAATCAGCTTCATGAGGTAGTCACCTGGAATGCATTTCAATTAACAGGTGTGCCTTCTTAAAAGTTAATTTGTGGAATTTATTTCCTTCTAAATGTGTTTGAGACAATCAGTTGTGTTGGGACAAGGTAGGGGTGGTATACAGAAGATAGCCCAGTTTGGTAAAAGACCAAGTCCATATTATGGCAAGAACAGCTCAAATTGGCAAAGAGAAACGACAGTCCATCATTACTTTAAGACATGAAGGTCAGTCAATCTGGAAAATATCAAGAACTTTGAAAGTTTCTTCAAGTGCAGTTGCAAAAACCATCAAGAGCTATGATGACACTGGCTCTCATGAGGATCGCCACAGGAAAGGAAGACCCAGAGTTACCTCTGCTACAGAGGATAAGTTCATTAAAGGTAACTGCACCTTAGATTGCAGACCAAATAAATGCTTCACAAGGAACAGACACATCTTAACATCAACTTTTCAGAGGAGACTGCATGAATCAGGCCTTCATGGTCGAATTGCTGCAAAGAAACTACTACTAAAGGACACCAGTAAGAGGAAGAGACTTGCTTGGGCCAAGAAACATGAGCAATGAACATTAGACCGGTGGAAATCTGTCCTTTGGCCTGATGAGTCCAAATTTGAGATTTTTGGTTCCAACCGCCGTGTCTTTGTGAGACG
This sequence comes from Salvelinus alpinus, assembly GCF_045679555.1. NCBI lineage: Eukaryota > Metazoa > Chordata > Actinopteri > Salmoniformes > Salmonidae > Salvelinus > Salvelinus alpinus. The sequence continues at coordinate 45,061,985 of NC_092088.1, forward strand.
CAGAGTAGGTCAACGGATGATCTCCGCATGTGTGGTTCACACCGTGAAGCATGGAGGAGGAGGTGTGATAGTTTGTGTGTGGTTTGCTGGTGACACTGTCTTTGATTTATTAAGAATTCAAGGCACACTTAACCAGCATGGCTACCACAGCATTCTGCACCGATACACCATCTGTCTGGTTTGCGCTTAGTGGGACTATAATTTCTTTGTCAACAGGACAATGACCCAACACACCTCCAGGCTGTGTATGGGCTATTTGACCAAGAAGGAGAGTGATGGAGTGCTGCATCAGATGACCTAGACTCTATAATCACCCAACCTCAACCCAATTGAGATGGTTTGGGATGAGTTGGACCGCAGAGTGAAGGAAAATCAGCCAACAAGTGCTCAGCATATGTGGGAACTCCTTCAAGACTGTTGGAAAAGCATTCCTTATGAAACTGACTGAGAGAATGCCAAGAGTTTGCAAAGCTGTCAAGGCAAAGGGTGGCTACTTTGAAGAATCAAACATATGAAATATATTTTGATTTATTTAACACTTTTTTGGTTACTACATGATTCCATATGTTTTATTTCATAGTCTTCACTATTATGCTACAATGTAGAAAATAGTAAAAAAAAAAAAAAGAAAAACCCTTGAATAGGTGTGTCCAAACTTTTGACTGGTACTGTACGTTTATCCAGCAGCAGACAATGATCGATAATGTCAAAAGCCGCACTGAAGTTTAAGAAAACAGCCCCAACAATCTTTTTATCATCAATTTTTCTCAGCCAATCGTCAGTCATTTGTTCATGGGCTGTGCTTGTTGAATGTCCTTCCCTATAAGCATGTTGAAGGTCTGTTGTCAATTTGTTTACTGTAAAATAGCATTGTGTCTGGTCAAACACATATTTTTACAAAACTTTACTAAGGGTTGGTAATTGGTCGGCTATTTGAGCCAGTAAAGGGGGCTTTACTATTCTTAGGTAGCGCAATAACTTTTGTTCCCCTCCAGGCCCGAGGGCACACACTTTTCTAGTAGGCTTAAAACGAAGATAGGGCAAATAGGAGGGGCAATATCGTCCCCCTATTATCCTCAGTAATTTTCCATCCAACATATCAGACCCCGGTGGCTTGTTATTGTTGATAGACAACAATATTTTTTTCACCTCTTCCACACTCGCTTTATGGAATTCAAAATGACAATTTTTGTGATTCATCATTTGGTCAGATATACTTGGATGTGTAGTGTCAGCATTTGTTGCTGGCATGTCATGCCTAGGTTTGCTAGTCTTGCCATTATCAGTCAGCTTTGTAATGAATGAGCCATCTGATTCAATGAATGATGGAGCTGAGATTTACTTTTTTCCAAAAATTTAATTGAAGGTGCTCCAAAGCTTTTTACTGTCATTCTTTGTCATTTATCTTTGTTTCATATGGCTACTATATTGTGATCACTACATCCGATGGATCTGGATACTGCTTTCAAGCACATTTCTGCAGCATTAGTAAAGATGTGATCAATACATGTTGATGATTTAATTCCTGTGCTGTTTGTAACTTATCTGGTAGGTTGACTGATAACCTGAACCAGGTTGCAGGCACTGGTTACAGTTGATGCTTTTTCTTGAGTGGGCAGCTTGATGAAGGCCAGTCAATATTTAAATCACCTAGAAAATATACCTCTCTGTTGATATCACATACACTATCAAGCATTTCACACATGTTATCCAGATACTGACTGTTGGCACTTGGTGGTCTATAGCAGCTTCCCACAAGAATGGGCTTTAGGTGAGGCAGATTAATCTGTTGCCATATTACTTCAACAGTATTTAACATGAGATCCTGAAGAGAAAGAATCCTGCTAAAGTGTTCAATGCCACGATTCAGAAAGGGCACAGGGCCAGATATGATGGCTCTTTTATTAGTGTCTAGCAGAGAGTCAATCAGCTCTTTGAAATCCAGTTTCAACTGTTCAGAGCTAATGTCATAACGTCATTAAAACCCACATCAAAGAACAAAACTGTTTGAAATAGGAACACCAGATTTTGATCTGTGTTTTTCACATGATCTTTTTATTAATGATGAAATTATGAAAAATATTAATAACATTCCACCCATGAGGCCAAAGGGGGCACTTTTGGTCATTGACTGCAGGAAAGGGCTACGGGAATATCCTGTGCAAACTAACTTAAACATTGTATAAATGTCATACAGTATTTTGTGTTTTGGGAACCTATTTCTTGTCATATCCCCACAATGTTCCCTCAACCTAAAGAAATGTTTTATGAACTTTTAATGAACATAAAACATTTGTTCAGGGAAAGTTATTGTAACATCAGGTGAATTTTGCACCCTAAAATAAACCGCACAATAATCATCCGCACAATTGGACAGTTTTTGTGTTTTGTGAACAAATCTTGTGGGATGTCCCCACAATGTTCCCACCAGACTGTTCCCACAACCTAATAAAAAATTCTGGGAACCTTTAAAGAACAGACTAAATGTGTTCTGGGAAAGTTCTTGTAACATCAGGTGAATGTTTGTTCAACCCGAAAAGAAACGGTGTATAGTCATCCGCACAACTGGACAGTTTTTGGGTAATGAGAACATTTACCCCAACCTAATGTATGTTTTGGGAACTTTCGCTGAACCAATTTTGGTTTTCTGGGAAAACATCACTGGTACATTGTGTTATTACATTACCTGTAAACCTAATGAGAACTATTGAGGAATGTTCTACGTTGGTTGTTACAGATGTTGTGCACAACATTTTAGTGAATGTTAGGAGAACATTCCAAGGATAGATTTTTTTTTCTTTTAAATGTATGAAAAAAAATGTTTTTGGGACGTTATTCTAATGTTAGATAAAAACCTAACTAGAACTTAAAGTGTAATATGTAGAAATCGCTCTGACATTTCCTGGTTGCTAAAATTGTAATAGTTCCCTTAATTTCAGTTTATGTGGCAAAATGAGCAAGTATCATGTAGAGAATCATTGTACCATCTAAACCGCGATTAAATACATTTTCCATAACCAATTTTTTTTGTAAAAAGTAAAACACGCAAAAACTAAATGTAAGAACGGGAAGCATAGAAAGAGAGCACATAGAACAGATCTACCACTTCTCTGACTTGCTTGCAATGCGAATGACAGACCTATAACTCACATTTCTATGTGAATTTGGTCAGGTCACCCAAAAAGTGACAGATTGCAGCTTTAGTTGGAATCTTAGCTAATGTTCTGGGAATGTTCCCGGTTTGCTGGGATGGTTCTAAACAGGCCTCTCATGTATATGTGAGAGTGGGCTTCACCACAGGTTAGTGGCTTAGAGAGCAGGGAACTATGAGACCATGCTACACTGTGTTGTGTCTTCCTGGCTAATTGCTCAATTCAACTCCTATGAAGGATCTGTCCAAATTGAACAAAATGATGAATTGGTCATCCTTTCTTCATTCTGCTGACATTCCAGAGAACATTCAGACACCAATGGCACTGATAAGACACAGCACTGATAAAGTCACACTTGTCTGAGTGGTAATGAATGAGGGCAACATGTGCCATGAGAGGGTCAGAGATGGACACAACAACAGAGCCACATCATATAATCTGGGACACAATCTGTCACGGAACCTCATGTAAAGTCTACCATTTAACAGCAAGCGCAATCTAGCGTTGTGCTCATTGTGGATATCATCTATAATACACAATACACAGCCCGTTAGTAGACTATCTGTGAATGTTATCTGCTGCCTAAGTTTAACGCTGAGGTGTGGTTTGGCAGAGGCAGAGCATACTGTTCGAGGATGTACACGGTCTCTGTGCTTGCTTACGGCACATGACGTTTGGAGGTAGTTTGGAGGTGTGTGTGCGCCTGTAGTAGCTGCTGGGATCACTCAAGAGGAATAGGCTGTAGATTTATAGCCCCCTCCCCTCACGCACACACATCCTGTTCCTGGCCAGCAGCTGGACTCTGTCCGGCCAAACGGTAGCCCCTGTCAGCACTGACAGTCCAGCCCCTCCCCACCCCCCATTGCATCGTGGGTGCCTCCCCTCCCGTTCTGTTGAACGGTGGGTCGAGTGTGCACTTCCTGTTGTCTGTGTTTGATTTGGGAAGATGAGTGGGGCTTCCCTTTCCCATCCCACATGGCCAGCTGGGAGACGCTGAATCCTCACAGACAGATGGAATCATCTCACTGGTTACTGGTCAGAATGTTTAAGGATAGTTTCATACATATATTTATGACCCTGTTGTTATAAGAAGAGGTGATAACCCTTCATTTAGCCCTGATTATGTACCCAGTGTAAAGCACAGCAGGGAGCAGAAAGGGCTACATACGAAACTAGCCAGACCCTTTATTGGAAACCTATGACTATTCAATCAAAAATCTAAACATTAAGAAAATGACTGTAAAAACTGTTAAATCCCCTTGGATTGATGAGGAATTTAATAATTTTATGGTTGAGAGGGATGAGGCAAGAGGTATGGCAAATGAGTCTGGCAGAACAACCGATTGGCAAACGTAATGGAAATTGAGAAATCATGTGACTAAACTGGATAAAAAGAAGAAACTGTACTATGAAACAAAGACGAATGATAGTAAAATGTTTGGAACACCTTCAATTACATTTTTTGGCAAAAAGGCAAACTCAGCTCCATCATTCATTGAATCAGATGGCTCATTCATCACAAAACCCACTGATATTGCCAGCTACTTTAATGATTTTTTCATTGGCAAGATTAGCAAACTTAGGCATTACATGGCAGCAACAAATGCTGACACTACACATCCAAGTATATCTGACCAAATTATGAAAGACAAGCATCGTCATTTTGAATTCCCGTAAAGTGAGTGTGGAAGAGGTGAAAAAAGTATTGTTGTCTATCAACAATGACAAGCCACTGGGGTCTGACAATTTGGATGGAAAATTACTGAGAATAATATCCGTTGATATTGCCACTCCTTTTTGCCATATCTTAAATGTATATCTTAAATCATTCACAAACCCTAAACCTCAACTAAATCTTGTAATGAATAATGTGGAAATTGAGCAAGTTGATGTGACTAAACTGCTTGGAGTAACCCTGAATTGTAAACTGTTATGGTCAAAACATCTTGATACAACAGTAGCTAAGATGGGGAGAAGCGCTGCTCTGCCTTTTTAACAAAACTATCAACAAGGCAGGTCCTACAGGCTCTAGTTTTGTCATACCTGGACTACTGTTCAGTAGTGTTGTCAGGTGCCACAAAGAGGGACTTCTGAAAATTACAATTGGCTCAGAACAGGGCAGCACGGCTGGCCCTTAAATGTACACGGGGATCTAACATTAATGATATGCATGTCAATCTCTTATGACTCAAAGTGGAGGAGAGGTTGACTTCATCACTACTTATTTATGTAAGAAGTGTTGAAATGCTGAATGCACCGTGCTGTCTGTTTAAACTACTAGCACACAGCTCGGACACCCATGCATACGGGGCGGCAGGTAGCCTAGTGGTTAGAGTGCTGGACTAGTAACCGGAAGGTTGCAAGATCGAATCCCCCAAGCTGACAAGGTAAAAATCTGTCATTCTGCTGTTCCTAGGCTGTCACTGAAAATAAGAATTTGTTCTTAACTCACTTGCCTAGTTAAATAAAGGTAAAAAAATATACCCCACAAGACATGTCACCAGAGGTCTCTTCACAACCCCCAAGTCAAGAACAGACTATGGGAGGCACACAGTACTACATAGAGCCAGGACTACATGGAACTCTATTCCACATCAGGTAGCTGATGTGAACAGTAGAACCAGATTTAAAAAACAGATAAAAATGCACCTTATGGAACAGCAGGGAATGTGAAGAGACACACATGCTAACTCACATGTTCATTGTAGTATGGTGCTATTATACATTTTATATTGTAGTGGTGTAATAATGTTATATGATGTAATGTTTTATCTTTTGTTTTATGTGTCATGTAAGTGCCTTAATGTGTTTGGACCCCATGAATAGTAGCTGCTGCCTTGGCTAAGGGAGATCCCTAATAGATACATACACAAATATAAAACTGCAACGGAAAAATACTAATAAATCTTCCCAGTCAGATTTTCATTTTTTTCACACTGTAAACATTGTGTTGTGGCATACATTAATACTGCAGGAGCTTTGGAGTGAACACACACACAACCAGACTGCAGATCTTTCAGCCAGCCCACACACACACGAAGATACCCACACACACACACCCACCCACACACACACACCCACACACACACACACACACACCCACGCACACACACACACCCACGCACAGAAACACTAACTTGTCGTCACAGTGATTTGGACAGGTAGGATGTTTCACTGTTTACCGGTTTGGCCTCATTGCACGGCCCTCCCAATTACACAGCAACATATACCAAAACAAACAAGCATCCAGCCCAAACACACACACACAGACTGCCTGGTGCCTGTGTTGCCCCAGGGGCCCGTGGCTAGCTTAAAGGCCGCTCTGATAGGGCTGCAGTGTCTCTCTAGTCACACTTAGTGGGAGGATGAGCTGCAACAACTGATCCATGCCTCAGCCCTCAGCCTCCCTTATCCAAAACACTATTACAGACCTGTCTGAGTCTGGCTCAGATCCTATCCCTCACTTCATTAAAACACTGCTGTCTGCATTCCTCTGTCTGTGTTTCTGTCTGTGTGTCTGTTTCTGTCTGTCTGTTTCTGTATATGTTTAGCTGCCTGCTTTCTGCCTTTCTGTCTGTCTGTCTATCTCTCTGTCAATATGCACGTGTTTGAAAGAGAGAAAGAGAGAGAGGGAAAGAGGAGCAGGACGAAAAAAGAGAGAGAAAGACAGAGAGAAAGTAGAAAGTGCATACAGACAGCGAGAAATAGAGAGACAGTAGAAAGTGAATGCAGACAGAGAGAAAAAGAGACAGTAGAAAGTGTGTGCAGACAGAGAGAAAGAGACAGAGAGACGGTCAGAGAGCCGGGTCTGTGCTGTGCTGCGGTGCCTCTGTCTTTACAGGAGCATGGTGTGACAGACAGCTCTCTCTGTGGGGTCAGAGGTCAGCTCTAATTGGGTTAATGGACACAGAGAACCAAAACAAACAGATCTCAGGTCAGCCCAGATCAGAGGCCTAGCAGCGTCACCTAGAACCAGAGAGGAACAACAAACGAGCAAACAGAAGCCCCTAGACACAACACCGCCACACAACAACAGGATAGGGTTACACGGCAACACTTAATACAGTCTATGTAGTTGTCCTTATGACTTGTAGTTACTTTGATACTATTTTGGTCACTAGAATATCTATACCCCGTATTGGTGCGATTCTAAAAGTAGTCTAAAATGAGTTACTGGTATTTATACCAAAAAAAAGGAAATCCTCTCAAACTACACACCACAAGGGCAACATAAACTCTGACTAGTTACATTACAGCAGTACACTGAGCATGAATGATTGACATTTCACAGTTAGGCACTTGATCATGACATCTAAGATTCCTGAAAATGTCAACCCAATCCTGGGATTCCCATTGACTTAGTGTTGCATGTGAACACTAACTTACTGTAAATGACTAATCATACTACAAACTTGAGCCTGTAATACCACAATGCCCATGGCTTAGCAAATAAATATCCCTGATGGAGGGGGTAAAAGACGCGGAGACAGCACCTTCCGATCCGCAACAGGAAGCAGGAGGGAAAACACTTACTGAGGAGTCATAAAGAGCCCTAACCCTAACCCTAACCCTAACCTGACACTAACACCCAAAACATGAGAACAACAGGCTACGTAGGATTTCTACTGTATCTGATATCATATCTGGTGGCATGTGATTGTAAGTGATATCAAATGTTGCTCTCCTCATAGAACAGTCTGAGGAACTCTAAAAAGTAATCACTCATAACACTCCACAGAGCCGAAGCCAGTGTCGATCTAATGGTCCCTGTAAAACGTCTGTCCAGCTGTTAAGCACCTGCATTCATCTCTCTCATACAGATTCTGTTTAGACGATTTGGCACTGAATGTGTCAGAGTGTGTGTCTCTGTGTGAGTTCACGGAAGCCTGAAGTGTGCGTGTTTTGTCGGACTACGGAAGGGCTGTGTGTGAGTGCGTTGTGAAAGAGTTAGGATCTGTTTGGGTCAATAGTGTCTGCGTCACTCAGCAAGATAAACAGTGTCAGAGTTTAAAACAACCCAGACCCCTCTGTCCACACACACACACTCACACGCACACTCCCTGTTGCTTAGGGGAACCCCAAACGTTTCACCATTGTGTGGCAGCCCTGAACTAGACCACCTGATTGATCTAGTCAAAGGCTTGTTGATTAGTTGACAAGCTGAATCAGGTGTGCTAGCGCTGGAATAGATCAAATAAATGGAATGGCTGGGGGTCCGGTAAGGTATCTTTTCTATATTTCTACAAACACGTCCACGCCACATAGCTTTACATATCTTTACACACGCCTCTCTCTCCTCTCTACATCCTCGCTCCTCTCTTTCCCCAGTAACTTCAGGCAGGCAAAGCCACCAGCCAACTGTCTAACTTGTCCTGATGTTGTCATCATGCCACCCAGTGACAGCGTAAACACCTCCAACAGCCCCGGTGGGAGTGGGGGGGGGGGGGGGGGGGCTGGGTGCCGCATGGGGCCCGAGACTTTAACTGCCTTTAATTGTCCAAACTTTTGTTTGACATCACAGGAAAACATCCCAGCATCAATCTAGAGCCAATTACAGCAAGTTCACGCCAGGCAGGTGGAGTCAACGCCTATCGGGCCTCTGTCGCCGTGACACCAGGATGATTGATCACCGCGCCGCGGCAACGGCTCTCTAACCTGATCAGCCAAATTACCGTGGCGACCGCGGGGGCCATCTGAGCCTCGCACCGCAAATTAAATCCACAGCACTCGTCACATCGCGCACACACACACACAAACGCACGCACACACGCACACACACATCACACTTACATCACACACCCAAGGCAGACTACATCCTCTTGTCCTCTCAATCAGAGAGAGAGAGAGACCGCTACCATTGTCCCAGGGGACCACAGCACCAGGTGATGGGAACGGCAGGAGGACATGAAGACATATTAATGTACTAAAGACTTAATGAAGCTCAGTCCAGTACTCAGAGAGAAGAGAGAGGCTACCGGAGTGGAGGGTATCGTGTTTACTTTATTAGTTTACAGCAGATTAATGGGGCTAATCATTTAAGTGATGGAGATGGATTACCCTCTCAAAGCTGGCCCTGGCCCCAATACCAACCCCTCCTTACCATCGCCCACCTCTCTCTCTCCCTGCTCGGCCAATCTTAAAGCAACATGGAGGGAGGGCGCATCGCAGAGGGCGCATCTTTTGAGCCTAAAAGGAAGACAATCCGTGCAAAACTGTAAGAGTAGACCCCGCCGCAAATAGATGATCTAACAGGGATTCAACAGCACAGATTCAAACAAGAGGACGTGACTGACTACATGTGTGTGTGGGGGCGGGTGGCTGCTTGTATGATTTCCATTCTGAATCTTAAACGGGGGAAAACAGAATCACTGTCAAACCTTTGACGTGGAAATGGATTATCTCTCTAATATATCAAAGGTACAACTTAATTGTAACCGTATGTGATGAAATAGACTGGATGCAGTAGTGCATGAGCCTACTGTGAAACCTTCGTAAATCAAGATGAGGTCATAATGTATACTGAGGCAGGGCCTGTTCGTTGTCTCATTGTGTTTGGGACTGTGCTTGTGGTTGATGCCACAGCAGACGGCTTCACTTTATGGCAAATTAGGACACCATTGTCACTGTGGCCCAGCCCCTTAGACAGGATATTGCATCGCTTTGCTGGTAATAAAAGTGTCACACACACACACTCCTCTTTCCATCTCCCTCCTCCAACTCCTCCTACCATCTCCATCACTCCGCCCGCTGCTGGCAGTATTTGAGTAACACAGCGTCCACCAAGAAGTTTAATTACTGTCTCCTCTTTCTCTATTTCTCTTTCAATCCCCCACTTCCCACTCTCCTACCCACTGCAAGATAGATCTCATTGTCAGAGGCCCTGACACATGAAGACAGAGCGCAGGTACCACTACATATGCATGCACAAGTGTACACACACACACACACACACACAAACACACACACACACACACATACACACTTTCTGTCCCTCAATTCCCGCTCTCTCTGATTCCGTCGCTACAGGGGAACACAGTCGGAGTATTGTTCCAAGACAGAGTGAATGGTGTGGACTGAGATATAAATCAGAGTCAGTGTTAAGTAAAGCTTAGATCAGAATGTGCACGCAGGAGAAAAGCTCATTCTAAACAGCACTTAACCCGTAAGAGGCTACAGTAACATACATATAATCATAGGTCCATTTAAAGTGTTATATACGGTGGTGCATCAATGTATAACAAACGCAAAACCTCACAAAGTTACATTGACTGATACTGTACTCATATATGCACACCAACTAGCCTAACCTTTAAATCCCTCAACTGCAAACAAACCCCAAAATCGCATAACCACATATTCAAACATACACACTCATATCCTCACAAATAATTACACGTGCTAAACCAATAAACAATACCACACAGTAATTAATTACAGTTTCTCAATCATGTAGGCCTTTATTAAGCTTTTTTTTTATTAAGCAACAAATGCCTTCTCAAAATCTTAAATACATTCATCAAAAGGACACGACTGCCTATGTATACAAAAAAAATGGCAACCGTACTTATCTCTTGAGTCAAAGCAGGCAAAACAGAAAGTTAGTCTGTGTTTTAGAAATCCCAGTAGATCAATACATTTTCTTTGCAGTCACTAAATCATGACGATCAAAATTGATAAGGTGCAGAATGATGGGAAATTACTGTCCTTTTATGCTTATTTCACACAAAAATTCATACACATCAAATTAAATATTACTCCGGATTAAACAAATCTATATATAAATAGGCTAAGCACATTGTGTGCAGGATTCATTCATTGGTATCATCACAATCCAATTCCATGTAATCAATACAAATGTTGGTTTGCTCATTGTTTTGTAGACGTTCCATTGTTGCACAGACACACAATCCACTATAGAAATAAGGACAGGTCAATACAATGGAGGAACACAACTGAAATGAATGTATAGGCCTCAATCCACACCAAAGCCAAGCTCTATAATGTAAGGAAGGTCACAATGTTGGAAATGATGAAGAGTAAGCTAAAGTTACGTGGAAGCAACCTATCTTCACCTCTGCATGTCCGCAATATTGTAAAAAAAACAACAATTAGACAGTCCCCATTGACTAGATATTTCCATGTATTGTACATGGTATGATCTGATGGGGTGATTTAGAGTTTTGTGTTGTGGTATTTACTGATTACCTGAAACAGTGAACACAATTGCACACATTTGTGACACTTTATTTGGATAGTCTTGATAGTCCATCCGTAGATGCTCTACAGATGTTCATACTATCAACCATCGGTTACAGTTAGGGTTAGGTTTAAAATAAGGGTTAGGGTAAGGGTTAAGGTTAGGGTTAGGACTAGGGTTAGGATTAGTAGATAGTTAGTTGAAATGTTACTGGTTGCAAAAGGCGCTCTAAGGTATGCAAGGCAGGTACTAAGGCAAGACAATGATCAGAAGTTCTGTAAATGTATTTGAGCATTTGATCATTGCTGTTCTGCTATAGATACATCTCGAAACAGATCCAAAAATTGCTCGTACGCGATTGAGAAAAGCGGTATTATCTACTGTTTGGAGTGGAATTCTGTAGATAATACTGTGATTATTTTCTAGTGCTTTCTACTATTTTGTTTTGACAACTTTGAGAGATACGCTGCTCAACTGTCTCTTATTACATGAAAAGAAAAACATTAAAAGAAAAATGTAACCTTTATTTCTCATATTGACAATGAAATATTAGCCTTTTTTTGTTGTTGTAAAATATCCATATCAATTATTTACCATGCAGCAAAATGCAATATGATAGAGAGTAATATGTTTTCATAAGGCATGCATAATTCCGTTGCCTTTTATTCATGTGAATATAAATTAGACATTATAATAAAGCTCCTTGCATGGGCATGGTAAGAGCTTTACATGATATGAATAAGAAGGGTTTTTTTCTGTGTCACTGGTAAGAATATTCCCTCTACTTCCCTCTGGTGGAGAAAAAGTGTAGAGAACAGACAACGAGTCGATGAGAAAATCTTGAGCAGGATACCCAGACAGATGAACATATATACAGTCCTAGTCAAAAGTTTGGACACACCAACTCATTCAAAGGGTTTTGTTTATTTTTTACGATTGTCTACATTGTAGAATAATAGTGAAGACATAAAAAAACTATGAAATGACACATATGGAATCATGTAATAACCAAAAAAAAGTGTACATTTAATATTTTTGATTCTTCAAAGTAGCCACCCTTTGCCTTGATGACAGTGTTGCATACTCTTGGCATTCTCTCAACCAGCTTCATGAGGAATGCTTTTCCAACAGTCATGAAGGAGTTCCCACATGTGCTGGGCACTTGTTGGCTGCTTTTCCTTCACTCTGCGGTCCAACTCATCCCAAACCATCTCAATTGGGTTGAGGTCGGGTGATTGTGGAGGCCAGATCATCTGATGCAGCACTCCATCACTCTCCTTCTTGGTCAAATAGCCCTTACACAGCCTGGAGGTGTGTTTTAGGTCATTGTACTGTTGAAAAACAAAACAGTCCCACTAAGCGTGAACCAGATGGGATGGCGTATCGCTGCAGAATGCTGTGGTAGCCATTCTGGTTAAATGTGCCTTGAATTCTAAATAAATCACAGACAGTGGCACCAGCAAAGCACCCCCACACCATCACACCTCCTCCTCCATGCTTCACGGTGGAAACCACACATAAGGAGATCATCCGTTCACTTACTCTGCGTCTCTCAAAGACACGGCGGGTGGAACCAAACATCTCAAATTTGGACTCTTCAGACCAAAGGACAGATTTCCAGCGGTCTATTGTACATTGCATGTGTTTCTTGGCCCAAACAAGTCTCTTATTATTATTGGGGTCCTTTAGTAGTGTTTTTTTTGCAGCAATTCGACCATGAAGGCCTGATTCACACAGTCTCCTCTGAACAGTTGATGTTGAGATGTGTCTGTTACTTGAACTCTGTGAAGCATTTATTTGAGCTGCAATTTCTGAGGCTGGTGATTCTAATTAACTTATCCTCCGCAGCAAAGGTAACTCTGGGTCTTCCTTTCCTCATGAGAGCCAGTTTCATCATAGAGCTTGACAGTTTTTGCGACTGCACTTGAAGAAACTTTAAAAGTTCTTGAAATGTTCAATATTGACTGACCTTCATATCTTAAGGTAATGATGGATTGTCGTTTCTCTTTGCTTATTTGAGCTGTTCTTACCATAATATGAACTTGGTCTGTTACCAAACGCTATCTTCTGTATACACAACACAACTGATTGGCTCAAACCCATTAAGAAAGAAAGAAATTCCACAAATTCACTTTTAACAAGGCACATCTGATAATTGAAATGCATTCCAGGTGATTACCTCATGAAGCTGATTACGAGAATGCCAAGAGTGTGCAAAGCTGTCATCGAGGCAAAGGGTGGCTAATTTGAAGAATCTCAAATCTCAAATATATTTAGATTTGTTTAATACTTCTTTAGTTACTACATTATTCCATTTGTGTTATTTCACAGTTTTAATGTCTTCACTATTATTCTACAATGTAGAAAATAATTAAAATAAAGAAAAACCTTGAATGAGTTGGTGTGTCCAAACTTTTGACTGGTAGTGTAGTTGACATTTCATTATTTAGTATTATGTAGTATTTGTTTGTATTATGTAGTATTATGTAACCTGTAGTTTAGATGAAAAGTCAAGTACAATTTCTGTGTGCTTTCTGGGGGGGGGGGGGGGGGGTCTGACAAGCCATTACTGCAGACAGGTCCATAACTATGTGAGATAAGTAAGAGCTGCTGCTGAAATGGCTTGTGTGTGTGTGTGTGTGTGTGTGTGTGTGTGTGTGTGTGTGTGTGTGTGTGTGTGTGTGTGTGTGTGTGTGTGTGTGTGTGTGTGTGTGTGTGTGTGTGTGTGTGTGTGTGTGTGTGTGTGTGTGTGTGTGTGTGTGTGTGTGTGTGTGTGTCTGTGTGTCTGTGTGTCTGTCTGCTTGGTCATTGCCCTGCAGCGAAGCAATGGCCTGACAGGTAGTTTGTGTGTCTCACCTCTCAGACTCTCTATGTACAGTGCCTTTGGAAAGTGTTCAGACCCCTTGACTTTTTCCACATTTTGTTACATTACAGCCTTATTCTAAAATGGATTAAATATTACTTTTTTTCTCAGTAATCTACACACAATACCCCATAATGACAAAGTGAAAACTGGTTTTTATTTTTTTAAATGAACAGAAATACCTTATTTACATAAGTATTCAGACCCTTTGCTATGAGACTCGAAATTGAGCTCAGATGCATCCTGTTTCCATTGATCATCCTTGAGATGTTTTTACAACTTGATTGGATTCCACCTGTGGTAAAGTCAATTGATTGGACATAATTTGGAAAGGCACACACCTGTCTATATAAGGTCCCACAGTTGACAGTGCATGTCAGAGCAAAAACCAAGCAATGAGGTCGAATGAGTTGTCCATAGAGCTCGGAGACAGTATTGTGTCGAGGCACAGATCTGGGGAAGGGTACCAATAAATATCTGTGGCAGAACCTGAGACTGGGGTGAATGTTCACCTTTCAACAGGACAACGACCCTACGCACACAGCCAAGACAACGCAAGAGTGGCTTCGGGACAAGTCTCTGAATGTCCTTGAGTGGCCTAGCCAGAGCCAGGACTTGATCAAACATCTCTGGAGAGACCTGAAAATAGCTGTGTAGCAATGCACCCCATCCATCCTGACAGAGCTTGAGAGGATCTGCAGAGAGGAATGGGAGAAACTCCCCAAATACAGGTGTGCCAAACTTGTAGCGTCATACCCAAGAAGACTGGAAGCTGTAATCACTGCCAAATACTTACTATGTTAATGTGACATTTCAGCTTTTCATTTTTAATAAATTAGCAAAAAAAATGAAAACCTGTTTTTGCTTTGTTATTATGGGGTGTTGTGTGCAGGTTGATGAGAAGAAAAAAAAAAACGATTTCATCAATTTTAGAATAAGTCTGTAATGTATAAAAATGTGGAAAAAGTCAAGGGGTCTGAATACTTTTCGAATGCACTGTATCTCTGAGTGTCTGTATGCCCCAAGTGAGTCTCTATGTCTCTGTGTCTGAGGGTGTGCATATTTGTGTGTATCTCCATGTTTCCTAGAGAGACTGCCATTGTGTGTGGATATTTAAAGTGTGTGTGTCTTTATTCATTTGTGTCTAGGAACATGCCTGGATCTCTCAGAGTCTCTCACTGTGTGTGTACTATCTCCAGAGCATCAATCGTCCACACAGTGGTTATCTCTGCGCTGTTTTCCAGACACTCCAATGCTCAGCAGGCCTGGACACACCCCAGCCCTCCCCTGTGGGATACACAACACACCAGCCCTCCCCCGCGGGGTACACAACACACCAGCCCTCCCCCACAGGGTGCACAACACACCAGCCCTCCCCCGCAGGGTACACAACACACCAGCCCTCCCCCGCAGGGTACACAACACACCAGCCCTCCCCCGCAGGGTACACAACACACCAGCCCTCCCCGCGGGGTACACAACACACCAGCCCTCCCCCGCAGGGTGCACAACACACCAGCCCTCCCCCACAGGGTACACAACACACCAGCCCTCCCCCACGGGGTACACAACACACCAGCCCTCCCCCGCAGGGTACACAACACACCAGCCCTCCCCTGTGGGGTACACAACACCCCAGCCCTCCCCCGCGGGGTACACAACACACCAGCCCTCCCCCGCAGGGTACACAACACACCAGGCCTCCCCCGCAGGGTACACAACACACCAGCCCACATACTCATGGGTAAAATGTGTTTTTCCTATTTAACTTTCTCTTACTGTATCTTGCTTGTGGTAATGACTGTATCAAATGCATTAAACACATGGGTTCCATGTGTTTGATGCCATTCCATTACCTCCTTTCCAGCCTTTATTATGAGCCGTCCTCCCCTCAGCAGCCTCCACTGGATTTCACCCACTGTCATACTTTCTTTTCCAACTGCAGAGGACGCGGTAATATCAAATATGAAATTCTGTTGACTTTGTTTCGTTCAAGATATAGTTATGTGCGTTTGGTGTGAGAGGAAGGAAACCATTCCCCTGAATGCAGAACCATTTGGGCTCCCGAGTGGCGCAGCGGTTTAAGGCACCGCATCTCAGACCCTGGTTTGATTGCAGGCTGTATCACAACCGGCCGTGATTGGGAGTCCCATAGGGCGGCGCAGAGTTGGCCCAGCGTCGTCTGAATTTGTTCTTAACTGACTTGACTAGTGAAATAAAGTTTTTTTTTTTTAAATGCACCATTCCTTTATGAAGGAGAGTGTAATGTACATTCTCCATCACAAGGTGGCAGTAAAGGCACATACATTGATAGCGGTATCTGAGCACACATATCAGGTGAACATTATCATCTCTAGTCACATGGGGGCACTAGTAACTCTAGATTAACCACAAAGGTCAAAAATGTTGGTGCGAAGGCAGAGGATGTCACTGAAGACCAATTAGCAAGAATTATGTCACCATAAACACTCAACTGATGACAGCTATGTCATGAGATAACTGTGGTGACAAGTCAGTAATGCTTAACAAAAGTACACTGATGACCCCTCTGAGGCTCTGACGTACGAACACACACACACACACACACACACACACACACACACACTGCCCAAATGCACTTATAGACACAAAATTGGTGCACATTGGGTTATCAAGTAGGCCATAGCTTTCATATTTCCAAGTCAAACCAAAGAACTCAACATTGGAATGGAATTATGTGTGTTCATAAACAATAATTTATCCTGATTCAATAACTTACATTCTTGTTTAGGAAGATGAACAGGGGAGTGTATTTACAGTAATCGACATCACGGTTGGATCTATAATCAATGCACATTTGGCCTCCTGATATAGCTAATGACCGTGTCTTGATGATCGGTGGTTATCTCTGCTGTTTCCACGGAAGTCAATAATCAAGCATTGTCACAGCTCTGATAAAAACACAAGAGAGAGTTTCGAGGATAAGATCTCTAAGCACCAAAAGGCATGTCGTTTTAAAGTCAGCGTTGGATTGCCTGTCGGTGAACTGTGTGCCGACGCTAAACTGATCACGACAGATTTGTCTCATGTCTTCTGAATCCAAAATCCTAGAGTAAGCCGCAGACAGCAGCTGTGCTGGAGGAGCCATTGCAACGCATGTGGGGCTGGGGGCAGACACATAGTCAGTCAATTTTGGTTTGTCTATAAGCTTCTACTAAAATGAACAGACGAAGTCGATTTTGCCCTTTAGATACGAGTGCTTTCACCTGAATATTTTCAATGTGGACAATGCAAGCACGCTGGGAGTAGGGATACTGTTGATTTGTCTATAGTTGAGGCTGTTTGATAACTGATATAGCCTTATGTGGCCTGGCGTTTTCCCTTTCAACTCAGTTCGCTGCACTGGATATAGGTTATTTTGACAGCCTATATATGGATATAGGTTATTTCTGTAGCCTATATATCTATCTTTTGTTGGTGCCTTTGTCATCTTTATTTCCCCCCCCCATACTTGCACACTAGATATAGATAATAAACATAGAATATTATTTCGTTCTGCACATTCCAAGGTTCAAAATGGAAGTTTGACCAATAGCTAGTTATTTATATTCATTTCTATAGCTATAGAGGATACAGAAGTTAGTAGTAACAAATGGTCTCCATAATCACACACACAGAGACACACACTACACACACACACACACACACACACACACACACACACACACACACACACACACACACACGGTAGGTCTCTTTCCCTTTAAATCTTGAGATCTGCCTGCCCAGCATGAACACATCATAAAAGTAGACAGGCAATTTCTGTTTTCACCAAATAGCCACGCGAGCTCGTTCTGCATCTCAGATTTTAATACACTTGACAAGCGGCTTAGCAGCACGCAAGGGAGAGTGAGCCGAGCCCGAGGGAGAGAAAGAGATCCGGGAGAGAGATTTTTGCGAGTTATGCCTATCCAATACCTCTAAATCCATTTGCCGTTTGAATTATCAACTAGAATTTGATTAATATGCAAATTCAAGGGGAAAAGGCTCGTATAATTATCTCAGTGGATAGTAATTAATCTCTGGTTAAAGTAAATTAATACATCTATCAATTTTGTCAGCGACATGCTTTGTTCAATAGCCTGTAAAATTGAAGTTCGAAGTGTTAAGGGGCTGTACAGGAACTTAATAACTAAAACTTTAAAATGTACCCTATTTAGTGATTAATCAAGCTTCCACCCATCTTAATCTATATTATTTCTCACTTCAAATTATACTAGGGGGACGTGGTCGAGCCAAGAATCGTTCAAATTCTTCTTCTGTCTTTGTTTATGATGTTGACCACTTGATCCTACCCTGATGAAAAGCTATTTCAACCGAAAGGATTTTTGTCCAGGAATTATTGAAAGATAGAATGCTTGATTATTTCTATTATCCATTCCAATTCTTCAAACTATTGTGTTAGGGCTAATGTTAGCAAAATATGTTCTTAATAACAAACCTGAATAAATAAAGGAAAAATATAAATAAAATGAAAAGACTATTGCTATCAGCGAAAGTGACATATGCCGGCATGATAGGGCCTACATGAATTTAAAAAATAGGACAAGCAAAAAATAATACAATGCTTTGTTAGCCCTAAATAACTGTGGATAACTTTCAAAGATAATTTCAAATCAAATGACCAAATATCAAAACAAGTGATTAGGACCCGAGAGAGAGAGAGAGATTGTAAGTCTAATGTTTACTGTAAATGTGTTATTGTATATTTCACTTTTGTTTATTATCTATTTCACTTGCTTTGGCAAAGTAAACATATGTTTCCCATGCCAATAAAGCCCTTAAATTGAAATTGTATTGAGAGAGAGAGAGAGAGAGAGAGAGAGAGAGAGAGAGAGCGAGAGCGAGCGAGAGAGAGAGAGAGAGAGAGAGAGGGGAGGGGTAGTGGAGGGGGAGAAGGGTGCAGACCCTATTGTTTCAGCAGGGATTCATGCATCAAACTTCAATTTTCCAACCGAATGAACTAGTGATTTTCTTCTCCCTCCTGAGCTGAAATACACTTAAAACTTGTGGATTAATTACCATAGCGAGGTATTGGGGATTGTACTTGTCTTTGCCGTTGGAGAACACATAAAATAAGGAACTGAGACCAGCACGTGCCTCACTGGAATAGCACACTTTGTACTGGACACTGTTTGACCCTGCATTAAAGACATCCACGTCAGAAACCATGCGGAAGCAATATATCTAAAGTACACGTTTAAAAAAACACATGAAGCTTCACTGTTCTAGGATATGTTCTAGGATATGTTCTAGGATATGTTCTGCGACGTCACGTCAAGTAACGTTGAAAGAAAGTGCAAAAACAAATCCTCGACCTAAATTTTAGGGGCCCTTTATCTACTTCCCCAGAGTCAGATGAACTCATGGATACCATTTGTATGTCTCTGTGTCCAGTTTAAAATAAGTTAGGTAGTTTCGCAAGCCAATGCTAACTAGCGTTAGCGCAATGCCTGGAAGTCTATGAGTATCTGCTAGCATGCTAGTAGATGCCCATACCCATTGACTTCTAGTCATTGTGCTCTGCCGCTCGTTAGAAACTTCCTTCAAACTGCAGGCAAAAACATAAACATGGTATCCACGAGTTCATCTGACTCTGGGGAAGTAGACAAATGGCATTGCCAAAATCCCGAAGTATCCCTTTAATTCGATTTAGTTTTTTCATAATTAGATTTTGTATTATTTAATAAAAATAATCAGGTATTTACGTGACATAAACGTAGGGCTTTCGCAGTTTAATTCAGCCTCAGGGATGGGACAAAGTCGGCTTACCCTCTGTGAGCGAGTCATAGGCCTATAACCCAGCCTCGAGCCTATTCTGCCAGACATCTTGTGCAGCGAACATTTTTTTGCAGGGAAGGCAGCCTGCTTTAAGTTACAAACTTTCCAAACAATACTAATAACACTAAATGTAACAAATTAGAGAGAGTATTTATAACACAGCCCTAATAATGACAACAAGAATAATTTAATAATAACAACAATAACATAGCCTAATTATAATGACATTATCAAAATAGTGTTGTTAACAGGCCTAATAATAAACTAGGTTACTAACAACAACATACACGGTAGAAATAAACTAATGATGATAATAATAAACAGATTGTAGGCTAATATTAACAAAGAAAATACTAATTGCAATACTAATACTTCCTCCTATAATATGATTTCTACTACTACCGCTACTACTAGGCCTCCTCCTACTACTACTACAATTACTACTACTACTAATAATAATAATAATGAATAAAAAGAATAATAATGATGATAAGTATTATTATTATGACGACAGCCTAATAATAATTATGTGGATTGAATGCAATTAGGTTTTCATTAAACTAGGCCTAACTGAAAACAATACGTTTCTAGTAGGCAGCCTAGATAATAGTTTGTAATAAAATTGGTATCCTCGATCCTCAACTTCAAGGGCGAGTTTTCTATTAGGCCTAGTGCGTTTTGTATATATATATATATTAAATCTAACTCCATAATAAATTATTAACATCTTGGGTTCACATTATTAGGCTCTCAGCTTCATAAAAAAAGGTCATAGACAAAGAAAAAACGTAGGTAGCTAACAGAAGAACACAAAACGAAAACAAAGCTCTCTACCAATCGCACAAATGTCACCGTTTAAACATGGGACTTCCCTAGTTAGCATGAAAAACACCCAGGCCACAAGATGAACTGCTGGAACATCTATCGCCCAAAAAGCCAAACATATTATTTCTAGCCCCTCACACAAACACACAGCACAGACCAGACCCCTCTCCAGAATGAGACTTCAATTGTGATGCATAGACTTGTTAAAGACGCGCGAGTAAAAAAGGGTCGACAGTGATAGCTATGATGAGCCCAGATGCCCTCAGAGGAACTATGTATGCATTACAGCCTTTGTAGCAAAAAAAAGGAGGGTTTAATCAATCCATCAAACTGACTGGAATTGTGAGGAAACGTCAGAAACCATATGGCTTCCAAACGTTTGTGTCCTTTTATGTGGAATGGGACACGCTTGTCTCCGTATTGCGCGCGGCTGGAGTTCGCCCTTGCCCCATTGCCGCTGTCACACCGGGGAGCAGTACTCATTTGTCCGCCGGTTTCACGCTTCTACGCAGAGAGTGAGTGAAAAACTCACAAACAGCCTGGAGAAGCTGGCCCAGAACTCGACGTTTTTGTGCCTCCTTTATGGCCTCTCTGTGCTCCAGATTGTCGTTTCTCACATCAATCCTATTGAGGAAATGAAAACACACTTTGCCGGGTCGGAAAGCAGGTTTTCAGTGTGTTCAATGTATTTTCAATGTGAAAGAAAAATGATACTTTGCCTCGAGGTGCATGTTCATTTAATATTAGACTGAAATGTGAGCCAATATTTGGAAACAACTAAAATATGTAATTATAATATAGAATGCGGATTGCAATAAGAGCTGGAATTAAACTAACAATGGTCACAAAAGCATTTCATGCTATTTAGGCCTGTTCTTCAATAAAATGAATAGGAATAGTGAGAAACGAAATGTTTTATTTTGGAATACATTACACTTCATATGCCTATATTAGGTTTTAAATGGTGTTCTGGCATTAAAAGGCACTTACAGGTATACAAACCATTATAAATATATTAAAATGTGACTGATATTACAAGCAACCAGATGGAATATGATTTATCTTTGATTATTATTTTAGAAAATGTATTCCCATCGTTATCAAACGTTTGACATATGTAGGCCTAACGTATAGTTATAACACACACACACAGCCTAACATACAGTGTGTTTTGTGTATTTCAATATGAATGTCCCTATAATATTCAAACCATTACAGTCGTTTAAAATAAAACATGCATTAAAATAATTCATAGGTTGAGTTACTAGCTAGTGTCATTAGCCCGTAATGGTAAGACTGTGTGTGTGCGTGCGTGTGTGTGTGGACAGATCATTTGTGGATAGGTTATTAAGTGTACATATTGCTTTTCTTTCAACTATTCCACGTTGGTTAAATGAATGGATGAATACAACAGCTGCCTGCATCTGTCGTTGCAGACGACACAGTCCATGCTATGCTGAGTGTTCTTCATAAAAGCCTCACGAGTACACGTGGTGCATTAATGGAACTTTCGTCGTGGTCAAAGGGAGATACAAAGGTCAAATCCTCAGTCATCCACGTCGATCTCCTCATCGTCGGAGCAGCCCTTGCTGCTAGCATGGTCTGTATATGGCGATGAAGGCGAGGACAATAATAGTTTGTTAGATGTGTCATGCTCATGGTTCGATAGCGAGGGTGACTCGGATCTGTTAGGGCCCAGCGCGCCGTTAGCTGCGCATTTCTCCAGCTCGGCTAGTTTGGCCATTTTCTCGAAAGACACTGTGCCCACGGCTTTGGCCGACTCCACGTCCGCCTTCATCTCCTCCAGGTCGCGTTTGAGCTTGGCGCGCCGGTTTTGGAACCAGGTGATGACCTGTGCATTGGTGAGGCCGAGCTGCTGTGCTATCTGGTCACGGTCAGCTGGACTCAGGTACTTCTGGTACAGGAAGCGCTTCTCCAACTCGTAGATCTGGTGGTTGGTGAAGGCCGTGCGAGACTTCCGGCGCTTTTTGGGGTTATTCCGCGAACCGAATAGTGTCGTTCCGTCTCGGCCTGTGAAATGATATTTAGAGAATAAGAATATTAACCTATAGGCATTTAGTGAATCACCAGGCATAATGTCGCTCCAAGAAACCTTACAGAAATAACCGCTAGACTAATAACAGGCCTGTGTATGTATGTCTCATCTAAAACCACCACCAACAATAACAACAACAATATCGCCAATAGGCTAGGCTACGTATCGGCTAATTAATAACAGACGATAATAAGGTGATACAATAGGTCTAATGATAATAATCTTAAACTAAATATTGCATTAGTTATGAATATTATGTGGATTAGTATTTTGCATACGCTTAATATTCGTGTTTACATGGTGGAACTATTCAGCTTTAATATATTTTTGTTCACATAAAAATAACCAATTTGATACACACATGTATTTTCAAATTCCTTCACAGTTGTAAGCGTTTTGGCATGGCTCGTTATGCAAAAACATGCATCGTGCTTCAATTAAATACTCAACTTCTGAAAGAAATGTGTGTGCACAGACCCACTGCAAGCACACACACATAGAGACCTAACCTGATCTATTTCGTTAGGTGCATTTGTAGACCTTAAGCTGAATCACCCTAGGCTACACAGTCTGTACCTAATAACTGCATAGGATAAACAAAGATGCGACTGTTCAGACGTACCCTCTGCCGCTTGAAGAACACTGACTTCGAGGCCTTTGAAGGTTTTGCTGGCGAGCTCCTCCAGAGCGCAGAGTGGGGAGATTTGGGTGAAAAGGGCACGGCTGCACAGACTGTGACCTGAAGAGGACAGCTTCTCGCTGCAGGAGAGCATGTGCGCCGTACCGCAGCTGGAGTAACTTCTCTTCACGGAGGGCTTGTTCAGGATGTCCTCTATACTGAACGGCGTCAGGGGCTTGCTGGAGTTGGCCGGCGGCGGGAGCTGGTTCAGCGCACTGCGTCTCCGGTCCTCCATAACCGTGGGCTCTTTGGAGGTCATAATAGCTTATCAGGTGACACTTCGGAGAGTTGTTTATGCTCTGGTTATACTTCAAAATAATTATGACTAAATTAAAAGTTGTGGGAAATCCGATCACAGGTGCTTCTGCAACCGCATGTTGGTCGCTTTGCCGCAGGGTAGGGAGACTTTGAGCCCAGTTAAAGTCCCACTTCTCCTTTCCACGGTTCCAGGGTGACGCACGAGCCACAACATGAAACCATCCAGTGGACAGTGATGCCCAAAAAAACAGCCACAATTGGCCACGACTAACAATTTATCTCTTTCTCCCCCACTCGTTCTCCCGCTCACTTTCTCTCCCTCTGTCACTCTTTGGGTATATATGGTCCCGTGCAGGATTTAGCACGAGCTGAGCAGCGGTAATTAGAGGGCATGGCCGGGGGGAGGAGTCGAATTGGAATACTTAATGCTCCCAGACTTTCGTTTAAATCAGCAATTAAAATACATATTTTTTTTTTGTAGAATATTTATCGGTAGGATAGCTTATTTGGCTACCACATAATGGACGCATGAAAAAAATATTGGCCTACGTTCAATATGGTTCATATTGAATTCACTTTTGTAAAATGCAGGATAATTTGCTTGCAGTTATGATATGTAAGTTAACCTATCGAGAGAAAAAAATGAAGTTTTTACTTGTTACCTAATTTTCGATATAGGAAGTCGACATGTGCAATGGCTATGGCTGTGCGTAAACGTGTGCAGTAGCCTGCCTTTGCGTTCGTGCGTGCAAGTGAGTGTAGATATGCCCTGTGTTGTATAAAGGCTATTGTGCAAGCAGTAGATCAGGCTGATAATACTTCCGGGCAGAGAGACATCATCATCCCCTTTAGCCGTGCAATATCCTCTGCGCTATAACTCAGGCGCAAAGGGCTAGCCTCCATAGCGCGCAGGGGGAAATATTTCACCTCCTCACTGCCTTGCTGTCATGATGTACAAATATGGATCTGTCTCATAGGTAAAGTATTTGCAGTAGGCTTATACTATTTGGAAAAATAGTGTCAGGTTCACCATAGAGTATGATTTCACATTTCTACTAGGCTTAATGAAATAATTGTAAGGCTAGCCTAACCTCCACTAAACACTTCTATGTTGACTACATGCCTATTAAGCAAGATTATTTAAGCTTGTATTTCTCTGTATTCCAGAGAGTTGTTAATAGTAACCTATCTGTTATACAGGGCTCTGCAGACCAGTGCAGGCCAGTGAAGAGTGTGCCCGAGGCGTTTGTTAAAGGCCTGTAATTATAGGCTGCTAGGTTATTGTAGGCCGTCATTGTAAATAACTGACTTGCCTAGTTAAATAAAGGTAAAACATTTTTTTTTTTTTGGGGGGGGGTCTATGTGAATAGGTTATAAGTTATAGGTCTACTGATACTACAACTACTACTACCACTGTCTATTCTACTACTACTACTATTATTAGCATTATTAATAATGATAATAATAATAGTAGTAATAATAATAATATAGGCCTAGATTATTTGTTATATTATTATACAATTTGTCCTATTTGTGAATTCTGAAATATGGCCGTGCTAATAATAGGAATTCAATAGTCCTATTTGGCTCATTTGGTAGGGCATGGTGCTTGCAACGCCAGGGTTGTGGTGAGTTCGATTCCTGGGGCAACCCATACATAGCCTGCACGCATGATAAGTCGCTTTGGATAAAAGCGCCAGCTTTATGGTATGCATTAATTAGCATAATAATAACGCATTAAAACAATCAGTATAGCGTTAAAATCATGGTTAACACGGCAACATGTTCAAAAAAGGCAATAAAAACTTCACATTATTGTTGAAAGCATATTTGGAAAGAAACGTTGAGCGCAGGGCCTATGTGGTGGATGGCATTGATGCATTGGCTGCATTCCAATATTACACTGCCTTCCATCGGAAATGCATGAATTAAAATATACATATTTGCCTACTGTAAGTATAGGCTAGACGTCATGTACCTCCACCTATCACAATTAACGCAGCGGGTCTTGTTTTTTTTTTACTGTGATTAAATGCAGCAGCCAAGACAGTAGACTATAGCCTATTAACCATGCATGATAAAACCAAGCAGTGAAATTTGTATTCGTGCGATGTACTGTATATTTCACTTTGTATGAGTGAATTGTCCAATAGTACAATAGTATGGTCAGAAAGGATTAAATATTTTCAGCCACCAACAGTCAGTTGTTTCATGTCCAATCCTTGACGCCCTCGGGCAATTTACTGGACTCAAGCGCGTGACATTTCAGAGGCTGATTGCTTTCTCGCACAGATTTCTGTCCATCAAATATTTTTTCTGCACGTGACAATAGTGCTGAAGCTTGTAGGCCCTATCACACTTTAAGATTTAGAATGTAGGCCATGGTAAAGATTGATTGACAAGGGTGTCTGCAATCAAAGTTTACAATGAATAGTTGAGAATAATGACTTTATTACCCAAGTCACTTTATTTGCTGGGTTTGGAAGTGTTTTGTGTCTGTTTTATTTTGTAGTTTACCCACGCGTGAGATTTGATTACACGGGCCATGTTGGATCTTTTCAGGGTTCCCCTCACACCAGCGCGCGTGCCCTTTCCATACTCCATCATTGCGCCCACATCCGCGCGGATGAATGTGATGTCTTCATTAGATACCCTCTCGGAAATTTAGAAACACTCACATTTTCACGTAGGTCTTGATTTCGTAATCAGGAGACATTTCTACTCAGGCCTTTAGTCTTTGATTGGCTTTTTTCTAAAACTCACTCAGAGAAGAGAATTTAGGGAGAAGAGAATTTAGGGATCTACAGGCCTACCATGTCCAAACATAGGCCTGAATAATCCAATTAAATAAATACATCATTGACTATTAAGAAAATACTCGTTGTTCATACGAAATTATGAGCATTGTCATTTGATCAAATCAAATCCAGTTATATTTGTCACATGCGCCAAATACAACGTGTGTAGATTTGTATGTAAAATGCTTGCTTATGAGCCTTTCCAAACGATGCAAAGTTAAACAAATACAACATTTAAATATTAACACAAGAGGAATAAAATACACAAGAATGGAGCTATATACAGGGAGTACCAGTACCAGTTCAAGGTGCAGGGGTACGAGGTATTTGAGGTAGATATTTAGTCTACATTAAGGCAGAGTAAAGTGACTGGCATCAGGATAGATAATAATAAGAGTAAGAATAAAGAACAGAGTAGCAGAAGCATATGAGTGTGAAAGTGTGTATGTGTACTGTATGTGTATGTGTATGTGTACTGTATGTGTATGTGTGGGGGTTTTGTGTGAGAGTGTCGGCGTAGTGTGTGTGAGTGAGTGTGTGTGTATATAGAGTCAGTTAGTGCAAGATACGGTCAATGCAGATAATTATGGCTATTTAGCGGTCTTACGGGCTGGGGTAGAAGCGGATGCTCTGGTACGGTTTGCCGGACAGTAGCAGAGTGAACAGCCCGTTTTTACAGTCGGACATTAGGTGCATTTCAGTAGTGAAACTTGATTTTTAAAAACAACAACGTTATTTAACCTAATTGTAACATTCTGTCATAAAAAGCTAATGTTCAACGTAATAAAAACACGTTTTTTATTAAAAACATTACTCTGCATCATTGGGAAAGGTTACATTTATAAAAGGGCTATTGTAAGTGCCTATTAAAATAAAAATGTTTAGTATTTTTTTCATCAGTTCACTGTTGATACAGTTTGCATATCGGAGCAGTCAAGTTTTCAAGATATTGGACTTTCAAGAAGCAAATTGTCACTGACGATGTGGCAAGTGACACTTTTCTATAAAATACAGAGTACATGCAGGACCACAGCTACGTATGAGCTACAAATACATTTGAAAAAAATATTAGAATTTGAAAAAAATATATACAGTACAAGTCAAAAGTTTGAACACACCTACTCATTCAAGGGTTTTTCTTTTCGTTTACTATTTTCTACATTGTAGAATAATAGTGAAGACATCAGAACTATGAAAAGCACATATGGAATCATGTAGAAACCAAAAAAGTGTTAAACAAATCAAAATATATTTTATATTTGAGAGTACCCACCCTTTGTCTTGATGACAGCTTTGCACACTCTTGGCATTCTCTCAACCAGCTTCATTAGGTAGTCACCTGGAATGTATTTCAATTAACAGGTGTGCCTTGTTAAAAGTTAATTTGTGGAATTTATTTCCTCCTTAATGTGTTTGAGCCAACCAGTTGTGTTTCGACAAGATACAGTGAGGGAAAAAAGTATTTGATCCCCTGCTGATTTTGTACGTTTGCCCACTGACAAAGAAATGATCAGTCTATAATTTTAATGGTAGGTTTATTTGAACAGTGAGAGACAGAATATCAACAAAAAAATCCAGAAAAACGCATGTCAAAAATGTTATGAATTGATTTGCATTTTAATGAGGGAAATAAGTATTTGACCCCTCTGCAAAACATGACTTAGTACTTGGTGGCAAAACCCTTGTTGGCAATCACAGAGGTCAGACGTTTCTTGTAGTTGGCCACCAGGTTTGCACACATCTCAGGAGGGATTTTGTCCCACTCCTCTTTGCAGATCTTCTTCAAGTCATTAAGGTTTTGAGGCTGACGTTTGGCAACTCGAACCTTCAGCTCCCTCCACAGATTTTCTATGGGATTAAGGTCTGGATACTGGCTAGGCCACTCCAGGACCTTAATGTGCTTCTTCTTGAGCCACTCCTTTGTTGCCTTGGCCGTGTGTTTTGGGTCATTGTCATGCTGGAATACCCATCCACGACCCATTTTCAATACCCTGGCTGAGGGAAGGAGGTTTTCACCCAAGATTTGACGGTACATGGCCCCGTCCATCGTCCCTTTGATGCGGTGAAGTTGTCCTGTCCCTTTAGCAGAAAAACACCCCCAAAGCATAATGTTTCCACCTCCATGTTTGACGGTGGGGATGGTTTCTTGGGGTCATAGGCAGCATTCCTCCTCCTCCAAACACGGCAAGTTGGGTTGATGCCAAAGAACTCCATTTTGGTCTCATCTGACCACAACACGTTCACCCAGTTGTCCTCTGAATCATTCAGATGTTCATTGGCAAACTTCAGACGGGCATGTATATGTGCTTTCTTGAGCAGGGGGACTTTGCGGGCGCTGCAGGATTTCAGTCCTTCACGGCATAGTGTGTTACCAATTGTTTTCTTGATGACTATGGTCCCAGCTGCCTTGAGATCATTGACAAGATCTTCCTGTGTAGTTCTGGGCTGATTCCTCACCGTTCTCATGATCATTGCAACTTCACGAGGTGAGATCTTGCATGGAGCCCCAGGCTGAGGGAGATTGACAGGTCTTTTGTGTTTCTTCCATTTGCGAATAATCACAGAAACTGTTGTCACCTTCTCACCAAGCTGCTTGGCGATGGTCTTGTAGCCCATTCCAGCCTTGTGTAGGTCTACAATCTTGTCCCTGACATCCTTGGAGAGCTCTTTGGTCTTGGCCATGGTGGAGAGTTTGGAATCTGATTGATTGATTGCTTCTGTGGACAGGTATCTTTTATACAGGTAAGAAACTGAGATTAGGAGCACTCCCTTTAAGAGTGTGCTCCTAATCTCCGTTCGTTACCTGTATGAAAGACACCTGGGAGCCAGAAATCTTTTTGATTGAGAAGGGGTCAAATACTTATTTCCCTCATTAAAATGCAAATCAATTTATAACATTTTTGACATGCATTTTTCTGGATATTTTTGTTGTTATTCTGTCTCTCACTGTTCAAATAAACCTACCATTAAAATTATAGACTGATCATATCTTTGTCAGTGGGCAAACGTACAAAATCAGCAGGGGATCAAATACTTTTTTCCCTCACTGTAGGGGTGGTATACAGAAGATAGCCCAATTTGGTAAAAGACCAAGTCCATATCACGGCAAGAACAGCGCAAATAAGCAAAGAGAAACGATAGTCCATCATTACTTTAAGACATGAAAGTCAGTCAATCTGGAAAATTTCAAGAACTTTGAAAGTTTCTTCAAGTGCAGTTGCAAAAACCATCAAGCGCTATGATGAAACAGGCTCTCATGAGGACCACCACACTCTGGAAGACCCAGAGTTACCTCTGCTGCAGAGGATAAGTTCATTAGAGTTAACTGCACCTCAGATTGTCGGCCAAATAAATGCTTCACGAAGTTCAAGTAACAGACACATCTCAACATCAACTGTTCAGAGGAGACTACGTGAATCAGGCCTTCATGGTCAAATTGCTGCAAAGAAACCACTACTAAAGTTCACCAATAATAAAAAGAGACTTGCTTGGGCCACGAAACACGAGCAATGGACATTAGACCGGTGGAAATCTGTCCTTTGGTCTGATGAGTCCAAATTTGAGATTTTAGCTTCCAACTGCCGTATCTTTGTGAGACGCAGAGTAAGTGAACGGATGATCTCTGCATGTGTGGTTCCCACCGTCAAGCATGGAGGAGGTGTGATGGTGTGGGGGTGCTTTGCTGTTGAGACTGTCAGTGATTTATTTAGAATTCAAGGCACACTTAACCAGCATGGCTACCACAGCATTCGCAAGCGATACGCCATCCCATCCCTGATTTGCGCTAAGTGGCACTATCATTTGTTTTTCAACAGTACAATGAACCAAAAGACAACTCTTGGCTGTGTAAGGATATTTGACCAAGGAGAGTGATGATGTGCTGCATCAGATGACATGGCCTCCACAATCACCCAACCTCAACTCAATTCAAATGGTTTGGGATGAGTTGGACCGCAGAGTGAAGGAAAAGCAGCTAACAAGTGCTCAACATATGTGGGAAGTCTTTCAAGACTGTTGGAAAAGCATTCCTCATGAAGCTGGTTGAGAAAATGCGAAGAGTGTGCAAAGCTGTCATCAAGGCAAATGGTGGCTACTTCAAAGAATCTAAAATATATTGTGATTGGTTTAACACTTTTTAGTTACTACATGATTCCATATGTGTTGTTTCATAGTTTTGATGTCTTCACTATTATTCTACAATGTAGAAAAAAGTACAAATAAGAAAAACCCTTGAATTAATAGGTGTGTCCAAACTTTTGACTGGCACTGTATATAAGCCTATATAATACTGTATAATATATTGTCTGTATGAAAACATGTAGGACATGTAGGACATTTTTAAGGACATTTCTATATATACACTACTGTTCAAAAGTTTGGAATCACTTAGAAATGTCCTTATTTTCCATGAAAAAATAGATGAAATGAGTTGCAAAATGAATAGGAAATATCATCAAGACGTTGACAAGGTTATAAATTATGATTTTTAATTGAAATAATAATTGTGTCCTTCAAACTTTGCTTTCGTCAAAGAATCCTCCATTTTCAGTAATTACAGCCTTGCAGACCTTTGGCATTCTAGTTGTCAATTTGTTGAGGTAATCTGAAGAGATTTCACCCCATGCTTCCTGAAGCACCTCCCACAAGTTGGATTGGCTTGATGGGCACTTCTTACGTACCATACGGCCAAGCTGCTCCCACAACAGCTCAATAGGGTTGAGATCCGGTGACTGTGCTGGCCACTCCATTATAGACAGAATACCAGCTGACTGCTTCTTCCCTAAATAGTTCTTGCATAGTTTGGAGCTGCGCTTTGGGTCATTGTCCTGTTGTAGGAGGAAATCGGCTCCAATTAAACGCTGTCCACAGGGTATGGCATGGCGTTGCAAAATGGAGTGATAGACTTCCTTCTTCAAGATCCATTTTACCCTGTACAAATCTCCCACTTTACGACCACCAAAGCACCCTCAGACCATCACATTGCCTCCACCATGCTTGACAGATTGTGTCAAGCACTCCTCCAGCATCTTTTCATTTTTTCTGCGTCTCACAAATGTTCTTCTTTGTGATCCGAACACATTTTAAACGTAGATTCGTCTGTCAATAACACTTTTTTCCAATCTTCCTCTGTCCAGTGTCTGTGTTCTTTTGCCCATCTTAATCTTTTATTTTTATTGGCCAGTCTGAGATATGGCTTTTTCTTTGCAACTCTGCCTAGAAGGCCAGCATCCTGGAGTCACCTCTTCACTGTTGACGTTGAGAGTGGTGTTTTGAGGGTATTATTTAATGAAGCTGCCAGTTGAGAACTTGTGAGGCGTCTGTTTCTCAAACTAGACAATCTAATGTACTTTTCCTCTTGCTCAGTTGTGCACCGGGGTCTCCCACTCCTCTTTCTATTCTGGTTAGGGCCAGTTTGCACTGTTCTTTGAAGGGAGTAGAACACAGTGTTGTACAAGATCTTCATTTCAATATACTGACAAGTATCAGAAGAAAGTTCTTTGTTTTGGGCCATTTTGCGCCAGTAACCAAACCCACAAATGCTGATGCTCCAGATACTCAACTAGTCTAAAGAAGGGGAGTTTTATTGCTTCTTTAATCAGAACAACAGTTTTAGCTGTGCTAACATAATTGAAAAAGGGTTTTCTAATGATCAATTAGCCTTTTAAAATGATAAACTTGGATTAGCTAACACAACATGCCATTGGAACACAGGAGTGATGGTTGCTGATAATGGGCCTCTGTACGCATATTTAGATATTCCATAAAAAAATTGCAGTTTCCAGCTACAATAATCATTTACAACATTAACAATGTGTACACTGTATTTCTGATCAATTTGATGTTATTTTAATGGATTTTTTGTGTGCTTTTCTTTCTAAAACAAGGACATTTCTAAGTGACCCCAAACTTTTGAACGGTAGTGTATATTTTTGCAACTCAGTTGGGGTCTCAAGTTCCAGTTGAGAGTTAGACTAGTAGAATACACAGGGTGCAATTTCAAAAATTGGTGTTGCATCAGCAGTTTTCATTTTGTTACTGTATGTGTTACTCACTGACAGTCACTCAATTATCCCATGTCATTAAAACATTTTTAGATTGCTAAATTATTCAAGCCAACTATCTAAATGTGTACTAATCATGGCCGAAATACAGGCCCATGGGCCCTGACCTGAAGGGAGCCTGTCATGCCAAATAGTGTCCCACAGCCAAAAAGTGTATTTTTGACAGTGACAACCTGCTGACTACCTGCTTCTTCAGAGGACTGAAAAGACTGGAAAGAGAACACTATTTGTTTACCATATATTTGTCTTTATATAAGAACATATTGTTAAATAGGAATAAATAATTTAAGCTGTTTTTAGATTGACGTTGATCGCTACTGTACTTATCAGCCTGCCTTGTCAGCTGGCCAGCTACAGTAGCTGGCTGCCAGACAGTTTTATTTAGCTAACGTTAGCTAGCTACTGTAACTGTTATTGTAGCTTTCTTTTTGTATATAGCTTGCACCTCAATGGCATCGCTCGAGGAGATTTTATTTGATCTGTCCAACCAGGCGAAGTACTATGAAGTCACCACTGATCTCGACAAGAGGCGCAACATTGAGAAGAATTTACGATTCAGGGTAACGTTAAGCAGTTAACTTCTATTAGATAGCTGGACGGATTTAGCTATGTACGACCATTTTTCAACAACCATTTTCCATCTAGCTAACGTTAGTTGGTCATCTACATGTTGCTAGCTATACATATAGTTTAGTGGAGGCTGCTGAAGGGAGGATGGCTCATAATAATGTCTGGAATGGAGTAAATGGAATGCTATCGAACACGTGGTTTCCATGTGCTTGATACCGTTCCAATGACTCCATTCCAGCCATTATTATGAGCGTCCTCCCCTCAGCAGCCTCCACTGATATAGTTATATGTCTGTCATATAGAGGTATCTAGCTATACATTAATCCTGATCAATCAAATGGATAGGTGTAAGCAATTATGGTAATTCCAAATGCCCTTAACTAGGTGTCTTCGCTAGACAGACTAAGAGAGGGAGGGGGGGAGAGAGGAAGAAGGTGAGAAAGAAAGAATGAAAGTGAGAGAGGGAGAGAGAGGTGGGAAGAGAGTGGAAGACAGACAGGGAGAGAGAGAAACAGAGAGAGAAATACAGCAGTGCAAATGTACTTAGACTTCAGTATTTCAGCAACTCTTCTCTTCCAACTTGTTAGGCAATCATATGTACATACAGTCGAAGGATGGCCAGCCACACAGGAGGTTGATTTTTACTAAGGAGGAGAAGGAGGCCGTGCTGACTGAGATGCATGCTGGCCATTTCGGAGTGAAGCACATGATTGCCAAAATCAACCTATGCTTCTTCTGATGGGGAATTGTCAAGGAGGTGGACAGCTGGGCAAGTGAAATAACCTTTTGGTTGTCAATCACATTCTATTATATCTGAAATTATTATGATTTCAATGAATTTCATATCAGAGAGCACACAATGTTTCAATTTGTCACTTTGTGCTTAAAGGTCAGTACCGGTCTAGCCTGACAGAAGTTTGAGAGGGTGAAGACTGTGGCGCTGGAGTTGAAGCCCGTCAAAGTTGTTTCACCCTGGCGTATGATCGGTAAGCGTCCCAATTCAAATTTTGCCTTGATAAGTTGTTTTGTAATAGTTTCGTTATTTGACCACAGCAGAGTTCAGTATTATAGAATGTGTGTATGTGCCTCAGTATCCTTACAAATATGAAAATCTGCATAATGTATGACACAGATACGGGTAAGAATAAAGTAGTCTTCTCTCTAACACTTTAAATGTTTGGGGTGGACCTCATCGGACCCTTCACGAAATCCAGGAAATGGCAACAGCTGGTGTCTGATGGCGACCAATCACTTTACCAAGAAGGTGGAGGCAATACCCATTAAGGTCAGTAAATGAGGAGTACATGCTTAACTCTAAATCCCCTTCTGTAACCCATTAAAAAGGGTGCTTGGAACCAAAAATGGATTGTAGTTTTCTGTGATACCCATCAAGGACAAGACTGGCGAGGCTACCTCCAAGGGGATGATGGACATCTTCAACCCAAGGTTCACCCATGATTGACTTAGTGTTGTTGTTTATCTATTGCTATTTTTTGTATAACGCACCTTCAGATCACTGAAATGATGTGGTGGAAGTTGTCGAACCAGATCAGAACGCCTTCGAGAACCACCTCCAGGCACGGACTGAGGGTGTGGAGGTTTTTGACCAGGTAAATATTATTGTCCACTGTTAATTTAATTTCTGGCCCTCCAAGAGATATGTAAGAAATATATTTGTAATATAATTGCATTTATTCCTGTTATCAATGTGTATGGTGAGACTGAACATGGCCCATCGACTGTCCGAGCTCCCCATGAGGTATTCCATCCACCAGAGCCAGTTGAGTTTGTATCAGTCTGATTCTCTATGCTCTGAGTCAGAGGGGGACCAGCTTGAGGTAGGCTATACCTTCCAAAAGTGTTGAAAAGTACATATCTCCCATTTATAACACTGCACTAGTCCATCAAAATTTCTCACAGTAAAGTGTAACCTGTGTGTTTACGTCTCTGTCTCCTACCCTGTTCCCTTTAACTCTGCTCCTGTTCTCCAGGACCTAGGGGGTTCTGCCTAACACCCAGACATGGATCCACCTGATGTCCTACATTACCAACCACCCTCCAACTTTTCATTTCATCATCTACAGCTACTGTAGATGTCATGTTGTCATTATCTGCTAAGAACGTTTTCATTCTCTATCACACTGGGCACATAATATGTGAGATACACAGATTAACTAGCACTGCAAATACTCAGAACAAAGAGAGTAACAGTGCCTGGACTTTGCCTCATCAAGTCCCCCTTCCGATACTGGCTGCCTGTTGAGAACAAGTGACAGGCAGAACCTCCCACCCACACAGCAACCACCTCCTCAAAATTACACACCAGAATTCAGTATTTTAGTGTACAAAAAAAATTGGTGAAAATAAGTTAATGATACAAGTGTACCAAAAAATATCATAAAAAATTGACAGGTTGGTTTTCACAGCTGTTTGACAGGGTGTTCATTATTGTAAGTTTTAAGGTGTCCTTTGATGGTATTTATTTGTTCCACATTATTCATTGTTGTATCCTAGGACCTACAATATATACATATATATTCAACCACAAGGGTGTACTAATGAGCTATGCAAGATAGAAAAAAATGAATCATAATAGAGGACTACTGAAATTATATTATTTCAGTGTAGATAAAGGAAGAGCCCCCATTGATTTTCTTAGTCACTCTCACTCAAATATCATATTAAAATGGTATAAAAAGTAATGGCAAAATCTGTAGAATTGCAGGATATTAGCTTTAAAACTACAAATATTTCTTCCCACCCCATGGCAAAATGTGTGGAATTGCAGAACATTTGCTGTAAAACTGCAGAAAACAATTGTTCTGCAAAGCAAACTTATTTGTTTATCTTTTGTTAATAAAATACTTTTTCTGCAAACAGATCCCTCTGTATGTATACAATTATAGTTTTTTATCCTGGTGCTGAGTTCACGTTAGCTCATGTGTAGAGGCTAATTGTAGGCTGGGTGTCTGTACAGCACTTCGAGATATTAGCTGATGTACGAAGGGCTATATAAAATAAAATTGATTGATTGATTGATAATTGTATACAGCAACCAATGTGACCGTGGCTGGGGTTGTTTTTGCTTGTTTTTGCTCTTCTCCAAATAGCATTTTAGAATTGTTTTATTATATAGAAATGCAGAAAATGAGCTCCAACTTTCTTTAAAAAAAAGTACATGCAGGGCCATAGCTATGTATAAGGACACCAATGTTGGAACCTCTGAAATGTCTTCATATTTGAACCACCCCCCCACACACACAGACAGCTGGTGAAGGAGACTACCCTCGGACTCTGACAGCAGCCCTGAGAGAGAGAGAGAGACATAGGGATTACAGGGTTGAGGGTGGGTCAGTGCTTAGATGTGAGGGACCTGCAAGGGAAGGATAAGAGCCCAGATAGATGTGTTCACCTGTGAGTTGCTAAAAGTAGAAAGCAGGACAGGTGCACCTTGAGGAACACAAGGGAAAAGTGCTTCTTATGATGGATGGCAGCAGTCAAGATGTCTGTGTGTGTGTAGGTGTGTGTCATCTCTGTAAGCTTTTCTGTCACACACAGGTGTGAGCTGAAGAAGAGGGGGTTGGTTATGGGGCGGCTGAGTCTAGAGTACGGGTTCTCATGTTGAGAGTTCAAACCTGACTGCCTCGCTGAAAACACACTCAGATCTTCTCCAGTCATTATGTTCCCTCTCTCTCTCGAGCCAATAAGAGCCTAGAAGGAAGATAAAGTCATATGTTAGGCCACGCTCCAACAGAAAGACCCTCCCACCACAGTGTGGAAGCTGTGACTAATGTGATATATTCATTACAGATGAGTGATGACAACAATGTGATGTACTCATTAATAGTGAGTGATGTCACTAATGTGATATACTCAGTGAGTGATTTCCCCTTTCTCGTCCCCAGCTGTTTGGTTCAGTGTCTTACGCTCCACTGAACAGTGCGATCTCTAACTATGGGCGGAACCACAAAGGGTTAATGATAATGAAATCAAGTCAACGTCTGATTGTACCATGGTGTGAGTCAGTTGATTCAACTCTGAGGACACAGCAAAGCTCTGACTGACACTTGGCAACAACCGGGGTTAAGATGTGTGATGCCAGGTTTCAATTAGAGAGAGGAGAGAGTGTCAATGGAGGGAGAGACAACGATGAGAGAGAGAGAGAGAGAGAGAGAGAGAGAGTGAGAGAGAGAGAGAGTGAGTGAGAGAGAGGTGGGAGTGAGACCATCAATGTGCAGAGAGAGAGAAAGAGAAAAGGAGCGAGGGAATAAATTGACAACATCTGTGTGGAGAGAAAGACATGAGACAGAGTAAAGTGTCAGATGAGAAAGAGAAAGAAAGAGTAAAAGACTGTGAATAAGAGACAGAGGGGAAGATGTGTGGCTCGCTGGTAAGACACACACACAGCAGATGTTGCTGCCACTCATCTTTAAATATAAGCCACTTTACTGAATAGTAAAATTACCATAACATTCTCTCACAACTATCTGCATAGTTCTACTGTGTCTATTCTCTTACAATATACTTGCTTTATTGGTCTATTTGCACAGATATTATAATTTTTTTTGCTGTCACAGTACCCATGACACACAACACACAAACATTACAGGCTGGGAGCAGTTAGGGGTAAACAGATATTAAAGCCAGTAACCCTCAGGTTGTCAGCTCACTCCCAACAAATTTCCACCCAGTCGGATTTGGGGATTGAAACCGGCAACCCTCTGGTTACCAGCCCACCTCTCTAACCTTGAGGCTACCGCCAACCCTCTTCACTCTTA
This sequence comes from Salvelinus alpinus, assembly GCF_045679555.1. Lineage (NCBI taxonomy): Eukaryota > Metazoa > Chordata > Actinopteri > Salmoniformes > Salmonidae > Salvelinus > Salvelinus alpinus. Next base: position 45,100,043 of record NC_092088.1, read on the forward strand.
TCCTATTCTCTCCTCTTCTTTCCTCTCTGTCCTTACTTATTTTCTTTCTTCTCCTCTGTTCATGTCTTTCTCTTCTCCGTCTTTCATCTATCTGCTTACCTCATCTTTTCTGTTAATTCCTTCTCTTCGCCACTTTTCTCCTCTCCGTTGTGGGAGGTTCATTCACACCTGTGTCACACCTGTGAGGGAAAATATTGGGTTAGAATTCCTCTCTCCATATTTCAGCTAACTTAATCATGAATGTCATTGTTGTTTAGCCTGTTGTGATCAATATGGTGTCAAGTCCAAGGCTGCATAGTTAACTACCCGTTCTTAGGCAAAGACATAACAAAAAAAAACATTAAAATATATATATTTTTTAATTAAGTCTGAGAACATTTTTCCAAAATATGGTGGTTGTTGAGTAATATTTTTTTAATTAATGTTGGAGCACTTTTGTAATGTACCATTTATCAACGAGAGGAGCTCTAGAAGAAAATCAATGTTCAATTTAAGGGAAGGGGTTTAGCAGCATACAGACCAAAAAATACCTCTTTAATCCAAACAGACTCAAATGATCACTGCTGTCTGACAGGAATATCAGCCGATAAGGCTCTGATTAGCTCATTCAATAATCTAATAATATCATGAACAAAAATATGAAAGCAACATGTAAAATGTTGGTCCCATGTTTCATGAGCTGAAATAAAAAATAATTTTTGTATTTTTTATTTCTCTCTATTTTGTGCACATATTTGTTTACATCCCTGTTAGTGACCATTTTTCCTTTGCCAAGATAAGATTTTTATTTTGCCGTCCAACTGACAGATGTGTCATATCAAGAAGCTGATTAAACAGCATGATCATTACACAGGTGCACCTTGTGCCGGGGACTCTGTGCAGTTATAAAATGTGCAGTTATGTCTCAGAACACAATGTCACACATTTCACAAGTTTTGATGGAGTGTGCAATTGGCATGCTGACTGGAGGAATGTCCACCAGAGCTGTTGCCAGAGAATTGAATGTTCATTTCTCTACCAACGTCGTTTTAGAGAATTTGGTAGTGCGTCCAACCGGTCTCACAACCACAGAGCATGTGTAATCAAGCCAGCCCAGGACCTCCACATCTGGCTTCTTTATCCACGGCATCTTCTGAGACCAGCCCCCTGGACAGCTGATGAAACTGTAGGTTCGTCATCACCAGGGTCTTGACATGACTGCAGTTCGGCATTGAAACTGACTTCAGTGGGAAAATTCTCACCTTCAATGGCCATTGGCATGCTGGAGAAGTGTGCTCTTCATGGATGAATTCCAGTTTCAACTGTACCGGGCAGATGGCAGACAACGTGTATGGCGTTGTGTGGGTGAGGGGTTTACTGATGTCAAATTTGTGAACAGAGTGCCTCATGGTGGAGGTGTGGTTGTGGTATGAGCCGGCATAAGCTACAGACAATGAAGACAATTGCATTATATTGATGGAAATTAGAATGAACAGAGATATCGTGATGAGATCCTGAGGCCCATTGTCATGCCATTCATCCGATGCCATCACCTCATGTTTCAGCATGATAATGCACAGCCCCATGTCGCAAGGATTTGTACCCAATTCCTGGTAGCTGGTTCTGGCCTAGTTCTTCCATGGCCTGCATACTCACCAGACATGTCATCCATTGAGCATGTTTGGGATGCTCTGGATAGACGTGTACAACAGCATGTTCAAGTTCCCGCCAATATCCAGCAACTTCGCACAGCCATTGAAGAGGAGTGGGACAACATCCCATAGGCCACAATCAACAGCCTGATCAACTCTATGTGAAGGAGATGTGTCGCGCTGTATGAGGCAAATGGTGGTCACGCTGGTTTCTGGTACACGCCCCTACTTTTTTTTAAAGGTATCTGTGACCAACAGATGCATATCTGTGTTCCGTCACGTGAAATCCATAGATTAGGGCCTAATTTATTTATTTAAATTGACTGACTTCCTTACACAAACTGTAACTCCGTAAAATCGTTGCATTGATATTTTTATTCAGTGTTATTTTATCCAAAGTGCCTTCCAGTCATGCGTGCATACATTTCACATACGGGTGGTCGAGGGGAAACAAACCCACTACCCTGGCATTACAAGGGCCATGCTCTACCGACTCTACCAAAGGACCACTATCCTATCACACCAGCCCGGTGGAATAGACAAACATAATATTTGTGTCACATGTGTCACGTGTGTGTGTGTATGTGACAACAGCATCAACCAAACGTATCTTATTTTGGAGATGGAGTAGCACTCAGATGAAGGAGTCTATGGAACCCTAAGTTAGCCATTTTGCACTGGGTGTGTTCTCTTGCATTAGGTCTATGCAACTAGGTTCGTTCTGGCTGAATGAGTGTGAATGTGTGGGGTGAGGGCTGGGCGGGGACAATGTGACCCCACATGTCTGTCACACTGACAGCTTCATTAAGGGAAAAGCCCATGAATACAAAATCCCACCAATCAGAATGTGACTTATTTATTGATCTATTTACCCTTATCTGACGACGAAAGCATTTCAGTCGAAATGCAGGTCTTATAGAATGGCCATTTCACACTCACAGAACTTTAAATTCAATTTACATTACAAAGGTTTGAGCCCAATCCACATACAATGATGCTGCAGTGAAACTATAGGACCTTTTTCATCTTAATGGGACCGACTATTTCACTCTCTAGCCAAGGTGTAGTGTATCACCCAGGGTTTAAATGTCACATCTCTCTCCCATTGATCCAGTGTTCGACTCCTCTCGTCAGATCAATGAAAAAAAAAGAAGATAAAATCTGAAGCTAAAAGAGACTTGGAGTGTCGTAACCTTCTAGCACAGTCTGATTGGACTAAAAAGGTCAACGTTCAATGTCACTTTAATCATTCCAGTGGCCTATCAAAGATGAAGCGGTTGTTCGTTGTTGAGACACGCACGCACACACCCACACGCACACGCACACACACACACACATAACACTACCTACCTAATACATCACTTTCAGACAACACAGTATAAAATCAATGGGTATAGTGATTTGGAAGGCTTTTGTTCCTACTACAAACAGCACAAAACGTAATTGACTGTAGAGTACAGAAAAAGTGATTTAAATCAATTGTATTCCTGAATATGGTATGTTTCACACACACTGCACTGGGTTGTGTGTGGGCTAGTGTGTGTGAGGTGTTAATGGTCCTTTTGAGGCTGACATTTCTCTTTAAATCAGCCCGACTCCCACTCATGCTCCTCCACACTTGAACTCCTGGTAATGAATCACTTGGCCAACACAATATCCACTCCCCAGGAAGCAGAAAGGCCTTGAGCTTTACAGCAGCATCCATCTGGCCATAAGTCTCCCTGCTGCAAACACACACACACACACACACACCCACACAGTGTCTCCCTGAGCCACTTACCGTACAGTGGAGAACAAATGGGTTTCGCAAACCTGACATAAGGGGGACGGTAGCTCTTTATCCCTCCTGTCTCTCTCTCTCTCTCTCTCTCTCTCTCTCTCTCTCTCTCTCTCTCTCTCTCTCTCTCTCTCTCTCTCTCTCTCTCTCTCTCTCTCTCTCTCTCTCTCTCTCTCTCTCTCTCTCTCTCTCTCTCTCTCTCTCTCTCTCTCTCTCTCAGAATGATATATAGAACGTGTGGGAGGTTATGGGGGACAGAGAGTGTATAAAGGATTAGATCGGAGAGGAGGGAGATAGAGAGTGAGGGATGGTAAGATAGGGAGCAAGAGAGAGCAAGAGAGTGAGGGATGGGGAGTAGGAGAACGAGGGAGCAGCTCCCCTCCATTCTGAGCTAATGTAATCAGTAGTGTGGGAAATAGCTCTGAATAAAATGGCACAGCTGACGTTTATATAAGAGGATATTGATGACATAAGCCCCAGACAGCAGCCGCCCCCCTGATAAAGCAGCTCATTTAGCCAGTACATCATTCTCCCCCTGCAGTCACACACACTCAGGCGCAAACACACACGTACACACACGTGTGCACACAAAGAGAGATGCATGCACGCACGTGCACACACACACACACCTACGCAAGCGAACAGAAAGGGTCCATCAGCCAGACAGACAGGGGATAAACAGTCTCTATAAGCTCAGCCTCCATCAGACACACAGACAGACTCACAGGCAGGCAGACTCACAGGCAGGCAGACAGACAGACAGACAGACAGACAGACAGACAGACAGACAGACAGACAGACAGACAGACAGACAGACAGACAGACAGACAGACAGACAGACAGACAGACAGACAGTTTAAATCAACATTGTTTCAACGTAACTGGTCAACGTATTGGGGAGTGGAATCAATGTGGGAAATACATTGGATTTGAAAAAGGTCACCAATCAGTACTGTTTTCTTCTCATTTCAACCAGCATTGTAAACATTGAAATTAGGGTAAAACTTCAACATAAATACATTGACTTAACCTTACTAACAAGTTGTTACATCAATCTAATTTCAACATAATCATCAGAACTATGATTAACTATAAATACGTTGAAACTGTATTAAAAATCCACATAGAAATGTTGAAAATCTTTCTCAACTTAATGTACAGTGCCTTCGGAAAGCATTAATCTACATCATCGAGGGATTCTACAGTGTGGTAGAATCCCTCGATCATGTATTTTTATTAGGATCCCCATTAGCTAACGCCGTAACGCTAGCTAATCTTCCTGTGGTCCAACACCAATTAACAAGGCATTACAAATTACAAACCACAAATCAAGACTTCACAAACATTCAACAAGTATACAATACAGACAATTAAAATACCTGACAGGAAACACATTTAACATTCAGTTGATGTTTCTATAAAATATTCATTAAAGTAATTTGGATGTTCTGTGGTTTTGTAATAAATATACCCTGTGATTCAACAAAAGAGGCGTACATGTTTGAATTCCTACCCATAATAGTGTTCAACGTTCTCCCCAGTTTTTCCCCATCACCCTTTACTTCATAAATGTTCTGCTGATAGGCGCCCTTCTTCTTTCCTTTGTTTAGCTTGGTCACAAGATTTCTTAATTTACATTATCTTTGCTTATCAAACAGAGTGCCAGATTTATCTTCTACTTTTTTGGCATCATAAAGCTGAATCGTTCAATTTCTCAGCTCATTATCAATCCATGGGGCACCGTTTGACCTCACAGTGAATTTTCTTAAAGGGCCATGCTTATCAGCTATACTCATAAACAAACTTAGTGACATTTCAGGATCATCCTTACTACACACTTCTAACCATTGCACATTCTTAATCTCATCCACAAATGAGTCCTGATTGAACCCTCTGTAGGACCGGCGGTAGATTACTTTAGGGCCAGCCTTTGGTATTTTAGTTTTCCTAGTGAGAGCAACCAAGTTATGATCACTGCAACCTAGTGCCACTGATACAGCTTTAGAACAATGTTCAAGCATGTTAGTAAAAATGTGATTGATACAAGTTGACGTGATACCGGACCTATTAGGGAACGTTCTGGTAGATGATGTCAGGTTACATAGATTGGCAACAGAAATACGTTTCTTTGTCATTAGACAGTTGGTGTTCAAAAAGTCTATATTCATATCTCCCCAAAAATACATTTCCCTATTTTCATTATATACCTTATCCAACATTTCACAAATTACATCAAGATGTTTCACATCAGCACTAGGTGGCCTAGCAGCAATCAACTAGTTCAAATGTGGTCAATGCACCTGTACCCATAGCGCCTCTAATTCATTCAACATGAAGTCCTTATGTTGTTTTGCTGGAATATAACTCTGGATGTAAACTGAAACTCCCGTATCGATTTCTGTCCCACCTGAACAAGTTGTATCCATGTATAAAGATCTCAGCATCCTCAAAAGAAGAGTCCAAGTGAGTCTCTGATATTGCCAATACATTAATATTGTTTGACTGCACTAGACAGCATACTTCATGAAATTTTGATCCTTAAACTGACTATATTCAAGTGAGCAGTTAACAGACCTTTCTTTGCTAGATTTACAGTATTTATATGTCCAAACATGAATCAGCAGTTGGAATCTGAGAGAGAGATGAGTTGAGTTGAGCGAACGTAGGCTAATGCGATTAGCATGAGGTTGTAAGTAACAAGAACATTTCCCAGGACATAGACATATCTGATATTGGCAGAAAGCTTAAATTCTTGTTAATCTAACTGCACTGTCCAATTTACAGTAGCTATTACAGTGACATAATACCATGCTATTGTTTGAGGAGAGTGCACATTTTTGAACTTGAAAAGTTATTTATAAACCAACTAGGCACATTTGGGCAGTCTTGAAACAAAACTTTGAACAGAAATGCAATGGTTCCTTGGATCAGTCTAAATATTTGCACATACACTGCTGGCATCTAGTGGCCAAAATCTAAATTGCAACTGGGCTGGAATAATACATTATGTCCTTTCTCTTGCATTTCAAAAAAATACAAAAAAACTGTTGTTTTTTTCATTATATTATCTTTTACCAGATCTAATGTGTTATATTCTACTACATTCCTGTCACATTTCCACAAACTTCAAAGTGTTTGCTTTCAAATGGTAATGACTTCTCCAAAAGCTAATTGGAGTCAGGAGTCAGCTAACCTTGAATCCAATCAATGAGACGAGATTACCCTGCCCTATAAAAACACTCACACAACTTGAGTTTGCTATTCACAAGAAGCATTGCCTGATGTGAACCATGCCTTGAAGAAAAGAGATCTCAAAATACCTAAGATTAAGAATTGTTGACTTGCATAAAGCAGGAAATGGTTACAAAGTATCTCTAATAGCCTTGATGTTCATCAGTCAAATTGACAAATTGTGGACTGTTGCTACTCTCCCTAGGAGTGGCCTTCCTGCAAAGATAACTGCAAGAGCACAGAGCAGAATGCTCAATGAAGTTAAAAAGAATCCTAGAATGTCAGCTAAAGACGTCCTCAAGGGAGGACACTACGGAAGAAGCCATGGCTGTCCAAAAAAAAACATTGCTGCACGTCTGAGGTTCGCAAAAGTGCACCTGGATGTTCCACAGTGCTGCTGGCAAAATATTTGGTGGACAGATGAAACTAAAGTTGAGTTGTCTGGAAGGAACACACAACACTATGTGTGGAGAAAAAAAGTCACAGAACAACAACATTAAAACCTCATCCCCAGTGTAAAGTATCGTGGGGGGAGCATAATGGTTTGGGGCTGCCTCAGGGCCTGGACAGCTTGCTATCATCGACGGGAAAATAAAGTCCCAAGTTTATTAAGTAAGGCTATCTGTGCGCCATTTGAAGCTCAACAGAAGTTGGGTGATGCAACAGGACAACGACAAAAAACACAGAAGTAAATCAACAACAGAATGGCTTCAACAGAAGAAAATACGCCTTCTGGAGTGTCCCAGTCAGAGTCCTGACCTCAACCCGATTGAGATGCTGTGGCATGACCTCAAAAGAGCGGTTCACACCAGACATCACAAGAATATTGCTGAACGGATAGTTTTGCAAAGAGGAATGGTCCAAAATTCCTCCTGACCGTTGTGCAGGTCTGATCCGCAACTACAGAAAATGTTGGGTTGAGGTTTTTGCTGCAAAAAGGAGGGTCAACCAGTTATTAAATCCAAGGGTTCACATACTTTCCCCACCCTGCACTGTGAATGATTACACAGTCTGTTCAATAAAGACTTGAAAATGTATAATTGTTTGTGTGTTATTAGTTTAAGCAGACTGTGTTTGTCTATTGCTGTGACTTAGATGAAGATCAGATCACATTTTATGACAAATCTATGCAGAAACCCAGGTAATTCCATATTCTTCACATACTTTTTCTTGCCACTGTATTACCACCTATGGCTACAAATAGGCTTATTATGCTTACTTAATAATAATGCACTAAAGCACAGATTGGGTACATCATTGCGCACATATTGTCACACATCACAAAACACATTGAGGCAAAAATTACAGACAGTAGCCTAGTCACAATATTGATTTCAATATGATTGAAATAGCTTATACTGTATAGGCCCATGTAGCCTATGTTCCATTCAATGTAGTCATCTTGGTTTTCATTTGAAGCATCCTAGTGGTTAGAGCGTTGGGCCAGTAACCAAAAGGTTGCTGGATCGAATCCCCAAGCTGACAAGGCAAAAATCTGTTGTTCTGCCCCTGAACAAGGCAGTTAACCCACTGTTCCCCGGTAGGCCATTGTAAATAAGAATTTGTTCTTAACTGACTTGCATAGTTAAATAAAGGTTACATTTGAAAAAATCCTTCAGTTGGTTGTAACAATTGCAATTGTACCTTTGTATTGTAGTCAACTTCTTTCTGAAGTTATCCGCAGTCAGTCAAACATCTTGATTTTATGTTTAGCTGAGATCTTCTGTGAAAAAAGTGACACGGAAGGGGAAAAGTATCTAAGGATGCACTTAGATATCCAATGTATTTTCCACGTTGATTCCACGTCACAATACTATGACAAATTGTGTTGAAACAACGTTTATTCAACCAGTGTGGGCCCAGTGTGTAGTCTCTTACACTGAGAAACCCAAAGAAACCCCTGAAAAAACGGAAGTGGGGACTCCGCTGAGGCATCTTTCTACGCCTGCTATGTTAAGTTAGGCATACCCTAACCACACATTAACTGTACATAAAACAAACCCCTCACATCAGCCACAAGCTAAATCTCTAAGGCTTTCAAATGGGAAGCTGAATCTGTTCCAAAACACTTTTGGAAGCACAGCGTGGAGTCTAAGTCCAGAAAAGGGGAATCATCAAAGAGAGCAACTTAATATGGTCAAGTTGTAAATTAGGCTCTCCTTGGCTGTAAACAAATCAGCGTCAATTTAAAAGAGTAATATGTGACACTGTCTCCGGTGTCTTCTCCATAGCCTCGTCTAGTGAGTGATGAGGGAACACCGCGTTGTACACCAAAAGGGGCTTGAAGTCATGTTCCGAAGCAGAGGGTGGAAAAATCCCCCAAAGGCCGTCCTCTGCATGGGGTCTGACCTGTACCTCACGATGCCGTGACAATCAAACACCACACAACCATGAAAAGCTGGACTATGACCATGTACTGTAACTACCTTCACTTTCACATAGGCCTGGAGATATGTCTTACTCTGTCTCTCTATCGCTCTCCCCTGCTTTCTTCTCTCTCCCAGTCCAAATCTAAGAAACGGATTCATGAATCATTGTTTTTTTTAAGTGAAACTGGAGCCTATGATTTGCAGTTTTTCTCAATCGCATACAAGCATTTTTTTGGAATAATGTTGTGTATTTTCAAAACAGAGTTCACAAGATAGAGCTTTGTGGACTTTTGCAACACAGTGAATGCATTTTTTCAAAATGTAGTTCGTTTTCCTCCTCAAAACATGAATGCATTCATCAAGATTATATTATACCGTTAAAATTGCAAGTGGAAACATCAAAAGAACACGACTGCTTTCAAAAAGTTTAACGCAACCATACTTATTTCTTGAGTTCAAACAGACAAAACAGAAAGTTAGTCTGTCTTTGAAAAATCCAAGTAGATCAATACATTTTTCTTTGCAGTCACTGATGATCAAAATTGGAAGTACAACGATCCAAAGGTGCAGAAATACTCTCACTTTATGTATATTACACCAAAACAATTTCATACACATCAAATACATCAAATAAATAACCACAAATCCTGCAGGATTCATTCATTGGTATCATCACAATCCAATTCCATGTAATCAATACAAATGTTGATTTGCTCATTGTTTTGTAGAAATTCCATTGTTGAACAGAAACACAATCCACTATAGAAATAAGGAAAGGTGAATACAATGGAGGAACACAACTGATATGAATGTATTAGGACTCAATCCACACCAAGGCAACACTCCATAATGGAAGGTCACAATGTCGGAGATGATGACTTAGGAGGAACCCAAAGCTACTTAGAGGTAACCCAACTTCATTCTCTGCATCTCTGCATGTCCGCAATATTGTATAAAAAAAATCATAACAATTAGACAGTCCTTATTGCCTAGATCTTTCCATATATTATACAAGGTATGGCACTGATGGCGTGATTTCGAATTTTGTGTAGTATTTACTGATTGACGGAAACAGTGAACACAATTGCACACATTTCCCTTCTGTTGAAAACAATGTGTTATATTCTGTGAACAGAACGCTTAACAGTGAATTTTGTATACACTGATGACATTTGTATTTAAAGTTTTGCTAAAGGTGGTCTAAGATAAGCAAATCAGGTACTAAGGCAAGACAATGATCAGAAGTTCTGTAAATGTATTTGAGCATTTGATCATTGCTGTTCTGCTATAGATACATTTCAACACAGATCCCCAAATTGCTATTGTAATACAGTAGGTCTACTCTGTGTCGCACAGCAACAGTGAGCAATAGCAATCTGACCCATGGCTATGGAAGCCTTAGATCCAATGTCTGTATGGGCTGTTTCTACAGGTACTTACTGGTTTTATGGGGGATCAAGTGTTTTGACATGTTACACACACAAACTCAGTTTTATGTTGGCTCTGCAGGAAGTTGGTCGCAGAGTACCTTGAAAGACACAATGACATTTCAGAGAGCGAGAGGGACAAAGGCACACGTACACACTCACTCACACCCGCACACACACACACACACACACACACACACACACACACACACACACACACACACACACACACACACACACACACACACACACACACACACACACACACACACACACACACACACACACACACACACACACACACACACACACACACACACACACACACACACACACACACACAAACACACATACACACATACACACACACACACACACACACACACTACACAGGAGGGAGAATGGGGCACAAAAAGTGACCACTAGGTCTGACCCTTCGCTCTGTTGTAACTTAATAAGCACTGCTGACACACACACACACAAACACACACACACACCTCTAAGAGGCGTGACTGTGCGGTGCACAGCCATAGCACACACTGAAGGCTGTAACAGGCGTGAAGGCTGTGCTGTGGTCTCTCACACTCCTCTTGTCTCTCAGATAACACACTGAGTAATGACTCTGTTTATCTAAATAATCTCCTCTAGAGGATAACTGACACGATGCATTAACACAGACATAACTCTGAGTCAGACACAAATACACACACTTACACCCCCCCAAACTATAGCCATCCACAGTCTGTCTGCACCATACATTCACAGACACACACACACACACACACACACGCACGCACGCACGCACGCACACATGCACGGCTCAGTCTTGTTTGGGAAAAAAAAGAATACGTTTTGTTACTTAATGTATTAATGTACTTAGGCCTATACCATTTAAGAATCAGGAAGTCTTGTAGGAAGAGTATTGCAGTGTATTTGTCTACACTGAATATTGAGGAAGAATACAGAGGTCAGTGTTTCCCCACAAACTGTTTCTAAACGTGCAGTTGATGGTTTTAAAACACCCTCACGATGCAGGTGTTCAGAAGACTTGGGTAATGTATCATTCAGCTCCTAATCAATAATAGAGGAGCTGGATTTTGAATCACTATTTATCACTACTGATGATAATTTTCCGTCAGGTTTTCACGCACACGCACACGCACACGCACACGCACACGCACACGCACACACACACACACACACACACACACACACACACACACACACACACACACACACACACACACACACACACACACACACACACACACACACACACACACACACACACACACACACACACCAAGGCCATATTCCTGCAGTTGTAGTAATCCATTTGTCTTACACCTTCTGTCCAATACATATTTTCTCCCTCCTACATTCTTAAAAATAAAGGGGCAAGGTTATTGAAAGTGATGCCATAGGGGAACCATTTTATGGTCTCTGAAGAACCATACATGGGATGGTTCCTTGACAAACTATAAAATCCCAAACCAGAAATGTTTCATCCATCCAGGACCGGAATTGAATAGCCCTGTTGTAGGGTGTTGAGCCTTATTTGCATATTTCCCTTTTGCCTTTTGAGTGAATTTGAGAATTACAAGTACCACCCATGACTGTGTTTGCTAGTGACAGAGAGATGGTTGTTGCATTCATTAATTTAAAGGCATGTGGCCTTCACCATGTGAGATCCTAAGTGAATATGTTGTTATTCAAATTGAGTTATTTTAGGAAATATGTTACATATGTCATAATTCCTTCTTTTGAGCGTCTCATTTGACCATAATACAGTGGGCTGAAACATAAAGTTTACAGACCACATCAGACCTGTAAATCACATTATGCTGGCTTGCAAAGAGATGTGTAAATCCTATTGAAATCCTGACAGAGTAGGGTTATCCAACTTTTTTGTTTTATTCACCTGCAACCTGCATTCAGAATGACTGCCAGGGTTGGGAAGATCAAGATATGAGACTACCCTAAACTGGGACAACCATTTCAGTAACTGGTGCAATAAGTCCAAGTAGCAGTTAGGAATAGTTTAGAAATAGTTATATTTGAGAAGCACAAGATTCATTAATCAATCAATTAGCAAAAACATAGATAATGAAACAAACAAAAATCAACCTGCAAAAGAACATGCTGGGAAATATGATAATGATGGGCTTGGTTTTGGTTCAACTATGGTTATTAACACCAACACAGGTTATTGTACACTACTGACTGTCAATTTAACTATTTACAGTGTTAATTTAACTCTTGAATCACCACAAAAAATGATACGCTGAAAAATCAACATTAGTTAATGCTGGGCAATTTACTGTGTGCTATGAAAGGGACAGATCTCTGCAGGATTCCATGTATTTCAAGAACATTTTAGAATTCTTGCCAAGAACCACACACTTAACTCTAAGGCATGTTATCGGGCAAGAGTTCTCCAAGGAACCTTAAGAGCTGAGGAAGAACCATTTAACCATTTGTTTCAGTGTACAAATGGCTCACTCGATCTTTCTCTTGATGTCACACCCTGATCTGTTTCACCTGTCCTTGTGATTGTCTCCACCCCCTCCAGGTGTCACTTATTTTCCCCAGTGTATTTATCCCTGTGTTTCCTGTCTCTATGTGCCAGTTTGTCTTGTATGCTTGTCAAGTCAACCAGCGTATTTTGTCCCATACTCCCTTTTCTCTACTCTTCTCTTTGCTAGTCCTCCCGGTTTTGACCCTTGCCTGTTTTCTGGACTCCATTCCCGCCTGCCTGACCATTCTGCATGCCCTGACCTCGAGCCTGCCTGCCCTTGGGTACCTACTGGACTCTGTTTTGACCTTTTGCCTGTACACGACCATTCTCTTGCCGACCCCTTTTAGGATGAATAAACATCTAAGACTCCAACCATCTGCCTCCTGTGTCTGCATCTGAGTCTCGCCTTGTGCCCTTATACATGAGGTCGATAACCTTGTTTTCAGTAGAGCTTGTGAATAAAAATGAGAAACACACCTTTCCTTCCACTTTGGCTTCAACAGATTGGTACAAAACATGACCTCTTTGTGTATTTAGTGTCCTTTTAGGAGGCATTTCCATGGTGCTAAGCCATTGTTGGTACAGTATCTGTAGGCAATATGGGTAGAAATATAATGCTGCTGTATCTATATGTCTTCATGTTGTCTCTGGCCTTCAGTGTTCCTCCGGGAGGCTCTGTTTTCCCATGTTTCAACAGCTTCTGAAACACACACACACACACATACACACAAACATCCTGAAAATGGATAAGGCCCACAACAGATCAAACACACAGATGGACAAAGGGAGAAAGGCGACCCGAGCCGTCTAGACTTCAGCACGGTAACAGATCTGACCACTGAGGCTGGACTGAGTAGGCCTCGGGTCTCTGTGCTCAGAGGAAACTGACCCCTATTAACCTCCTGACCCTCGACACTAATCCTCAACGTGATCTTTTCATTTCAAAGAGTGTGTGTTTGGATTGAGCTTTTAATTGCGATTTCGAATGTATCTAGATGTGCCTTTCCTAAATGTGTAAGCCGCAATCAGGCATGACAGATGTAGGATGTACCTGCGCAGTAGTTCCACTCTACATGCCATTGTAATGACTATTTAACTACATAATACTCGTGAAACAACAAAATGCGATCGTAATCTTTTAGGTTATCATACTACAGCTGATCTCCATCCAGGCTGATGAGAAGTGTGTGTGTATGTGTAGCGGTAGCCTACCTCATGCTCAAAAGCCCTAATGTCATTTGTAGTTCCCCTTTTTGGTCATCTAAATGTATCTGACTTATACACAAATTGAAGTCCTATTCGCAAAATGAAACCAAATAGAGATATTACAGAAAATGTCCCTGTGGTTGGGATGCAAGAGTCTGTTTTACCGTGACGACTTTGAGATGCTTGTTTGTTGTTTCCTTGGGAAAATGTCTGTTTTCTGCCTTGGAATTTGGACTCGAACAAGATCTCACACGCCTCAGTGTTAACCCTTTAAGCCTCCCTTGCTGATACTGTCACGTTATAATAGTCATGAGAATCCGTGTCCTCATGACCCACCGCTCATGGCGGCTGGGAACGTTCGTCCTGCTTGTGTATCTGGAACAGGTGCAGGACTTGGGAATCAATCCCTGCAGTTTCTTTAGCGTTCAAACTGGGAATTAGGAGGTTGGTGTTTTCATCACAAGCAAGGCAAACTTGTGATCTGAGAAAAACCCACACAAAAAAGGAAAAGAGAGAAGAGTCAGTGTCTCTGTCCCGTAAGGCTGAATATCCATCAAGTCATTTTATCAACGGCAGCCAAAAGAAATGCAGTTCCCACCTAGTGGGACTGACAGCATCATACACTAAATGATCAACTATTGTCACGTAAATCGTCAGCTAAATCCACAATACCACCTTCTACCAGACACAGAGGGAGAGAAAGAAAGAGCGTAGGCCTTACTCACGTACACACATTTTTCTCCCCAGAACTCCTGTCACTCCAGTTTATGATGTGGCCCTATTTGATGGAGCAATGGTTGAAGGTCGTTCCGTAGAGATTCCGATGGTAACGAGGCCACCAGAACGCCCATCAGAGCGCTAACTTGGGAACACTGCAGCGGAAGGTGGAGAACATGGAGAAGGCAACACATGGAGAACACGCAAGTCACACGGAAAACACATGCACCTTACACGCAAGCAACACATTTGAAATGCATATTTTCAGCATGGAGAGGACACGATAGAAGATACACTATCAATATTTAGAATGTACCAATGCGGTACAGTGTCTTGTTTATGGTTGCAGTGAAAATACGGTAATTATACAAAAAGCTATTGTGTTTTTAGAGCTAGATTAAAGCATTATTGCTGTAAGGGACAGTATGCGGCTGTATTCTGATTACTTGGGAGTCAACCTCACTTGGGATTTGAGCTGCCAACCTCTCAGTTGCCAACGACCTGACTTTCCTGCTGCGCCACTGGGTCTGTGAGTATGACACAGATTGTTAAAAGATTAGAACCAATAGACATGTTGTCCTTTGTCCCTATGTGGAACCCTTTTGGATGCCACATAGAACCATTAGATTTTTTAGAGCTCTCTCACAAGGAACCCTGTTTTGTTTTTTGTCCCTGTATGGTAATCCAATTTGATTCTTTGTAAAAACCCTCTCATGATCCCTCTGGTTGCAGGATACTGTAATCTGTCCCTATGGGTGAACCCTTTTGGGTGCCATGCAGAACCCTTTGATTTGTACCTGTAGGGAAGAGCTGTTCAATTCCGGTCCTGGAGGGCTGAAACACTTGTGTTTTTCATGCTCTCCTTCCAACCAGGGACCAATTCAGACATGGGACACCAGGTGAGTGCAATTAACTACCAGGTAGAAAAAAAACTGAAATGTTTCAGGCCTCCAGGACTGGAATTGAACAGCCCTGGTGTAGTGGAACCCTTTTCAGTTCCATTAAAAACCCTCTCATGAAGAACCCTTTGATTCCAGGTAGAACCAATGACAGGTTCTACAGTTATACTCATAGGATACTTCAGATGCGCTTATGGCACACACTGTTAGGTACTCACATGGTAGTGGTTGGTACTTTTAAGGGTACATGTGCGCAAAATCTATTATAATGGAAAATAAATTCTACCCAATATATTCAATGTATTGTATAATCGTTAATGCACTTTGAAATATAGGTGGGGCAATGTGCTGGTGGGGGCTCATTAGCATATTTGGGGGCATGGTCTAAAATATGTTGTATTTGTGCCGACCGTTAGTGGAAGTGTTGTACCAGTTTAAATTAAGTGGGTTTATCATTATGTTGATGAAGGTTGAGTGCTTAATTTGTTCACAATCTTCGTAAAAGCTTGTGACAATCGAGAGCAACACTGTTAAGAGGTTACTTTGCTTTATCAAGTAACTTAATGGCAGTTGGTTATCAGAAAGTTCATGCTTATCTTTCAATAATTTACTGTCAGCTTGCTGCAAGTAGTTATTGTAAAATTCTCAGTAACACTGTGGCTGATCTCTGTCACGCTCACTGACCTTATGGTGTGGTCAGGAGGTCAGTTGACTGTCAACCAAAAGGTTGAGGCCAGGTTAGGCTAAGTTCCAAGTGTGCTCACCCCAAAGAATGCTTAGTAGTTGTCAACTAATGTTACGCTATCTTGTAATCAGTAAACTTCAGAGAAAGTACAGTAAGTTACTAGCAGTTACCGACTATTAAGTTACTGTGCATTTTACAATATTTGACTGACAGCTAGTTGCCAGTTAGGTAATACAAAATTCACAGCAACTTCCAGGCAACTAACTGCATCTTCATAGTGAAGCTCTTTCTTGTCACATGCACTTACAAAGACTGCAGAACTGACAGTTAAAAGAGGTGCTCAATCTTTGACAACAAAACCATCAACCACCTAAACTGGTACAACACATCCACTGACGGTTGACACATATACACAAAATGCAGTAAGTTGTTTTTGTTCACCATACTTTTACTGAAACCAATAGCCTGTAGTGTAACTTTTTACCAGTGTAGATTTCATGGCGTAAAGGAGAACATGGTGGAAAGGGAAAGAACAGGATGGTTCTTCACAACCATCACACCAGTAAAGAACCCTTCCTGAGCAGTAAAGAACCCTTCAACAACTTTTTTTAAAATGTAATGTCTAGTTACACCATCATTACTGAAGCACACAGAGAGAGATGTTGCCAGTGATGGTGAAAAAATGGTGGTTGTCTACAGTTTGCCAAACAGCATTGTACTTAATTTATTTCTTAGGTTCTCCACATTCATGAAGCTCCCCTCTTTAGCATATTTATGATAGAGGCGGATGGAACTTTTCTGTTTTATGGTCCCAATCCAGTCCCAATCCAGAAACTTGATGGTCCCAATCCAGAAACGCCTCAAACCATGGTGCGGGCCGCTACACTAACACATCAGTCAATTGGATTCTGCATTCACTCTCACACTTATCTGTAACCGTTATGTTAGCTACAGATGCTGATGAGCATCAGATTGCTATTAGTGTTGTTGTGACTGATACAGACTTGTGGGGTGGGGCTGGGCAGGTGTCCCAGACTGCTCAGTCAGGACTAAAGATACACAGTGTAGTAGCAGACGACAACCCTAATTACTTCTTTGTGTGTGTGTGTGTGTGTGTGTGTCTGTCTATGTGTGTGTTGTGCACGTGTGTTGATTATGTTAATCAAACTTAAATCATAGTTTGATAATTCCAGGTGTAGCCTGTAACCTAACTTTGTTCATAGTTTTGTATCAGTCAGCAATAACTTAACCAGCTGGCATAAAATCTATGCTCATCTGTATAGCATTCTGACCATTTACCATTTAAAAACAGTCTTTTCTAATGATTCCAACCCGGTTGTTTCTTCCTGTCTTTACCCATCTCTCACTAGCCTCCTCTTCCCCCATCACTGTGCGCGCACACACACACATTCCACTGAACTCACAATGAACTCTGCTGCTGTGTATAAGTACAGCTCTGGAGCCAATCGGAGCGTGGCTGGAGGGCACCATCGCCTCTCCCATTAGGATAATAGGAATCCCTCTCTGGCTCATAATCCACAGAGATGGAGAGAGTGAGTGAGAGAGAGAAAGAGAGAGTGAGAGAGAGAGAAAGAGAGAGAGGGAGAGAAAGAGAGTGAGATAGAGAGAGAGAGATAGTGAGAGAGATAGTGAGTGAGTGAGTGTGGGGTGGATGGGGGTGCGGAGGGAGGAGGGTAGAGACAGGTAGAGTGTGAAAAATTGGGAGAGAAAGATAGGGCTAAAGCTATGCAGCATGCACACACTACTCAGGTGTGCAGTGGGGCAATATACTGAGTGACATTGGGAAGTGAACACAGCTGTGGTGTGGTGCAGGCTGTAGGCATCTACAGAGTGTGTGTGCGCGCGTGCGTGCGTAAGTGTGCGCGCGTGCGTGTGTGCGCGTGTGTGCGTGTGAGCGTGTCCATGCAGGCTGTAGACATTCACAACGTGTGTGTGCATGTGGGGGTGTGCTTGGGAGGATGTTAATTTCCAGCATAGGGATGTGTCCTCAGCATCCCAGCGTGATTTATATTAAAACTCAATTGGCCTTCAAATTTGTCCGGACCCCTAAAGACCCCACCGGTGAGAGGGAGATGGCTGCAGTAGCACAGCAGCCTGTAATCACACAGCTGAAATTGAATCTGACCATAGAAGACAATGGACAAGAGACCGTCTGAACGACTGACCATTACACAGACGACATTTCCTCATCCCTTTACTCAGAGTGGAGACACTGGAGGTGTGCCTGTGTGTGTGTGTGTGTGTGTGTGTGTGTGTGTGTGTGTGTGTGTGTGTGTGTGTGTGTGTGTGTGTGTGTGTGTGTGTGTGTGTGTGTGTGTGTGTGTGTGTGTGTGTGTGTGTGTGTGTGTGTGTGTGTGTATGGGTGTATGCGTGCGTGTGGGTGTGTGTGACCAACTCCATTGATGTGTATGTGATGTGTATCTTAAATAGAAAAATGTAATATGTGCGTTCTGCCTCAGGGTACATCTGTCTGTGTGAGTGTTTCTGCTACAGTATGTGTGTATCTGTCTGTGTGAGTGTTTCCGCTACAGTATGTGTGTATCTGTCTGTGTGAGTGTTTCTGCTACAGTATGTGTGTATCTGTCTGTGTGAGTGTTTCTGCTACAGTATGTGTGTATCTATCTGTGTGAGTGTTTCCGCTACAGTATGTGTGTATCTGTCTGTGTGAGTGTTTCTGCTACAGTATGTGTGTATCTGTCTGTGTGAGTGTTTCTGCTACAGTATGTGTGTATCTGTCTGTGTGAGTGTTTCTGCTACAGTATGTGTGTATCTGTCTGTGTGAGTGTTTCCGCTACAGTATGTGTGTATCTGTCTGTGTGAGTGTTTCTGCTACAGTATGTGTGCATCTGTCTGTGTGAGTGTTTCCGCTACAGTATGTGTGTATCTGTCTGTGTGAGTGTTTCTGCTACAGTATGTGTGTATCTGTCTGTGTGAGTGTTTCCGCTACGGTATGTGTGTATCTGTCTGTGTGAGTGTTTCTGCTACAGTATGTGTGTATCTGTCTGTGTGAGTGTTTCTGCTACAGTATGTGTGTATCTGTCTGTGTGAGTGTTTCTGCTACAGTATGTGTGTATCTGTCTGTGTGAGTGTTTCTGCTACAGTATGTGTGTATCTGTCTGTGTGAGTGTTTCTGCTACAGTATGTGTGTATCTGTCTGTGTGAGTGTTTCTGCTACAGTATGTGTGTATCTGTCTGTGTGAGTGTTTCTGCTACAGTATGTGTGTATCTGTCTGTGTGAGTGTTTCTGCTACAGTATGTGTGTATCTGTCTGTGTGAGTGTTTCCGCTACGGTATGTGTGTATCTGTCTGTGTGAGTGTTTCTGCTACAGTATGTGTGTATCTGTCTGTGTGAGTATTTCTGCTACAGTATGTGTGCATCTGTCTGTGTGAGTATTTCTGCTACAGTATGTGTATCTGTCTGTGTGAGTATTTCTGCTACAGTATGTGTGTGACTGGCCTGTTAGCAGTAGCGATCTGTATTGGCCCAGTCTTAATTTCTCGCATGTCTGCCTACGTTGTGAGGGATGGTAGCGCTGGGTGGGAAATGGGAGGCAGAGAGGCTATCACCCCCCTGCTGGCTCTGTGGATCCATTTCACCTCCAGATAATTACCACACAAACTATTTACTGCTACACCAAACTTCACCACTATTACATCCGATACAAAACACCCACACAGACCGGAAACACAAAACGTCTATCTACTGTGTATTAATAGTTCAAACTTAAAGACTCATATTAACTGATATATAGCAGTAGTGGTGCCTGACATGCACATGGTTGACCCTGACATGCACTCGCAGTGCCCCCTAGGGCCTACGTAGCAAAGGGCACTACAGAGGGACACAGAGCTCCGGGTCTATAGTCCAAGACATACTCTCACTGAATGCTACCACTATTTTATTTCCTTCTTTTCAGAATTTTTCACAAAATGTTATGGTTCTACACTCTAACAAGTCCCCCCTTTATATATGTGTACTATTTACATATGTACAAATCGTAATGCCCCTTCCCTATCTTTTCTCATCCTCTCCCGCTCGACTAAAACACCCCTCCCCCTTCTCCCGTTCCCCCTCTTCCTCCTGTATCCATCTCCATGGCAGATGCACAGGGCCTGAGGCAGCACTTCAGACTACTGTTTGTTACCGTTTCATTCTCTTTCCCCCCACGACAGAAATTAGCTGCCATGCTAAACCCTGTCAACTGTGACAGCCACTCTCAGCAGTGAGACTCAGTCCATACAGTATATCCATATCACACACTCCACTGTTTGTAGCCCAACTGTCTGAGCTTCTAATGTTTGTCCCTTCGCTGTCACTGCTAAACATGTCTGTTTTTTCACCTGGATAGCCCAATTTTCTGCCTAATTTCTACCAAAAAATACAAATGCAACATGCAACAATTTTGAAGTTACTGAGTTACATTTCATAGAAGGAAATCAGTCAATTTAAATGAATTCATTAGGAACCTAATCTGACTAGGAATACAGATATGCAACTGTTGGTGGATCAGAAAACCAGTCAGTATCTGCTGTGACCACCATTTTACTCACCATTTTACTCGACACATCTCCTTTGCATAGTTGATCAAGCTGTTGATTGTGGCATGTGGAATGTTGTCCCACTCCTCTTCAATTGCTTTATGAAATTACTGGATATTGGCGGGAAATAGAACACGCTTTTGTACACGTCGATCCAGAGCATCCCAAACATGCTCAAGGGGTGACATGTCTGGTGAGTATGCAGGCCATGGAAGAACTGGGACATTTTCAGCTTCCAGAAATGGTGTACAGATCCTTGCGATATGGGGCTGTGCGTTATCATGTTGAAACATGAGGTGATGGCGGAGGATGAATGGCATGACAATGTACCTCAGGATCTCGTCACGGTATCTCTGTACATTCAAATTGCCATCGATTAAATGCAGTTATGTTTGTTGTCCATAGCTTATGCCTGCCCATACCATAACCCCACCTCCACCATGGGGCACTTTGTTCATAACGTTAACATCAGCAAACCGCCTGCCCACACAACGCCATACACGTGGTCTGCGGTTGTGATGCCAGTTGGACGTACTAAATTCTCTAAAATGACGTTGGAGGCAGCTTATGGTAGAGAAATTAACATTAAATGATCTGGCAGCAGCTCTGGTGGACTTTCTTGCAGTCAGCATGCCAATTGCACGCTCCCCTCAAAACTTGAGACATCTGTGGCATTGTGTTGTGTGACAAAACTGCACATTTTAGAGGGGCCTTTTATTGTCCCCAGGCACAAGGTGCACCTGTGTAATGATCATGCTGTTTAATCAGCTTCTTGATATGCCACACCTGTCAGGTGGATGGATTATCTTGGCAAAGGATAAATGCTCACTAACAGCGATGTAAACAAATGTGTGCTCAAAATGTGAGAGAAATAGGCTTTTTCTGCATATGGAACATTTCTGGGATCTTTCATTTCAGCTCATGAAACATGGGACCAACACTACATGTTGCATTTATATTTTTGTTCATTGTATTTTTGAAGAATAAATAGGCTACAAATGATTTCTGTGAACTGTTACAAAAGGGTTGCAGACAAACTGTTTGTTTTTCACCAGTTGTTAAGGTGGCTCCCCCACTAGTACATACTAGTGTGGGCTGTGAGTGGTTGGTCTCAAACGTGTTAAGAGCTAGCACATGGCTAACACAACACTAAGGTATTTATCATTTATCTTACCAGTATTACATGCTACCATACTGCTAACGTGTACATCATCAATCACTCCAGAGCTATGCTAGCACTTGGCTAATGTATTTATCATTAATCTTATCAGTGCTGTCTTTCCACCTCATTTCAGAGCTCCGCCATGATTTCTAGCACTAATTTGATGGTAATGAACCCATCAACACATAGTGCTTGATGAATATAGTGAGAAATGGCCGTCTGCTACGTTTTGGACAAGCCGAATCGGATCTCATTAGATGATCATTAGATGATCTCTAGCCTTCACTCTGTTTACATGCATGTTAACCCGTATGTAGGTCGGTCAAACTACGGTAGGGTGTTTTAAATAGGTTGTCAATGAAAATGCCTTGAACTTTTGCATATATACCGTCTACTTTAGCAGGTTTTACATCACTGAATAAGTTTGAGTTGTTTTCTCGTTGAACATGTGGCATTAGTTGTTCCTGATTTTACCTTTCATCCCGTCCAAGTCCATTAAACCATACTTTTATCAAAGCCAGCATATTTGGCATTATATTGAGACAATTACGACAGGTGGTCAATATCTCCTGATGAGTCATTGGGGACATAGCCCGCCCTACACATCAGTCAGCACTTCCTCTCGTATGTGGTATATCTCTGTGGTGACTGATACTTACAGACTGCCTCCTGTGTATACAGAAATGGGAGGAAAAATACATTTAAATATATTTGGCATATACAGTGCATTCAGAAAGTATTCATACCCCTTGACTTTTACCACATTTTGTTACGTTACAGCTTTATTCTAAAATGTATTAAATATATTTCCCCCCTCATCAATTGACACACAATACCCCCAAACCATAAGACTCCTGAACATCTAGTCAAATGGCTACCCAGATTATTGACATTGCCCCCCCCCCCCCCCCTCCCCTCTCCACACCACTGCCACTCTCTGTTGTCATCTCTGCATAGTCACTTTAATTAACTCTACCTACATGTACATACTACCTCAACTAACCGGTGCCCCCGCACATTGACTCTGTACTGGCACCCCCCTGTATATATTGTTATTTTTTTACTGCTCCTCTTAAATTACTTGTTACTTTTATCTCTTATTCGTATCCGTATTTTTTTAAACTGCACTGTCAGTTAGGGGCTCGTAAGTAAGCATTTCACTGTAAGGTCTACCTGTTGTATTCGGCGCATGTGACTAATACAATTTGATTTGATTTGATTTGAATGACAAAGTGAAAACAGATTATTACAAATTTTAGCAAATTTATAAAAAATACAAACTGAAATACCTTATTTACATAAGTATTCAGACCCTTTGCTACGAGACTTGAAATTGAGCTCAGGTGCATCCTGTTTCCATTGATCATCCTTGAGATGTTTCTAGAACTTGATTGGAGTCCACCTATGATACATTCAATTGATTGGACATGATTTGGAAAGGCACACACCCAAGGTCCCCAAGAACACAATGGCCTCCGTCATCCTTACATGGACGAAGTTTGGAACCACCAAGACTCTTCCTAGAGCTGGCCGCCCGGCCAAACTGAGCAATTGGGGGAGAAGGAGCTTGGTCAGGGAGTAGATATTGCTTCACTGTCGGAACTAGAAGCACAAGCATTTCACTACACTCGCATTAACATCTCCTAACCACGTGTATGTGACCAATAACATTTGATTTGATTTGATTTGTCACGCTGACAGAGCTCAAGGGCTCCTCTGTGAGGATGGGAGAACCTTCCAGAAGGACAACCATCTCTGCAGCACTCCAACAATCAGGCCTTTATTGTAGAGTGGCCAGACGTAAGCCACTCCTCATTGAAAGGCACATGACAGCCCACTTGGAGTTTGACAAAAGGCACCTAAAGACTCTCAAATCATGCGAAACAATATTCTCTGATCTGATGAAACCAATATTGAACTCTTTGGCATGAATACCAATCATCATGTCTGGAGGAAACCTGGCACCATGCCTACGGTGAAGCATGGTCGAGGCAGCATCAAGCTGTGGGGATGTTCTTCGGCGGCAGGGACTGAGAGATTAGTCAGGATCGAGGGAAAGATGAACGAAGCAAGTACAAAGAGATCCTTGATGAAAACCGGCTCGGGAGCGCTCAGAACCTCAGACTGGGGCGAAGGTTCACCTTCCAACAGGACAACGACCCTAAGCACACAGCCAAGACAACGCAGGAGTGGCTTCGGGACAAGTCTCTGAATGTCCTAGAGTGGCTCAGCCAGAGCCCGGACTTGAACCCGATCGAACATCTCTGGAGAGACCTGAAAATAGCTGTGCAGCAACGCTCCCCATCCAACCTGACAGAGCTTGAGAGGATCTGCAGAGAAGAATGAGATAAACTCCCCAAATACAGGTGTGCCAAACTTGTAGCGTCATACCCAAGAAAACTCGAGGCTGTAATCGCTGCCAAAGGTGATTCAACAAAGTACTACGTAAAGAGTCTGAATACTTCTGTAAATGTAAAATGTACGTTTTTTATTTACAATATATTTGCAAAAATGTCTAAACCTGTTTTTGTTTTGTCATTATGGGGTATTGTGTGTAGATTGATGAGGTAAAAAAAAACTATTTCACACATTTTAGAATAAGGCTGAAATGTAACGAAATGTGGAAAAAGTCAAGGGGTCTGAATACTTTCTGAATGCACTGTATAACGGTAGATTCCCAAACTGCAGATACTCAGACTACAGACTAAAGAGTCTCTGATCTCTGATGAAAGGACAACATTTAGTACAGGGCTAGAGAGAGAAACTACAAATTGCTGATATCATATATCAGCAGACACACAGTGCTGTGCACACAAACACAGACACACAGTGCTGATGATGGCTTTGGGAGCAGCGCAGCGTTATTCCCAAACCCTCTCAGATTTATGCTCTTGCTCAGCACAGTTATTACAGTCAGAGTTTATTAGGATTCTGCTACATTATGAGAACTGTCTAACAAATTGCTTATGCTCCCGTAATTGGATTACAACAGCAGTGTACTACCACTGGTGAGATTTCGAAGCCAAGACCATACGCACGCCTGAGCACACAAACACACACACACACACACACACACACACACACACACACACACACACACACACACACACACACACACACACACACACACACACACACACACACACACACACACACACACACACACAAACACACAAACACCGTGCAGACAAAGTGACTTAAATAAATTAACACAAGTATACATTGGCACCAGTGGAGGCTGGTGGGAGGAGCTATAGGAGGACGGGCTCATTGTAAAGGCTGGAATGGAATTGATGGAATGGTATCAAACACATCAAACATATGGAATCCATTCCATTTATTCCATTCAAACCATTACAATGAGCCCGTCTTCCGATAGCTCCTCCTACCAGCCTCCACTGATTGGCACTCAGTATACCAGTGGCAACCAGCCCACAGAACTAGCCCAGTCCCCACTACTCTTTATGTAGAGTGTGTTTGTGTTTGTGTGTGTGTGTGTGTGTGTGTGTGTGTGTGTGTGTGTGTGTGTGTGTGTGTGTGTGTGTGTGTGTGTGTGTGTGTGTGTGTGTGTGTGTGTGTGTGTGTGTGTGTGTGTGTGAGAGAGAGAGAAATGGTGGGAGATTAGTGACACCCCTTATAAAGATGTTTGACCCCTGTGCCTCTACCCACTGTTGCAGGGGTTCATTCTCTATGCAAATGAGAAGGGTGTTTGTCCCGGGCGTGTGAGTCTTTTGTCAGAGCCAGCTTTGACTGATCACAGCCTGACAGCTCCAATGTGTGTGTGCGTGAGTGTATGTGCGTGTGTGTTGGTGCAGATTGACATCATTATAGGTGGGTGTACCCAGCAATCTGCAGATTTATGACTCCCCCCCACCCCCCATCCCTGCTCAAGATGAGCAGCTGAGTCTGTCATCACACACAAAGCCTCCCTCCAAACTCACACACGGCTGCACGCCCCCCTCATTCATCATGCTGAAAGTTAATTGGTGCAGGCTTTAAACAACTCTCTACCACCGCCTCTTAACACACATTGCCAGTGACTGCTGACCTTAACACAACACACACACACACACCCACACGCACGCACGCACGCACGCACACACACTCACACACACACACACACAAACACACAGTGCCTATTGATTAACCTAGCCTAATGTAGGACTGGGTGAATACATTATCAGGGCAGTATGGTACATTATTATCAGTATGGTTCCCACCATCAGTATGAAATAGAGTAGAAGGCTGGAAATTACATAGAAGTTCTATCTAGTCTGGTGTATTCTGTACACACACAACATGCCCAAAGCCCATTAGCTGGCAGGCTGTTGAGGCAGCTTGAGTGTGTGCTGCTCATGCTTCAGGGAGCAGACCTAACTGGAGGGGCTGGGAGAGACCCAACAAACACCAACAGCAACACAGCCACACCACAGACCCAACACTTCAGACCACATGCACCCAAGACCCAGCAACACCACACTGCACAAATATTATGACACACACAAACACATAAACACGAACGCACCTCGCCAGTGAAAGGGCAGTTTGGGTCTGTAAACAACACAATCTGTGGGTGTTGAGGCAAGGGTCAGACTGAGAAGTGTATCAGAGCTCAGTAATGGACAGTATTGATTGCGTGTTATTCACTCTGCTTTCTGGGCTGGTGTGTGTGTAAACTGGAGGCTAACATTTGGACTCGGGATCAGATCTAATCAGTGTTTCCATCTCAGAGGCCAACCTCCACGGAGACCCTGAGGGCCACACACACCCACCCACCCACCCACCCACCCACCCACACACACACACACACACACACACACACACACACACACACACACACACACACACACACACACACACACACACACACACACACACACACACACACACACACACACACACACACACACACACACACACACACACACAGCAGACCTACCATTCATAGGGTTCTATAAGGAGTCTTGACAAAGAGACCAACAGCTTTAGGTGTACAGTGGCCACTGCATTATCCCGCCAATGACTACAGTACATTCAGAATGAATAGACTGCTTCACAAGAAAGTTGCCTGGAAAATCATAAAAAACAGTCAAATTTAAAATATTTCTGTCAGCATTAGAAACGTGTACAACTCACAGAATGTGTCTATGAGTCTATACGAGACTCTGCTGTGGCGTTGTAAATGAATGTGTGCTCAGTGTCTCTGAGCCTCTGTGGAGAGGGAATAATTAGATGCAATATCATGCTAGTGAAGGGAGTGGGAGGGACCGCGTGTGAATCCGCCATAGCTTCTCACTGCAGCACACACACACACACACACACGCTGTCTCCCACATAACTAATGGGTGCATTTCACGGTGATGACAGCGAGCGGCGTGTGTGTGTCTGTCTGAGCATTATGGCTGTTATAATAATAATGATAACAAATTAGAACCATCCATTTCCTGCCCCGCTGCTGATTGGAGCTGATGGCCAATATGGTGGAGTGTAATCCATCTTCCTGCCCCTCCCCCTAACTACCGCCCCAGAGACCGTTAGGGGCCGCAGCCAGTGGCAACACAACAGAGGAGGGAGAGAACTGAATGTAGCACATGGTAACATGGGGGACGGAGTTCAGTGCAGCTCACAGGACTTGTGTCCCAATACTTACAGGCTTCTTAACAGCTTCTACCACCAAGCCATAAGACTCCTGAACAGCTAATCAAAGGGCTACCCAGACCCCTCTTTGATGCTGCTGCTACTCTCTGTTTATAATCTATTTAACACTACCTACATTTACATATCACCTCAATTACCTCGACTAACCGGTGGCCGCACACATTGACTCTGTACCGGTACCCCCTGTATATAGCCTCGCTTGTTATTTTACTGCTGCTGTTTAATTATTTGTTACTTTTATTTCACAGAATTCTCTGTCAATCCCAGATCCATCCAACCTCAATGAATTCCTCTTGACTCATTGGGAGAAAGTAACGTGTCTCACGGCCAGGAAGGCTCTGGACAACAGTCTTTACCAAAGATGGTGGATAAATGAAGATAGTTCACTCAGGCCATTTACCATTGAAAAAAATGGTCAGTTCTGGTCTACTTAACGGCGTGGGTCTCCCATAGACACAAATGCAATAGCAGCTGGGTCTGGTCCACATTAGCTCAATGACTTTCTGTACATCCATTTGGGTCCCCCCAGGACCTGGAAACACTGAGTAAGATGACTTTGGTAATTATGTTACACTTACTGGGATATCCTTACAACATGGTAGGAAATGTTTCGACGTAAATTCGACAACAGGTAGAAAATCAAATGAATGCATTGGCGGGAGAATAAGGGGGAACATTAACTCATGGAAACTGTTCTGCCTGCGGCTATGGAACCCTGACCTGTTCACCGGACTTGCTAAAAAGGCCAACTGACATTTACTCCTGAGATGCTGACTTGCTGCACCCTCGATAACTACTGTGATTATTATTATTTGACCATGCTGGTCATTTATGAACATTTGAACATCTTGGCCATGTTCTGTTATAATCTCCACCCGGCACAGCCAGAAGGGGACTGGCCACCCCTCATAGCCTGGTTCCTCTCTAGGTTTCTTCCTAGGTTTTGGCCTTTCTAGGGAGTTTTTCCTAGCCACCGTGCTTCTACACCTGCATTGCTTGCTGTTTGGGGTTTTAGGCTGGGTTTCTGTACAGCACTTTGAGATATCAGCTGATGTACGAAGGGCTATATAAATAAATTTGATTTGATTTGATTTGAATGTTCTCACTGTGTGAGGCCGGCACAAAGCTGCATCGTCAGTTGTCGTACATGCAGAGGGCAGCCAAGGCATATGTGAATCATACAGTGTCACTTAGAGGTCAATGACATGGCCACTAGGGGGCCTCCCTGCTCCAACAACACTATTGAGAGCCTGTATAGTCAGCACTTTATTATCCTATAATTTTTTTAGTCCCTAATCAGATTCAACCACAGTTAACTGTGTGTGTGTGTGTGTGTGTGTGTGTGTGTGTGTGTGTGTGTGTGTGTGTGTGTGTGTGTGTGTGTGTGTGTGTGTGTGTGTGTGTGTGTGTGTGTGTGTGTGTGTGTGTGTGTGTGTGTGTGTGTGTGTGTGTGGAGCCGTCAATCTAAGTGACTTAACATGATCAGGTCTATGGTGTGTTGAGCCAATGCAAGGAAAACTCACTAAGGAACTCTACCCCTTCTCCTTCAATAAACACAGTCGTCAATCTGGAGTCTGGAGACACAGGGTGGTGAAAAGAGGGAGAGCGAGAGAGAGATGGAGAGAGGGAGATAGGAAGAGTATAGGGGAGAGAGAGAGAGACATGTAGACAGACAGACAGACAGACATTGGGCAATAAGGAGGAGAGAAAGAATGAAAAGGACAGAAAGAGCGAACACCGAAAACTGTGAAACACTGTTGCCGAACATGGTTGTCTAAGAGTGTGCATAACATGACATGCAGCTGAGATCTTATTGGTGTTAAATGAATAGGAATGTAATAAACTAGATAACAGAACACAAACAAACACCCACATCACACAATTCTGGAAGAATGGCGCCGGAGGGGATGGCTGACGTTTTATGGGCTCCTAACCAATTGTGATATTTTGCATGTTTTAGACCACCTTTACTCCTCACACAGACACACGTACAAAGCTCTCCCTCTCCCTCCATTTGGCAAATCTGACCATAATTATTTTCTCCTGATTCCTGCTTATAAGCAAAAACTAAAGCAGGAAGTACCAGTGACACGCTCAATACGGAAGTGATCAGATGACGCAGATGCTACACTACAGGACTGTTCTGCTAGCACAGACTGGAATATGTTCCGGGATTCATCCAATGGCATTGAGGAGTATATCACCTCAGTCACCGGCTTCATCAATAAGTGCATCAACGACGTCATCCCCACACGCACATATCCCAATCAGAAGCCATGGATTACAGGCAACATCCGCATCGAGCTAAAGGCTTGAGCTGCCGTTTTCAAGGAGCGGGACACTAATTCGGACGCTTATAAGAAATCCCGCTATGCCCTCAGACGAACCATCAAACAGGCAAAGCATCAATACAGGACTAAGATTGAATCTTACTAAACCAGCTCTGACGCCCGTCGGATGTGGCAGGGCTTGCAAACTATTACAGGCTACAAAGGGAAGCACAGCCGCGAGCTGCCCAGTGACGCGAGCCTACCAGACAGGCTAAATACCTTTTATGCTCGCTTCGAGGCAAGCAACACTGAAGCATGCATGAGAGCACCAGCTGTTCTGGATCACGCTCTCCGTAGCCGATGTGAACAAGACCTTTAAACAGGTCAACATTCACAAGGCCGCAGGGCCAGACGTATTACCATGATGTGTACTCTGTGCATGCGCTGACCAACTGGCAAGTGTCTTCACTGACATTTTCAACCTCTCCCTGAGTCTGTAATACCAACATGTTTCAAACAGACCACCATGGTCCCTGTGCCCAAGAACACTAAGGTAACCTGCCTAAATGACTACCGACCTGTAGCATTCACGTCTGTAGCCATGAAGTGCTTTGAAAGGCTGGTCATGGCTCACATCAACATCATTATCCCAGAAACCCTAGACTCACTCCAATTTGCATACCACCCCAACAGATCGACAGATAATGCAATCTCTATTGCACTCCACACTGCCCTTTCCCACTTGGACAAAAGGAACACCTACGTGAGAATGCTATTCATTGACTACAGCTCAGCGTTCAACACCATAGTGCCCTCAAAGCTCATCCCTAAGCTAAGGACCCTGGGACTAAACACCTCCTTCTGCAACTGGATCCTGGACTTCCTGACGGGCCGTCCCCAGGTGGTAAGGGTAGGTAACAACACATGGGTGCCCCTCAGGGGTGCGTGCTATAATTAGATATTTGTTTCCTTACCTTGGAGTGACTGCAACCAGATTTGTTAAACTAGCTACTACAAACAATTAGCATTTTGGGATCAATTCCCCATGTAAGTCCATCTCCGCCCATGTAAGTCAAACATTTAAAATTTCATGCAGTTCTACATTGGGTTTCTATGTTTGAACTCTCGTCAGAACACTGAGTCACACATTTAAGAAAGTATATTCTACCTCTTGGTGATGTCATTCGGAAACACAATGACAGCTTTCACTGCTATGCGGACACAGCTGTACATTTCAATGAAAAATGGTGACGCCCCAAAATTCCCCACCCTGGAAGCCTGTGTTTCAGACATAAGGAAGTGGATGGCACCAAATATTTTCCTTTTTAAACTCGGACAAAACAGAGATGCTAATTCTAGGTCCCAAGAAACAGAGATCTGCTGCTTGATATGACATTGTTGGTTGTACAGTCGTCTCAAATAAAAGTGTGAAGGACCTCAGCACTACTCTGGACATTGATCTCTCTCTTGATGAACATATCAAGAATATTTCAAGGGCAGCTTTTTTCATTTTTGTAACATTGCAAAAATCTGAAACTTTTTGTCCAAAGATTATGCAGAAAAGCTAATCCATGCTTTTGTCACTTCTCGATTAGACTACTGCAATGCTCTACTCTCCAGCTACATGGATAAAGCACTAAATAAACTTCAGTTAGTGCTAAATACGGCTACTAGAAACTTTGACTAGGACTCGGGCTGACTTCAAGGTTTTACTGCAAAGCTACAAAGCATTATATGCACTTGCTCCTAGCTCTCTTTCCGATTTGGTCCTGCCGTACATACCTACACGTCTGCTACGATCACAAGATGCAGGTCTCCTGATTGTCCCTAGAATTTCTAAGCAAACAGCTGGAGGCAGGGCTTCTCATATAGAGCTACATTTTTATGGAATGGTCTGCCTATCCGTGTGAGAGATGCAGACGCGGCCTCGACCTTTAAGTCTTTACTGAAGACTCATTTCTTTAGTAGGTCCTATGATTGAGTGTAGTCTGGCCCACGGGTGCGAATGTGAACGACAAGGTACTGGAGCGATGAAGCACCCTTGCTATCTATGCCTGGCCGGCTCCCCTCTCTCCACTGGGATTCTCTGCCTCTGACCCTATTACGGGGGCTGAGTAACTGGCTTACTAGTGCTCTTCCATGCCGTCCCTAGGAGGGGTGCTTAACGTTGTGCCAGGCTTTTTATTCTCGCTATTCTCGACTTGAGTGGGTTGAGTCACCGACGTGATCTTCCTGTCCGGTTTGCGCCCCCTCGGGCTCGTGAGGTGGAGGAGATCTTTGTGGGTTATACTCTGCCTCGTCTCAGGGTAGTAAGTTAAGTCTGTTAATATCCCTTTAGTGGTGTGGGGTTATATCCTGCCTGGTTGGATATGGGTAGGGGTATCATCAGACGGGGTGACAGTGCCCCCCCCCCCAGTCTGTCTTATCTGGTGTCCTGTGTGAACTTAAGTATGCGCCCCCTAATTCTCCATCTCTCTCTCTCCCCTCCTGGAGGACATGAGCCCAATGACCATGCCTCAGGATTACCTGGCCTGATGACTCCTGGATGTCCCCGTCCCTAGTCCACCTGGTCATGATCCAGTTTCTTCTGTTCTGGCTGCAGCTATGGAACCATTGTGATTATTATTGGATCCTGATGGTCATCTACGAACGTTTGAACATCTTGAAGAATGATCTGGCCTTAATAGCAATATACTCTTAAAATCTCCACCCAGCATGGCCAGAAGAGGACTGGCCACCCCTCCGAGCCTGGTTCCTCTCTAGGTTTCTTCCCGGGTTCCGGCCTTTCTAGGGAGTTTTTCCTAGAAACTGTGCTTCTACATCTTTATTGCTTGCTGTTGGGAGTTTTGGGCTGGGTTTCTGTATAAGCACTTTGACATCTACTGATGTAAAAAGGTCTTTATATATCATATTGACTGATTGAAGGAAGTAGACTGAATAATAAAAATGTCACCATTTGTTTTTTCATATATTTAGAGCATGACCAACATTTTTCTGTTTCTATGGTTGAAACACACTAAGGTCAAGTTACTGTCAGAACAAAGGTCACACACACGCACGCACGCACGCACACACACACACACACACACACACAATCCACAGACACAATGGAGCTAGCTGACAGTGCGAGTGAACAATGCAAGTGGAATTGAATTAGTCCTGGTCTGTGACCCGAAAATGCCAAGGAGAGAGGAGCAGCATGGGCCTCATGACAAGGACTTCCAGTTTGGCTGTGATTCTGCATTCCCCACCGTAGGCTCTGATTGGCCAGATCGAGATGGATTGAATTTGTCAGATGATGGTTATGTGACAACATTTATTTTCTCCTCTCAATTTAATTCTACTCAATTAGCTATATTGGCATGATCGGTATCTTACTTACACTGCCAAAGCAAGAGCACAAGAACAAATGAAATCAATGAAAAATCAACATGGTGATTAACCGTAGTAATACTATTATAGTAATACTCTTTCCATCCCCCTCTTTCTTTCTTTCTCTCTGTCTTTCTCTCTGTTTCTCTCTATCCCTCAGCACATTAGACTTCTACAATAGGATGTCAGTTGAGTCGTCATGGCACCAAGGCTGGATGGGGGGGCTCTGACCCCCATGTTCTCTCTCACCGTGTCTATCTTTGCCATTGGGGGTCTACTGGGATCCCTCATGGTGTGCATGCTGGTCACCATGCTGGTCACCTCTGCTCCCCATTCGAGACGGTGTACATCTGCAGTCACATCTTTGTATGTGTAATGCATGTTGTTAGAAGGGACCCAATGAAAGGGAAGGCATGACTAGATTTGGAAAGTCCTGTCCTTTGAAGACCTTTGATTTGGTTTTGGTCAATGGCTGAGCCCTCCAGACTCTGCGGCTGCAGGGTGTCTGTTGGCCAGTTGACATGAACAGCCTCAGAGACACACTGCAGCATCTGGAGCTCTGGGCAATGGCACCCTGCCTGGCACTCTGAGCTACTCACATATACACACACCACTGAGGGCATTAGATTGTGCCTCCATCTATCACCCCTGAGTGACCTTCTGCCCTCTGACCCTAGAGATGACTCTGCCCCGGCTCCCTTGGTCTCCTCTGCCCTTCAGAGTACACAATGTCCGTCCTGTCTGCCTTTCAGAGTGCATAGTGTTTACTTACCCTGTGCCCTTTAGAGTTGTAACTCTTTGTACAAGCTACCAATGTTCCCTCTATTTTTTTCCGGCACTGAGCGAATTTCTGTGCAACTTCCGACTCGTGTTTACTGTGAACACAGCCTGTACCCGCTTTAAGTTACATTGGTTTTTTTTTGTTTATTTTTTTGTGTGTGTACTTTTTACCCCTTTTTCGTGATATCTAATTGGTAGTTACAGTCTTGTCCCATCACTGCAACTCCCGTACAGACTCGGGAGAGGCGAAGGTCGAGAGCCATGCTTCCTCCAAAACACGACCCCCGCCAAACCGCACTGCTTCTTGACACACAGCTCGCTTAACCAATGTGTCGGAGGAAACACCGTACAGCTGGCATCAAAAGTCAGCGTACATGCGCCGGTCCGCCACAAGGAGTCGCTAGAGCACGATGGGACAAGGACATCCCGGCCGGCCGAACCCTCCCCTAACCCGGACGACGCTGGGCCAATTGTGCGCCACCTCAAGGGTCTCCCGGTCGCGTCCGGCTGCGACACAGCCTGGGATCGAACCCGGGTCTGTAGTGACGCCTCTAGCGATGCAGTGCCATAGTCCGCTGCGCCACTCTGGAGGCTTTAAGTTACAGTTTTAAGTGACCAAGTAGGCTACTGTGGCTATTTGATCATCATGTAGTCCTACCAGAGTGGCCTACCATAAAAAACAATGGAGAAAATGCATCCCATAACATTTTAACATGGAAATAGCTGTTCTATCATTCAGCCTACAGTAGCAGCCAATGTGTGGTGTTCACAGCCTACAGTAGGAGCCAATGTGTGGTGTTCAATGTAGGCCGACATTCCATGAGACTTTAAAAAAAACATGCAGAGCTTGACATTAACCTGTTTATCCACTTGTTGTTCAGACAAGGAGGTTACTTAAAATGTTGTTGTGTTGTGGCAATTGTCTATTTGCGTATAGGCCTACTGCAGCTCTGATTGGTTATGGCGCCGGTCTGTGTAGAGTACGGTCTGTGTAGAGTATCGCCTGTCAATCCAATAGAATCCTACTCCGATGCGCTCTGCCTACAACAAAATATCTTGCATAGTTAGTTTTGCATACTAAGTTTGCATAGTTTGTTTTGTTATGTTGCATTGAAAGTGGTTAATATTGCGTTGATTCGATCACAATTCCCACAGTAAAGGGAATCATTGATAGTGTTAATTAAGGATCCAACCCTTTTCTTAAATTTTCGCCTAAAATGACATACCCAAATCTAACTGCCTGTAGCTCAGGACCTGAAGCAAGGATATGCATATTCTTGTTACCATTTGAAAGGAAACACCTTTGAAATTTGTGTAAATGTGAAATTAATGTAGGAGAATATATCATAAAAAAACATGCGTTTGAAATGCAAGAGAAAGGCCATAATGTATTATTCCAGCCCCGGCACAATTTAGATTTTGGCCATTAAATGGCAGCAGTGTATGTGCAAAGTTTTAGACTGATCCAATGAACCATTTCATATCTATTCAAATGTTGGTTGCCCAAATGTGCCTAAATGGTTTATTAATACATTTTCAAGTTCAGAAATGTGCACTCTCCTCAAACAAGAGCAGGGTGTTCTTTCACCTTAATAGCTACTGTAAAATGGACAGTGCAGTTAGATTAACAAGAATTTAAGCTTTCTGCCCATATCAGATATGTCTATGTCCTGGGAAATGTTCATGTTACTTACATACAACATGAGTTAATCACATTAGCCTACCTTAGCTTAACCATCCCGTTGGGGACACACCGATCCTGTAGAGGTTTTAACTAACAGGGGAAACTCTAGAAAGTTGAGTGAACTTCGCAGGGGCTGATATTTCTTCTGCTCAGCAGTCCAGGTGTAGCTGCGCACCTATGCACATGCACAGCTTAGATGGAAGATTGCGGTACACTCGCTCTGTCCCCTCTGCACTGCACACTACCTGTCCCCTATACCCTTTGGAGGGCAGTCAGTGCGCTCTCTGTCCCCTCTGCCCAGCTCTAAATATTTGTTTTGTATTCAGTGCTGGCTTAGATCTCATTTATCTGAAGCATTCAAACGATCTCACTGGACATTTGTATGCTAATGAAAGAGAACAATTTACGAGCACAGGTATGAGCTCATCAAGTTCATCTCCCAGCAGAGTTTTATGGGTGATCGGAACTCTACACGTCCTCCTTGACTGTATATTAGGGGGAGACTTTACTACTCTGTCATAAAACGAATATATGTACGCCTGCTATTGCATCTGGTCCGTGTGCTTTTATGAACCGCTTGTGCAAATGCATAAATACAACAGTTTGGGGTTTGGTACATTAATTAGCTGGCTCTGATAATCTAAGCGTTTTAATGGTGGACGGCCAACCATAACTTGTGTGTGTTTGTGCGTGTGTGCAGGTGTATGTAGGAAAGGCATGGTGGTGAACTCGACGGTGTTGGTGTTCATCACTGGATCACTCATGGGCTTCAGAAGGATCTGTAGCTCTCCAGAGATGGTCATCTTTGGCCGCTTCGTCACGGGGATCCACTCCGTTACAAACAAACCAGTGTGTCCACTCAATGAGAGGGGTAATGTTCAGGGGGGAGAGTTTGAGTTAAGATTAGGATAAGGGTCAAGGTTCAATCAGTCAGAAATCTACACATATAAATGTTGCACAGTATCTGGATAAAGTTACGGATGTTGCAATGAAAAGAAGGTGAGTGTTTGCTCACTGCTGTCTGTTTTCTTGATTTCAGACTGGGGAAAAAACATCCCCGTTATCAATGTTGTGTTGTATTGTGTAGCTATCTCTCTGAGTGTGGTGCCCATGTACCTGGGGGGGAGATAGCTGCTAAGAACTTGTGTGGTTTTCCTCGGGCTTGTGCCCAGCATCTTCATCTGTGCTGGGGTCTTCTCGGCCCAGATCCTGGGTCTACACGAACTTCTGGGAAAGGCACGCCAAAAACCATTTCCAGGAAAAACATTAAACTTTAAACGTGGCGTTCATATGCTTAGAGAACCATATGTTTAGTCAGGTATATGTGTTCATCTGCAGTGTCATTGACATTGAATGGTGAAATTGTTTTCAATGGTTTACGTATCGCATATTTTGGGCTACATGTGGACGATATGTTAGTGACACCTGTTGTCATGGTTACAGGAGGAGCCCTGGACCCTGTTCCTCTCGCTGGTGGTGGTACCCACCTTCATCCAGCTGATGCTGTTGCCATGGTTTCCGGAGAGCCCCACTACATGTTGTTGGAGAAGCACAATGTCTACGCCACCATTACAGGTCAGAATGCTTGACTCCATTGGGACAAGGTCACATCCTTAGTGTCTGAATAGTGTGAATAGTGTAACCTCATGGCTGTGTTCATTTCCTGTGTCAATCTTGTTGTTCTAGTCATGTGCCAAACTCTTTAGTCAACTGTGAATAACAAAGTTCAAGTAATATTCATTTTCCTTGGGTCAGTGTTGTAACTTCCTGTTTTATTTCCTACATCAGCATTGAAATGGTACCGGACCAAGTGAAACATCCAGTTGGAAGTTTTTACATTTTTTTTTACCTTTATTTAACTAGGCGAGTCAGTTAAGAACAAATTCTTATTTTCAATGAAGGCCTAGGAACAGTGGGTTAACTGCGTTGTTCAGGGGCAGAAGGACAGATTTTTACCTTGTCAGCTCGGGGATTCAATCTTGCAACCTTTCAGTTACTAGTCCAACGCTCTAACCACTAGGCTACCTGCCGCCCCAGATTGAGGAGATGCAGGAGGAGGAGCGCTCTCTGTTGTCGGTGGAGACTGTGTCGGTATGGTGCCTGATACTGGATCCGTCTGTGCGATCGCATTTGCTCATTGATGTGTTCCTCAACATTGGCATGCAGCTCTCCGGCATCGACACTGTCAGACTACTCAGCTGTTTGCTATAGTGCTCCTCTCCTCTCCTTCCCTCACCCCTATAGCCCTTTCTGTTACTCTTTGTCCTCTTTGTTAGCACTCCTTGCCCTTTCTCTACCTCAACCGCTTTCACCCATCATTTACACCCTCCTCAGACTCTCTCATTTGCATGTCCTTCCCTCGCTCTCTCACCCTCTCTCTCCTACACTCTCCCTCTCTTCCTCTTATCCCTCTCTCACGCTCTTCTCCCGAGCTCCCGAGCTCCTCCCACTCGTACCTTCTTCCCTCTCTCACCCATACACCTCACCCATACTCCTCACCCACCACAGTCGGGCCCACTACACCAAGAGGCTCAGTTGAAAGGCAGACCAAATATTGCCTCATCTTTTAGAAGCCTCGTGATCATGTTGTAAAAGCCCAAAACTACCAGTCATCATTTAACAGCGATTTGATTAGCTAATCCCTTCCTGAATTATGCTACTAAGATGCATTCATTATTCAAGTCATTACCAGGGGACTGTGGCCAACAAGTGCACATTTTACCCATCAGAGATGAACTCATTAGAAGCCTCATCTCTGCAATGCATTTTTAGCAGCTAATTAGCTTTGGCAATCTATTTGAAACACAGGGAGTGAGGATGAAGATGGTGGTGGTGATGATGATGATGGTATCAGACAGATACCAGAGGTGAGCTGTAAGTTAAGTGGAGGTGACAAGTGGCAGGCCTTGTCACTGTTCTGTGAGCGCAACAGGATAGAGGAGTGTATTTGTGTGTTTAATGGGAGTGTATACCTGTGTGTGTTGGTTTCTCACTATCTCCGTCTGTTCCTCCTGCTGATTACCCCCCGTGTCTAGAGTCAACCTCCCCCACAGCCCCAAATTGAATTGAAATTGAATGTGAGTGGTTGTCCACTGTTACGCTGTGCCCATGCTGTGCCCATGCTGTGCCACCTGTGCCCATGCCACTCAAGCCCAAATGTGTCTGTCTCTCTTGCAGCTCTGGTTCTATACCAACAACATCTTTGAGAACGCGGGCATCCCAGCCCCAGTGATCCAGTACACTACAGTGGGTACAGGAGCTGTCGAGATCATCGCTGACCTCACTGGCGTGAGTCTATGGAGGAGTCATGAGATCGGTTGTTAGTTTGCGCTGTCATAGTTTTCTCTCTTAACGGTTCTGTTATTAAAGTGTTGTTGCTTTCCGTCTCTTTGTGCAGTATCTCGTGTTTCTCTCTCTCTCGTTCTAGTGTTTTACAATAGAGAATCTGGGCAGAAGGCCTTTCCTCATTGGGGAGTTTCTAGTCATGGGATTCTGCTGTGCTTGGATCACTCTCGCCCTCATTTTTACGTGTGTGTGTGTGGTGGGGGGGGGGCACTGCATTCGTGTATTTACTATATTAATTTCCTCCTTGCGATACGACAGAGTGCTTTATAATATTTGATTAATCAATCCCATTTATATCATAAAGCCATTTTTACATCAGCAGTTTTAACAAAGGGCTTTACAGATACCCAGCCCAAAACCCCAAAGAGCAAGCAATGCAGAGGCAGAAGCACAGTGTCTAGGGGAAACTCCCTGGAAGGCAGGAACCTAGGAAGAAACCTAGAGAGGAACCAGGCTCTGAGGGGTGGCTAGTCTTTATCTGGCTGTACTGGGTAGAGATTAAAGAGTGGCCATCTATGATAGAAATCTCATGGAATATACTGACTCAGTGAGGTCATGGCAACTTATTTCTTCTACTTCACTATGCGTACAGGTTCACTTACCGTTCATGCGTTATGTCAGTGTTGGATGTGTGATCAGTGTCATCGCTGGTTTCTGCATTAGGCAAGTTGAGCTGCGTTCTTCTACATACTTTATCTTACTTTAAGTTTCCATTTGAGCCGAGAACACACACGCACGCACGCACGCACGCACGCACGCACGCACGCACGCACGCACGCACGCACGCACGCACACACACACACACATATCTAGGCTTCATACAGGGAGACACCGGGGCGGGTGGCTTACCCGATTTGCTGGTGTCCGACCCACGGTGCACTTTTCTGCTGTGTAAGGAAATGGCGCCCCCTGGAGGTCAAAGTTGAGCGGTTGTAAATGCAGCCAATGGCCTTGCTCTAATCTCCCAATTATCTGCCTGTGTGATGATGATATTTACATCCCATGTAAAAGAGACAAACGAGTGAGTGTTCTGTAGAGAGATGTATGCAGCCTGTGATGTATGTAGGTACAGTCCCGCCTACACCCCCCTTTGGTCCTTAGTGGATTGGCTCATTCTGTTTGGGATCCTGTCAATAATTAAGCCTCCTCGCGCCTCATTGGTCAGAAACATGATGTATGCTGCCGCTCAAGAGCAAATAAAGATGAATAATGAATCCTTTGCCTAACTCCTCATCAGTCGAAAGTGTTATTCCTCCGCCACCCACAATAATCAGGCACAAATAATTATGCACAAATAATGCTGCCTTGACTCATGTTCATTCATAGGGTCATTAGCGGCGTAGTGACACAAGGCGTTGCATAGTCATCACTTGTGACCAAACGTTATTAGACAGTCCACTTCCGGTAACACTTTATATGAAGGGGGTATACATAAAGCACTCATAACACCTTT
Source organism: Salvelinus alpinus (assembly GCF_045679555.1). NCBI lineage: Eukaryota > Metazoa > Chordata > Actinopteri > Salmoniformes > Salmonidae > Salvelinus > Salvelinus alpinus. The sequence goes on from NC_092088.1 coordinate 45,140,787, forward strand.
ATGAAACCAGTCATTACACCCTTATGAATGTTGCAGTATCATTCATACAACATTCAAAACACATTTATTCGACAGAATTCATAAAGAGTCTTTCTAAATACAAGTCCCTTTACATTTTAGCGCACATTTTTTTTTGTAAAGAAAATCAAGATTGTGTTAGCCTGCTGAGATAAAGGCAGGGCATTAGTTTGTGGAGCTAATGCAAGTCTTCAGGTCTCAGCTAAGGTTGCTTATTACCTCCATTACAATGTCAAACAATTGCTCAGACGCCATCCAGACCTGGGTTTAAATAGTTTGCTTGAGCCTGAGCGTTTGCTTGAGCCTACCTGGAATGCCAGATGGGCTGGTAGGGTTTGCACTTTTGAGACTATCCCATTGATTCCATTGCACCAGGCAAGCTCTACTTGACATGGCTTTGGCCCCCCACCCAGCATGTCCTCGGTCCAGACTCAACATGGCGTCTTATCTAGCATGGTGTCTACCCTCACCCAGTATGGCCAATGCCTTTGCTCATCAGGACAGTAGGTTCGTTTAGGTTGTCCTAAATTGCTTACTCTCAAAAAACATAAATCAGGGCGAAAGCACTATGAACATTCTAATCTAGCCCATCCCTCCCTGGTGTCAGATGTCCGCTGGGTCCTACTGCTACCTGGTGTCACTACAGACACCCTGGTTCGATTCAAGGCTGTATCACAGCCGGCCGTGATTGGGAGTCTCATAGGGCGGCGCACAATTGGCCCAGCGTCGTCCGGGTTAGGGGTAGGCCATCATTGTAAATAAGAATTTGTTCTTAACTGACTTGCCTAGTTAAATAAAGGTTAAATAAAAAATAAATACAAAAATTATATGTGACAATGTTTGCCTAATTTCAGTTTATGTGACAAAACAAACAATGTAGAAAATCAGTGTACCATCTAAATCACTGCCAAATCTATTTTTAATGAAAAATATGGTATTGTCAGCTGTTTTGAAGCTGGTGGACCAAATCGAAAGTAAAATACTCGACCGAGTATCCACCAACGTTGCGGGGGAAGTGATGCAGAGGAGGGAGGAGAGTTGTTTGAATTCGGTGTTGTTGCAATTCGCCTAGTTTCATTAGGCGGCCTCAGTTTACAAAATGCCCCTTTTAATTATTTCATAAAGACACTGTATGTCAAATCATTCAAGAGAGTTTGTGCTGTTCATGCACAACAACGTACTGTATGTGCTAACTATTTTGAAGTCTTGCTTTCAGATTAAATTGGGATTGGCGATTATTCAGCAACACGGGCATGCTTTATTTTTGTCTTTTACATTACTATTTCAAACCAGTGCCTATTATTTTGCAGTCATTGCAAAGGCTGCAGCAGTAAGTGGGTAGTGGATATCTGAACTGCCAGATCTGTAGCTGAACATGGTGTAGCTAGATGTGTTTAATACATACAGTACGGTTTTCTCGAAAGCCAGTGTTATTTTCTAATATATTACTGTATTTGAATCAAATATTCTATCAAATTAATAATATGCTAAGCTTTATGACGTAAATCAGGGATGGGCAACTTTTGTAGGCCCGCGGGTCAGTTTCCCCCAAAAAACTGTTTTACGGAAGTCAGTCAGGGTCTCAACTTACTGTTGAGAGTTAGAATAGTAGAATACACAAGGTGCAAGGTCGAAATTTGTGCATCATCAGTTTTTCTCTTGTTATGTCAGTCACTGACAGTCACTCAATAAACCCATGTAAGCTAAAAAATCAATTTGATTGGTAAGTTAGTCTCGTCAGCTATCTAAACTTGTAGTAATCATGGTCGAATTACAGACCAATTGATTTTGTAAGTCACTCTCAGACATCATAAGTCATGGCAAAATGTAGACAAGTACAGGAAATTAGCTGTAAAACTGATCATTTTTCTCTCCACCCAATAGCAAAATGTGTAGAACTGCATCCAAAAAATTGCCCCCGACAAAATGTTGCTTAGAGTCCCCGAAAGGCTATGGCCGGCTCTGAACGCATGTGTGGGTATGGATGTGGGTATGCAGACCCACGAGCCACTGCAGTCCCTCACGATGAGTTTTTGTGGCCCCCACCCCCATCAAAGTTGCCCATCCCTGATGTAAATTATAAATAAAATACTTTGGTCAGTGAAATCCAGGAGAGACGTTAACATTTGTTTTAGCCATTGGAATCAAACACAGAACTTGATGTATGGGTTTTGGGAATTTACTTTTGGGGTTTGGGGTTGTTTGGGATGTGTTACCACAAGTATTGTTTCTAGTGCTCTTGTGCATCATACTAAACTTCACTGGCAAGCTCCGCAGATGTACTGCACATGTCTCTGCCTCCTAGACAGCTCTCTAGCAAGGCAAAAAGAGACAGCGGTTAGCCCCCACTGACTGACTCATGCTTGGCTCTGTAACCGGTGGACTTGTGCCTTTTCATTTACAAAGTGAATCCCCCAGACAGGGTGAACTATTTCACTGTGATACAACACATGATGGAGTTCCTGTCTCCCCACAGGATGTTCAGGGGCAACAACCTCTGTCTAATTAGCAGTAGAGGATTCTACTGTGTCTCAGCTGACAGGGCAGACTCCCAACTCTGACACCCAGTGGCCAGAAAGAGAAGCGACGTTATAGTTCTGTAGGGCTGTCGTCTACAGTACACTGTGGCTGTGGTAGGGCTGTAGTCTACCCTAAAACTAATACACAACAGTACTATATTCTTCCCGACATCACTACATGTTCATATGTACTTTCTCACTTCTACTGCAAAAGCTCACTCAAACACAAGCACATTTGTCTTGGATACAAACACACTACAGTACACACACACAAACACAGCTCTCTCTCTCTCTCTCTCTGCAGCAGTGTAATTAATAGCAGCAGCACTGTCATCACAAGCTCTGTGGGAAGCCTTATTGCAGTGTGTCCCTGTGGCCGTGGAAGCCTGCCGCTGACGGATGTGTGTGTCGCCGTGACTCCCTTGACGCGCTACTGTCACGGCCGCTGATGGCATTAACGTGCAGGCAACACAGTGACAAATGCCCGTTATCAGTGAATGAGGCCGGTGACAAATGGAAGGGGCGCTCCATGGCCAGCCCTGTCATGGCGTAATAAAAAAAGATTGATGAGTCCCCCACACAGCTCTGCTAATTCGATTTAGGCCGCTCTCGCTGGCTCCAATTAAGAGAGGAAGGAGGAGAGGTAACTAGGTGGAGGGAAAGAGAGTGAGGTGGAAGGAGGAGAGGTGACTACGTGGATAGAGAGAGACAGCAGCACCTAGATCTTCTGCACAGATTCTGTCAGACCTGGGCCCTAACAGTAAATCTCAGTGAGACAAAAATAATGGTGTTCCAAAAAAGGTCCAGTTACCAGGACCACCAAACTATAAAAGTATCGCGCGTGAACATACACCATTAACAATGAACAATTACACACAAAGACATGATGGGGAACAGAGGACTAAATACATGTAGATTGATTGGGGAATGAAAACCAGGTGTGTATGAAACAAGACAAAACAAATGGACATATGAAAAATGGAGCGGCGATGGCTAGAAAGCAGGTGACGTCGATCGCCGAACGTCGCCCGAACAAGGAGAGGAGCCGACTTTGGCAGAAGTCGTGACACACACATACAAATTCCATCTACACACCGTTGCCCTAGAGTACACAAAAACTATACATACCTCAGCCTAAACATCAGCGCCACAGGTAACTTCCACAAAGCTGTGAACGATCTGAGAGACAAGGCAAGAAGGGCCTTCTTTGCCATCAAAAGGAACATAAAATTTGACATACAAATTAGGATCTGGCAAAAAATCTGTTATAGACCCCATTGCACTTTTATGGATTGTGAGGTCTGGGGTCAGCTCACCAATCTCACAAAATGGGACAAACACCAAATTGAGACTGCATGTAGAATTCTGCAAAAATATCCTCTGTACACAACGTAAAACAGAAAAAAATGCATGCAGAGCAGAATTAGGCCGATACCCACTAATGATCAAAATCCAGAAAAAAAGACGTTCAATTCTACAACCACTTAAAAGGAAGTGATTACCAAACCTTCCATAACAAAGCCATCATCTACAGAGAGATGAACCTGGAGAAGTCCCCTAAGCAAGCTGGTCCTGGGGCTCTGTTCACAAACAGAGCCCCAGGACAGCAACACAATTAGACCCAACCAAATCATGAGAAAACAAAAAGATAATTATTTCCAATGTGTAGAGTAATTAACAAAAAAACAGAGCAAACTAGAATGCTATTTGGCCCTAAACAGACAGTACTCAGTGGCAGAATACCTGACAACTGTGACTGACCCAAAATGAAGGAAAGCTTTGACTATGTACAGACTCAGTGGGCATAGCCTTCCTTTTGAGAAAGGTCGCCGTAGGCAGACCTGGTTCTCCAGAGAAGACAGGCTATGTGCACACTGCCCACAAAATGATATGGAAACTGAGCTGCACTCCCTAACCTCCTGCCAAATGTATGACCATATTAGAGACACATATTTCCCTCAGATTTAACAGACCCACAAAGAATTCTAAATCAAATCCAATTTCGATAAACTCCCATATCTTTTGGGTGAAATACCACAGTGTGCAATCACAGGAGCAAGATGTGTGATCTGTTTCCACAAGAAAAGGGCAACCAGTGAAGAACAAACACCATTTAAATACAACCCATATCTATGTTTATTTATTGTAACTATTTGCCAATCGTTACAACGCTATGTATAGACATAATATGACATTTGAAATGTCTCTATTATTTTGGAACTTGTGTGAGTGTAGTATTTACCGTTCACTTTTTATTGTTTATTTCACTTTTATTTATCCATTTCACTTGCTTTTGCAATGTAAACATATGTTTTCCATGCCAATAGAGCCCCTTGAATTGAATTGACATGTTAAAGGAGGAGAGGTGGAAATGGAGCAGGGTCCTAGGCATAGCCGCGGGAAGCACGGGTGCTGAGGTTGCTGCAGCAGCCACTGTGTTCTTAGGGACCTTCAATGCTGCAGTAATCTTTTGGTACCCTTCCCCAGATTTGTGCCTCGATACAATCCTGTCTCAGAGGTCTATAGACAATTCCTTCTATCTCATGGCTTGGTTTTTGTTCTGACATGCACTGTCAACTGTGGGACCTTATATAGACAGGTGTGTGCATTTCCAAATCATGTCCAATCAATTGAATTTACCACAGGTGGACTCCAATCAAGTTGTAGAAACATCTCAAGGATGAACAATGGAAAAAGGATGCACCTGAGCTTAATTTCGAGTCTCATAGCAAAGGGTCTGAATACTTGTAAACAAGAAATTTCTGTTTTTAATACATTTGCAAAATAATCAAAAAAACAGTTTTTGCTTTGTCATTATGGGGTATTTTGTATAGATTGATGAGGGGAAAACAATTTTTTATCAATTTTAGGATAAGGCTGTAACGTAACAAAATTTTGAAAAAGTCAAGGGGTCTGAATGCTTTCCCGAATGCACATGTAATTTGATATGGATGTTCCGTGTCTTTGCCCATAACTTTGCACCTTTTGATGTAAATGTTTGAGGACATGGTTTTGTTCTTTCTGGATTCCATTAGACTTGCAGAGAAAGGGACAGGGCAACAACTCTTACAATTCCGACTATTGAATCCTACAAGATACTGTTCTTAATTATACAACAACCTTATTGCCAAAGCAGAAATGCTGTAAAAAATAATAATCCCGCACTACAGACGGCTATATCTGTCTGTTAATACTAGTAAAGGCCCAGCGCACTACTTTAATAAACAAATATTTTTTACTATGATATTTATTAAATGGAAGAATTTTGGAACCACCAAGACTCTTCCTGGAGCTGGCTGCCTGGCCAAACTGAGCAAACGGGGGAGAAGGGCCTTGGTCAGGGAGGTGACCAATAACCCAATGGTCAGTCTGACAGAGCTCCAGAGTATCTCTGTGGAGATGGGAGAACCTTCCAGAAGGACAACCATTTATGCAGCACTCCACCAATCAGGCCTTTTATGGAAGAGTGGCCAGATGGAAGCCACTCCTCAGTAAAAGACACATGACAGCCTGCTTCTAGTTTGTCAAAAGGCACCTAAAGGACTCTCAGACCATGAGAAACAAGATTCTCTGGTCTGATGAAACCAAGATTGAACTCTTTGGCCTGAATGCAAAGCATCACGTCTGGAGGAAACCGGGCACCATCCCTAATGTGAAGCATGGTGGTGGCAGCATCATGCTGTGGGAAAGTTTTTCAGCAGCAGGGACTGGGAGACTAGTCAGGATCGAGGGAAAGATGAACGGAGCAAAGTATAGAGTGATCCTTGATGAAATCCTGCTCCAGAAGCGAAGGTTCACCTTCCAACAGGAGAACAACCCTTAGCACACAGACAAGACCGGACTTGAACCCGATCAAACATCTCTGGAGAGACCTGAAAATAGCTGTGCAGCGACGCTCCCCATCCAACCTGACAGAGCTTGGGAGGATCTGCAGAGTGGGAGAAACTCCCCAAATACAGGTGTGCCAAGCTTGTAGCGTCATACCCAAGAAGACCCGAGGCTGAAATCACTGCCAAAGGTGCTTCAACAAAGTACTGAGTTAAGGGTCTGAATACTTATGTAAATGTAATATTTCAGTTTGTGGTATGCTGGTAATCACTGAAATACATTTAGTTTACATTTTTGTCACTAAAGTAGTGCACTGGGCCTTTACTAGTCCTGTATTAGCGGATGGATATAGATGTCTTCAGCGCGGTCTGCTTCCCCCCGTTGGCAGAAAAATCGCGGCACCCCCACCCCCAAAACTGCTTTCTAAGGACAATTTTACAGATCACTTTGGACACATTTTTGTTTGCTAAACAAGCTCCATACTGTACCGGTAGGTGTAGTTTACAGGGTAATTATAAGTAATATTATTCACCATTCTCACTCTCTCATCACTATCTATCTAGCCCATTTACACCCCATCCCCAATGTAACAGTTTGTCCCATTAACTCCAACACCTTACATCTAATGTTGTCTGTTCTGTGTCCAATCAGTCCCCCATTAGCTCTGTCCACAACACCCACTTTGGACGGCCTCACTCTCTGTAGGAAAGGCATTTGCCACTTCTTCAATTTAAGCCTACTAGAAAGTGTGTGCCCTTAGGCCTGGAGGGAAGCTAAAGTAAAGCCCCCTTTACTGGCTGAAATAGCCGACCAATCAGCCTGTTTTCAACCCTTAGTAAACGTCTGGAAGAAATGTTGTTTGACCAGATACAATGCTATTTCACAGTAAACAATTTGACAACAGACTTTCAGCACGCTTATAGGGAAGGGCACTCAACAAGCACAGCACTTACACAAATGACTGATGATTGGCTGAGAGAAATTGGTGATAAAATGATTGTGGGGGCTGTCTTGTTAGACTTCAGTGCAGCTTTTGACATTATCGATCATAGTCTGCTGCTGGAAACATGTATGTGTCGTGGCTTTACACCCTCTGCTATAACAGAACACAGAGGTTATTCTTTAATGGAAGCCTCTCAAACATAATCCAGGTAGAATCAGGAAATCCCCAGGGTAGCTGTTTAGGCCTCTTGCTTTTTAAATTTTTTACTAACGACATGCCACTGACTTTGAGTAAAGCCAGAGTGTGTACGTATGCGGATGACTAAACACTATACACATCAGCTATTACAGCGACTGAAATGACTGCAACATTTAACAAATAGTTGCAGTTAGTTTCAGAGTGGGTGGCAAAGAATAAGTTAGTCCTAAATATTTCTAAAACTAAAACCATTGTATTTGGGACAAAATCATTCACTAAACCCTGAACCTCAACTAAATCTTGTAATAAATCATGTGGAAATTGAGCAAGTTGAGATGACTAAACTGCTTGGAGTAACCCTGGATTGTAAACTGTCATGGTCAAAACATATTAGTAGCTAAAATGGGGAGAAGTATGTCCAACATTATCAACAAGGCAAGTCCTACACTAGTTTTGTCGCACCTTGACTACTGTTCAGTCGTGTGGTCAGGTGCCACAAAAAAAGGACTTAGGAAAATTGCAATTGGCTTGGAACAGGGCAGCACGGCTGGCCCTTGGATGTACACAGAGAGCTAATACTAATAATATGCATGTCAATCTCTACTGGCTCAACGTGGAGGAGAGATTGACTTCATCACTACTTGTATTTATGAGAGGTATTGACATGATGAATGCACCGAGCTGTCTGTTTGAACTATGTTTGAACAGACTATGGGAGGTGCACAGTACTACATAGAGACATGACTACATGGAAATCTATTCCACATCAAGTAACTGATGCAACCAGTAAAATTTTAATTTAAAAGGCAGATAAAAAAACACCTTATGGAACAGTGTGAAATGTGAAGCAACACAAGCATGGGCACAGACACATGCATACCCACACACGATAACATAGGCACTATACACACACGTACACATGGATTTTGTACTGTAGATATGTGGTAGTGGTGAAGTAGGGGCCTGAGGGCATACAGTGTTTTGTGAAATCTGTGAATGTATTGTAATGCTTTTAAAATTGTATTAACTGCTTTAATTTTTTCTGGACCCCAGGAAGAGTAGCTGCTGCTTTGGCATAATAAATATAAATTACATAAATATCAAATTACATAAATATCAAAGTACAACAGTTTGATTTGTTTGATCTTAGCTGGCTACATAGCCGTCTTTGTATCCAAGATAATTGTGTAGTCTAGAGTAATTGTCGAGGTTACCTAGCCAGTTAGAGGTTACCTAGCCAGCTACACTTTCAAACAAAGTCAACAACGCAGCCACTGCTAGCTAGCCTATTTCACCAGCCAGCAGTACTATATCATTTTAGTCAATAAGATTTTTTGCAACGTAAGCTTAACTTTCTGAACATTCGAGACGTGTAGTCCACTTGTCATTCCAATCTCCTTTGCATTAGCGTAGCCTCTTCTGTAGCCTGTCAACTATGTGTCTGTCTATCCCTGTTCTCTCCTCTCTGCACAGACCATACAAACGCTTCACACCGCGTGGCCGCTGCTACTCTAACCTGGTGGTCCCAGCGCGCACGACCCACGTGGAGTTCCAGGTCTCAGGCAGCCTCTGGAACTGCCGATCTGCGGCCAACAAGGCAGAGTTCATCTCAGCCTATGCTTCCCTCCAGTCCCTCGACTTCTTGGCACTGACGGAAACATGGATTACCACTGATAACACTGCTACTCCTACTGCTCTCTCCTCGTCTGCCCACGTGTTCTCGCACACCCCGAGAGCTTCTGGTCAGCGGGGTGGTGGCACTGGGATCCTCATCTCTCCCAAGTGGACATTCTCTCTTTCTCCCCTGACCCATCTGTCTATCGCCTCCTTTGAATTCCATGCTGTCACAGTTACCAGCCCTTTCAAGCTTAACATCCTTATCATTTATCGCCCTCCAGGTTCCCTTGGTGAGTTCATCAATGAGCTTGACGCCCTGATAAGTTCCTTTCCTGAGGATGGCTCACCTCTCACAGTTCTGGGTGACTTTAACCTCCCCACGTCTACCTTTGACTCATTCCTCTCTGCCTCCTTCTTTCCACTCCTCTCCTCTTTTGACCTCACCCTCTCACCTTCCCCCCCTACTCACAAGGCAGGCAATACGCTTGACCTTATCTTTACTAGATGCTGTTCTTCCACTAATCTCATTGCAACTCCCCTCCAAGTCTCCGACCACTACCTTGTATCCTTTTCCCTCTCGCTCTCATCCAACACTTCCCACACTGCCCCTACTCGGATGGTATCGCGCCGTCCCAACCTTCGCTCTCTCTCCCCCGCTACTCTCTCCTCTTCCATCCTATCATCTCTTCCCTCTGCTCAAACCTTCTCCAACCTATCTCCTGATTCTGCCTCCTCAACCCTCCTCTCCTCCCTTTCTGCATCCTTTGACTCTCTATGTCCCCTATCCTCCAGGCCGGCTCGGTCCTCCCCTCCTGCTCCGTGGCTCGACGACTCATTGCGAGCTCACAGAACAGGGCTCCGGGCAGCCGAGCGGAAATGGAGGAAAACTCGGCTCCCTGCGGACCTGGCATCCTTTCACTCCCTCCTCTCTACATTCTCCTCTTCTGTCTCTGCTGCTAAAGCCAATTTCTACCATTCTAAATTCCAAGCATCTGCCTCTAACCCTAGGAAGCTCTTTGCCACCTTCTCCTCATTTACATTACATTTAAGTCATTTAGCAGACGCTCTTATCCAGAGCGACTTACAAATTGGTGCATTCACCTTATGATATCCAGTGGAACAACCACTTTACAATAGTGCATCTAACTCTTTTAAGGGGGGGGGGGGGGTTAGAAGGATTACTTTATCCTATCCTAGGTATTCCTTAAAGAGGTGGGGTTTCAGGTGTCTCCGGAAGGTGGTGATTGACTCCGCTGACCTGGCGTCGTGAGGGAGTTTGTTCCACCATTGGGGTGCCAGAGCAGCGAACAGTTTTGACTGGGCTGAGCGGGAACTGTACTTCCTCAGAGGTAGGGAGGCGAGCAGGCCAGAGGTGGATGAACGCAGTGCCCTTGTTTGGGTGTAGGGCCTGATCAGAGCCTGAAGGTACGGAGGTGCCGTTCCCCTCACAGCTCCGTAGGCAAGCACCATGGTCTTGTAGCGGATGCGAGCTTCAACTGGAAGCCAGTGGAGAGAGCGGAGGAGCGGGGTGACGTGAGAGAACTTGGGAAAGTTGAACACCAGACGGGCTGCGGCGTTCTGGATGAGTTGTAGGGGTTTAATGGCACAGGCAGGGAGCCCAGCCAACAGCGAGTTGCAGTAATCCAGACGGGAGATGACAAGTGCCTGGATTAGGACCTGCGCCGCTTCCTGCGTGAGACAGGCTCCTCCCTCCTGAATCTTCCTCCCCCTCCTTCCCCCTCCTCCCTCTCTGCTGATGACTTCGTCAACCATTTTGAAAAGAAGGTCGACGACATCCGATCCTCGTTTGCTAAGTCAAACGACACCGCTGGTTCTGCTCACACTGCCCTACCCTGTGCTTTGACCTCTTTCTCCCCTCTCTCTCCAGATGAAATCTCGCGTCTTGTGATGGCCGGCCGCCCAACAACCTGCCCGCTTGACCCTATCCCCTCCTCTCTTCTCCAGACCATTTCCGGAGACCTTCTCCCTTACCTCACCTCGCTCATCAACTCATCCTTGACCGCTGGCTACGTCCCTTCCGTCTTCAAGAGAGCGAGAGTTGCACCCCTTCTGAAAAAACCTACACTCGATCCCTCCGATGTCAACAACTACAGACCAGTATCCCTTCTTTCTTTTCTCTCCAAAACTCTTGAACGTGCCGTCCTTGGCCAGCTCTCCTGCTATCTCTCTCAGAATGACCTTCTTGATCCAAATCAGTCAGGTTTCAAGACTAGTCATTCAACTGAGACTGCTCTTCTCTGTGTCACGGAGGCGCTCCGCACTGCTAAAGCTAACTCTCTCTCCTCTGCTCTCATCCTTCTAGACCTATCGGCTGCCTTTGATACTGTGAACCATCAGATCCTCCTCTCCACCCTCTCCGAGCTGGGCATCTCCGGCGCGGCCCACGCTTGGATTGCGTCCTACCTGACAGGTCGCTCCTACCAGGTGGCGTGGCGAGAATCTGTCTCCGCACCACGTGCTATCACCACTGGTGTCCCCCAGGGCTCTGTTCTAGGCCCTCTCCTATTCTCGCTATACACCAAGTCACTTGGCTCTGTCATATCCTCACATGGTCTCTCCTATCATTGCTATGCAGACGACACACAATTAATCTTCTCCTTTCCCCCCTCTGATAACCAGGTGGTGAATCGCATCTCTGCATGTCTGGCAGACATATCAGTGTGGATGACGGATCACCACCTCAAGCTGAACCTCGGCAAGACGGAGCTGCTCTTCCTCCCGGGGAAGGACTGCCCGTTCCATGATCTCGCCATCACGGTTGACAACTCCATTGTGTCCTCCTCCCAGAGTGCTAAGAACCTTGGCGTGATCCTGGACAACACCCTGTCGTTCTCAACTAACATCAAGGCGGTGACCCGTTCCTGTAGGTTCATGCTCTACAACATTCGCAGAGTACGACCCTGCCTCACGCAGGAAGCGGCGCAGGTCCTAATCCAGGCACTTGTCATCTCCCGTCTGGATTACTGCAACTCGCTGTTGGCTGGGCTCCCTGCCTGTGCCATTAAACCCCTACAACTCATCCAGAACGCCGCAGCCCGTCTGGTGTTCAACTTTCCCAAGTTCTCTCACGTCACCCCGCTCCTCCGCTCTCTCCACTGGCTTCCAGTTGAAGCTCGCATCCGCTACAAGACCATGGTGCTTGCCTACGGAGCTGTGAGGGGAACGGCACCTCCGTACCTTCAGGCTCTGATCAGGCCCTACACCCAAACAAGGGCACTGCGTTCATCCACCTCTGGCCTGCTTGCCTCCCTACCTCTGAGGAAGTACAGTTCCCGCTCAGCCCAGTCAAAACTGTTCGCTGCTCTGGCACCCCAATGGTGGAACAAACTCCCTCACGACGCCAGGTCAGCGGAGTCAATCACCACCTTCCGGAGACACCTGAAACCCCACCTCTTTAAGGAATACCTAGGATAGGATAAAGTAATCCTTCTAACCCCCCCCCCTTAAAAGAGTTAGATGCACTATTGTAAAGTGGTTGTTCCACTGGATATCATAAGGTGAATGCACCAATTTGTAAGTCGCTCTGGATAAGAGCGTCTGCTAAATGACTTAAATGTAAATGTAAATGTAATAAATACAAAATAGGAACCCAGGGAGCCATAAAACATACATTACATCTCTCTGTTTCTCTCTGTCTGCTGCTCTCTCTCTCTCTCTCTCTCTCTCTCTCTCTCTCTCTCTCTCTCTCTCTCTCTCTCTCTCTCTCTCTCTCTCTCTCTCTCTCTCTCTCTCTCTCTCTCTCTCTCTCTCTCGCGCGCGCTCTCAATTCAATTTCAATTTAAGGACTTTATTGGCATGGGAAACATATGTTAACATTGCCAAAGCAAGTGAAGTAGATAATAAACAAAAGTGAAATAAACAATACAAATTAATAGTAAACATTACACTCACAGAAGTTCCAAAAGAATAAAGACATTTCAAATGTCACATTATGTGCAAATAGTTCAAGTAAAAAAGGCAAAATAAATAAACATAAGTATGGGCTGTATTTACAATGGTTTTTGTCCTTCACTGGTTGCCCCTTTCTTGTGCCAACAGGTCACAAATCTTGCTGCTGTGATGGCACACTGTGGTATTTCACCCAGTTGATATGGGAGTTTATCAAAATTTGGTTTGTTTTTAAATTCTTTCTGGATCTGTGTAATCTGAGGGAAATCTCTCTCTCTCTCTCTCTCTCTCTCTCTCTCTCTCTCTCTCTCTCTCTCTCTCTCTCTCTCTCTCTCTCTCTCTCTCTCTCTCTCTCTCTCTCTCTCTCTCTCTCTCTCCCCCCCCTTTTTTTATTTCTGTCTCTCCCTCTTTCTCTCTTCTCATTGTGTCAGAGCTGTTACTGTTCCTTTTGTAAACATGGTAGCGGATAGCTGCTGAATGTGGCACTTATTTGCTACTTAGTCTGTCTTACAACCTGAGTCTCCTGTTTACCACGACCTTGTGACACACATACATGCATACACTCTCTCATACATCACACACTCACTCACACAGACATGCACAGACACACACATACTAGGGCGGGGGCCAGAGTCAGAGGTGTGTTCTCCGGGGCCACAGTGAGATTGTTTTACTTGCTAATCATCCAGCCCTGCCCGAGGGCCACAGACAGCACTGCTGATGCTAATGTGGGCCCCAATAAGCATCCAGAGCTGGTTTCAGGCTTTTAGAGAGCAGAGTGGGTTTCTCTGGTGTTCTGACATTCTGACATGTTTATTCCTAGAGATCATTAAAGCCCTAAGATGTTGATTGGCCCCTTTCATTTTCGGATGTGTATTAGTCAGGGCGTTTCCACCTGTTGGCTTTGATGTCAGTGAGCTGTGTTGTTAAGTGTCTGTTGTCTGCCCCATCTCATGACTGCTGCTTGTAACGTGAGTCTGTAGCGTAGGTTAGAGGTCCTGCTTTATGTCAGTTGCTACAGTCTGAAATAATGCTATTATAGAGAGTATTGTAGAGAATGAAATGAAGAGTACTTATTAGTAAATATTGCTTATGCTATGAGCTTGGACTTCACACAACTTCACATATCAGTTGAGTTTATTTTCCTGGAGTTGTGCTGTCCGCACAAGCCTATTGTTTGGGTAAATGTAGCGATCTCAATCCCTGCTTTCTTTTCTTAAATGTTGGTTAATCTACTGATGCTTTTGTGGGTTTATTTGATGGTTTATTGACCTCGCTATTAAAATTCAGTGTTGTCTGCTGTCTTTACTCTTGCCCAAGTGCTCCTTTAGTAAGTCAGTCTGCCTCCCTGCCACAGAGGCACCAGGCACAGCCGGGCACTAGAGGGCGCCACAGACACACTCATGTACGCTTTCCAGTCTAACGTCAAATATGACAGCTTCTGGAACTTTTACAGAGAAACAACCAAGATCAAATGTAATACTTTGGTCAGCCCACTCTCCTTGTCAATCGCTCTCCTTGAATAAACCAATCAATCAATCAAATGTATTTATAAAGCCCTTCTTACATCAGCTGATGTCACAAAGTGCTGTACAGAAACCCAGCCTAAAACCCCAAACAGCAAGCAATGCATGTGTAGAAGCACGGTGGCTAGGAAAAACTCCCTAGAAAGGCCAGAACCTAGGAAGAAACCTAGAGAGGAACCAGGCTATGAGTGGTGGCCAGTCCTCTTCTGGCTGTGCCGGGTGGAGATTACAGCAGAACATGGCCAAGATGTTCAAATGTTCATAGATGACCAGCAGGGTCAAATAATAATCACAGTGGTTGTCGAGGGTGCAACAGGTCAGCACCTCAGGAGTAAATGTCAGTTGGCTTTTCATAGCCGATGACTACAGTTTATTTTTTTTGTCATTGAGAGAATACCATTGATGTATAAGACAAAGGTTTTCAGCATGCATATCATGTATCATTACCTCGGCCTTGCTTTGCTGCTTCACGTCGTGTGATCACAACATTATTACTCTGTGGGGCCATGACAAAACCAGCCCAGCACTCTGTCATTCAATCACAAATGCAGGGGGACATCTTACTTTGTTCATTTATGAGGGGAAAAAAACAATGTGCCAATACACAGCCAGTCGCAATACGCAAGGTGCCCATGTCTGTGACTTGCCTATTCTTCCACTCGAAAGGGAGTTAACCTTGAAACCTATTTGAAGTCATTGTGCCTCCGTTTTCTCTTTGTGTACTGAGCCTAATCTCAACGAGTGGTGACAGTTCACAACTACCTGTAATGGCGGAGTCCCCCAGTCAAAGGGACCTGAGTGTCTGCCCCTACGAATAACAATACACGCCATTTCCCAGTTTGCATTGTGACAGTGTGATCCAGCAGTGGGAGCTGCCCTCTGGAAGGCTCTTTTACGGCTCTAAAGAAAGAGACACAAAAGAGGCTGTGGTCGAGCTGGGTTAACCTGTGACTGGAGCGGGGTGTAAACCGTGGACGGGTTTGACCATCCAGCGTTAACTGTGTAGGGTGAACCTAGAACCTATCAGGATAAAGTGTGGTCAGATGTTTAACTGTGCAGGGTTAACCATGTACTGTAGGGTTTCACCTATCATGATGAAAGACGGTCAGAGTTTTGACTACGCAGAGTTTCCTGTGTAGGGCGGTGAGCGTTAAGTGGGGTCAGGGTTTTCGATCACGTATGTTTAACTGGGTTAACCTATGAGGGTGTCCTGTGTTATCAGGGTTTGGACAGTCATGGGTTGAGCTATGGGAGTATGGTGTGGTGGTCAGAGTTTAGACCATGCAGGATTGACCTGCGGTTGATGAGGTGTGTTCAACACTTTCGCTTGTATGGTCAGGGCATGAGCCACAGCTAACCGTCAGAGTAACCATGCTCTTTGTAAGTCTGCATGGTATTCTCTGTTCCTGTTGCTGATAGGCCCGAATAAATCACCTTTCTTTCCCCATCATGGAATACAACACAGAATACACTGTATGCAGACACTGAATGCAGCAGGTGCGACTTCAAACTGGTGCAAATGGTGACCACAGCCTTGTTTTTAAATGTTTACAAACTCGTTTTTCTTCTTTTAATGTCTGTCTGTAACTTTCAGAAGAAGGGGTTATTTTCTCTCTTTCAATCAACAAACTTCTGGTATCAAACTATGCTGGATATTCATCCATTGCGCACCGCTTCTAGTTTCTTTAATTCCGTGACAGAAACTCTATAAGACAGAAGAACAGAAAGACACACCATAGAGGACAAAGATTTGAGTTTCTCTTCCCTCCACCTCAAGTAGTATCGTCGTTCAACTCTGTGTCCTAACCAATGTTTTTCACTCTACGGAGAGGCGAAGACATCCCATTGCAATTTGTCCAAATCACCCTGTAGGACAACCTGTTGTTTTCTGTCGCTTGAAAACAACCCAAACTATGATGATTACAGGAGTGACAGTGACTATCACATAACCGTAATGGTTACTGAGCCTTGGCAGGAGGGATGGATGGACGGGAGAAGACAGACAGCAGAGCTGCAGCCCCAAGCACCCTACCACCGAAAGACCAATCACTCAGTTATGTTGGGGAAATCATGACACTCTCTCACACTGTGCTGTGTTTCTTTCAAACGATTTCCCTTGGGGCCCCTCAATCTCTCCCTGATTGAGTGATGCCTGTGCTTGTGTGTGTGTGGACAGTGACAGAGTCGCAGGCTGTCTTTGTGTGTGTGGACAGGACAGTGTGTGAGTGTGGTCCCTGCCGTGGCCTGGTTAGATGCAGCCTCAGAGCAGGGCTTTGCTCCCGACAGGGGGCTTTTCAGCCCTCTATTTATGAGCTCTGCTTTACATATTCATTCTGCTACTGTTAAATAAAGGCCAGAGGTCGCCTTCTCCCCTCTGAAGCACTCAGAAAGCCATAGAGAGTGTACTGGGGAGCATGTGGATGTGTACATCCTTAACTCTTGCCCTAACCCTAACCAAGTAGCTCCTCTGTTCTCCCCATGACTCCGCTCCGACCCTATCTTGTCCCTTCTAAAATGGCTGTCTAGGGCAAACCATTATGGTTGTGGCTCAATCCTCCTCCTCCTAACAAGCCCGTCTCAGGCTGGGAGAGAGAGGGAGAGACAGCTGGACAGATAGCAGGGCCGTGGTTGTCACGGTGAAGCTGTTTGATTGGCAGATGGGGGGGTTGATTGATAAGGACCCCCCTGCTATTCCAGCGACAGCTCCTGTCAGAGAGTCAGCACACCCCACATGAAATGTATCAACTGGTCCCGTCAACATCCCCCACCCTACTCCCAGACCCCCACCCTTACTCCATCACAGAGACTCCTAGAGTCACAACTCACAGACATGTTTCTGATGACTTAGAGAGGGATACAAAAATATACATTTTCCTGATAACTTCACTGTTTTTGAGTAGACTATAACGGATTTACATTGAAAGTAAGTCTTTATACTGCATGCATTCGTAGGAACATTTCTAGCCCATGGCGAGAGACATATATGTGACAGTACATCAAATGTCCTGAAAGTACAGCAGTGTGACAGTTTACAATATGTTTTATTGTCCATTATGACCTTATTGGCATGAAGTGCTGGATTTCATGTGAGGTTGCAGCAGGGCAAGTGTCAGACAAAGCTTCTCATTGACCCTGGTGGCTATTTCAGTTCTCTGATAACAGGACATACAGTTTTTTGGGGGGAATGAGGTCGGGGGAAGAGGGGGGGGGGACTGGTGGCAGAGTAAGTAGGGTGGGCCATTGGTTCCCAAACCTTTTTGCTTTGAACCACCAAAAGTATTTTTTACTCCATGGGGAACTAACCATTCAGAAACAATGACAGATACTTTATTTGGTTACTATAGATTTTTGGGGGTTGGAGTTTGTGGCTGAATTTGAACAGTGTGTGTGTGGACTTAGTCCGAGGCTGTATTGGAGTTGGGGGGAGGGGGGTGATGTATGGAAAGGGGCCTGATTGCTTGTGTGTTAGGGGAGATCGGTCGGTGTGTCTCGCTGGACAGTGAGGGTCTTGCTCTGTGGGTCCAGAGGTTATCAGGGCCCCAGATATGAGGATCCCTCTGTCAGCGCAGAGGGGTGACAACCACACCGACAGGCCCCGCGGGAGCACAGAGATAACACACCTGATTGACGCCTGAGGGAGAAAACGGAGAACGCTGCTGGCGGAATGTGCGCTCTGTCGTCTCTCTTTCACCCTCCATCCCCACCCCAGCCGTAGAACATTCCTCAAGGTTCCACCACAGCTCTAAATACAGACTGTTTACCTAATTAGGTATACACAACAGAGATGGGTAGGAAATTCAATATAAATCATTCACAATATCTCCTAGATCATGAACATCACATACTGTAAAGGGTGATCAGAATTGGTGTCTGCTAAAAAATAGCCGTATCAATTGAAAGGTCAAAGAGCTTGGTTAAGGATGACACTGATGACATGACAGTTAGCCCAGAGTAAATTATCTGGTAAGAGTTCCATAGCTTTGTGTGTTAGCAACAGCCAGGGTGTTAGTCGGGTTGGGCTCAGTTCTGGATTTCAAATGACCTGAAATTCTATTCATGATATACAGTGCCTTCAGGAAGTATTCATACCCCTTGACTTATTCCACATTTTGTTGTGTTACAGCCTGAATTCAAAATGGACTAAATATACAAATATACATACATTACCCCATAATGACAAAGTGAAAACATGTTTTTTGAAATGATTGCAAATGTAATTGAAAATGAAATACAGACATCTCATTTACATAACTGTTCACACCCCTTTGCTAAGACAATCCAAATTGAGCTCAGGTTCATCCAATTTCCTTTTATCATCAATGAGATGTCACTACAACTTAATTGAATTAGAAACAACACACCCGTCTATATACTGTAAGGTCCCACAGTTGACAGTGCATGTCAGAGCAGAAACTATACCATGAAGTCCAAGGAACTGTCCGTAGATCTCCGAGAGAGAATTTGGATGAGGCATATATCTGGGGAAGGGTATAAAGCCATTTCTAGAGTGTTGAAAGTTTCCAAGAGCACAGTGGACTCCATCATTGGGAAATGGAACAAATATGGAACTACCCAGAATGCATAGAGCAGGCAGTCCAACCAAACTGAGCAACCTGGCAAGAGGGACCTTGGTCAGGGAGGTGACCAAGAACCCAATGACCACTCTGACAGAACTACAGAGATGGGAGAACCTGCCAGAAAGACAACAGTCTCTACAGCACTTCACCAATCTGGGCTTTTTGGGAGAGTGGCCAGACAGAAGCAACTCCTGAGTAAAAGACGCATGACAGCACGCCTAGAGTTTGCAGAAAGACTCTGAGATCATAAGGCAAAAGATTCTGTGGTCTGATGTGACAAAAATGTAACTCTTTGGCCCGAATGCAAAGTGCTATAAACCAGGCACAGCTCACCACCTGTCTAACACCATCTCTACCATGAAGCATGTTGGTGGCAGCATCATGCTATGGGGATGCTTTTCAGCGGCTGGGACGTGGAGACTGGTAAGGATAGAGGGGAACAATGAATGGAGACAAAAACAGGCAAATCCTTGATTAGAAACATCTTCAGAGTGAAAACAACTTTAGACTGGGGTGAAGATTTATATTCCAACAGGACAATGACCCCAAACCTACAGCCAAAGCAACGTTGGAAAGGCTTCAGAACAGGAATGTCAATGTCAGAGTGGCCCAGCCAAAGCCCAGACTTGAATCCCATTGAAAATCTGTGGAAAGATTGGAAGGTTGCTGTTCACCGCTGCTCCCCATCTAACTTGACAGCGCTTGAGAAAATCTGCAAGGAAGAATGGGCGAAAATCCCCAAATCCAGATGTGCAAAGCTGATACAGACATAACCAAGACGATTCAAAGCTATAATTGACTCAGTGGTGTGAATACTTATGTAAATGAAATATTTCTGTATTTAATTTTCAATAAATGTGCAAAGAAATTCAAAAACACGTTTTCACTTTGTCATTATGGGGTATCGTGTGTAGATGGGTGAGAAAAAAATATGAATTGAATCCATTCAGGCTGTAACACAACAAAATGTGTAATAAGTCAAGGGGTATGAATACTTTCTGAAGGCATTGTGCAAATCAGAAACTACGTTTTTCAGTTTCCTAATTGATTTTCAATTTAAGCCCAGATCCAATAGAATATCAGCGATGTGTGCATTGTGCATATCTGTTATTTCTCTAGTAGCCTACTGGGTAAATCAAGTCTGATCTAATGCAGTGGTTACAGTTGTATACCCGACCCACAACCCAACCACTTTTGGGACCTTGAACCCTCCGCCCCTTTGGCCCCCTGCCCACAGGGTCACTACAGCCCTCTCAAGTCATAGGTCAGCCCCTGTGGGCATTACAGGCGTGTAGCCTGCCGGGTGGAATCCATGATTCGTTCCCCAGCTTGTCTGTAACATTATGTTGCCATGACAACGCTATATTACGGGCTTTTAGAGGAAGTGGGTGGAGAAGGGCCTGACAGTAGACCTCCAAGGGACAGCAGTTCATGGGTGTGTGTCTGAGTGTGCGTGCGTGCGTGTATGTGTTTGTGAGAGTGCATGCATGTCCGCCATGCAGACCTCCCTAAGGTCGAGAGTAGCGCAGCTCAGTTCAGCGTAGCACCGCAGCAATCTCCACGAAAAATGATTTCATCCTTATTGAGCCCCAATGCATACCTTATGCCTGCTCTGTGCAGGTTCATGTAGAGTGTGACTGTGTAGGCTGCAGGCTGTGTGGGGTTTCAGACTGCCTAAGCCCCAGCCCCACTGGCCCTAACCTGCAGCCCTGCAGCGCATGGTAAAGACATCAGGCCTTTCCCTTTGAAGGGGACCACTGAAACACAACAGCTCTCAACACGCTGTGTCTCTCTTTTCAACTAACCCTCTCCCTCCAAATTCCTGCAAGACCCTGCTCCCCTCTGCTTTTTCCATTTATTCCCTCGCTTGCTCGCAGATCCCTCTTTCCCTCCCTTTCTACCTCCTTCCCTGCTCTGTCACTCACTCACTCTACTTAACCCCCCTCCCTTCCTCACTTTACTTATTGCTCTCCCGCCCTCACACTCCTTCTTTCACTCTTTCTCTGGCTGTTTCCATGAGTGCACAGACAGGTCATGAGGTACAGTATTCTCTGAGTGCTCCTAGAAAAGATAGTGATAGGTGTCATGCAGTAGTCTGGAAACGGTGATACTGTTAAGCATAGGGAGAGAATATTGGTAAAGCATAGGAAGCATTGGTCGTTGACCAATTAGAGCCTACTTTATGACTAGACACGACCAATTTCAGTCTTTATTTCCATGATTGCTGCCCATATTAACTCTTGCGTGTGACATTGCGTGCTGTCCCGGGCTGATATAAATTGCGGTCTCTCTGTAGCAGAGAGAGTGAAAATAACTATCTTTAGCAGTGGAGGTTGCTGAGGGGAGGACGGATCATAATAAGCGGTGGAACTGCGCAAATGGAATGGCATCAAACCATGTGTTCGACGTATTCCATACTATTCCGCTCCAGCCGTTACCACAAGCCCATCCTCCCCAATTAAGGGGGCACCAACCTCCTGTGATCTATATATTCTATTAGTTGCACATCGATGACTGTCCACATTGTCCCTCTGTGACATTTTGGGTACGTCTCCCCTGCCGTAGAGGAATGCAGCGTGTCCGGCGTCTGTCAGAGACGTCACACATGCTCCTCCACTCAGCCATATGGTGCCCTGGCCTCTCCAGGAACGTGAACACTGTCACTGCACTGACCTCAGACCAGTTAGGGAAACCTATAATGTCATTGTCATGGTGGGACTGTTAATTCAGCTCTGGGGGAGGGAATCTAGGGTGTTAACTGTGGCTCTATTCCAGAGTTCGGGGTTGGGGTCAATTCCATCTCAATTAGATACATTTGAGAAGTGCCAGGCATTTCCAAACAACATATAAGAGAGGAAAGGAGAAGCGATAAGAGGACAAGGAGGGATGGGGAGGAGAGGATATGATATGGTATGATATTGGGTGGAGTAGGGGGATTGGCTAGGAGTAGGCTGAGACAACAGACGGACGTGGCATCCCCTCTACTCCCTTCCTCCTCTCTTTCATCCCTTCATGTTTATTGGCTTTGTTAAACAGTTAACAATGTTACTTTGGGGATTTTTATGAGATCACGTTATGAGAGAGAGATTTTAAGTGTTCTCCCTCTAATTCTTTCTGTCTCCCTCCCCTCCCGGAGGACCTGAGCCCTAGGACCATGCCTCAGGACTACCTGGCCTGATGACTCCTGGCTGTCCCCAGTCCACCTGGCCGTGCTGCTGCTCCAGTTTCAACTGTTCTGCCTGCGGCTATGGAACCCTGACCTGTTCACCGGACGTGCTACCTGTCCCAGACCTGCTGTTTTTGTCGCTCTCTCTCTCTCACCGCATCTGCTGTCTCGACCTCTGAATGCTCTGCTATGAAAAGCCAACTGACATTTATTCCTGAGGTACGGACCTGGTGCACCCGCTACAACCACTGTGATTATTATTTGACCCTGCTGGTCATCTATGAATGTTTGAGCATCTTGAAGAACAATCTGGCCTTAATGGCCATGTACTGGTATAATCTCCACCCGGCACAGCCAGAAGAGGGCTGGCCACCCCTCAGAGCCTGGTTCCTCTCTAGGTTTCTTCGTAGGTTCCTGCCTTTCTAGGGAGTTTTTCCATAGCCACCGTGCTTCTACATCTGCATTGCTTGCTGTTTGGGGTTTCAGGATGGGTTTCTTGTATAGCACTTTGTGACATCGGCTGATGTAAAAAGGGCTTTACCTTCAGTGAGGTATCTGAGAAGTTATCGCTCAGATAACACATTGAGTAATGAATGAGTCTCGTTATCGAAATAATCTCCTTCGGTGGATGACTGACACTACCTATTAACAGAAAGGTGAGCTGACGGGGTGTTGCTCTCTCTCCCGGACACGTTGTTCATCTGGCTTAATTGAATTTGACACACATCGTCCATCGACAGGGCAGACAGGGTTACCATCAATTCTTGTTCCATTAGAAAATATGAATATTAAATTGCATTATTATCAGAGGATGTCGCTATACTGCATTCTTTGTGGCTTGTTGAATGTAGCATTTACAGTGGTTTGAGATGGTAGCCTTGTGTATGATTCTCACATGTATGCTTGGGACTTCTGAAGCGTCATCACTTTATGCTCTATATCTTGTGTGTGGTTTGTGTGTGTGCGCGAGTGTGTTTGCTTGCGCATAATTGTAAAAAAACACAGACAAGCAAGGCAGAGAGAAACTCCATAAACTCTTTGTTAACCCCCCACATACACACCTCACAGAGCAACCTCTGGTTAGGCATCCAAAGAGACCTATCCATAGAGATGTATTCCCACTCTCTCACATACACAGCCAGGCCACTAGCATGGAGGGTCAGTAGTCCGAATGGGGAACTTAAGACACATTTGTGATTTGAATCACTGGAATACTTCTTCCCC
This sequence comes from Salvelinus alpinus, assembly GCF_045679555.1. Taxonomy (NCBI): domain Eukaryota; kingdom Metazoa; phylum Chordata; class Actinopteri; order Salmoniformes; family Salmonidae; genus Salvelinus; species Salvelinus alpinus. The sequence continues at coordinate 45,164,312 of NC_092088.1, forward strand.
GACCTCACACTATGAGCACCACTAGAGCCCATCAGGTTTCCGCCGCTCCAGGCCTTAAACCCACGCAGTCCTGTGTGACGCAATTTGCCAACTGGTGGGAACAATTTCCCGAGCTTTTGTCCGTTCCACATAAAGGCTGGACTCTCCTTCCTTGCCCCGTCTACCTCACTCCTTCGCTCACTCTCCTTCCTATGGCATATGGTTTTTATGTCCCGACTCAGCCCAGGGGATAAGGACTGTGTGTGTGTGTGTGTGTGTGTGTCTCTCTGTGTCTCTGTGTGTGTGTCTCTCTGTGTCTCTGTGTTTGTGTCTCTCCGTGTCTGTGTCTGTCTGTCAGTCTCTCTGTGTTTGTGTCTCTCTGTGTCTCTGTGTTTGTGTCTCTGTGTCTCTGTATTTGTGTCTCTCTGTGTCTATCTGTTTGTGTCTCTCTGTCTCTGTGTTTGTGTCTCTCCGTGTCTGTGTCTGTGTTTGTGTCTCTCCGTGTTTGTGTCTGTGTGTCTGTCTGTCAGTCTCTCTGTGTTTGTGTCTCTCTGTGTCTCTGTGTATGTGTCTCTCTGTGTCTTTGTGTTTGTGTCTCTCCATGTCTGTGTCTCTGTGTCTGGCTGTCCGTCTCTCTGTGTCTCTCTGTGTCTGTGTCTGTGTGCTTGTAAGGCTGAGTCTGGTCCTTGCAGCGGCTCTCAGACTTTCACTCACTCAGCCCCTCTAATTCTCAGCAGCGGCAAGTTGCCAGGTATTTTACTGCCTAAGAACCATGTGTCTGTGTTGCGCTCGTAGCAGCATGGATGTTGTTAGCAAAGGAAAGATGTGAAAAGCAGCCTAAAGACGCACAGGGACCTGTGTGGATGCGCTGAGAACATGGCAATGCTTGGAGGGCATCCAAACTCATCACTCCCACGTCCCACCACCAAATGCCGACCTGACCGGGTGAACAATGCGAAGCTTGTGTGTCTGAGACATGGAGTGGTCCTGAATGCTCATGTTGTGAAACATGCTAGGCTTCTTAGCCACCACCCGTGAAACATGCTAGGCTTCTTAGCCACCACCTGTGAAACATGCTAGGCTTCTTAGCCACCACCCGTGAAACATGCTAGGCTTCTTAGCCACCACCTGTGAAACATGCTAGGCTTCTTAGCCACCACCTGTGAAACATGCTAGGCTTCTTAGCCACCACCTGTGAAACATGCTAGGCTTCTTAGCCACCACCTGTGAAACATGCTAGGCTTCTTAGCCACCACCTGTGAAACATGCTAGGCTTCTTAGCCACCACCCGTGAAACATGCTAGGCTTCTTAGCCACCACCTGTGAAACATGCTTGACCTGAGTGCTGAAGATGTGTAAAACATGTGAACTGAACATTATTCATATGAAACATGATAGAACTCAAGGCCACACGTGCGATAGGTGTGATACTTGCATGAACCGAATACTACATGTATGACAGAGGGGCAGAACTGTAGAGAGCGTGTCCTTTTGCCTCGCTGAGTGTGACCTTGCATGGCTGGGTCAGAAGAAGTGAGGTTACGGTGAGGGTAGAAGCCAATATACAGGGGGGCCTGGGGAGTGTGTGTCAGAGGGCAGTGTAAAATGTGTTTTTATGGTCATATACACTGGATAGGTGCAGTGAAATGTGTTGTTTGACAGAGTCCGCCATAGTAGTACGGCACCACCTGGAGCAAATTATGGGTTAAGTACCTTGCTCAAAGGCACATCGACAGATTTTTCACCTTGCCGGTTCGGGTATTCGAACCAGCGACCTTTCAGTTGCTGCCCCAAGGCTGTAACCTAGGCTACCTGCCTTGAGAGTGTGTGTGGGTCTGTGCGTGTAATTAGAAGTGTGTGTGATAGAGTGGCGTATAATCAGGGGTCAGAGGTCACCTTCTGTCTGGTACCTCCTACTGTTCAGCTACAGCACACCTTAACACCACAAATTCTTTACCTTCTCAGAGACCACAGACCTCACAAAAACTGAGTAAACAATGAAACGGCATAGAAGTTGAGTGGTATAGAGCATATAATATAAAAATAGACTAGGAATAGACTAATCTAGGGCACAGTTTGGCGAGCTGAGACGGAGCACCTCTTGTATTATTATGGTTTGCTTGTCTGGTTCGTACCCCATTTCTATTGGCATGACGAGGGAGTCTTGAAACAAAGGGCAGGCTAGATGCTAAAACCATGGTGTTGCTGGGCGCTCATATGGAATAGGTATTACTAGCATGTGTTCAGTGAAAACACATACCTGGGTGAACCCAACGGGGCTATGAAAGCACCCCTGGCTTTGAGACTGGGAATGGAGCTGCTGTCGGGGGCTCTAAATAAGTACATGCCAGGGAGAGACCTCTCGCTCTCCTCTCTCTCCAGATGGATAAACAGTTGAAAAGCACACCTAAGGAGCAAAATGCCTGAGAAAGTCACTGGGGCTGGGTGACTGCAGGTATTTAGGCAACTTCAGAGTAGATGTTGTGAAAAAGTTACTTTAATGTTGATATTGAACTATTTTTCACATTTCTGATTTAGCTTTGTGTGTTTTAGACCTGTTCTGTGGCACTGTTATCCTAGAGCGGATCCTCTATTACTATAGCTTATTCGTTTTTAACTATGATACTAAGGTTTGGGACACTGCAGAATGCCAGAAGGCAGGTATGACTGACAAAAGGGCTGCGATGCATATTATGACTTCGGATGACTCTGGGGAACATTTAGTACCCCTGATTGGCCACAATGATAAAACATGGATTTATTATCTGCTACCCCAGTCTACCAGCCCGGAATATCTTTATCCTCTGTCATTTTATAAATAGTCACATCAATATTTAAGTTTTAATGGAGTTTATGCTTTGTCTCAATTTCTTACGAGAAGAGAGCTGACGTGATACTTAGCAAGTGTCTAGTTTCTCTTGGGTGAACGTGGTGTTGATCTTTGTAAGAAAAACTGAGGGAAGGTGTGTTTGACATATTTCTGATCTTATAGTAACACGTCAACTTTAAGTGAGGGAAGATATGGAAAGGAAAGTAGAGGTAGTGGGAGAAGGAGAAGGAGGGAAGAGAGTGCTTGAGGGAGCAGAGACAGGGAGGGAGGAGAGAGGGAGGGAAAAATAGGCTGTGGGGAGAGTGAGGGTGAAGGTGAGGGAGAGAGAGGTAATGGGAGGAGAGTGAATAGGGATAGCAATGGAGGAATAAAGAGGTGTAGTGGGAGAGAGAATGAACGGGGAGAGAGATGGGAAGAGGGAGAGAGAGAGGGGTGGGGGGAAGGAGGGTGGTGGGGGACCCCCACAGAGTTGCTGATAGATGTGGGGCTCCTGGGGTTAAGGGGAGGGCAGGCAGGCCTTGTGCCGGGCTGCAGAGTGGCAGCTACCTGCCGCTCATCACACACACACAGATAGAGAGAACAAGTAGACAATGCTAATGGTAGAGTGGGAAGGAAACATAAATACAAACCAACTAGCAACGAGAAGCTCGACAGTTCAAGACCTAGGCCTACTACTCACAGATGAATAAAGTTCAGCATTGTTAAATTGCCATCAATGAGAGATCATCAAATACATACACCCTTTCATTTTAATAGTCATTACATCTCTGTCTTGCTGCTTTTTGTTCTATGTTGCTCTGTCTGTATGCTATGTTTGCTTGTCCTATGTTGCTCTGCGTGTGCTCACTGCTCAATGGTTGTCTATATTGTAATTGTTTTTAATAACCTGCCCAGGGACTGCAGTTGAAAATTAACCCGGCTGGCTCAACTCAACTCTGTATAATCTTGCTGACCATTTGTTAGGGAGATTTTAGGAACTAAAGATTGCTTTAGTTCAATATAGTGTAAATGTCTGGCGTTTACTAACATAATCGTTCTTTCTTGTACCAATGTAATAGAGTATTAGACAGACACGGTGCCCTCTAGTGGTTCAGATGAGTAACTGCGGGCAGGGTGACAAGGACAATTGATCGTGTGATTTGTCAGTGACAGAGTACTGCGTCCATCCATTATTGTGTGCTTAAAAAGGTTAGTAGGCACTCACTTGCATGAGATGAGACGCATGATTGAGAGATGGATTGATGCATTTGTAGTATCTATGTAGTCCAAATAATTTCTGGCCTATTCAGTCTGTTCATTGGTTTGACAAATAACTAATCAGAACAGACAACGCATAGGCTAAATAACAATATTAGACACCAGTACAATTAAATATCGAATGCATAAAGGCATGTTTCAATTAATGATTTTATGATGGGCTCTAAAGTTTTTTTTCATAATATAAATTACAAAAATGGGACAATAGCCGGGGGTATAGACAGTTTGCATTTGCAGTTTTAAAGCTCATTTCCTGTAATTCAATTTTTTGTGTGTGTGTCATGGCTTATGACGTGCTCATATGATATCTGGGGATGGGGGGCGACCTCCAGGGGGCCCACAAACCGCACTGCGGGGGGTGTGGTAAGCCAGTCAGTAAAGTTAGGGTAGGTCCTACACATTCATTTAAAAGATAAACTTCAAATGATGTCAATCAAATATTAAAATGAGTGGCATGCCTTTGCGTGTCTGTCTGACCATCACGTGGCTGAAACTAAACTCTGGATCCGACCACCAGAAAGTCTGTGCTTGCTGGACCACAGCCTAATTAATTGCAGACAATCAATTAACCAGATGGTCTTCTTGGTGATGGGCATGTTCTAGGTCCCATATAATAAAGGGTGGGGTGGAGTCTGCATGTAAGGGGGCTTTGATAAGTCTCTTAACCAAAATAAAATAATTGACTGATTCATTTGAAGACATGTCCCCTCTAATGGCCCATTCACCCATTCGAGGTGAGAATGTCCTCTCACACAACTCATTAATAAATTGTTCTGTCTGGTCTCTCTCATAATTAAGTAAGTTTTCGTTTAAGAAGTCTGTTGCATTCGGGACAGTGAATGATCAATTGGATAGGTTAATCAATAGGCTATTGTTTCAGTTGAATGTAAGGTCCCATTTTGCAAAGATATACATGTACCCTTATGTTTGTTTATCTACCCTGGTTCTCTTCTCTGAGTCGTGAATAATGATGAGTGAGAAAGTTACAGAAGAACAAATATCATACCCCCAGGGCATGCTTACCACTCACCATTACAATACCAGGGGGGTTTAGCATGGGGGGGTTATTTGTGTTTCTATTAATGATATATACCCATTGCTTCTTAAAGAATATAACTTATAAATGGCCCATGAGCTTTGTTCAACTGTCGTACCCCATCAGAACCCAAAATATAAACTTGTTTTACTCCAATTTTTGTAAACAGCGTAAATGTAAACAAACACTGTATACCCTCAAAACATGGTTAAAATTATACATTTATACAAAAGTATACAGTCCTTGCATCCATAGCTCTGACTATGAATGTGAGAGTAGTTCGATTTCTCCAGCCCCATCCCTTAGCTTTTTGGTGATACAGGGGTGGGGAGTACGCTTTGTTATTGTTTCAATTATGGATTCTATCTTGAAGTAGGCTACTGGAGATTAATGCATCTCCCTTTATCAAATGCAGGGAGGGGGTGTTTTAAAAACGCTAATCGCCTGTAATCCTGTTATTATGTCAGTCTCTCACTTTTCTCAGGCAATACACAAGATACGCATTTTACAAGTCTGCACTCATCCCAGTGACACATCTGTTTCATCCTTAAAACAAAAAATCGAACAAATCTATAGGCATAATCAAGTTTGTAGCTGTAAACTATAGCAAAATCATTTGCATTGATGACATGCGGCCATTGTACTAAAATAGATTGCAAATTTGAGTTAGAATTTTTCTCTTTCAATTTGGAATAGATTTTAATATAGGATAAATTACCAGGAACGTTCCGTTAACTCTTTTTTTATTTCATTAATTCCTTCGGTAATTCGGCGCAGAAGCGTCATTGCGCACTGGGTATGTAAGACTCCTCCTGCTTCTCCCCGCAAGTGCTGACTTTTCCTCAGGTGAATATATGTTTTAAATGCAGGGGGAGGGGGGTGGCTTTTGTTCTGCAGAAAAAGGGGGCTTGTTCCTCGCAGATCGTCCTTCCATTTTAACCAGGGGTGTGAGTGCGAACAAGGGGTTGACATTGGAGCCTGCGATGGGAGGAGAGGAGGGGAGACTGGAGAGTCGCCAGTCCTGCACTACCGATCAATGAGGCAACATCACCCGCTCTGAACGCAAGGGACGCGCACGTTATCCACCACCGAGAACCCCGATATATAAACTCTCTACAACCGGCTAAACTGGAAGATAGCTACTGAGGATTCTCTGAAGGAATTACAAAGAGATAAATATTACAGCGAATGAACTGTCATCTCCATTGGCATAGGATGACCTTGTTTGCTTTTGCATTTGTATCCTTATTATTAGAAAACCCACCAGCGCTTTTGCCAAAACTTGAACGCACCTTTTCTAAGTGCACTTAAACGTTGGTAAACTAGAGGGCCGCCTGACCAACAGACAGACACTTATCAATAATCATTCATCATTGTTATCAATTATCATTTTCAGTTTCGCATTTTACTGTCAAGGTTGACGATAATTCGTGAGCGTCCGTCTTTTCAAAACAGGCTATGGACATTTATTTGACGTGAAATGTAGCCCATTTTTTGCAACGACAAAAAATTACCGCGTCCTCCAGCCTTGGTCGTTTGGGATTTTAATGAAGTCTTTGAAGAGCGAGGATTGCAACCGAAACCAGTGTTTCACAAAGCTTATCTTTACCAAATAACCTCGTTTTTGGAACACTGCAAGCCCTGTCAGCTGCATTTATCGAAGGAACAATCAACACAATCAACATGCGACGCCTCCCATCCCAGTTGAGTTATCTGTGAGTATTTCCTGCAACTCTCAATTCTCCTTCTGTTGATTAATGTGTGATTTACGTGCCCTAATGTATAATAACTCATTTATGTTTCTCTTTTTCAGGTTCCTACACTTCTTTGCATTCTGCTACTATGCTCAGGTATGTCCATATGCATGATTTGAAATATAACATTTATTTTTATGATTGATTATGATTTTAAATATCTCACGCGTTTTCAATTCATTTACAAATAATTTACAAACTGTTCAGTCTCAGTGGATTTATTCATTATTGGATAAAACTTTAAATCTCCTTGGATGACATGTCGTTATTTTAGCATCTTGAAAATTCGTAGAACATCAAATGTAAATTGTTAAAACATATGGTTTCTGTGACTGAAAGCACGGGGTAATAATAGCGAGCAGTGAGGGAGAGAGAGATGATGGATCGTCATATCGTTTGTGATATAACATATCAGCTGGGTCCCAAGGCGCAAGGGGCAGCGGGCGCGTTGCATGCCGCCCGCGTCACAGCTTGGCAGGTATCTTGCGAACATACTTCCCTCGCGCAGGATGCGTGGGCACAGAAGGGGCATCGCGTGGGGAAAGGCAAGTCTGAAAAATCTCTTGGGGTTCAAATATTGCAATATTGCAGAAGTTTCCGTCATTGTTCCTTAGCTGTCGTCCCTTTAAACAGACACGAGGGCGTATGGCTAAGTGTCAAATAGGTAAACGTTTAAGATAATCATTAATATGCCCACTTGCTCCATTTTATTGTGAGTGAAATATTAAACATGTATTATGTATAGCCTATTTGATATTTTAGACATGTTTAGTATCTATCTAACACCACGCTATATGCCTACACTCACTTTTACGCACAAGCTGTTGCACCTTGCGCCCACTTTTTCATTTCAAGGTTTTCCTACGTTAAAAATGATGCATACATAATTTAAGGAACTGTTGGCCTTTGCATTAAGAGTACATCATTATGGTCTATTGCATTTTATCAAGTGATGCGTTATTAGGCCTATAGTCTATAATGGCAAGTAGGCCTAAATAGAATTGGAAACATATTTCCAAATTGGCTTCTTTTGGTTTTAGAGCAAAATTAGGATATTATTGCTTAAAACATAGACAACTGTAATTAGCTTACTTTGAAGCCATTTTTTTCAAATACTGATTGTGATGACATTTAATTTCTGACAGGTAACCAATCAGTCCTCGCCTAATTTCACGCAGCATGTAAGCGAACAGAGCAAGGTGACGGACCGTGTGAGCCGCAGGTTAATTCGGACCTACCAGCTTTACAGCCGAACCAGCGGGAAGCACGTGCAGGTTCTGCCCAACAAGAAGATCAACGCCATGGCAGACGATGGAGACGTATACGGTAAGCCCAATATAAGCCCAATATACACACTTTGTGGACCTGTTTCAAGTTCCTCACACTTTTTCTCAGTTTTATTAATTAACTAGCCAAAATGCATTAAGTTTAAAACTCTAAACTAACTTACTAAAATAAACGTAGCCCCTATGGCTATAACAGTGTTGGGCTATGTCTATAGGCATATAGGGTCTAAAGGCCCATTTTCTTTGTATTACAATCATGTGTAAGAACCAACTGGGTAAAAATGAATCATCATTTCATCCCCAAAAATCAATGTGATGACGTTGAATCAACGTGAAAAACGTATCAATGTAAGGGCATTTCATATATTTTTCACCCAACTTTAAACATAAATCCAATGACATGGTGACATTTTTGTTGATTTCACGGTGACAACTGAACAAAATGTAGGCCTAAATACAAACTAGACATTGAACTGACATCTATGCCCAGTGGGAGGTTAGTAACCTAATACTTATAAAGCGACTAAATTAATTAAACAGAAGTAGTTTTTCTCTCTTTTTTTACGGTAAGTAACACGCCACTGTATCTATCAGGTATTGTCGAGAAGAGGCCGCGGACCTCAAATTTAAATTGGATTGAATATTGTGCTGTAGGTGATTCTCCAGAGAAACTCATGTCTGGAAGAGCGATTATAAATCATTTTACCTTAACATTCTGAACATTTCCTGCATAGCTCTCTCTCTCTTTACTCTGACCAGCTTTATAAGAAAAATAGACTGCGCTGAATTTCCAACTAGCCCGCTTGCATTTTACGCACAGTTTCCCCTGGACAACCAGGCTACATTTATCTATTATCTTTGCATATTCACAAAGATGGATATTTTGTTCAAACTTGGAATTTCTATTTTAAAATAAAATGTTTTATTTTTTTATTGCTATTAAATGGTTTTAGAATTACATATAATTTGGCAGCAAACTGGACCTTAGGCTCTGTGTGTATCCTGCTGTAGGCCCTGTCTAATGTGGTTTATTGAGTGTGTGTGTTTGTGGTTTGCACCAGGGGGTGTGGAGGTGCTCCGGTCACCTGTGCCTGTGCCACCTTTACCCTGGTAGCAGCTTGTATGTGTGGGTCTGCAGCTGTGGCTTGCATGAGGCGTTTATTGTTTAGTCCAACCATCTGATAATAACTGTAACTCAATGACCACAGTGTGCATGAATCAAAGAGGGGTTGGAAACTCTAATAAGGCACATACAAGGGGTTAACATTTTGAAATGTCAGTAGTCCTATTTGTTGAATTTTGATCTGTTTAACAAGAATAGATGCTGAGCAGTAAAACTATCAGATGCACCATGGGTTATTTATTTCTGACAATGTTGGTCTATGAATGTGTGTGTCATCGTCATGTAGGTAGGGGGGTGGGAATAATAACGGTTTGTAAGCCGATGAAAAGTTGATTTATAATGGCTAGGTAGGCATTGTGTACCTCTGTGGAAGGTAACAACATAATAGATAAGCACATTTAACCCACACCTTATTTTACAACCATAGAAGCAGCTGTGAGACTTACAGTACACATAGACACATAGATAAACCATTGAACACACTTCTATTTATGTGTTTTCTTTCTTCTGATTCCAAGCGTGATCTATGAATGTGGTGCTTATGTGTGAAGTGAGTAGAATTATTATTTTTTTTTTTTAATAAATAAAGTTGATAGTCCTTCCAGGATGGCCTCTTCAGTTTTCAAAGAATTGAGGTACACATGTTTTTGTCATTCTGCAAGAATTTAAGCTTGCGTAAATCCTCAGGAATGGTCCCCACAGGTTTTCTGTGTGTGTGTGTGTGTGTGTCTGATGATATATAGAATTTGCTCGTATAAAAATATAAACTGAATCAACCAAACTATGTCTTCGAGCAACGTGCCATTACTAATAGTGGCAACGCCTGGTTGATAATAAAACTCCTTTGTTTCCTCAGCCAAACTCGTCGTAGAGACAGACACGTTTGGAAGTCGCGTGCGGATCAAAGGAGCAGAGACAGGACTCTACATCTGCATGAACAAGAGGGGGAAGCTGATCGGAAAGGTAGAGAGAACAGTTCCTCTGAGCACTGCAGTGAGGGTTATGATCATTTTCCATTGGCTTGGTTTTTGAGGTTCTTCGGCTGTGGTTCCGCTGTTTGATTATATTGTAGTTCTGTTTGGGGGTTCTAAGACCAGTGGATTTGTATGGCCACTCTGCAACAGTTCTTACCATCGTTCAGTGTGGCTGTGGTTCTGTTTGTTGGTTCTCTATAGCTAGGCTCCAGAACTGTCCACCTCTGGTAGGTTCTGCATGTGAGAGGGGTTAGAGTCGTTGTATGTTGTTGGAAGTCTCCTCCTCTGTGAAACGTGTTGTGGGTCCGAGGGTGTCTCTGCTCCTCTCTCGCTGTGCTGGCTAATAAACAGGGCTGCCATCTCCGCCCCCCCCTACAGAACCCTGCCAGGTGCACCATCTGCCCTGAGCTGCCTCTCTCTGCCATACCGGCCCAGCAACAGCCTGTGTGTGTGTGTGTGTGTGTTTAAATGACTGTATGTGTATATTTGTGTATGTTGCACTTGCTTGCTGGCTGCATGAATGCTAGATTTATTTTTAACAGCCCATTTTGTCCATCTAGGTTGAGCTCGTTGAGCTAAGTTAGTGTTGCCGGTGTGTGACGTGTCACAGACCAGTGGAGTTTGGGCTGGAGGGGTTGCGGGAGGACGCAGGTCCTAGCTACTGCTCACAATACAAGAGCACAAACTCCATTCTCTCTCACTGTAGAAGCCAGCAGGAAAATAAAAAATCCACCCTGTCGGACCATTTCTCAAAACGTAGAGATAGATAGAATGGATGCTAGTCAACCATGTATTTGATTGTACCGAAGGGAGACTAGTCTAGTTTATCCACACATGAAGCTGATAAAGAATTTGAACTCCTGAGGTATTTCTCCTATGATGGTGTCTTAGGCTGCTGACCCGTGAGTGGTCCTTGGTGCACTGCCTGCGTCTCTGTGTTTACTGAGGGGGGAGACTCATCGCTTACTGTCATCCCCTCTCTCTGATCTGGGCCTGTAATGGCTGTAGCATATGCTTCATGTGTGTGGGGAGGGCTGCACGCATGTGTATTTGTGTGTGTGTGTGCAGGGACATACTGTTCGGGGTAGCCTTCATACGTCTGATATTTTCCATCTGTAAATCTTCATCGAAAGCTCCTTCAGAACCTCAGACTGACCTGGTGTGTGTGTTTGTCTTCCACAGAGAAATGGGCAAGGCCACGACTGCATCTTCTCAGAGATTGTCCTGGAGAATAACTACACAGCGCTGAGGAACGCACGCTACGAGGGCTGGTACATGGGTTTCACCAGACGTGGACGCCCACGGAAAGGCTCGCGAACGCGGCAGCACCAACGCGAGGTCCATTTTATGAAACGATTGCCTCTGGGATCCCATCCCACCCATCCGGCCCAGCACAAGCCCTTTGACTTCGTCCACTACCCCTTCAGCCCCAGGACTAAACGCACACGCTTCTCAGCCGAACGCTGAGGGGGGGCAGAGAGGGAGAGCAGAGAGGGAGAGAAAGAGGAGGAGGGAAAAACACTGACTGAAGCTCCAATGAACTCCTCTGTCCAAAACCTCTAGAGACATTTTTTTTGTACTGAATTTACATTACTATACCTAACATGTAGTTTAAAAAAAAAATCAGAAAGTAAAGAAAACAGAAACAAATAAGAAGTATATTTTTGTACTTGAGACTTTTAGTACTGACCTGTGTTAAGTTGTTTTTAGATGCACATAACTCATCAGACATTTGGGGTGCTGACTTTTTTCGTAGGGCGTGGACTTTTTATCATCTCTGTATTTTAGGTTGTGTTTTTACTTTTGTTTGGCGGTTCAGAGTTTTTTGGACTCACACTTGCTGCTCCAAGAGACTTGAAGGGCCCTGATCGACCGCACTGCCAGAATATGCTGCGTTCAGAGACACATACAGTACACCCACACACACACACAAAGCATAACTGCTGCGTTCAGGAGCTCAGTATTGGGTAATGTCGCGTTCAGTCTTACACACAGCCACGGCACCTCTGTTTTGAACACTGTGGTGTGCCCTTGCTACTTCTGGAATTCTATACAGACAAACACCGTTAAAGCAAATAGAGCTTTAAGTATACACAATGGAAAATGTGGCAGCTACATTGATAATCACAGGTTTCTTGCTATAGTTATAACTAAATTAGAGGTGTAAAAATGCATCGACATGTAGGAAACTCCCTTTGATTTTGTTGCCCTTTTGTTTGTCTGTTTTTATACATATATAAATCTATTTTTATTTGAGGATGTGTGCAAATAATTTTAATGATGGGATATTTATTTAAAATGTGTAATAAATGTACATTAGAATACTGATATTAAACTCTTGTTTGTTAAGTGGTTGTTGTACACTCATTGAACCGCCTTGGGAAGTGGAAGTGTCATTAAGCACACACTGGAGATGGCTTAAGTCACTCCACGCGCACATGCACAGGTCACTTGGATCACATAAGCATTCTGATGATACATAACACAGAAGGTCATCCCTTCCCAGCCTTCAAACCCTTTATGCATACATCTAAAAACCCTTGAACTCTGTTATTAATAGAGATGTCTTTCTATTTGTCGTTTCTCTGAGTTGATCTTAGAAATGTCAACTTTAAAGTGGGAAATGTTTTTGTCCTCCAACCATGCAGTAGAAAAATATTGATCTGTAAAGTTTGATAAAGAGTTGGGAATAGATTACCTCCTGCTTTGCTCTGTTTGAAATGCTACTCTTAGCCCCCTAGAAGGCCAAGCAGCAGTCTATAGCAAGCAGTGTAAGACTACAGCAGGTCACTGATGTTGGAGCCCTTTAGCATATAGAAAAGTGTGTTGGTCTTCTTCTGCTTGGTCCTCCAGAGATGATATCAATCTGTTTGTTTAAGGCTTTGGTTTCTCCAGGTTCAGTAACTGTCTCAGAGATGATAGCAATGTGTTTGTTTAAGGCTTTGGTTTCTCCAGGTTCAGTAACTGTCTGTGTCGCTTTGTGTGCAGACGGCTGTTTTTCTTTCATCTCACTCCTTTAACACCTCAGGGCTTAATCTGATTGGACAGCCCCGTTGTGTGTGTTTATAATCTGATTGGACAGCCCCGGTGTGTGTGTGTTTGTTTGTGGACAGTGTCCTCATGGGTGGAGAGCTGTGCTGAGTGAGGGAGGTTGGGTTCTGACAACTCCTTGGCCACAGTGTCTCCAGGGATTAATTTCTTTCCAAGATGTCTTCTGAACCCTTCTGCTTCTCTTGCTCCCCCATATCAGACTAAGCAGAACTATCTTGCTCCAGAAGGGTCTCTTGATGCAGCTCTGCATGGCAGAACAAGACCTGGTGATGCATCTCTGTAAAACCCCACACATATCAGAATGAGGGGCAGCCAAGCGCAGCAGGCAGCTATTCAGTCTCTTGATATGGCCATTGTGTGTTACAGGGACCACCTGCCGAGGGTGTAGAATCTTCGAAAAATGAACAGAAAATGACGTCCGATATTCTGGTTAGAGGCATTCGGTTGCACTCGGCCGTCCATCGTTCTGGTGTGTGTTCTACTTAAGGCATAGTAAGGCCTTCTGCCCTCTGTATGGCAGAGCAAAGTCTAATTATGGAACTCAGTGAAGAGCAGCATGGCAGGCTTCACTGGCAACTTATACTTCAAGGAGTCTGTTCATTGTAGATTTGAATTGGTAATGTCCCTTATTTGAAAGTCCAGAGCATTTATGTCTAAGATTTACTGTATATCATTCTGTACATACAACTATATTTCGATGTTGACTGATTTCTGTTGTCTTGGGGAGGATCATTATCCCAAATGCCTTTTTTATTCTATGGTCATGATTTTAACCCCCCCCCCCCCCCCCCTTTCTTACTCCTTACTATGTCTTACCGTATCTATTAACGTATCTAACCTCACATCTTAATTGTTAAGTCAGTGCTTAGGAGTTGAAATGCTCTTCCATACTTGAAGACTGAATTAAAAGGTCTATTCACAAAACTTGACATTAATCTGATTGAGTCCTTCCATGATGGATTAACAGGGTTTCTGTCCCCCTGGGCTCTCTGTAGTGACTCCCTAGTCTGCCCACTCCGTTACAGCTCTGTGTTGGTCCTATGACTCGAAAGCCCCAATGGACACTGGGGAAGGAGCAAGTTGTGGGAAAAGTCGCACCTTCTGTGTAGCCTGTGATGCCTTGCAAATGCAGAGCAATTCTGCTGCAGAAACAGGGGGTAAAATTGCTTTCTTTCGTTTTTTATTGAGCCACAACCATCGTCTTTAACCCCAGATAAACAAGAACTACCCTCTTCATTTGCTTAGGGAGCAATTTAGCCCCCCCCCCCCCCCCCCCCCCCGCTGAGACAGTAGAATAGCAGGGGTGGGCAGGGAGCACGACCCTGCCTCCCTAAGCAGAACTGATGCAAACTGATGCAAACTGCCCTGATCAAAAAAAACTCATAACATCAAAATATATCTTAATTTAAAAAAAGTAAAATACTATCCTGGACAAACTGCCTTAGTTAAACTGACTTTTGTGTGAGATCAAATACCACAAACTTTCCTTTATTATCTTCCTGATCAGGAGACTCATACTGAGGTCTCAGGTGTGTTTACCATCTACTTTTCTCAATATAGAGAATATAACAAAAAACAACAGGAAAACCACAATAAGCAGCAATCAATGACCAAGTGGGTTTGAGGTTTCTGTGTGTTTGACACTGTCCAGAAATAGTGCAGTTAACTCCCATTTTCTTCATTTCATTCTTAGAGCCTAGAATACTAGTTGTATTGATTTTCCTCCCAAGTGACAGAGATCCCCTTAACTCCATGTCCTTATTCTTCCTTCAATGTTAGGGAAGAGCCAGCAGCCAAACCAAGCTGGATAATTGAAACGCAAACACTGATCAAAGTGGAGCTCCAACTCATACGTTTCATTGTTTATACGGGCCTTACGGGAGACCTGTTGACTTTTCCAATTGGAGCTGTAAACTTTTGTTTGTCCATGCATTTCCAAGACTGATTGTCAGAATGATCTGAACAATTACCAGTTAAATGTGTTTGCCTGCTCAGGGAGAGTCCCCCCTCTCTGCCTTAAAAAGATCAAAAGGGAATACCCCCCCCGCGTACCCCTCTGCTCCCCAGCTCTCTCCTCCCAACCTCTTCATTTCCTTTTAGCCATGTCAGTTCAGCTGGAAACCCGACCATAAATGATTTTTTTAGACGTCCCAGTGTTTGGGACATGGCCTTTCAGTGTGTGCAGCTTTCAACAGAGGACACGTCTCTAAGAAACAATCTGCATATTTCAATGATGTGCCGTTATGCACAGCTGATCAAAGACTTTTGGGGCTGCCTGTTGTAACTGAAGGCTAGAGCACCCTCATGATGTGAATGTGCACAAATTGATGCTAGTGACACTAAACTGTTAAGCTTTACGACAGTTGAATGATCGATATTAGTAGTAATTTCACCACTGTACAACTTTTGGTACTTTATTGCTTTTGGTGAATAACCTTAAATTCAAGACATAGATTCCTTAGAACAGCAGGTGAAAAGGAGCAATATTTTGCATGCAAATAGATTTAACATATGTGGTTCTCACATGATTTACAATGCATACAAACTTGTCCAAAGAAAATAAAACACTTTGAAACATTTTTGAAACCATTGTCCTTGCATTAAAGGCCCTTTCCACAGTACTCTTTTTCACAGTATTCTAGTATTTCACAGTTGGCATCATCCCAAGAACCGCAGGTGCTTTCTGTTTAGAAACTGTATTCGTCAGATACATACAGAGTCAATGATATTGTTTTTAAAAATCACAATGTTTTCTAAATCATAATGTTGATGTAGGATGTGGTCCCTATGGTCCTATAATGGTTTGACCTGGTCGCCATCCAGTTGTTGCAAGGAACTTGGTCTCAGTTACGTCACCTCTCTATGAGAAACACAGTCACAACGCGGAATGAGATAAGGTTACGCTGCCACTTTGGTCTAACTAGAAACCGCCACCTAGAAGCTGCATTTCTGCCAATCACACACCATGACCTCTGATCAAACAGCCTATCACATACCATAACCCTTGATCAAATGGGCCCATTGTGGCTGTAATAGAAAAACATGTCAGACAATGACAGCTTTAAATACTGACAAGATGGGGGTCCGCCAGCAATGACAAGAAGCTCGCTATACAAAAAACCCCACAACAAAAACATCAGAGAGACTGGGTCAGTCAATATGCCTCAGCCCCTCAGAAGGACTGAGGGGCATTCCACAAGCATGTCTGCTGCTGGGGAACTCATGCCCATGCCAGAATAGCCAATAGAAAACAGTAAAGACAAGGAGAAACAGCCAAAGAGGCTCAGAGTTAGTAAATAAAGCTGCAGAATAAAACCAACAATTACAGCAGTTGTTGAAATTAGCTATAGAGCACTGTGGAATGTGTGTGTAGGTTTTCAACACCTCAAAATGCCACAGTATAGCAAAGCAATACATGTCACTGTTGCTTATACTGTTGCAAATACAAGCAATATAGTAATTGGAGAGTGAGACATTTAATTTCATATACCCTAGCCTTTGCCATGTCCCCAACAGCCATTTGTTCCGGTTTTCAGAGGAATTGGAAAGAGCCTTTGACAGGACTTCCTTTGGACGTTAACAAGGCAACACTCCATCCTTAACTCCTCATTAACATTTACTGGATTGGTTGAACATGCAGAACAGAACTTCCCCCGACAGTTTTTTTCCCCTTCTCGTCAAAACCAGTACGTAGGTGATCTAGTTTCATGCGTTTCTTTCACGCCTGCTACGTTATACATGTTCCCTGACAGAGCAACAGGTTATAGGTGTATGGCGTCATTACGTTGCACGACGTCATCGCGTGATCTGCTGTTACTGTTTTGGAATGGCTTCTTGTGTCTTCTCTATTCACGCGCTCTGAAAACATGGAATACTGTTTACCGCTATTATTATTATTTTTTTTTTTTACTACCACAGAAGAGGCAATACACCTCCTAGAGAAATATACAGGGCAACACTTAAACGGAAAAGAGAAACCTTCTTCAATAAGAACTTAAAATGTTCTTATTCCAGTTACCAGATGATGTGCTCTACCACATCATGTCATATTTGGAATACAAGTCTTTGAGTCGCCTTTCTCAAGTTTGCAAAACTATTTACCATTTTGCTAATCGGGACGCAGTATGGAGGAAGATAGAGAAAGAAGTGTCATAAAGAAGTGTCATAAACACTGGAATGTCATGACAAGAAGCAGATGTGTAAGAAATACATTTGTTATTCGTACAGTAGGCTACAGTGGTCGTTTCATGATAAGTAAGCATCATGACTTCCCAAGTGTTGTTTACACATTTTCCCGGCTTGCTACAGTCAGTTGTCAGTCACACCGCTGTCCTTGATGCAAACTTATGCAACACTGTAGCATGTAGTGCATGGGCTACAATGCTTCAGTATGGTGCCCCAGGAATACGTTTCTGTTTCTTTGTAAAAATGTATGCAGATAGCCTCGTGGTTACATGCTATAGATATAACTAACAGCGTTTATAAATCAGTTATAGCTGCATAATAACACATTCCTTATTGCGCACAGTCATGCTGCTACATAATGCTGAGAATAAAATACTCGGTCAATGATTGTAGTCACGTTGACATGACGACACTGTATTTCATGATACATTCATTGTAAGAAATAGCCTATTTCTTCCCACTTGCTGCTGTGGAGTCTAACTGACTGGTCTAGAGAACCTTACATTGTGAATTGGACCTGAGCCATTCTGGCATCACTGCCTCTTCCCCCAGCACAGCTCCATGTGCCACAGTGACAGCCACTCTAATCAAACCATGGGTCTCCTTTGAGATGCAGCCTAACGCCAGTGTAAATGAACTTGGTGTTCCTGCTGAGAGCTACAGGATACCACATCCCTCAGCTCTGTGAGAGGAGCAGGCTGTTTCCTCCAGCCCGTATCCACCCCCTCTGGCACAGCCTCATGAACACATGTGAATACATATGCTACTATTCTGTACTGGGTTTTCCCAAAAACGTTGTAGCACTAAGATAATCTTTCGTCCATTTAGTTTAAATGGAATTAAGATGATCTTATTGCTACGATGCTTTCGGGAACCCAGACCTGGATGATATTGTTGAGTTGAAGTCCGACCAGTCTGGTATCTTTCTAGCTGCCTTTATCCCCTCTAGATCCTAATTGCAACATGCATATGAACAATATGGTTCTGTTTGAGGTGTCCCACTATGCCATGTGATATTCATATCATGCAATGCTGTAATTCAATGCCTTTTGGGGAATTGTTTGTGAGCGTCGTCTGTTCGTAGGTTATATTTATTTTTTATTCTTCGGGGGTTATAATTGTGTTATCACATCACTGTCCGTGTCACAGGTATCTCCACATCCCGCTGAAGGACAGAGTGAAGGTATCTCAGAACTGGAACCATGGGTTCTGCAGAAAGGAAGTCATGATCAAATGGAGGATTAAGTGAGTGTGTTTGTGAGTTTTGGCCTCATGGTGACATAGTGTAGATTCAGAAGTTATCCTCATCCATCTCATCTCTAGCCCAACTGAACACACGACAGGGATTGGCAGGTGAAGGGTTAGGGAGAAATAATTGACAATGAGTTCCTGTCGAGTTATTGTTAGTTTGTTTTCATAAAGCTGTATACAAGTAAATGGTATTAGATATTTAGGTGTTAATGTCTTTGGAAAATGGTTGCTGAATAGCTTATAGTTCTCGATGTTGGGACTGAGAAGCTCATTAGGAGTACTGCTATGCCCTATCCAGAGAGTCAATGGTTGGCTTACTGTCCATCCTTAGATAACTTTAAAAAGTGTTCCCTTCTGGTTGTGCAATTGACAAGGTTTCAACTAAAGGGAGGATCATTATCTCCTTTTAGTCACCGTGTCACCTCAATCCGTGAAGTCTGAAGCGAGGTGTAGAAAAACAAATGTTTCGATTGTGTGTTCCCACCACAGCTTGTTGCCATGGATACAGCCTCGATGGGGATGTGCTGTGTCTGTCTCAGGCTGCAGACATCGTAGTGTACACCTCGTTAGTGGAGGAAGGTAACGAGCAGTAATCACCTTGACCCAAACCCCTGGAAGGAATATTATCAGTGGTTGATGTTCAGTCCAGCATTTTGCTTCAGTACTCATATGCCATTCCTGCTGTGAACATATTTAGACTAACGAAAATAGAAGCATCATCACTACTGCAGACCCACGGCCATAGAAGCACACTCACGTCTGTTATGATGAACCATTATCTGTCTCTTTCAGTGATGGTAAGATCCTGGCGCACCACAGGAGGAATGGGTTCTCTGTAGAGTTTTCCGGTCACAAGCAGAAGGTGAACTGACTGGGCTGCATAGGAGGACTGATGGTCTGCGGCTCCAGAGACAGAACAGCCCGGGTAAGACACGCTAGTATGCTAGCACATAATGTGTCAGTTTCTTTAAAATGCGACTGGCTGACAGAGCTCTACTGGAGTGTCCCATTGGGTGGCAACCCAAGAGTGTGTGTCAAATGCAAGCTGGGCGAATAAATTGCGTGTTCCACCCTGTGGCATATTAGCAAATTAACTGTCAACCACAGACAACTATGGTTTTATCGCATTTACAATGGTTTTAATGTGTATATTTTCCTAATGTTTTCTTTTAGATTTGGATTTTGTCTTCCAACTGCCCCGGAGGCACTATCCCCATGAATGACAAGGTGTGGTCTGTGGCTATTAGTTCCACACAGAGGTACGTACATGCCTAGAATGTTCCAAAATAGTCGGACAGCTAAACTAACATCATATATGAGAGTCCTGCCCCCTCAGGACAACCCCCATGGTCCAGTACAACACCCTGGCTTCGGTAATGCCATTGTTATGTGAACAATTGTCAGCCACCAATTTGGGTTTAGGTGATGGTCGGGGTTGGGGCTAGATGAACCCTAGCAGTGGGTTCATTGTCCTCTTTTACTGCATAGGACGATATTTATTTCCCTCAGGTGGTCTGGGGAACAGTGAAAGAGGGATCGAGAGAGGTGAAAAAACAGGATATCAAGGCAAAGCGGGGTTGCCTTCATAGGCCCTTTGATTGCTCAGCCATGTACACACCCACACACTTAATGTTGCTCACACACACACACACACACACACACACACACACACACACACACACACACACACACACACACACACACACACACACACACACACACACACACACACACACACACACACACACACACACACACACACACACACGCACAGAAACAGAAACAGACACCCTTAATGACACACAGACGCACAAGGTTGTAACAGTATCCCTGCTTCACCACTTGCCCCAGACCGGCAGGCAGCTGATCCGTCAAACTGGCCTTAAAGCCGCAGCAGAGTGGAAACACCATGAGTCACGATCACAGGGGGCAGCTCCCCTCGGCTAACAGGCCCTGGGTCAACTCTGTTCAATTTAGGCGATCAGAGACACCCATCATCTTCTGGGTGGATTGTTCAGATTCATGCATTCCATTTCCATTCATTGACTGGAATAGAAATGGGGTAGACCTGGAAGACTGTGATACTGTAGTGAGACTGTCTGTGTCTGCTCATTGACCCCTGTCCCCTCAGCCATACATTCATTCAGTATAGAAACTCAACTTCACAAACACACTTTTATTTTAGAAACACACAGACAGGGTCACGGACAATATGAACTCACTCGCTCTCTCTGTCATACACACTCCTTCAGTATATATTACTTTCACACTGACACACACTCACACTGAGCCCCGGTGGCCTTGTCTGCTCAGCCAGGACGTCAGCTCTGAGAGTACGGGGCGATTATCCACTTCATTAATTCTCCAATTTGCTGGTCGAAATAGCAGCCGTGCCTCAGCCTGCTGCCCCCTGATAATGGATCTGCTCCTTCCACACACTGGCCAATGACCTGGTTAATTAAAAGGCCCCTTGGAATCAAGGTGTCAACTCACTGATAAACCTATAAACTCACCTACCCCTTCAAACTGATCACTCCTGGAGCTAGGGGGATACAAGGAGAGAGATGTCATAGCCAGAGTCAGTGATGTGATGGTACCGCCAATACATTTTAAATGATTGCATGACACAAGTCTTGTCAATAAGGAAATGGCTCAAAATAAATCTGATAACCAACTCTTTATTGTACAGCTCTCCAATCTTCCAACTGTGTGGCATGACACGGTTTAACCATGGAATTTAAAGTTTGTTTAATCTTGTTTTAAAGGACAGTCGAAAGCGACGAGGTGGTTGCGCCATGTTTTTGATTTGATGTTGTAGGGAAAGGGAGAGAGAGGGAGCCCCTTGTGTTGTAAATGTAATTGTCCCTGCTCCCGAGTGACGCAGCGGTCTAAGGCACTGCATCTCAGTGCTAGAGATGTCACTACAGACCCTGGTTTGATTCCAGGCTGTATCACAACCGGCCGTGATTGGGAGTCCCATAGAGCGGCGCACAATTGGCCCAACATCGTCTGGGTTAGGGTTGGCCGGGGTAGGCCGTCATTGTAAATAACAATTTGTTCTTAACTGACTTGCCTAGTTAAGTAAAGGTTAAATAAATAAATAAAATTAAGGAATCTAAAGAGTAGAGAGCGAGGGGGCAGCAGGAGACAGGGGGTTGCCATACTATTGCTAACGTGGCTATGCCTTGCTGTAGCGATGCTACCGTACTGTAGCTTCACTACTACTCTAGAGCTGCTTTCCCACACAGTATCTGTTATGCTGTCATGCTATTGAGTGTATGCTAACCAACAATGGTCATATCCACTTCTGTGGTCAATAGTACCACTACTATACTGCTATTACCCAATGGTCATCCCTCCGCTCCGCTACACTGCCACTGCTCTTTTTATATTGACCCTAGTGTTCAGGCTGGGGGCTTTGAAATGTTTCCCTCTCCCTCTCTTCATCCTCCCCGCTCCCCCTTTCTCTGTGTAATCTTCCTCTCTCGGGTGTCCCTCGTTTTCCATCTCCCTCTCTCTCGTTTTACAGTGAATATCACCTCAAGGTCTGTTAGAGGATTACAGAGAGGTGTATTGTGGCCGCAGTGAAATGCCAAGGCTGATGCGGCTCCGTGTTGTCCCTGCCTGCGCTGGACGAGATTGATCCCAGCAGTAAATCTGGCCCTGGCCTTTTCTCTCAGATTGCTTTTCTCAATCAAGTGTATCTTTCCACACCACGCTGTGGGATACTGTATGTGTCCAGAGGCCCACCTCATATGGCACATGGTTACTGGAATAGGCCTGGGCTCTGTTGGGTCCATGTCCAAGAGGTTTTCTGTCATCGATCAGCAATTGAGTAAAAGGGGTCGAATCGGGTCTTGGACTTGACTCTGACATGGTCAGGGACAGACCTACTCCCCAACCCCGTACCAAGACTACACATTAGATATGAGGACTTGCTGTATTAGTTACAGAGGATGAGGGTGAAAATGGGTTCAGTTACTGGTCTTCTCACTCTCTGTCTCTGTCTTTCTCTTTTCCTCTCTCTTTCCCTTTCTCACCCTCTCTTTCCACTCTTGGTGATGTGCTTTTGAATTATAAAGAAGCGGCAGGTGGTTAATAGTTGACTGAGGTGTTTCCTGACAGGCTTGGGCCAACAAGAACGAACAGGTTGAGTCTTGGGTGCTGGAGCTGCCGAGGCAGGTCACTATTCAACGGGAGAGAGCATGGCGTCACAGCTGATTGGATTTCCTACCATATGTTGTTGCATTGAGTTATGGTGCTGTTTACTGCTGCTATATTGCTCTGTAGGAAGAGTAAGGAAATGGTCTAGGACCAATGTAATGAAAGCTAGGTTTATCCCATCTAGGGAATTCTTGCCATTGTCACCTTGGCTTTTTCATTGTGGGTTTAAGTCTGACACTTTGTCACAAATATAGGCTTATTTCAAAAACTTCAGCCATACAAATACAATTTGATAAATTGATTGATTGGAACTCTGGTGTTAATCAGTTAATCAGATAACTGTGTGTCCACGAGAGAGTCACCACAAAAGCTGTCACTCATACACCCAGAGAATCACCTGTGTGCATGTGTTACAGGGTGAGCAGCAAGGGATTGCCAATAACAGACTACTCCAAAGAACCAATTAGGGTTTGACGCTCAGTGTCAAAGAGCCAATGAGATCAATCCATTTCTCAGCGCCAAAATGCAGGCACACAATGTATGTCGGGAAGACTAGGGGGTGGGGGAGGGAGGGGGGTTTACACTGACCACTCGTAAAGGAGAGGGGGCTGGAAGCCACTGGAGGGAGAAGCTACCCTGAGGAGAGGTGAGAAAGGGGCGCTTTTTCGGGGTTTGTTTTGTCTAGAATTCCTCAAGCACAACTACAAAGATGTTGCAGGGGCAATGCCTTTGAAAGTTTCCAAAGAAAATGATTGTTGGATAAACCGCCCCGATTCGCCACTTTCTCACCACGGAGGGAGGCTGACCTCTGACCTCTAGTATCAAAGTACAGGGAGACGCCCCCTCCAGCCCCCCCCACTCCAATTTCACCCCCACTGCTCTGCCCCACTCAACCGCAAGAAAAAGCCTGAAATTCATGTCTTTCTCTTTCGTCTCTCTCAGGCTGGGCCTGTGGCTCAGGAGTCAAGAATTCAATTAGTTAAAAAAAGAGAAGAAAAGAGAGAGACTGCAACAATGCAGCGATAAGGGGCAGAATGTGCGTTCCCACACGCTAAATACAGGGCGCTTTCTCTAGGGCCCACAGAGCCGGAGGACCCGCACTGCAGGAGGCGAGAATAATCACAGCTCCTCTGAACCACTCATTACACACACACACACACACACACACACACACACACACACACACACACACACACACACACACACACACACACACACACACACACACACACACACACACACACACACATACACATTTACGTACATAACTCACATCTCACATACACACCTGACAGCCACAGACATATGGTACCTCAAATTTACACACTCCTAAGCTACTTCAAACACACACCCATGCGCACAATTCATACGTACCTCACAAACACACATCTCACAGGCCTCTCATTACACAACACCTCATACAGGTGTTCCTCGCGTTCACTTGCTCTACCTGAGAGACAAGGTCTGCTGTTCAATGTACAGAATGGAAACAACACTACTTGTGGTCTCCATCATAGCATACATTGGGTCAATGATACAACCGCCCAGTGAACATGAAATTAGTGTATTTGGCTATTTCAGCCATACCCGCTGCTGACAGGTGTATAAAATCGAGTACACAGCCATGCAATCTCCATAGACATACATTGGCACTAGAATGGCCTTACTGAAGAGCTCAGTGGCTTTCATTGTGGCACCGTCATAGGATGCCACCTTTCCAAAAAGTCAGTTTGTCAAATTTCTGCCCTGATAGAGCTTCCCAGGTCAAGTGCTGTTATTGTGAAGTTGAAACGTCTAGGAGCAACAATAGTTCAGCCACGAAGTGGTAGGCCAAACAAGCTCACAGAACAGGACCGCCGAGGGCTGAAGCGTGTAAAAACTGTCTGTCCTCGGTTGCAACCCTCCCTACTGAGTTCCAAACTGCCTCGGGAAGCAAAGTCAGCACAATAACTGTTCTTCGGGAGCATCATGAAATTGGACACTGGAGCAGTGGAAACGCGTTCTCTGGAGTGATGAATCACGCTTCACCATCTGGCAGTCTAACGGACAACTCTGGGTTTGGCTGATGCCAGAAGAACGCTACCTGTCCTAATGCATAGTGCCAACTGTAAAGTTTGGTGGAGGAGGAATAATGGTCTGGGGCTGTTTTTCATGGTTCGGGCTAGGCCCCTTAGTTCCAGTGAAGGGAAATCTTAATGCTACAGCATACAGTCACATTCTAGATGGTTCTGTGCTTCCAACTTGGTGGCAACAGTTTTAGGGAAGGACCTTTCCTGTTTCAGCATGATAATGCCCCGTGCACAGACATGGTTTGTCAGAGCAAAAACCAAGCCTTGAGGTCAAAGGAATTGTCCGTAGAGCTCCGAGACAGGATTGTGTCGAGGCACAGATCTGGGGAAGGGTACCAAAACATTTCTGCAGCATTGAAGGTCCCCAAGAACACATCGGCCTCCATCATTCTTAAATGGTTTGGAACCACCAAGACTCTTCCTAGAGCTGGCCACCTGGCCGAATGAGCAATCGGGGGGAGAAGGGCCTTGGTCAGGGAGGTGACCATGGACCCGATGGTCACTCTGACAGAGCTCCAGAGTTCCTCTGTGGAGATGGGAGAACCTTCCAGAAGGACAACCATCTCTGCAGCACTCCACCAATCAGGCCTTTATGGTAGAGTGGCTAGACGGAAGCAACTCCTGAATAAAAGGCACATGACAGCCTGCTTGGAGTTTGCCAAAAGGTACCTAAAGGACTCTCAGACCATGAGAAACAAGATTCTCTGGTCTGATGAAACCAAGATTGAGCTCTTTGGCCTGAATGCCAAGTGTCACTTCTGGAGGGAACCTGGCACCATCCCTAAGATGAAGCATGGTGTTTTTCAGCGGCAGGGACTCGGAGACTAGTCAGGATCGAGGGAAAGATAAATGAAGCAAACTATAGAGAGATCCTTGATGAAAACCTGCTCCAGAGCACACAGGACCTCAGACTGGGGCGAAGGTTCACCTTCCAACAGGACAACGACCCTAAGCACACAGCCAAGACAACGCAGGAGTGGCTTTAAGACAAGTCTCTGAATGTCCTGGAGTGGCCCAGCCAGAGCCCGATCGAACATCTCTGGAGAGACCTGAAAATAGCTGTACAGCGACGCTTCCCATCCAACCTGACAGAGCTTGAGAGGATCTGCAGAGAAGAATGAGATAAACTCCCCAATACAGGTGTGCCAAGCTTGTAGCGTCATACCAAAGAATACTCAAGTCTGTAATCGCTGCCAAAGGTGCTTCAACAAAGTACTGAGTAAAGGGTCTGAATACTTATGTAAATGTATATTTCCGTTTTTCTTTTTTTTTAATAAATGTGCAAACGTTTCTAAAAACCTTTTTTAGCTTTGTCATTATGGGGTATTGTGTGTAGATTGATGAGGAAAACAACAACAATTTAATCAATTTTAGAATAAGACTGTAACCTAACAAAATGTGGAAAAAGCTCAGTTGGTAGAGCTTGGCACTTGCAGCGCCCGGATAGTATTTCGTATTTTATTAGGATCCCCATTAGCTGTTCCCGAAGCAGCAGCTACTCTTCCTGGGGTCCACACAAAACATGCAGCATGACATAAAACAGAATGTCAATAGACAAGAATAGCTCAAGGACTGAACTACACAAATGTTTAATAAGAACAACAGAACCAAAACAGGTCCTACTGACACAACACTGAGAAAAACAGAGAGACCCATTACTTTAGGCCTCCATCCAAATACGTTCATACAGTATATTACATTTCCATGTTCATATATTTAAGTTACATTCAGTAGCATCTATCAGTTGTAAACATACATACATCAGTACAGATACATATGCATACGAGTTATTTAGGTCAGATAGGGGAGTTTTGCTGTGATGTGTTGTTCTATTTGATAGTGGGTTTTATTACCGGGACCACCCATATGTAAAATATATGCACGATGACTGTAAGTCTCTTTGGATAAAAGAGTCTGCTAAATGGCATAGTCTATTGTTGTAATCCATTATAGAAATCCACTTTGCTCATAATCGGCATAATCTGAAATGTAATGTTGAGCTGTTGTTAGTTAGAGGATAGCCGTTACTATAGCGAGACTGGATGGTGTTTTGTGTTTTCAATACATGGTGGCGGGCCGTTCTGTTCCGTTCCAGCTGGCTGAGCAGAGCAGAGCAGAGGGGCTGTGTGTGGAATGCCCTGGTGCTGTCCTGGTGACCTCAGACAGAGGGGACACAAACAGAAGCCAAAAGGGCCAAGAGGGGGGTATTGGGGGGTGGGGTGGGGCTTGGGGACAGTGTGTGTGTGTGTGTGTGTGTGTGTGTGTGTGTGTGTGTGTGTGTGTGTGTGTGTGTGTGTGTGTGTGTGTGTGTGTGTGTGTGTGTGTGTGTGTGTGTGTGAGAGCAGAGGGGGGTGTGGGGTGGGTCAGGGCGAGCCCCTGCCATTGTCCCCCTCCCGGCTGATATAAAAGCATCATAACCCTTTGAGCTCAGACATATTTAGAGAGCAGATAAAAGCACTTTTTTACAAACTAGATACACAGTGGGCACAATGCCGGGGGTCAAGCGCAACAAAATAACAACCTCTTTTGGCTAGAGGAGGGAGGAGGAGGGGGGCAGGGGGCATAGCTAAATTGCCCCTGGAGTCCATCGCCATGCCTCTACATTCCCAGCGCCTGCATGGGTCTGTGTTCGTCTCTACTATTTAGCCTATTCTTCTGTAATTGGCTAGGGCTTAGTTTAAATAAATGGTGACTTACTTGTTTTGTTTGGAGTATTCCTTTTCATGGGATAGGTTTGTGTGGGATTCTTTGAATTACACAGAAGTGGTGCCAGTCCTTTACATCTTTGGCAATAACGAAAGGATTGGAGTCAGGTCAAATGTAACATTTTATTTTGCTGTCAGATAGCCACATACCATTTTAAACTATACGTTTAACTGTATTTATTTTGCATGAAGCTTCAATTTTTTATTTTGCCATAAGCTACAATACTGCGAAGGATAAATTGTCCATCTGTTTCCCTTGTAGCCCATCTCTCAGAAGGTTTAGGTAGTAAGCTGAAAGTCATACACATGGAAATGGTATACTTTTGTCGTGACTTGTGATGCAAGCCAAATGCTAAAGCCACGCTGGTGGCTTAGAATGTGCAGCCTGACACCAAAGAACACCACTAACCCACAGCGATGTAGAATGGACATGTCATTAGAACACTGAGTCACTGAGCCAGAGACCAGAGGGTGAATAGATGAAATGCTGCTCCCTAAGTCCATACATTGACTTTATGGTGTTTGACACAAAGTTTACATTTTGATGTGTTTGACTTTCAGACTTCATTTAGATTTCCTGTATTTTGACTCCGAGCGGGTTCAAAAAGGTTACTTTTTAATTCCCAGGGGGGGGGGGGGAATCGGAGAATCCCCTATTAACTGAGAAATAATTCTCATAACATTTAATTTGTTTGAATAGATTCCTAGACCAGGATTTTGTCCAGTTCTTTGTTAGGAAACTGAAAGTGATGTTGTAGCTAAGAATGGGGATGGGTTACCACAAGTGGAGTTTTTGTGGTGGTCTTAGGAAGGGGTGGAGCACCCTGTGCAGTCAGCTTGTTGATTTGGAGCTAACATTGTTAGTACTGTTGGGATCGTCTCCCAGCAGGAGAACACGCGTGTGCCTGTGCGAGTGCATGCATGCTTGTGGCAATGTGCACATTTGCGTGCCTCTGTGTTTGACCGTGTGATTGTGTGTGTGTATATTAGTTTGGCTGAGTTCCCAGCAGGAGCTGAGTTAGTTTGTGTGACCCCTCCACACAGGTCCTTAGATAATGCAGCCAGCTGATGAGTCTACCCAAACGGCAGCAGAGACCCAGCATGTCCTAATGATGAGAAGCGGACTGGGAAGGAAAGGGAGAAGGGTTGGGGGCCACAGAGATGGGGGTGGGCTATGTGAGGATTTCAGGATGGAGTGGTAGTAGCAGCTCAGGGAGGTGATTGGGGATTGAGGGGTTTTAGGGAGGGGGCTCCTGTCCCACATCAGGTGAGAGAGGCTTTGACCTTAGCAGCTATAATATCAGTGAGTGGTCTGACCCTACATCAGGGCAGTGCTCGGAGGGACAGAACCGGTTCATTGTATTTCTGTGCTGTTTGTCCCCCCCTTCCTGCCCCAGCAGAGCAGCCCAGTGAGTGGTGAGTAATGTGAGTAATGGAGAGTAATAAGGGCCAGGCAGCGAGTGTGACCTTAACCCTATTGTATCCTGTGTCACCAGGGGTCAGAGGTCATACTCGCTGAGGGCCCGCCACCCTGATTGGACCAAATTAGTTTACCCAACACTAATTAACATGGGCTTCGCTAACGGGCCTCTCCACTTAACGGGCCTGACAGCTGCCCCTGTGCCTCAGTACCCCCACCATGCTACGCCCCTGTCTCAACACCAAACCATTAGACATTAAAACCAGCAGATAGTGATAGCGCTGGCGTCATCCTAAAGAAAACTCCCGATGGCATATGAAGCCGGAAGTATTTGAATTTGAAGCGCGCCATATTGCTGAATGGAGCTAAGCGGCACCAAAAAATTGCTAAGGTTCATGATGAAAGTGGCCGTAACTAGCAAAGGATCATGGTCGATGTAGTCATTTTCATCCTGCCGGAGAGAGTCAACGAAGATTAGACTCTTTTGAGTGACGATTAGTACAGTTAAATACAGAACATGCCGGCACGGTCACTCTCTTTGTAAAATCAGACTCAAAATAACTAAAGTTAATTGCGCGCGAGTACCTTATCTAGTCTGGATATCATATGACCATGATCATTCCACCTGAAAACAAAAAGTTAATGGGCTACCATCACAACAACCGATCACAACTCGGTTAGGCTAGATTGGATTACCCCATGAGAAAAAAGTGGACTATATTATTTTATCTCTATTTTTATATGATTATAGACTATCTTTATCATTTGTGCAACTGCATCATTTTGTCATCATAAAAAATAACCTTGGACATAGGATGTAGTTTTGGAATTGATATATAATTTACTTATTCAATTATAATTGCATACCGAATTGATATTTCGAACATAGTGTGAGGACAATCCTCCATCTCCATGACCATCTTCTGTTCTCTGCTCTGTCATCCTCTGTCATCCTCTGTCAGCCCCGTAGACATTGGTCAGCCCCTCCATCTCCACTTGACAGGCTCGTTGACTCCGCGCTGTCATCTGGATAGCACACCACACCCCCTTAAGTGCACGTGCAAAGATGTGTGCATGAGGGCGCGAACCTCCTCGTAGCCTCCCGGACCATGATTGGTCTGTGTCAGCACGTGGTCCTGTGTGACGACAAATGTAGTAGTCGGAATGGATCACTATTTAATTAAATATTTCGATTTGTAGCGAACTTTAAAATAATTCCCAGTAGGGATTATAAAAAACAACATTTTGAGGCCAAAACGGTAATCTACATGTTTTAGGGGGGGGGGGGGGGGGGGGGGAGTTCTGGCAATCGTAATTTACATAGGCTTTCTAGGGCAGACAAGGGCTTTTGGCACCGCTAGGTTGCTACGTAGTAGCTGACCAGCAGAGCTAGTGACTTCACGCCCCAGACCGGACACTGGGGGCTTGTTGCCAACCCACCCAGCCGTCAAGAGGAAGACACGCCAACCAAACCACCTAGCATTGCATCAGCACAGTTATCTGTCGACTTCTCTGTCCATCTCTCCTTCTCTCTGGCTATTCTGTCTCATTGTTTTTCATTTGAGATCTGCCGCGTTTAGTTTGACATTGTATGCCAAAGCAGTTGATTCTGAAACTGTGAAGTAAAATGGAAAAATAGTAAATTAATTAGTGGTACAAAAGAAAGAAAAAAGATAATCAAATGGTAGTTGTGCCCCAGGGTGTTGGACCTCCCCCTGTCAGTCAAATCTGCAGGAGGCCCTAAGCCTGAGACCTGGGCAGAGCCCAACAGAAGCCCCCCTACCGGCCCTCTCCCCTTGGGTCCACCCCACCCTCTACACAGACCCTACTACACCCCTCCACCCCACCCTCTTCTCTCCTTTCACCCCTGTCCCTCCCATGCATCACCATGCATACCTAGGCCACTAATTCCGACCCGTCAATCCAATCAAAGGAGCACACCAATTTTTTTCTTCCCCACTGAAACAATAAACCATCAGACCTCCTCCTTCATGCTTCACGGTGGGAACCACACATGCGGAGATCATCCGTTCACCTACTCGGCGTCTCACAAAGACACGGCAGTTAGAACCAAAAATCGCAAATTTGGACTCATCAGACGAAAGGACAGATTTCCACCAGTCTAATGTCCATTGCTCGTGTTTCTTGGCCCAAGCAAGTCTCTTCTTCTTATTGGTGTCTTTTAGTAGTGGTTTCTTTGCAGCAATTCCACCATGAAGGCCTGATTCACGTAGTCTCCTCTGAACGATTGATGTTGAGATGTGTCTGTTACTTGAACTCTGTGAAGCATTTATTTGGGCTGCAATCTGAAGTGCAGTTCACTCGAATGAACATATCTTCTGCAGCAGAGGTAACTCTGGGTCTTCCTTTCCTGAAGAGCCAGTTTCATCATAGTGCTTGATGGTTTTTGCAACTGCACTTGAAGAAACTTTCAAAGTAATGATGGACTGTCGTTTCTTTTTGCTTATTTGAGTTGGTCTTGCCATAACATGGACTTGGTCTTTAACCAAATAGGGCTATCTTCTGTATACTAACCCTACCTTGTACAACACAACTGATTGGCTCAAATGCATTAAGAAGGAAAGAAATTCCACAAATTAACTTTTAACAAGGCACACTTGTTAATTGTGGGCTCCCGAGTGGCGCAGCGGTCTAAGGCACTGCATCTCAGTGCAAGAGGCGTCACTGCAGTCCCTTTGGCCGTTGTAGGCCGTCATTGTAAATAAGAATTTGTTCTTAACTGACTTGCCAAGTTAAATAAAGGTTAAATAAAATAAAAAATTGAAAAGCATTCCAGGTGACTAACTCATGAAGCTGCTTGAGAGAATGCCAAGAGTGTGCAAAGCTGTCATCAAGGTAAAGGGTGGCTACTTTGAAGAATCTCAAATATATTTGGATTTGTTTAACACTTTTTTGGTTACTACATGATTCCATATGTGTTATTTTGATGTATTTACTATTATTCTACAATGTAGAAAATAGTAAAAATATAGAAAAACCCTGGAATGAGTAGGTGTGTCCAAACTTTTGACTGGTACTGTATATTGACACGGTTACAAGGTGTACCTGAGCTCGTTCTTGCTAGACAACATGTTACGCTCGTCGATGGAAGGAGTAGACCAAGGTGCAGCGTGGTAGGCGTACATCTTTATTTTATTGATGACACCGAAAAAAACAACACATACAAAACGAAACGCACAGTTCTGTAGGGCTGGAAAGCAACAGTACAAAAACAAGATCCCACACTCTACAGGTGGAAAAAGGCTGCCTAAGTATGATCCCCAATCAGAGACAACGATAGACAGCTGCCTCTGATTGGGAACCATACCAGGTCAACAAAGAAATAGAAAACATAGATTGCCCACCCTAGTCACACCCTAACCTAACCAAATAGAGAATTAAAAGGATCTCTAAAGTCAAGGCGTGACACAACATGCCCTTGTATGGTACATACATGTAGTATAGTATTCAGGTCTTTTGTTTTGTGCTTTGTGCTTTTCTCTCAGTAGAGGATTAAAGATCCCAGTCCTGAAAAATATGATGTTTTTACTGTAGTGTGATGATTGGCACCAGTGGCCTGGCTGATCTGTGTCCCCCATAGTTACTTCCTGTCTGGTAATCAGCTGAGGTACACAAAGCAGTCTGGGAGAGGGCAGGGTGAGGGTTATGGTGGCACTGTGTATCTGCAACTGTCTTTTATTTCCCATATCTCAGATGCTTTCACACACACACACACACACACACACACACACACACACACACACACACACACACACACACACACACACACACACACACACACACACACACACACACACACACACACACACACACACAGCAACCCCCCCCACCCCCAGACCGTGATAATCCCCCCACACACACACAAAACACCTTCAACCTCTCCAGACACACAACCATAACTATCCACCCCCCTCCTCCACCCCAAACTAAGACTACCAGCATCAGCCCACCCCAACCCTGTGCATTAGCGTGACCACACTCCCTTTGACAGTAGACACATCAGAGAGAAAACATCATAACTAAGACAATGTTACACCTGCAGCACCAAACATAGCCAGTAAAGCAGCTGGTGCATCAGGATCTGAACAAGAAAGGAACCAAAATATACTGCTGATTCCAGGAATGACTTGTCTTCCGATGGTGGAAAATAGTGGCACAGGATGTGACTGAGATCAAATATGCTGATGCTCAAGTCATGTGCTGCCACAGTTTTTTAAGAGAGGGAAAGAGGTGAAGAAATATAGATGCGGGGAAAGGGTGAGAGATAGGAGGGGGAAAAAAGGTGAGAGGAAAGGGGACAGAGGAGAGAGTGAGACCGGGGGAGGAAGAGAGGGAGCAATTTGTTCTGTCTATTACAATGGTAGGTCTGATTTATTCTAGTTTCATAAATCAAGAATTGTACTCTTTGTTTTTCAAGAAATCAGGACCTTTTTATGACAGATACATGCCTTTATTCTATAACAGTCTCATTAAAATCAGTTCCTCTTTCTTGAATCAGTTCCTCTTTCTTGACACGTCTAGTGTTGCCACTAGAAGTGGGGCAAAGGAACAAAGGAACCTGGGGCAAAGGAACCTTGACCAGTCACCCATTGTGGCTTTGATTTGAATTTAATTTAACACATTTCTTTTATCACCCATTGCAATTAATTCTGTGTCTTTTTCATCTCAATGGCACAAAGCCTATGATCAGCCATACAGATGGATCCCACACAAGTGGCGCTTTCGAGCGCACCCCAACTTTTCATGGTGCCTTCTCTCATGGATAAACAGGGAAAAAGCATCAAAGGATCCCAACCATCCCTCCGAGATTCCCGTCAAAGGAGCCCCACAATCGCCTGGCTGATTCCTGGCATTCCACTCTGAAAAGAGGGGGTTAAATGTCTGCGTTGGGAGGTCGGTCTGTCATACAAATTGCACGGGCATTGTTTTTGGAGAGAACGCGTGTGACATTTAAAGGTGGCCATTGTTCCACCCGTACATTCCTGCCCAGTTCTGTGCCCCACGGTTCTCCCAGCTCCGGGGCTAAATTAGGTGGACGTGCAGCGGGTTGCATGGCTCCCTGAGTCCCCTCTGTTTGTTTTAGGGCTTGAAAACCCCAGCAGGACTCTTTCTCTACCTGTCTGACGTTCTTTCAGAGGAGTGGCTGTTTCCCAGCGCGGACGTCCCCAGGCCCAGTTTAGACTCCAGACTTAACCTTACAAGAGCCCCCCCTACCCATACTGCTTTTCAATAGTCCCCCGACACCAAGAGAGAATGCCCTTAGCTTCTCCTTTTTAAAAGTCTGTCAATTCATTAATGGTTCCTTTCACACACTGGGTGCGTGTATGTGTGTGAGTGTGTGTGGCCCTATAGCCAACCTGACTCCTGCAGTGAGACCATACAGGCCCTATTCCCACTACGAGAAATGAAGGAGAGTCTGAGGAGTGGCAAAAGAGATTTCTACTTTTCAATTCATATGACATCTTTGCCTTACCTTTCGTTGTGGCTGGCAATGCTACGTTCTTGGTCCGCAGCTCAAATTGTCCGTAAATATCACAGTATTAAGCAACAACTATTTAACAATCCAACCAACTTTTCTTCTAAAACATATTACACTATTGAATAATGCAACCAAACCATATTACACTCTTGAATAATACAAGAATTCACAAGTATGTGCAGACAATTAAAGGTTTTATTTTCTTGTCCATACACATTAAATTAGCTGACAATACACAGATAACTCCCGCTAGCTAGCTAGCTAACTAACAACATGCTTCAGGATCAAGTAACGTTAGAGTAAAAATAATGAACGTTTACTCCTCCAATACGAATATAAAAGTACAGTAAAAACGTTATCATACAGTGTCATTCATATTATAATATAGGCTACACAGCTAGGTAACGTTAACTAGCAAGCTAGCTAACTAGCTAACCATAATTTCTGCATCCTCACGTCAACGTGCTGGCTGTTAGCTGAATGCTGATGTTTAGCTGAACCATAGCTAGCCAAATAGGAGCTTTTAGGCTTAAACTAGTGTATTAAAGTTACCTTAGAACAAACCAGGCTTCAATTTATCAATATCATGGAAGTCATTATATTAGGTAAAAGCTAATTGTGACTGTAAACCATGGTAATTCCCTGGGGAGATTTAAAGCTACGACGACAGTTTCAGAATGTAACAGTTTATTACAATTTCAGGTAAAAAAATAAATAAAATAAGTCTTAAAAAAATTAATAACATTTCAGCTGTTTCAAAAACATTGCTCTGGGATTAACTGTAAGAGTGTTGTCTCAACGAGACAAGTCTGTTTACTCTGCCTTGCTTAGAGGGGGGCAACTGTCGGCCTATGCGCTACTCGAGACGTGACAAGTTCACAAGTTTACATTGCAGTAATATGTGTAGCCGAGGGTATTTTTGTGAAAAGTCTAGTAAGTGTGAGACCCTCTACTACAGACAGTCACTACCGTCTCATATCAATCAGTCAGTCCACCCTATGGTGGACAGTCAACTCACCTCTCAAAATAACTGCACTGTTGGGGTTCATTTTTTCTCAAATGTATTGACCCAGAAACCAAGGTCAGTAGCACAAGCTGCTATGTAGTATTTGAGTAGGGTCACAGTCACAGAACATTGGTGTGAGAGCAGCAGGTCCCTCTATCCACTTTCTGGGGTATACTGCCCATGCGATCTCTTTTGTAGGTTGCACGCCTCCCAAGTGTCCCTTACTGATCTCTGAACTCCCATGTGCCCAAACCCAGTCCAAGTCTTAGACATCACCCTTGGCGGTATGCTATAATGACTCACCTTGTGATTTCACAGACTCAATAATGTGACAGGCTACATTCGGACAGACTCAGGTGGGTTGTTACACCAATTCGATGCCTATATGGATAATTTAAACATTCTATTATGAAAAAATTCAAACTTAATAAAAAACACGTTTTCCCATCTCAAGAGGTTCAATCAGTTTGTAAAACCTTACTAAGTGCCTATTAAGTGCCAAATAAAGTAATAGGGTTGACTGTAACATGGTTGACAATTTCATCTTAAATCAGCCCTGAATCTCTTTGTGACAGAGGAAATGGAAGCTTGTTGTGTGTAACAGGGAAGGGCAATTGAATGCAAATTGTTAAAACATTTGTAACCTGTTTATCTAATAGGTATCAAATCAAAGTTTAATTGTCGCAATACACACAGATTAGCAGATTTTAAAGCAGGTGCAGCGAACTGCTTTTGTTCCTACCTCCAGCAGTGCAGTAAATGGCTAACAGTATAATAATAATACACAAATAATCCCAACAAAAATAAAAGAAAAAAATAAGAAAAAACAAGAGATTAAGAAATATCAGAACCAGTGATGTCAGAGTACGGGATATAAATATGTGAAGTGTATAGATAGTATGGGCAGAATATAAGTAGAAAAAGGGTATGTACAGCAGTAGTTACACTGAACAAAAATATAAACTCAACATGCAACAATTTAAAAGATTTTACTGCGTTATAGTTCATATAAGGAAATAATTAAATTGAAATAAGTCATTAGGCCCTATTCTATGAATTTCACATAACTGGGAATACAGCTATGCATCTGTTGGTCACAGATCCCTTAAAAAAAAGGTTGGGGCGTGGATCAGAAAACCAGTCAGTATCTGGTGTGATCACCATTTGCGTCATGCAGCACGACGCATCTCCTTAAATGAATATATAATCGACTTCAGTGGGAAAATGCTCACCTTCAATGGCCACTGGCATGCTGGAGAAGTGTGCTCTTCACAGATGAATCCCGGTTTCAACTGTACTGGGCAGATGGCAGACAGCGTGTATGGCGTTGCGCCCCATGGGGGCGGTGGGGTTATGGTATGGGCAGGTATAAGCTACAGACAACAAACACAATTGCATTTTATCGATGGCAATTTGAATGCACAGAGATACCGTGACGAGATCCTGATGCCCATTGTCGTGCCATTCATCCGTTGCCATCACCTCATGTTTCAGCATGATCTGTACACAATTCCTGGAAGCTGATAATGTCCCAGTTCTTCCATGGCCTACATACTCACCAGACATTTCACCCATTGAGCACGTTTGGGATGCTCTGGATCGATGTGTACAAAAGCGTGTTCCAGTTCCCGACAATATCCAGCAACTTCGCACAGCCATTGAAGACAGCTTGATCAACAGCCTGATCAACTCTATGTGAAGGAGATATGTCGCGCTGCATGAGGCAAATGGTGGTCACACCAGATGGTTTTCTGAGCCACGCCTTATTTTCTTAAGGTATCTGTGACCAACATATGCATATCTGTATTCCCAGTCATGTGAAATCCATAGATTAGGGCCTAATACATTTATTTCCATTGACTGATTTCCTTATATGAACTGTAACTCAGTAATATCGTAGAAATTATTGCATGTTGCGTTTATATTTTTGTTCAGTGTAGTTAAATCAAACTACGTTTCAGCAGAATAATGTTGCAGGAATGCTAACCTTATCTGTTTCTAACTAAAGAAACGATTTCACAACAATAAACATTATGTAAACATTAAAGTTACCAGTGCTCAATGAGAAAGTATTCATACCCTTTGACTTATTACAAATTTAGTTGTGTTACAGCCTAAATTCAAATTTATTGAAATTTAAATACAGAAATATCTCATTTACATAAGTATTCACAGTCACACCCCTGAGTCAATACTTGTAGAAGCACCTTTGGCAGCTGTGAGTCTTTCTGGGTAAGTCTCAGAGCTTTCCACACCTGGATTGTGCAACATTTGCCCATTATTATTTTCAACATTCTTCAAGCTCTGTCAAAATATGTTGATCATTGCTAAACAACAATTTTCAGATCTTGCCATAGATTTAAGTCAAAACTGTAACTCGCCACTCAGGAACATTCACTGTCTTCTTGGTAAGCAACTCCAGTGTAGATTTGACCTTGTGTTTTAGGTTATTGTCCTGCTGAAAGGTCCAATCAAATCAAATTTTATTGGTCACATACACATGGTTAGCAGATGTTAATGCGAGTGTAGCGAAATGCTTGTGCTTCTAGTTCCGACCGTGCAGTAATATTTAACAAGTAATCTAACAATTTCACAACTACCTTATACACACAAGTGTAAAAGAATGAATATGAATATGTACATATAAATATATGGATGAGTGATGGCCGAAAGGTATAGGTAAGATGTAATAGTATAGTATAGTATAGGATACAGTATATACATATGAGATGAGTAATGTAGGGTATGTAAACATTATATAGTGGCATTGTTTTTAAAGTGACTAGTGATACATTTATTACATCCAATTTTTTATTATTAAAGTGGCTAGAGATTTGAGTCAGTATGTTGGCAGCAGCCACTCAATGTTAGTGATGGCTGTTTAACAGTCTGATGGCCTTGAAATAGAAGCTGTATTTTAGTCTCTCGGTCCCAGCTTTGATGCACCTGTACTGACCTCGCCTTCTGGATGATAGTGGGGTGAACAGGCAGTGGCTCGGGTGGTTGTTGTCCTTGATTATCTTTTCTGCCTTCCTGTGGCATCGGGTAGTGTAGGTGTCCTGGAGGGCAGGTAGTTTGCCCCCAGTGATGCGTTGTGCAGACCTCCCTACCCTCTGGAGAGCCTTATGGTTGTGGGTGGAGCAGTTGCCGTACCAGGCGGTGATACAGCCTGACAGGATGCTCTCGATTGTGCATCTGTAAAAGTTGTGAGTGTTTTTGGTGACAAGCCAAATTTCTTCAGCCTCCCTAGGTTAAAGAGGCGCTGTTGCGCCTTCTTCATCACGCTGTCTGTGTGGGTGGACCATTTCAGTTTGTCCGTGATGTGTACGCCGAGGAACTTCCAACTTTCCACCCTCTCCACTATTGTCCCATCGATGTGGATAGGGGGGTGCTCCCTCTGCTGTTTACTGAAGTCCACGATCATCTCCTTTGTTTTGTTGACGTTGAGTGTGAGGTTGTTTTCCTGACACCACACTCCGAGGGCCCTCACCTCCTCCTTGTAGGCCATCTCGTCGTTGTTGGTAGTCAAGCCTACCACTGTAGTGTCATCTGCAAACTTGATGATTGAGTTGGAGTTGGATCCTTGACTAGTCTCACAAAGCACTTCATGATGACAGAAGTGAGTGCTATGGGGCGATTGTCATTTAGCTCAGTTACCTTAGCTTTCTTGGGAACAGGAACAATGTTGGCCCTCTTGAAGCATGTGGGAACAGCAGATTGGGATAGGGCTTGATTGAATATGTCCGTAAACACAGCAGCCAGCTGGTCTGCACATGCTCTGAGGATGCGGCTAGGGATGCCTTCTGGGCCGGCAGCCTTGCGAGGGTTAACACGTTTAAATGTTTTACTCACGTTGGCTGCGGTGAAGGAGAGCCCACAGGTTTTGGTAGCGGGCCGTGTCAGTGGCACTGTATTGTTCTCAAAGTGAGCAAAGAAGTTGTTTAGTTTGTCTGAGAGCAAGACATCGGTGTCCGCGACATGGCTGGTTTTCTTTTTGTAATCCGTGATTGTCTGTAGACCCTGGCACATACGTCTCATGTCTGAGCCATTGAATTGCGACTCTACTTTGTCTCTATACTGACGCTTAGCTTGTTTGATTGCCAAGGCGGAGGGAATAGCTACACTGTTTGTATTCGGTCATGTTTCCGGTCGCCTTGCCATGGTTAAAAGCAGTGGTTCGCGCTTTCAGTTTTGTGCGAATGCTGCCATCAATCCATGGTTTCTGGTTGGGGAAGGTTTTAATTGTCACCGTGGGTACAACATCACCGATGCACTTGCTAAAAACTCACTCACCGAATCAGCGTATACATCAATGTTGTTGTCCGATGCTATCCGAAACATATCCCAGTCCACGTGATCGAAGCAATCTTGAAGCGTGGAATCAGATTGGTCAGACAAGCGTTGAACAGACCTGAGCATGGGTGTTTCCTGTTTTAGTTTCTGTCTATAGGCTGGGAGCAACAAAATGGAGTTGTGGTCAGATTTGCCGAAAGGAGGGCGAGGGAGGGCTTTGTATGCGTCGCGGAAGTTAGAGTAACAATGATCAAGTATTTTGCCAGCCCGGGTCGCGCATTCGATGAGCTGATAAAATTTAGGGAGCCTTGTTTTCAGATTAGCCTTGTTAAAATCCCCAGCTACCATAAATGCAGCCTCAGGATATGTGGTTTCCAGTTTACATAGAGTCCAATGAAGTTCTTTCAGGGCTGTCGAGGTGTCTGCTTGGGGGGGATATACATGGCTGTGATTATAATCGAAGATAATTCTCTTGGTAGATAATGCGGTCGGCATTTGATTGTAAGGAATTCTATGTGAGGTGAACAAAAGGACTTGAGTTTGTGTATGTTGTTATGACCACACCACGTCTCGTTAATCATAAGGCATACACCCCCGCCCTTTTTCTTACCAGAGAGATGTTTGTTTCTGTCGGTGCTATGCGTGAAGGTGAATTCATCTCCCAGTGTCTGGTGGAAAGCAGACTGAACCAGGTTTCCCTCTAGGATTTTGCCTGTGCTTAGCTCCATTACATTTTATTTTTAATCCTAAAAAACACCCCAATCCTTAATGTTTACAAGCCAACCCATAATATGATGTAGCCACCACTATGCTTGAAAATATGTAGAGTGGTACTCAGTACTGTGTTTTATTAGATTTGCCCCAAACGTAATACGTTGTATTCAGGACAAAAAGTGAATTGCTTTGCCCATTTTT
Source organism: Salvelinus alpinus (assembly GCF_045679555.1). Taxonomy (NCBI): domain Eukaryota; kingdom Metazoa; phylum Chordata; class Actinopteri; order Salmoniformes; family Salmonidae; genus Salvelinus; species Salvelinus alpinus. The sequence goes on from NC_092088.1 coordinate 45,205,110, forward strand.
GCAATATTACTTTATTGCCTTGTTGCAAACATGATGCATGTTTTGGAATATTTTTATTCTATACAGGCTTCCTTCTTTGCACTCTGTCAGTTAGGTTAGTATTGTGGGGTAACTACAATATTGTTGATCCATCCTCAGTTTTCTCCTATCACAGCCATTAAACTCTGTAACTGATTTAAAGTCACCATTGGCCTCATGGTGAAATCCCTGAGTGGTTTCCTTCCTCTCTGGCAGCTGAGTTAGGAAGGATGCCTGTGTTTTTGTAGTGACTTGGTGTATTTATACATCATCCAAAGTGTAATTAATAACTTGTTGAGGTAGACCATTCAATTCTTGTGGGTCAGCTAAGGAGTATTGGTGTCTCTGATGGGTCTTTGGCCTGGTTTGCTAACTACATCTCTCAAAGAGTGCAATGTGTACAGTCAGAAAATGTACTGTCTCAGCCACTGCCTGTCACCAAGGCTCGATCCTAGGCCACATGCTCTTCTCAATTTACATCAACAACATAGCTCAGGCAGTAGGAGGCTCTATCATCCATTTATATGCAGATGATACAGTCTTATGGCCCCTCCACAGATGTTGTGTTAAACGCTTTACAACAACATTTTCTTAGTGCCCAACAATCTTTCTCTAACCTTGGTCTGAACATCTCCAAAACAAAGGTCATGTGGTTCCCCCCTCACCCCACTGGTGTGATTACCTCTGAGGGTTTAGAGCTTGAGGTAGTCACCTCATACAAGTACTTGGGAGTATGGCTAGACGGTACACTGTCCTTCTCTCAGCACATATCCAAGCTGCAGGCTAAGGTTAAATAAAGACTTGGTTTGCTCTATCGTGATCGGTCCTCTATCACCCCAACTGCCAAACTAACCCTGATTCAGATGACCATCCTACACATGCTCGATTACGGAGACTTAATTTATAGATCGGCAGGTAAGGGTGCTCTTGAGTGGCTAGATGTACTTTACGATTCGGCTATCAGATTTGCCACCAATGCTCCTTATAGGACACATCACTGCACTCTATACTTCTCTGTAAACTGGCCATCTCTGTATACCCAGCGCAAGACCTCTATCTGAGATGCCTACTGCAACCCTCATCCTCCACATACAACACCCATTCTGCCAGTCACATTCTGTTAAAGGTCCCCAAAGCACACACATCTCTGGGTCACTCCTCTTTTCAGTTCGCTGCAGCCAACGACTGGAACAAGTTGCAAAAAATGCTCACACTGGACAGTTTTATCTCCGTCTTTACATTCAAAGACTAAATCATGGACACATACTGACACTTGTGGCTGCTTCGCATGATGTATTGTTGTCTCTACCTTTTTTCCCTTTGTGCTGCTGTCTGTACCATGTTTGTGCTGCTACCATGTTGTGCTGCTGCCATGTGTTGCTACCGTGTTGTTGTCATGTCGTGTTGCTACCATGCTGTGTTGTTGTCTTAGGTCTCTCTTTATGTAGTGTTGTGGTGTCTCTCTTGTCATGATGTGTTTTGTCCTACATTTTTATTTCTAATGCCAGCCCCCATCCCCGCAGGAGGCCTTTTGCCTCTTGGTAGGCCATCATTGTAAATAAGAATGTGTTCTTAATTGACTTACCTAGTTAAATAAAGGTTCGAAAAAATATATAAAAAATCACCATGCTCAAAGGGACATTCAATGTCTGCTTTTTTTTACCATCTACCAATAGCTTCCCTTCTTTTCGAGGCATCGGAAAACCTCCCTGGTCTTTGTGGCTGAATCTGTGTTTGAAATTCACTTTTCAGCTGAGGGACCTTCCAGATAATTGTATGTGTGGGGTACAGAGATGAGGTAGTCATTCAAAAATAATGTTAAACACTATTATTGAACTATTATTGAACACGAGTCCATGCAACTTATGTGACTTTTTAACTGAATTTTTACTCCCTACTCTCAAATTTTTATTTAGGTTTACCATAACAATACTTATTGACTCAAGACATTTCAGGTTTGAACTTTTTATGAATTTGTTGATGAATTTGTAATTCCACTTTGACATTATGAGATATTGTGTCTAGTCCAGTGACAATTTCTGTTCAATTTAATCAATTTTAAATTCAGGCTGTAACACAACAAAATGTGGCAAAAGTCAAGGGGTGTGAATACTTTCTGAAGGCACTGTACCTAGGGCATCCGTCTCTAAGGTGCAGGGTAGATTACCAGGTGGTAGCTGGCTAGTGACAGTATCTAAGGAGCAGGAAAGGGTACCGAGCGGAGGCCGGCTAGTGATGACTGCTTAACAGTCTGATGGCCTGGAGATATAAGCCATCTTCAATTTTCTCTGCCCCGGCTTTGATGCCCCTGTACTGTCTTCGCCTGCTAGATGGTAGAAGGGTGAACTGGCTGTGGCTCGGGTGGCTGATGTCCTTGATGATCTTCTTGGCCTTCCTGTGACACCGGGTGCTGTAGATGTCTTGGAGGGCAGGCAGTGTGCCCCCGGTGATGTATCGGGCTGACCGCACCACCCTCTGGAGAGCCTTGCGGTTGCAAGCGGTGTAGTTGCTGTAGCAGGTGGTGATACAGCCTGACAGAATGCTCTCGGTGGTGCATCTGTAGAAGTTTGAGGGGGTCTTAGGGGCCTAGACAAATTTCTTCAGCCTCCTGAGGTTGAAGAGATGCTGTTGCGCCTTCTTCACCACAGTGTCATTGTGGAGGGACCATTTCAAGTCCTCAGTGATGTGCACGCAGAGGAACTTGAAACTTTTAACCTTCTCCACTTAGGCCCCATTGATGTGGATGGGGGCGTGCTCTCTCTACTGTCTCCTGTAGTCCACGATCAGCTCCTTTGTTTTGTTGTCGTTGAGGGAGAAGTTATTTTCCTTGCTCCACTCCGCCAGGGTTCTCCCCTCCTCCCTGTAGGCTGTCTCGTCGTTGTTGATAATCAGGCCTACCACTGTTGTGTCGTCAGCAAACTTGATGATTGAGTTGGAGACTTACGGAGCCACGCAGTCATGGGTGAAAAGGGAGTACATGAGGGGCTGAACTGAGCATGCACCCCTGTGGGTCCCCCCTGTTGAGGATCCCTGTGCCTACCTTCAACACCTGGGGTAGGCCCGTCAGGAAGTCTAGGACCCAGTTGCGCATGGAGGGGTTCAGACCAAGGGCCCTGAGCTTAGTGATGAGCCTGGAGGGAACTATGGGATTGAAGGCTGAGTGTAGTCGATGAACAGCATTCTCACATCGGTGTTAGTCTTGTCCAGGTGTGATAGAGCAGTGTGCAGTGCAATGACTATTGCGTCGTCCGTGGATCTATTGGGGCGGTATGCAAATTGTAGTGGGTCTAGGGCAGGGATCATCAACTAGATGAGCGGATGGTTGGGGGGCCGGAGTGTAATTACAAATAATCAGACCCCTTCCCCTTTTCTACATTTAGTTGCGTTACAGCCTTATTCTAATTTTTATTTTTTTTAAGTGTCCCTCATCAATCTACACACAATACCCCATAATGACAAAGCAATGAACATTTTGTGGGGTGCAAATTTATTCAAAATAAAAAACAGAAATACCTTATTTACATAAGTATTCAGACCCTTTGCTATTAGACTCGAAATTGAGCTCAGGTGTATCCTGTTTCCATTGATCATCCTTGAGATGTTTCTACAACTTGATTGCAGTCCACCTGTGGTAAATTCAATTGATTGGACATGATTTGGAAAGGCACACACCTGCCTATATAAGGTCCCATAGTTGACAGTGCATGTCAGAGCAACAACCAAGCAATGAGGTCAAAGGAATGGTCCGTAGAGCTCCGAGACAGGATTGTGTCGAGGCACAGATCTGGGGAAGGGTACCAAAAAATTACTGCAGCATTGAAGGTCCCCAAGAACACAGTGGCCTGCTACAAAGGCCTCTGTGTTCAAATTGCTGCAAATAAACCAGTACTAAAGGACGCCAATAGGAAGAAGAGACTTGCCTGGGTCAATAAACATGAGCAATGGACATTAGACTGGTGGAAATCTGTCTTTTCGTCTGATGAGTCCAAATTTGAGATTTTTGGTTCCAACCGCCGTGTCTTTGTGAGGCGCAGAGTAGGTGAACGGATGATGTCCGCATGTGTGGTTTCCACCATGAAGCATGGAGGAGGTGTGACGCTGTTGGTGATTTATTTAGAATTCAAGGCACACTTAACCAGCATGGCTACCACAGCATTCTGCAGCAATACGCTATCCCATCTGTTTTGCTCTTAGTGGGACTATCATTTGTTTTTCAACAGGACAAAGACCCAAAACACACCTCTAGGCTGTGTAAGTGATATTTAACCAAGGAGAATGATGGAGTGCTGCATCAGATGACCTGGCATTCACAATCATCCAACCTCAACTCAATTGAGATGGTTTGGGATGAGTTGGACCGCAGAGTGAAGGAAAAGCAGCCAACAAATGCTCAGCATATGTGGGAACTACTTCAAGACTGTTGGAAAAGCATTTCTCATGAAGCTGGTTGAGAGAATGCCAAGAGTGTGCAAAGCTGTCATTCCATTTTTCTTTTACCTTTATTTAACTAGGCAAGTCAGTTAAGAAAAAAAATCTTATTTACAATGACGGGTTACTCTGGCCAAACCCTGACGACGCTGGGCCGATTGTGCGCCGCTCTATGGGACTCCCAATCACGGCCTCGATTCAAACCATGGACTGTAGTGACACCTCTTGCACTGAGATGCAGTGCCTTACACCGCTGCGCCACTCGGGAGTCACAAGGCAAAGGGTGGCTACTGTACATGATTCCATATGTGTTTGTTCATAGTTTTAATGTCTTCACTATTATTCTACAATGTATAAAATACAAAAAATAAAGAAAAATCCTTGAATGAGAAGGCGTGTCCAAACTTTTGACTGGTACTGTATATCAAAGGGACACAAAAGGCACTCATTTCATGTTATGACTCTGTTATGTGACGGTAATGACTCGTCAGTACTATTTTATAGACTCAACCATGTGACTTTCCACTCAGGCATGCTTTGGGCCAGACTCAGGTATGTGACGGTGTGGACCCAGACATGAGATGGTCAGATCACACAATCAAGCCGCAGCTCAAAGGCAAGTGGCAGCCCCACTTGCAGATACAGTCATTCTGACAGATTATATGGTTATGCTCCATCCTGTAATCTTTCCTAGGCTCATAAAAGTGGTGACCTAACAATTTGAGAATCCCGTTTTGCTTGCTCGCCATCCATCGCACAGTGCTATTACGGGCTTTAATATACTGACGCAAATGTGAAGAGCGCTTTCATGGATCCGGGTTTTTATCATCTCACCTTTTGGTGTCTGACATTTCAGAGGGCCACGAAGACCTTCAGTGCAATCAGCTCAATTGTGTCTGTGAGACGTTGTATTCAGGCTATGAATTGAATGGCCGATATCCTTGTGGGTTGAGTGATGTAGGGGGCTCTCTACAAGACACATTTGAGTTATGAGTCAATTATTCACGTGTGACTTGAGTGGTATAGGTGTTCTTTGTCCGGCATGCATTAAGCCCTGGGTTTTAGCAGTAAAAAGAAAATGAGAGGTCGGTACCCCACACAGACACATAGCCCAGAGAGAGAGCCTCATCACAGACTCCCCATTGGCCAGGCTTAGACCCCAGGGCTGAGAAAGCTCTCATCCAATAAGACGCCCCGTGAGGAAAGCCCTCGTCCAATAAGATGCCCCCCTGGGGTGAGGCTGGCGGATTACCAGTCTGCCCCTGGTGTTTGGGGCAGTGGGGGCACGAGCGAGGAGGGGGAGGGAGTGCGGTCACCAGGGCCAGCGGGCACCTTTAAATGGTTGCTAGGGAGCAGGTATCAAAGATCTGTGATTCGCACACAGTCACGGTCATGGAGGAATTAAACAGCAACAAAGAGACAGTTATTCTGCAATAATCCGCACTGCGGAGGGCAAGTTATTCTCCAATAATCAGAGCCGCTGAGGGGGCAGCCAACAGAGGACTGTGATCACAAGAGCATGGTACTGCTCATACACACACCCATACACACACCCACCCATACACATCCTTTGTGTACCCATACACACAAATATATATTTTTTACACACCACGCCGTTTTCTCTCTCTCTCTCTTTCTCTCTCTCTCTCTCTCTCTCTCTCTCTCTCTCTCTCTCTCTCTCTCTCTCTCTCTCTCTCACACACACACACACCTCCATCCCGCACAGTGTCGTAGCGTGGGAGGATCCCTGTAATCGGCCTCAGAGCCCTCTCCCAGATAGAGAGGTGTTGACTTTGATCTCCTCTGGGTGGTCTGGAGCCGGTGGAATTGGGAATATAGAGATGGAGAGAGAGGGCTGTCTGTGGGAATATGAAGATATACACAGAGAGCTTAGGGGTGAATCAAGGATCAACTCCAAGAAAGACTTAGACCGGTGACAAAAGTGTGTTGTCTTCCTCTCACTTTGAGATAAGATGAGTTATACCTAGTAGGGACTACATTGATTATTCGTGGCTGCTTATGGGTGTAAGTGAACACTGTACATCCTCATTTGAAGCACTAAGGACCTCCTGTATTCGACGTAAAGTAGCCAGTAGCCAGCAGGCATTTGTTGATACAGATGGTAGTGTGTAACATGTCTGTGATCTTAGGTGCAGAACGGAACTGTCTCTCTTCATCTTTCTTCTTTTTCCTACTTTCTCTCTATTTCTCCCTCCTCCCTCTCGCTGTCTCTCAGGTGTGAGTTGCTGTGTTGTCTAGGTTCAGAGTTCCAGTGGGATGCAGGTGTGTTGGATATAGTATATGAGTCGCCCTTCCAGCAGCTCACCTGTGGCTACGACACCTATATCCGCTCTTGGGACCTCCGCCTCAGCCCCAGGTACGCCGTCCGTCCATCAAGCAAGCTGTCAATCAATACTTTTTTTTCTTCGTATTCACGTATGTATAAATTGTCAATGTACTATGGCACATATTGTATGGCAAAATGTACCGCCACCAATATAGCACATGCAGCAATATACATTATAAAACTGTTCATTATGGCCAAGCATTATGATTTGCAAAGAAGCGTTCTGAGCCATGCCAAAATGAGAATAACGTCACGGCTACATCATACACTTCAATACACGTGCTATGAGTCAGCACAGCACACATAAGAGCACTAGCAACACAGTCTAGTCATTCTCCCTCCCCTCCATCTTCCAAAGAGAAAGAGCGCAGTATGTCCCTATCCAGTCCGCTCTGGGCGGTGCCCGTTTTGATGCGGAGCTTTGCAGATTTCCACAACAAACCAGGTCCTGCTATCAAAGGAGACGGGGCCATTTGATTTGGGTGGTGTGTGTGTATGTGTGTGAGGTGTTTTTGTGGGGAGGGGTCCAGTCAAGTAACACAAATAAAAGCTGATTGTCAGCTAGCTCTGGGGAGTTGAGTGGAGGGTTGGGCTGGGATGGGGGTCCCTCTTTAGACATCAATAATTCACACACACAGCACCCCCAGGAGGCTCCCTGGGACAGTGAGGGGTGTCTGGACGTTGGGTTCTCGCTGAAAGCAGGACTTTGAGTTTTGCAGATGCCTGGAGGGTATCCGACCAGCGGACAGCAACACACACACAGTTCATTCTCTGTCTGATATACACTGTTGTCTTGGTGTTGTGAAGCTCCTGTCTCTTGTTATGTGTTAATGTTGTGTAGTGTTGTTGTGTATTTTATCAGATTAATCTATCATCTCATGGTCTTGTTGAATATGTGAGGTTTGTGTGTCACGTTGTTTCATCATATTTTTGGGGTTATTTCTTTATATTTATAGTATGTTTTGGGGGGGGAATTGGGTAATGGCAAATAGTTTTCTCATGTGATGTAACGAACGTCGTCGGGAGAAGAGGACCAAGGTGCAGCGTGGTAAGTATTCATAATACGTTTAATAAATATGAACACTCGAACAAAAACAACAAAACGACCAACGAACAGTTCTGAAAGGCGCAACAAACACTAAACAGAAAATAACTACCCACAAACACAGGTGGGAACAGGCTACCTAAGTATGGTTCTCAATCAGAGACAACGATAGACAGCTGCCTCTGATTGGGAACCATACCAGGCCAAACACATAGAAATTCAAAACAAGGACAACATAGAACACCAGACATAGAATGCCCACCCAAACTCACGCCCTGACCAACCAAAATAGAGACATAAAAAGGATCTCTAAGGTCAGGGCGTGACAGTACCCCCTCCCCCCCCCCCCCCCCAAAGGTGCGGACTCCGACCGCAAAACCTGAACCTATAGTCGAGGGTCTGGGTGGGCATTTCACTGCGGTGGCGGCTCTGGTGCGGGACGTGGACCCCGCTCCACCTTAGTCTTGGCCCACTTAGGTGGTGCCTCTGGAGCAGGGACCCTTACCGCCGACCCCGGACCGGGGACCCTCGCAGCGGGCCCCGGACAGGAGGCCCGCTGCGAGGGTCCCGAGGGAAAGAGGAGCTGCCTCCAGCTCCTCTTTCGGACGGCGGACTCCTCTTTCAAGACTCTGGCTGCTCCGGACAGGAGGACGACTCTGGCTGCTCCGGACACGAGGGAGACTCTGGCTGCTCCGGACACGAGGGAGACTCTGGCTGCTCCGGACACGAGGGAGACTCTGGCTGCTCCGGACAGGAGGGAGACTCTGGCTGCTCCGGACAGGAGGGGTCGCTGGAGGCTCCGGACTAGAGGGTGACGCTGGAGGCTCCGGACTAGAGGGCGACGCTGGAGGCTCTGGACTAGAGGGCGACGCTGGAGGCTCCGGACTAGAAGGCGAAGCTGGAGGCTCCGGACTAGAAGGCGTCGCTGGAGTCTCCAGACTGACGTCCTTCGTTGGGGGCCTCGTGCCATAACTCCTCACTGGAGGTTTCATGCCATGGATCCTCACTGGAGGCTTCGTGCCATGGATCATCACTGGAGGCTTCGTGCCATGGATCATCACAGGAGGCTTCGTGCCATGGATCATCACAGGAGGCTTCGTGCCGTGGATCATCACAGGAGGCTTCGTGCCATGGATCATCACAGGAGGCTTCTTGACATGTATCATCACTGGAGGCTTCGTGCCATGGATCATCACAGGAGGCTTCGTGCCATGGATCATCACAGGAGGCTTCGTGCCATGGATCATCACTGGAGGCTTCGTGCCATGGATCATCACTGGAGGCTTCGTGCCATGGATCATCACTGCAGGCTTCGTGCCATGGATCATTACTGGAGGCTTCGTGCCATGGATCATCACTGGAGGCTTCGTGCCATGGATCATCACTGGAGGCTTCGTGCCATGGATCATCACTGGAGGCTTCTTGCCATGGATCATCACTGGAGTGGAGAGACACACAGGAAGCCTGGCTCTGGGAGCAGGTACAGGACTCAACAGGCTGGGGAGACATGCAGGAAGGTTAGGGCTAAGCACAGGCACAGGACTCACCAGGCTGGGGAGACATGCAAGAGGCCTTGTCCTTGGCCAAGGCATCGGATACACTGGGCCGTGGAGGCGCACTGGAGGTCTCGAGCAAAGAGCCTGCACAACCCGTCCTGGCTGTATGGTGACTTTGGCCCTGCACGTGCGGGGCGCAGGCACAGGACGCACTGGGCTGTGCAGACGTACTGGAGACACAGTGCGCAGGGCTGGCGAAGGATAACCCGGGCCGAGGAGACGCACTGGAGACCAGATGCGCTGAGCCGGCATCATCCCTCCTGGCTCGATGCCCACTCTAGCCCGGCAGATGCGAGGAGCTGCGATGTAGCGCACCGGGCTATGCATACGCACCGGGGACACCGTGCACTTCACCGCATAACACGGTGCCTGCCCGGTCACTCTCTCGCCATGGTAAGCACAGGGAGTTGGCTCAGGTCTCCTACCTGAGTCCGTCAATCTCCCCGTGTCCCCCCCCAAAAAAAAATTCTGGGGGTGCCTCTCGTGCCCGTTTTCTCGAGCCAATTCCTCGTAGTGTCGCCGCTCCGCTCTAGCTGCCTCCAGCTCCTCTTTCGGACGGCGATACTCCCCCGGCTGTGCCCAGGGTCCCTTGCCGTCCAATACTTCCTCCCATGTCCAGGAGTCCATCCTTCCACGCTGCTTGGTCCTTTGGTGGTGGGTAGTTCTGTAACGAACGTCGTCGGGAGAAGGAGAAGAGGACCAAGGTGCAGCGTGGTAAGTATTCATAATACGTTTAATAAATATGTACACTCGAACAAAAACAACAAAACGACCAACGAACAGTTCTGAAAGGTGCAACAAACACTTAACAGAAAATAAATACCCACAAACACAGGTGGGAACAGGCTACCTAAGTATGGTTCTCAATCAGAGACAACGATAGACAGCTGTCTCTGATTGGGAACCAAACCAGGCCAAACACATAGAAATAGAAATACAAAACAAGGACAACATAGAACACCAGACATAGAATGCCCACCCAAACTCACGCCCTGACCAACCAAAATAGAGACATAAAATGATCTCTAAGGTCAGGGCGTGACAGATGTGGTATTGTTTTATTTAGTTTTATGTAGAGATGTCTGTTTTTGTGTCATGGCTGGGACATTCTCTGGGTGAGATGGTCAGAGTGTGTATGCATTCTCTACAAACTCTGCTGCACTCTCACCACGTCGGCTATAGGTTCGGCAGAGAGGGGGAAAACGAGAGAGAAAGAGGAGTCAGCCCAATTGGCCTTGTCTACCTCATGCACTCTTGACTCACATTGTCCCGGAAAAACACACTCCGAGAAACCGACACAGCTCAAACTCTATCAAAGACACACAATAGTAAGTTACTGCTTGACTTTAACCTCAGATGCCAAGACAGGTAAAGTAGTCTGGTGATAGGGACACTCCTTTGAGTCTGGTCGAATCAGGGCTATATGTGGATATATCTGGTGTCTCTCAACACTTTAGGACCCAATGACAGTGAATTGACCTCGCGCTCATTGGATTGCTAAAATTAGGACGAAGAAACGGTGTGTACCCTGTGTGTGTGCACGCCTGTGTGTGTTTGCGTGTGAGAGTGACTCCAGACGCCTCTGTTGCCCTGCTGTCTGCTCCCGGTCCCTGTGCATCACTTATTGATGAGGCTCTAATGGATGATCGATCTCCATTGGCAGAACTCCTAAAATATTTCCCCTACCACCACCTCCTTCCCCACCGCAAACCCAGCCAGCTCTCCCAACACCCCAGCGCCTTTCCGTAAACAACAGATGAAGTTTCAGCATCCTCAGAAAACTCACACACAAACCTCACAACATGCACCCTACTCAAAACACACACCAACATACACAATCTAACTTACTCAAAACATGCCAACACACATTTGCCTTCTTAAAATTCTTCAAAGTACACTCTCCAAAATCCAGTCACATTCTGCACTGTGAAGTAGTGGTCCTCGCCTAGGTCATCAAAGTAAGTTGAACGAATGAATGCTGTAACGCTGTCATTTTGGACTATTTCACATCCTGCAATTCATAGTATTTCAAATGAAACAGATGTCTACTTTTTCACAAACATCTTCCTGTCCAACAGGAAGTGTGTCATGGAGTGGGAGGAGCCTCACGACAGTGCCCTCTACGGCATCCAGACATACGGGAATCACGATTGCCAGTGGCTCCTCCTACTACGGCGTCATAGGGATGTGGGATAAGTGGCAGACCCGCTGCGTAGAGGTATGTGTGTGTAAAGTCAATTTGTGTGTGGGTGACGGCCATTTATGACTTGTTTTCCTTGCCACAGATGTTGCAGTTATCCTTTGCTGTGAGCAGCCCAGTGTGGTCACCTGATACAGCACTCCATCACTCTTCTTCTTGGTCAAATAGCCCTTACACAGCCTAGAGGTGTGTTGGGTCATTGTCCTGTTGAAAAACAAATGATAGTCCCACTAACCAGATGGGATGGCGTATCGCTTGCGAATGCTGTGGTAGCCATGCTGGTTAAGTGTGCCTTGAATTTAAAAATAATCACAGACAGTGTCACCAGCAAAGCAGCCCCACACCCCCACACCATCTCCTCCATGCTTCACGGTGGGAACCACACATGCGGAGAGCATCCGTTCACCTACTCTGCGTCTCACAAAGACACGGCGGTTGGAACCAAAAATCTCAAATTTGGACTCATCAGAACAAAGGACAGATTTCCACCGGTCTAATGTCCTTTGCTCGTGTTTCTTGGCCCAAGCCAGTCTCTTCTTCTTATTGGTGTCCTTTAGCAGTGGTTTCTTTGCAGCAATTCAACCATGAAGGCCTGATTCACCTAGTCTCCTCTGAACAGTTGATGTTAAGATGTGTCTGTTATTTGAACTCTGTGAAGCATTTATTTGGGCTGCAATTTCTGAGGCTGGTAACTAATGAACTTATCCTCTGCAGCAGAGGTAACTCTGGGTCTTCATGAGAGCCCATCACACCTCCTATTTGAGCTGTTCTTGCCATAATATGGACTTGGTCTTTTTCCAGATAGGGGTGGTATACAGAAGATAGCCCTATCTTGTCACAGCACAACTGATTGGGTCAAACACATTAAGAAGGAAAGAAATTCCACAAATTAACTTTTAACAAGGCACACCTGTTAATTGAAATGCATTCCAGGTGACTACCTCATGAAGCTGTTTGAGAGAATGCCAAGAGTGTGCAAAGTAGCCACCCTTTGCCTTGTCATCAAGGCAAAGGGTGGCTACTTTGAAGAATCTCAAATATGAAATATATTTTCATTTGTTTAACACTTTTTTGGTTACTACATGATTCCATATGTGTTGTTTCATAGTTTTGATGTCTTCGCTATTATTCTACAATGTAAAAATAAGGAAAAAACCCTGGAATGAGTAGGTGTGTCCAAACTTTTGACTGGTACTGTATATGCGGATACTACGCCCTGAAACCAACATGGAAACCTCTGCCAGGGCAACACAGATCCTGGACTAGAGGGCATGCAAGAACATGTTGTTACAGGACTAATCCAGTGGCCTGGAGGCTCTCTCTCACACACACACACACACACACACACACACGATAAAGCCTAGATAACGCTTCCATTGAAGAACACACAGGGAGGTGTTTCCACCTCACACTTTGAGTGACTATGGGCTCTGTCGGATGCTTTGAGGGGATAAAACCATATTAGCCACTGACAGTAACATAGGAAAACAGTGTTTGGGTTTCCATTCATTTGACCTCAACACCTGCAGTCAGTCAGGATTGAAGTGTTTAACCTTTGAAAATCCACGTTATAATGTGAGGATGATTTGACGGACAAAGATAAAATATACTCACATCTGGCATATCAAAGTTCTAGACGCATATCCAAACTCCACTTACACCTGGCGGTGCGTCATACATTGTAGATATAAATGGGTCTCATTTCGACGTTTTCTTCGGATTCATTTGGTCAGTGGGGAGAGATAGTTGGGGGTTTATTCTATGTTGTGCTTGGGGTTGTGAGGGAGGGTGGTTTGGGGGTTGTGGTGTGTGTGCATTTGATTCCATTGTGAATTCCCGGAGACCCTCCCTGCTTGCCATTAATGGCATATATTAGATCATATTCCATTAGCTAATATTACGGTAGCAGATAAGAGGAATGGCCACGCTGCGTAAAGGCATTGCACAACCATGCAGGAGATGTGGCCCCCAGGGACTGTGCAGAGTTGAATTAATCATATGGACCCAGGGAGGGGCCCCACAGAAGCTGTTCAGTCGTGTGGCCAGTATTTTGTTATCTGTAACACAGTAGACTGAAATACAGGTTGTACACTGATGATGATTTGATTGTGTAGAACGCCGTCCTTCACCTACTGTGTGGCTTGGTATGAAATGCCTGACCTTGCATGTGTGAGGAATCACACACTGAGGATGCCACAGACTGAAGTGTCATCAGGCCACACTACTTGGTACCAACGATGTAGTGCTGTTGTCTGAGGTTCTGTCACAAGGTCAACACAGTGACTCACACAACCCCACCACCCAACTAACCCCCTCTCAGGAAAAGGCTGAAATTAAGACTTCCGTTTGGGACAGAAGTGGTAGAGGGAGGGGGCTGGGTTGAGGGTTGCAAGAAGGGTATTTGTGGTGCCCCTCGTCACACCTAAAGAGGCCACTCACACCCATACACACACCACACTCACCTAGCAACACTTGCACACACCATGGTCTCACAGACTCAGGAGTGAGTGATGTGGGCCTTGCCTGTACCTGCCCCTCTCCCTCAGTAGTGTCAGTTTGGCGGGAACGGATGAGGAAGAAGGAGGGGGGTGCAGAGGGCACCTGTACAAACCTCTCTGTCACACAGGTGATGGGAGCTTAGCAGGGGGACAAAGGATTTCACCTCACCCTCTGCCACAATGCCTTCATTTTTGTGACATTAACTCGGTTACATCATTAATATGATTCCCGTGTCAGACATGCAGAGATAAATTAGGAAATCAATGGTTTGTTCTTGTCATGTCAGGTCTATTAGATTTAGCTAAATGTTCTGGCATTGGTGGCTTTTTGTTTGTTTATCCGGATCTCTAAATGAAGAGTCAGTGGCTAAATCTGGCATGTAGCAAGTGTGAAGAGGGCAAACCATCGTGACCTCAACTGAAACACAGCCAGCTGAGACACACAGGGTATATTTAGCTGAGGGATCCACGTGGAGAGCATCAGGGTGGGTGCGTCTGGGTTAGTGGCGACCCGGTTTAATAAGACGTAAATCACACACACTTGGATCATGCAGATGATGGATGAGGAAATAAAGGTGTCTGGTACTGCCACTACCTTGCAGTGGAGCAAGACTTGCACTAAAATGCATTAGCTTTATGCCAAAACGTGTTAGCAGATGACAGCTGATGGAACAAACCAGGCTGTGTGTGTGAAGGTATAATGGTTAACTGTTTTCAACACAATATGATTTGGCCAATTAGAATTGTAATTTCCGTACCACTACTGTTACTGTTCACGCTAGATCAACAGAGTAACCCACTGGCACCTGTCTCAGAGCAATCCACCATCCTTTGACTTTGTTTTCTCTCACAATGGATAACCTGTAATTTACCCTTAGCACTTAGCAAGACTAGCAGAGTAACATGAGAACATGTGAAGAATCACACAGTGTTTTCTTTGGCCACGTTCATTGGACTTGAATGGAAGGAAGGGCTTCCCTTTCAGTGGAGGTGAGCCCTGTTTCCGTGGGCTCGGTGGGCTGTGGTACAACTATGGAGAGGATCAGATATCAGAGCAATGCTGGGCTGAGCATCAGAGCATCATACCAGGGTTGAGATTGGTTTTGGGGAGGTGGTTGAACTGTGTTATAAATGAGCTGGCAGGTTTTTACACTGATTTACCAGTGTGCCGTTATGTGCCAAAAGGTGCTGGAGCTTTGAATTCTTGTACCAATGCTGCCATCTTCAGATGATGAGAGTAAATGCATGCAAGACACCACTACCACTCACATCTGCCACCATTTCCACAATTCACTCTTAACTTGTGTTATTCTTACAGTGGTTGCAGACAAAATACAGGTAAGTGCCAAAAATAAAGTTAACCCCAACATAAAGTATCTTAATAGGGCACGTGTCTGGGACTCCATCATTTTGATAAATTCCATCATTTTGTGTTTTGTTGATTGTGGTGGAAAACGCTGTCTAAGCTTTCGCTCCAGAATCAATTGAGATCTGGTGACTGAGACACACACACACACTTTAAACCGCTATGCTCCTTTGGGACCCCTCTTTCAAAGTCACTGAAATCTTTTCTTCTAGCCATGGTAGCCAAAATAATGGGCAACTGGGCATTTTTATACATGACCCTAAGCATTATGGGATGTTAATTGTTTAATTATCTCAAGAACCACCCCTATGGAAGCACCTGCTTTCAATATACTTTTTCGCTCATTTACTCAAGTGTTTTTTTGGGTGGGCAGTTACCTGTATATTGGCATGATGAAAATATCTCAATTCATTGTATTTTCCCACAAACTTCCACCTTTTAAAAGAAAAAAGGACATGCATGTTTTCCCAAAACACTGAAGTAATGGAGGAAAACTGGATCAAAAGATATCCCCCAGACCAGCTGTCTTTTTGGGGGGATGGGGCCCAAACCAGCCTTGATTTCAATGTCTACAGATGGTAGACATCCGGATCAGACCAAATCTGAACTAATCATAGACGTCTATATTTGGTTCAGATCTGCTCCAGTCTGGACCAGCCTTGATTTCAACATCCACAGACGTCCGGTCCAGACCAACCTATATTTGGCCCAAACATAGATGTCTATAATTGGTTCAGATTTGGTCCGGTCTGGACCGCAACAAATCTGAACTAATCATAGACATCTATGTTTCACAAGTTTGGACAGTAGAGTACAATACACTAGAGTACAGTGTAATGTACTGAATTAAACTCTACTGTACCGTACTGTATTCTACTGAATAAAACTCGACTGTCCTATACGATACCGTACTGTACAGTACTCTACTGTGATAATTGTTTGTGATGTTCAAACTTGCCAAATGTGTACTTGTTTGGGGGCAGAGCTCATTAGAATAATACACAGCATGCTTTGCGAGTGTTTGTTTTTACATTTAGGTCATTCAGCAGACACTCTTATCCAGAGCGACTGACTGGTCAGTGCATTCAACTAAGGTAGATCAACAACAACATATCACAATCGTAGCAAGATAATAAACAAATCTGTAACCGTCCTTTACTGCAAATGGTATTGTTGTTCAAAGTGGTCTGTTGGCTTATTCTGTAGGTTGGACTACTCTAAACATCATCACTGTCAGGTTTAAAGCTTTTGAATGTGACAGATAGGAACAATAATACATATTCTGCTGCAATCTTCAGTTGTCTCCTCTTTCCTATATTATTGTGATATAATACTTACTTAATTGAGAATGTATGTGCAGTTGAAATTTGTCCATAGAGTCGATGACCAAAAAATACATATTTTCAACATCCGCACAAGACTTATTTTCAACGTCCATATAAGACATTGCTTCGACGTCCAGAAAATACGTATTTACAATGTTCTGAAAATACATATTTTTTATGTCGGAAAAATATGTTTTATAACCTTTCATTCAGCACCTGTCTGGAAAAGTCGTAATTTAACTTACTGAGATTGTATATTTATATATTTTATTTGTTATAGAACATTTCGGTATTATTTGTCTAACTATGTGATTGTGAAATTGTCTCAGCTGAAGACCAAAAAGCTGCAACACAGCAAGATTGAGCTAATTGTGTTAATTGTGAATTGTGAATGTATGCGTGTGTGTTTACCGCTGTTTGTACCAGAATGTGAATCAAGAAAGGCAACCATTACCTCCCCACCCCACTCACATACAACCCCTCCATCCACCCCACACACCCCCAACTCTAACTCCACCCTCATCACCTGTCAGTCATCCACGGGTCCCTGGGTTGAGGAACACAGGCCTGTCAGAGGGACCTCCAGCAGCCCTCAAAGAAAGAACCCCCCCCCCCCCCGCCAAAATAAGTAAAATTTAAGAAAGTCGGCCCTACTTTGCAGATCAGTCAGTAGATACCTGATTGTCACTCTGAGAGTCACAGCCTAATCCTATTGTGTCCTCTATAGGATTACTCTCTGTGGTCCCTCTCTCCCTGTGGCTGCGTGCGGGAGAAAAACCAGATTAAGGGGATTAGCTTGTATCCTCCTGACTTGTCAAGCTGGGATGTAAGGAACCATTGACTTCTGGGATATGAATGAGAGAAGTGCCTAAAAAAGAGGCAATGAAAGGCAGTGAACAAGAAAAATTCCTGAAAGAACAATGTGATTTGTTTGCTTTTGTTCCCTTTAACTGGGCTGAAAGGTTCAAAGGGCTTCCCCTGAGGAAAGGAAACCACCAAGCGCAGAGAGCGGGATAGAGAGAAGGAGAGGGAGAGGGAGGGAAAGATGGATGGAGGTAGAGAGAGAGAAAGAAAGGGAACTAGGGCGGGAGAAAGAAAAGGAGTGAGGGTGGGAAATAGAGAGGGGGGACAGAGGAAAAGAGAGGAAGAGATTCACATCTCACTTCTATAACAAGCATGTAGGGCTTTCTTGTTTTTTGTACAATATTACATTAATGTATTGCCTTTATCATGTTCCTAGAATTGCACTATGCCAATTCTTCTTCTCCAGCCATTGATCATCATCCAGTATACACTTCCTATAGATTCCAGGAGAATGAGACATGGAATCAATCTCCATCAAGTCATCCAGAAATGAACCCTAAGCTCCATTCATAAAATGTTTTCCACACACAGCTACGTGTAGCCTACTTGGACACTGGTTCCCCACATTTCCCACTCTCCCAAGCCGAATAGCTTGAAGCCACAGAGCTCTTCTCGAAGGCTCTATTTCCCTACGTGGGACCATTTTGACCTGGTTACATGTACATTGGACAACAGAGCAGCTTTTCAGAATTTGTTGTTATTTTTGTATGAGAAAAAATAGACAACGAAGTTTGCTCTTTTACGATGGGGGTCAATGGGAAATAATGTTTGTTTCCCCAATTTATGGGCATGGTCGGGGGGAATTCCCTCTTATGACATGAATACCAACTCGAGTATGCGAATGTGCCTCAACCAATGAAAACGTGTGATGGACAGGGCCTGCCCGGGAAGTTATATAAGGTTATAGGGTTATCATAAGGTTTTCCATTCTCTCTGACATGTGTTTCTTTGTATAATCTAGCTGTGGAAGACCATCTCCCATGAACTGCCAGCTTTTTGAAGCTTTGAGATTCTGTATGAAAGTTAAATATATTAGTATTAATAACATATATGCCTAATATTATAATAAACATGTAATAAACAATATAGATATAACCAAAGGATAGTTTACAGCTATCTACTCTGGTACAACTATTCTACAGGTATCGAGAAAGTTTTAAAGACAGTTTTAAACCACCATTTCCTAGTTGCTAAAATTCGAATAGTTCGCCTATTTTCAGTTTATGTGATAAAACAAGCAAGTATAGTGTAGAGAATCATTTTACCATCTAAACCAAAGTTAAATATATTTTTCCGAAGCCAAAATATTGTATTTTCAGCCTTTTGAAGCTGGTGTACAAAACCGAAATTAAAGCAAAAACTAAACTTAACGGAAAACTCCACCCGAAAACTATCTTTTGGTACAGTATTTGTTTCATTAGTCCATTGTTGATATAGTCCCAAAATGTTTTGCCTGTCAGCAATCACGTTTTCAAGATATGTAACTTTCAAAATACCAAAATGTGGCCCATATGATGCAAATTACATTATATGATGCAAAATGCATCATACTGGCCAGATTTCTGTATTTTGTTACACACAGTTTTTGAGTCATTCATCGGTGGAAAATAAATATGCTGCAAAATAAATAGGCAAGTAATGAGACCAATTTATTACATCAGAAAAGGTCTCTTAGGTAAACATCAATCTGGCCCTTTGCTCCGTAAGGTGAGACTGCATCCGAAACAGAAGGCTGGACCACAAGGGAAGGTGCAGTTTGTGGATGGGACATTTTACCCTTCACTGCAGTAGTTTGCATTCTCCTGTGCTTTCTGGACTTCCTCATGCCTTCACTCAGCTCCTCCTTGGGGTTGAAAGCACTATATGGTGGAAGCATGGCAGCGGGAAGATGTTTTGGTTTGGGGGTGCTGAGGAGTATTTTTATCTGCTAATACAGGAGTAATAAATGCCTATTTTTTTCATAATTTTTTTTCAGGGGGTGCTGCAGCGCCCACAACATCCCTACTCCCCGCAGCTATGGGTGGAAGGTGCTTCTCCTGTGGGCGAGACATAACAATTCTAACGTAGTAACTTTTATTGGATCGCCATGAACACATAAAATATTTCATTTGTTTACAAATGGCGACAATAAAATTAACCTAACACAAAAATAAGTGATCCACATAACAAATCTCTTGATTGACCATTGATTTACTGTAATTTATGAAATAGAGTGTAAACAGTGATTAACAAATATAACAAGGTATAACAGTATGAGCGCTACTTACCCAACACCTCGTCAAGTGTAGATCTCTTGACTTAACGGCTAAGAATACCCCCCCCCCCCCCGAATTCGCTATTCGTGTCAGTGGTGGGAGGGCGCCCATAAGGCCATCGGAGAGGCGTGTACGTGTACACTTAAGAAGGAAGGAGGTAGTGCTCTTCAGAAGGAAGGAGGGAGTGTAGTGACCTTAACCCAACACCTAGCAACCTCATCAAGAGGTTCCAATTCTCTTGGTGTAACTGCTAAGGTGTTGGGATGTCAGTCGCTGGACACACGTTTGAGTCCTAGTCAGGGCTACCCCTCGAATTCACTATGGTGTTATTAAATGGGCACCCTATTCCCTATGGGCCAGGTCAAAAGCAGTGCACTATGTAGGGAATTGGGTACCATTTGGGACACAGGTAGAACTTTGTAATGGAGAAAATGTGCTTTTAATTAGCTGAATTCATTGATCACATACACACACCCTGACTGACACATCCCGTGTCTGACACAGCTCACTAATTGGTCTTTTCACCAATCAAATCTGGAAAAGATCTGATGTGAAAGATCTGAAGTTATTGGTCAAAATACCAATTAGTGGAAAAAATATCAGAATTGGGCTGCCTGTCTAAACAAAGCCATAGTGTACCACAACCAGAAACATACAATATTATACATTCAAAAAGTTGGCCCAACTAAATACAGTGCATTAGGAAAGTTTTCAGACCCCTGGAGTTTTACACATTTTGTTACGTAACTGCCTTATTCTAAATTGGATATCTATGCTGCAATAGTCTATGTGCCGGGTGGCGAGGGTCAATTTGTTATATCTGGTGTATGCTCCCTCTAATTCTCTCCCTCTCTCCCTCCCCTCCCAGAGGACCTGAGCCCTAGGATCATGCCTTAGGACTACCTGGCCTGATGACTCCTGGCTGTCCCCAGTCCACCTGGTCATGCTGCTGCTCCAGTTTCAACTGTTCTGCCCGCGGCTATGGAACCCTGACCTGTTCACTGGACGTGCTACCTTGTCCTGGACCTGCTGTTTTTGTCTCTCTCTCTTTCTCTCTCTCCCGCTGTCTCGACCTCTGAATGCTCGACAATGAAAAGCCAACTGACATTTACTCCTGAGGTACTGATCTGTTGCACCCTCCACAACCACTGTGATTATTATTTGACCCTGCTGGTCATCTATGAACGTTTGAAAATCTTGAAGAACAATCTGTCCTTAATTGACATGTACTCGTATAATCTCCACCTGGTACAGCCAGAAGAGGACTGGCCACCCCTCAGAGCCTGGATCTTCTCTAGGTTTCTTCCTAGGTCCCTGCCTTTCTAGGGAGTTTTTCCTAGCCACTGTGCTTCTAAATCTGCATTGCTTACTCTCTGGGGTTCTAGGCTGGGTTTCTGTGTAGGACTTTGTGACATCTGATGTAAAAAGGGCTTTATAAATACATTTGATTGATGAAATAGTTTTTTCCCCTCATCAATCTACACACAATACCCCATAATGACAAAGCAAAATTTGGATATTAAACTCAGCAAAAAAATAAACGTCCTTTAAACTGCGTTTATTTTCAGCAAACTTAACATGTGTAAATATTTGTATGAACATAACAAGATTCAACAACTAAGGCATAAACTGAACAAGTTCCACAGACATGTGACTAACAGAAATGGAATAATGTGTCCCTGAACAAAGGGGGGTTCAAAATCAAAAGTAACAGTCAGTATCTGGTGTGGCCACCAGCTGCATTAAGTACTGCAGTGCATCTCCTCCTCATGGACTGGACCAGATTTGCCAGTTCTTGCTGTGAGATGTTACCCCACTCTTCCACCAAGGCACCTGCAAGTTCCCAGACATTTCTAGGGGGGAAGGCCCTAGCCCTCACCCTCCGATCCAACATGTCCCAGACGTGCTCAATGGGATTGAGATCCGGGCTCTTTACTTGCCAGTAAAGAGCATTTTTTGCCAGTCTAGTCCAGCGATGGTGGGTTTGTGCCCATAGGCGACGTTGTTGCCAACAGGCCTACGAGCCCTCGGTCCAGCCTCTCTCAGCCTATTGCGGACAGTCTGAGCACTGATGGAGGGATTGTGCGTTCCTGGTGTAACTCGGGCAGTTGTTGTTGCCATCCTGTACCTGTCCCGCAGGTGTGATGTTCGGATGTACCGATCCTGTGCAGGTGTTGTTACACGTGGTCTGCCACTGCGAGGACAATCAGCTGTCCGTCCTGTCTCCCTGTAGCGCTGTCTTAGGCGTCTCACAGTACGGATATTGCAATTTATTGCCCTGGCCACATCTGCAGTCCTCATGTCTCCTTGCAGCATTACTAAGGCACATTCACGCAGATCAGCAGGGACCCTGGGCATCTTTATTTTGGTGTTCTTCAGAGTCAGTAGAAAGGCCTCTTTAGTGTCCTAAGTTTTCATAACTGTGACCTTAATTGCCTACCGTCTGTAAGCGGTTAGTGTCTTAACGACCGTTCCACAGATGCTTGATCATTAATTGTTTATGGTTCATTGAACAAGCATGGGAAACAGTGTTTAAACCCTTTACAATGAAGATCTGTGAAGTTATTTGGATTTTTACGAATTATCTTTGAAAGACAGGGTCCAGAAAAAGGGAAGTTTCTTTTTTTGCTGAGTTTATAGATACATTTCTTTTAAATTAAAATATTAATTTACAAAAGTATTCAGACCCTTTGCTATGAGACTCAAAATTGAGCTCAGGTAAATCCTGTTTCCATTGATCATCCTTGAGCTGTTTCTGCAACTTGATTGGAGTCCACCTGTGGTAAATGCAATTAATTGGACATGATTTGGAAAGGCACACACCAGTGGAGGCTCCTCAGAGGAGGAAGGGGAGGACCATCCTCCTCAGTGAAATTTCATAAAAATAAAAATAGTGAAACATAATTTTTTTAATCCTTTTTAGATAAAACTATACTAAATGTATTCATATGTCACGAAATAATTGGTTAAAATACACTGTTTTGCAATGAAGGTCTACAGTAACTTCAACAGCACTGTCTGGGCTAGCACCATGGTTTGGCCGGAGGACAGCTAGCTTCCATCCTCTTCTGGCTACATTGACTTCAATACAAAACCTAGGAGGCTGGTATGCCTCACCCCCTTCCATAGACATACATGGTAATTATGACCACTTCCAGAGGACGTCCTCCAACCAATCAAAGATTTTGCGGTATGAACTGACACATTCATCCAATCATAGATGTAGGATCAGAGAATGAACCTAGTGAGTTGTATTGGGATTGTGCCACAGAGCATTATGGGCGTTCTATGTGTTGAGAATCTTGGTGACATTGTTGGATAGAGATTAAGAGTGAAGAGTGATAGTTGAGTATTTTTGGGACATTATTCAATTCAAATGAGTTTTTTCAAATTACAGGAGATGGAGGAGGTATATTATACATTGTTTTCTTGGGTTTAGAACTTTATTTTTGTGTCCAGTTAGAGCCATTTATTTAAATTTGCCTTGCTAACTTCGGTAGCTGGCTAGCTATCAGTGCGAGCGTGCATGTCTTTCCGCCAGAATGGTAGATTGGCCAACGCTGCTGAAAATGTTGTGGACTTTTTTTTAAAGAATCCCTTTCATTCTCTGGGGTACACGGAAAAGGTGCGAATTAAAAGCGAGGGTCGTCCTCTGCCTCAGATCAGTTTCATGAAGAAGGATGAAAAGGTGAGGGCGTTTAATACCAACTGGTATCAAATGTATAGCTGGTTAACAGGGAGCCTATCATCAAGCCGCCTGTAATTGCATGTTAAGATTCTTTACATGCTGAACATCTTTTCTGGGATGTCGAAAACTATTCAGAATGATTTGATAACTTCCATCACATCATCCATTAAAAGTTACATTAAAGAGAGAGGTTGACGCAGCACACTTTTTTTGCGTGTGCTCAAGTAGGCTTTGCACTTTCCTCCTGTATTTATTTAGCAAAGATGATAAC
The DNA here is from genome assembly GCF_045679555.1 of Salvelinus alpinus. Taxonomy (NCBI): domain Eukaryota; kingdom Metazoa; phylum Chordata; class Actinopteri; order Salmoniformes; family Salmonidae; genus Salvelinus; species Salvelinus alpinus. The sequence goes on from NC_092088.1 coordinate 45,228,971, forward strand.
GAAGGTTACGTATGTATCCACGGTTATGTGAACTATATGTATCACTCCGCAGCAGAGGGATACATCCGAGGTGAGGATTTACAGATTTACTCCTGTGTACACCTGTGTCACGGCTGGGGTTCGCCCCTATATATAGACCACGTGGCAAGGATACAAGTTCTCTACATAATTTTTGAGGCGCCTCTAGCACCGTAGAGGATTGGAGTGATACATATAGCTCACATAACCGTGGTTACATACGTAACCTTCGTTATGTTTCACTGTATTGGATCACTCCAATATATTGGTATACCTGTACCAGATTTAGTCGGTGCTAGAGGGACCTGGCCAGCCAGAGCCACCATACTAATGGATGCACACGGAGTCGTAGTGTAACGCTAACAAAACACAAGTACGATAAACCATGGACGGAAGATACAGGTCAACCCCGTGCAGAAAGTGGAGCACTCAAAAGGAAGGGCTGGCCTTGTAGACACAGGTGTACACGGGAGTACATCTGTAAATCCTCACCTCGGATACCAATTTTGTGAAACATCACACATAATCACTCCAGACAGACACAAGCAAAAATTCATGACATAAATGTTGCAGCAGCCCAGGCTACACCTAAACATTAGAAATCTGACATGCTGTATGGGATGAAAACTAGACTATTTTTCTGTTTGATCAACTGTAGGCTACTAATAAGAGCAGCTGCATACAGCCTATGCGCCCTGTCCATCTGGTCAGGGTAACTAATTGGTAGCGTTATGTATTTATAGTCCATTTGTGTGTCAGGAAAAAATTTGAATGTGATCAAATTTAGATTATATTCAAAATTGAGCTGGCTAGGCTGCCTATATGTTTTTAATCCAAAATTATGGAATGAACTAATGAACTTGAATGAACTAATCACCATAATAGTGATGGGAGATGTGAGTCCTTTTTTAACAAGGCCTACAGTTACATAGGCCTGCATGATGCAAACATGCACAAAGCAAGCTCAGCCCTGTGAGTTTTATTGTCTATCAGTTGTTGTCTCTGTGTCTGGGTAGAGGAAATCCCCCTCCTAATCTAGTCTAAATGTAATTTATATGAACAAATATAAGGTAGCTGCAGTTTGAAAGGGTTCATCCCCCCAGTGGAGTTTTTTAAAACCATGTGACTTGATTAGGAAAAACTGGTCCCATCATAGCCCATATGAAAATTTTTTACAACTGATTTATCACTGTCATACCTTATAGGGTTCAGAGTTTATCTAGTTAGGTTAACATATAAGGAAAAACTCCAGGTCCCAGGAGGGAAAAATTGCCCCACCGCTCTGGGACCTATGGTGCCACCAGTCTGCTTGCAGTTGTCAGTTATCGTCAGGTGTGTGGATGATCAGGGCGCTATTCAGGAACGTTTCTTGAGCTACTTTGATGTGTCAAGTGGGCGAGATGCGCAGTCTGCGTTCGACTTGATGAATTTTGAGATGTCTGAGTTTAACTTCATAGAGAAGCTCGTTATCCAAACCTAAGATGGCGCAGCTGTAATGGAATGTATCTGCTATTTGTATTTAGCTTAGTCCTCTCATGTTCCCTGATTAAGAGGTGATGACTACTCCACTCCACTACCATTGTCAACTCTCTCCTGACATGAACTGAAGCCATGACGTTTCATGTGCCCGCTCATCCACTGGCACGTTGAATGTTTCCCTTCCAAGCACTGTGAGTACCCCTGTCAATTTTCTCTCATTACTGTATGTAGATTCAATCTCATACACAATCACATTATTACACATCAAAGATTTTACTTCTTGCTTGGACTAACTCATTCTTAGCTCTTTTGTTTAACTGTGTACTGTCTTGTGTTATTGTTTTTTGTCTTCCCAGTAAAATTCTGTCCTGCACTGGTCAAGCCTCTGAACACCTCAACTCATGTCTCATACCCTCATTCAGTCACTGCTGTGTTCCCTTTCCAACACTGTGTAAGTAGCCCTCTCATTCTCATTCCCCATAATATTGTACTGTAAATGTCTTTATTAAATGCTTTAGGTTAAAATAATTTGTCTTTGACGATTTTTGAAACACACTTTGTGGTCTCCGTGTGTTCCGTGCCTATACCGTGGGCCTCCATCATTCTTAAATGGAAGAAGTTTGGAACCATCAACACACTTCCTAGAGCTGGCCGCTCAGCCAAACTGAGCATTCGAGGGGAGAAGGATCTTGGTCAGGGATGTGACCAAGAGCCCGATGGTCACTCTGACAGAGCTCCAGAGTTCCTCTGTGGAGATGGGATAACCTTCCAGCAGGACAACCATCTCTGCAGCACTCCACCAATCAGATATTTTTGGTGGGGTGGCCAGAAGGAAGCCACTCCTCAGTAAAAGGCACATGACAGCCCGCTTGGAGTTTGCCAAAATGCACCTATACGACTCCAGACCATGAGAAACAAGATTCTGGATTCCAAGCATCACATCTGGAGGGGACCTGGCACCATCCCTACGGTGAAGCATGGTGGTGGCAGCATCATGCTGTGGGGATGTTTTTCAACGGCACAGACTGGGAGAATATTCAGGATCGAGGGAAAGATGAACGGAGCAAAGTACAGAGAGATCCTTGATGAAAACCTGTTCCAGAGCACTCAAGACCTTAGACTGAGGCAAAGGTTCACGTTCCCACAATACAATGACCCTAAGCACACAGCCAAGACAATGTAGGAGTGGCTTCGGGACAAGTCTCTGAATGTCCTTGAGTGGCCCAGACAGAGCCCAGACTTGAACCCAATCGAACATCTCTAGGGAGACCCGAAAACAGCTGTGCAGCAACGCTCCACATCCAACCTGACAGCGCTTGAGAGGATCTGCAGAGAAGAATGGGAGAAACTCCCCAAATACATGTGTGCCAAGCTTGTAGCGTCATACCTAAGAATACTTGAGGCTGTAATCGCTGCCAAAGATGCTTCAACAAAGTACTGAGTAAAGGGTCTGAATAGTTATGTAAATGTGTAATTTCAGTTTTAAATGTATACATTTCCAAAACATTCTGAAAACCTGCTTTTGCTTTGTAATTATGGGGGATTGTGTGTAGATTGTTGAGAGAGAAAAAACTGTTTTATCCATTTTAGAATAAGGCTGTCACATAACAAAATGTGGAAAAAGTCAAGGGGTCTGAATACTTTCCGAATACACTGTATATGGCTCTTACCACACCCAGCGTGATGATACTAGTTACCTATGACAACCAGGTGGTGAGTGGCCAGAGATCCTATTAAATTACTAATATGTTAAGTTAAAGATCCAATGCAGCCATTTTTATCTCAATATAAAATTATTTCTGGGTAACAATTTAGTACCTTACTCAAATCAAATGTGATATACTGTGATTGTTTTCAATTAAAATGGTAAAAATAAAAATAAAATAGGTTCTTAACTTTCTCAAGCAAGAATTTTGCTAGGACTGTCTGGCAGTGGTCTGAGTGGGGAGGGGAAACGGAAAACTATCTGTTATTGGCAGTGAGGTTTGGAACTCTCTTTCTTATTGGTCTATTAGCTAACTGCCTGTCTGGAGATGTCAGCAGCCAGGCCAAAATTCCATCCCACCAAACAGCTCTTAGACAAAAATACATTATCATAATTTTCACAATTTCACAGTATTACTCCAACCTCATAGTGTGGAAATATACTGAGCCTTTTAAGTTATTATTTGTACAGTTTTTCTCAATCGTGATTAATGATGAGCTTTCTGAGCACTATGGTGTTGAACACTGACCTGTATTCAATGAACAGCATTTTTTAAATTTTTATATTTCATCTTTATTTAACCAGGTAGGCCAGTTGAGAACAAGTTCTCATTTACAACTGCGACCTGGCCAAGATAAAGCAAAGCAGTGCAACAAAAACAACCCAGAGTTACACATGGAATAAACAAACATACAGTCAATAATACAGTAGAAAAAGAAAAATCTATATACAGTGAGTGCAAATGAGGTAAGATAAGGGAGGTAAGGCAATAAATAGGCCATAGATGCGAAGTAATTACAATATAGCAATTAGACACTGGAATGGTAGATGTGCAGAAGATGAATGTGCAAGTAGAGATACTGGGGTGCAAAGGAGCAAAATAAATAAATACAGTATGGGGATCTGTGAGCTGCTCTGACAGTCAGTGCTTAAAGCTAGTGAGGGAGATATGGGTCTCCAGCTTCAGTGATTTTTGCAGTTCGTTCTAGTTCTCACATAGGTGTTCCTTTTGTCCAGGTGGGACAGGGCAGTGTGGAGTGCAATTTAGATTGCGTCATCTGTGGATCTGTTGGGGCGGTATGCGAATTGGAGTGGGTCTAGGGTTTCTGGAATGATGGTGTTGATGTGAGCCATGACCAGCCTTTCAAAGCACTTCATGGCTACCGACGTGAGTGCTACGGGGCAGTAATCATTTAGTCAGGTTACCACACCGGGTTCCACTCCTATCAGCTAAAAACAAGAAGAAGTGGCTCCAGTGGGCATGCGATCACCAACACTGGACAATTGAGGAGTAGAAAAATGTTGCCTGGTCCGATGAATCCCGGTTCTTGTTGCGTCATGCTGATTGCGGAGTCAGCATTTGGCACAGGCAGCATGAGTCCATGGACCCATCCTGACTGGTTTCAACGGTACAGGCTGGTGGTGATGGTGTACTGGGGAATGTTTTCCTGGCAGATGGTACGTCCTTTGAAAATAATTGAGCAACGAACGTTTCTGACACCTTGTAGAAACCATACCCTGAAGAATTCAGGCTGTTCTGGAGACAAAGGGGAGTTTGACACGGTAATAGATGGGTGTACCAATCAATAACCCCAGAGATTGCTGTCACCTCAGCACCTGAATAGGGTCTGGACTAGTCCTGTTTGGCAGAGTTTAATATGATATTGTAAGCTACTCAATGGAGTAAAAGGTGTGACAATGTTTCGTCAAACATTTTTCGTCACTGAGTAAATTTCAGGTCTGCTGAGCGCAAACGTGAACATTGTGAGAATTCTGTGCAACTTCCGGCGCACGTTTTCTGTGAGTACTGAGGCTGTAAATGAGTTTTAACATTAGTCAAGTAGGCTACTGTGGCTATTTGATCATAATGTAGGCCTACCAGAGTGGCCTACCATCAAAAACAATGGAGGAAATGCATCCCATAACATTTTAACATTGAAATAGCTGTTCTATCGTTCAGCCTACAGTAGCAGCCAATGTGTGTTGTTCAATGTAAGCCTACATTCCATGAGACTTTTGAAGAAAAACATACAGGGCTTGACATTAACCTGTTTATCCACTTGTCCTTCAGACAAGGAGGTGACTGAAAATGTTGTGTTGTTTGATGCACGAAACCACTTTACAAAATAAAATGCATCATTATTTCCATAACATTATAACAGATAATCAGACAAATTATGCTACCCTCTGCCTATTGGCTACTTATCTTATTCAAGCCTGTCTCAAAATACAACACTGCCCCTTTAAGGTAAAAGAAAAACGATTTACCTGACTGGCTTGTCTAGAAATGCACACGTTTTGTGCTCTTGTAGGAATCAATCACTCCCCCATTGCTGACTACAAATGATCTATAACTGGGCTTATAACTCACTAACTAGCAAAGGATATGAACATATGTACAAATGTGCACACGTCTCTACATGTAGCTCTCACTTTGATCTCAAAACAAGCACATCTACTCATGACCGCTCATGCTGTAAAAACAGTCCAGTTCAAAGTTAATGGCACAGATCCATATACGGCAGTGGTCTATTTGCATATAGGCCTAATGCAGCTCTGATTGGTTATGGCGCACTGGTCTGTGTAGAGTACGGGAACATTGCATATAACCTATTGTGACAGAGCAGTATGTTTTATTTAACATCAAAATGTATATTCCCCAGTAAAACTAACATTCTCTGAATCAAAATACATACTTAAAAACAATCAGCAACTGCAGAACATGCACGAACAAATTGCATTAAATCCTTTGGCATGGTTTTCTTTTGTAGGACGTCTATCACATTCAACAATGAATTTTAAAAAAACAGTTGTCTCCAAACTTTTGACAAACTCAGAACATGCAAAAAATATGATCATTCTCAAATTTGGAAAACATTACATTCATTGGCACAGTTAGCGGTGCTTTTATAAAGCAGCTACATCCGTCTCAAGGTAAACGGACCTCTGAATTTAAACATTTGAGTCAACGGCAGTCTTCACACTTCCAGTAGAGGGAGTCTGTCCAGTTCCATACTGGAGGACAGTGGTTTCCACCCCCAAAGGGGTTACTTAAGAAGACTCATGTGATCTAGGGGTACTCCGGGCAGAGCGTTGGTGGTACAGTAACCAACATTTTTTGGGAACCACTGCTGTAGGACAAGAGTCCAGTAACAGTTATGAAAATAAAACAAACAGGCAATAATTTGGAAAAATATCATACTCTGCGTAGTAAGACCTTTGCACAACCTTTGATACACCTTAAGGGAGTTCATTTTATTTTAACTTTATTTAACTAGGCAATTCTTATTTACAATGACGGCCTACCAAAAGGCAAAAAGCCTTCTGCGGGGACGGGGGCCTGGGATTAAAATAAATAAATAAATGAATACAATATAAATACAGGACAAAACACACATGACAACTAGAGGTCGACACGATATATAGAGAGACTTATGATAACAACATAGCAAGGCAGCAATACACGATTGTTGGAGGTCGACCGATTATAATTATTCAACGCCGATACCGATTGTTGGAGGACCAAAAATAAGCCGATACCGATTAAATCGGCCTATTTTTATATATATATATATAATTGTAATCATGAGAATTACAATACTGAATGAACAATTAACACTTTTATTTTAACTTAATATAATACATAAATAAAATCTATTTAGTCTCAAATAATAATGAAACATGTTCAATTTGGTTTAAATAATGCAAAAACACAGTGTTGGAGAAGAAAGTAAAAGTGCAATATGTGCCATGTAAAAATGCTAACGTTTAAGTTCCTTGCTCAGAACATGAGAACATATGAAAGCTGGTGTTTCCCTTTAACATGAGTCTCCAATATTCCTAGTTAAGAAGTTTTAGGTTGTAGTTATTATATGAATTGTGACGCGTCAACTATTTCTCTCTATACCATTTGTATTTCATATACCTTTGACTATTGGATGTTCTTATAGGCACTTTAGTATTGCCAGCCTAATCTCGGGAGTTGATAGGCTTAAAGTTATAAACAGCGCTGTGCTTCAAGCATTGCTAAGTTGCTAAGCTCGCAAACGCAGTAAAGTGCTGTTTGAATGAATGCTTACGAGCCTGCTGCTGCCTACCACCGCTCAGTCAGTCTGCTCTATCAAATATCAAATCATAGACTTAATTATAATAAACACACAGAAATACGAGCCTTTGGTCATTAATATGGTCAAATCCAGAAACTATCATTTAGAGAGATTTTTTTTTTTATTCTTTCAGTGAAATACAGAACCTTTCCGTATTTTATCGAATGGGTGGCAACCCTAAGTCTAAATATTGCTGTTACATTGCACAACATTCAATGTTATGTCATAATTATGTAAAATTCTGGCAAATTAATTACCGTCTTTGTTAGGAAGAAATGGTCTTCACACAGTTCGCAACGAGCCAGGCGGCCAAAACTGCTGCATTATCCCTGACTCTGCTTGCACTGAACGCAAAAGAAGTGACACAATTTCCCTAGTTAATATTGCCTGCTAACATGCATTTATTTTAACTAAATATGCAGGTTTAAAAATATATACTTCTGTGTGTTAATTTTAAGGAAGGCATTGATGTTTATGTTTAGGTACATTTGTGCAACGATTGTGCTTTTTTCGCAAAAGTGCTTTTGTTAAATCATCACCCGTTTGACGAAGTTGAAGTAGGCTGTGATTCAATGATAAATTAACAGGCACCACTTTGATTATATGCAACGCTGGACAAGCTAGTTAACCTAGTAATATCATCAACCATGTGTAGTTAATTAGTGACTATGTGAAGATTGATTGTTTTTTATAAGATACGTTTAATGCTAGCTAGCAACTTACCTTGGCTCCTTGCAACCACAAGGTCCTTTTGATGCTGCACTCGCGTAACAGGTGGTCAGCCTGACACGCAGTCTCCTCGTGGATTGCAATGTTATCGGCCATAATCTGCATCCAAAAAGGCCGATATCCGATTGTTATGAAAACCTGAAATTGGCCCTAATTAATCGGCCATGCCGATTAATCGGTCCACCTCTAATGACAACACAGCATGGTAGCAACACAACATGGTAGCAGCACAAAAAATGGTCAACAGCACAAAGGTCAAGAAGGTAGAAAGAACAATATATCACACAAAGCAGCCACAACTGTCAGTATAAGTGTCCATAATTGAGTATTTGAATGAAGAGATTGAGATAAAACTGTAGCTTTGATATGTGCTGAGAGAATGACAGTGCACTGTCTAGCCATACTCCCAAGTACTTGTATTAGGTGACTACCTCAAGCTCTAAACCCTTAGAGGTAGTAATAACACCTGTAGGAAGAGGGGCATTCTTCTTACCAAACCACATTACCTTTGTTTTGGAGGTGTTCAGAACAAGGTTAAGGGTAAAGAAAGCTTGTTGTAGAGCATTTAACACAAAATCCGGGGAGGGGCCAGCTGAGTATAAGACTATCATCTGCATATAAATGGATGAGAGAGCTTCCTACTGCCTGAGCTATGTTGTTGATGTAAATTGAGAAGAGCGTGGGGCCTAGGATTGAGCCTTGGGGTACTCCCTTGGTGACAGCCAGTGGCTGAGACAGCAGATTTTCTGACTTTATACACTGCGCTCTTTGAGAGAGGTAGTTAGCAAACCAGGCCAAAGACCCCTCTGAGACCAATACTCCTTAACCGGCCCACAAGAATGGAATGGTCTACCGTATCAAAAGCTTTGGCCAAGTCAATAAAAATAGCAGCACAATATTGCTTCGAATCAAGGGCAATGGTGACATCATTGAGGACCTTTAAGGTTGCAGTGACACATCCATAACCTGAGTGGAAACCAGATTGCATACCCGAGAGGATACTATAGTCATCAAGAAAGCCAGTCAGTTGATTATTAATACATTTTTCCAACACTTTTGATAAACAGGGCAAAATAGAAATAGGCCTATAACAGTTAGGATCAGCTTGATCTCCCCCTTTAAATAAAGGACAAACTGTGGCTGCCTTCCAAGCAATGGGAACCTCCCCAGAAAGGAGAGACAGGTTAAAAAGGTTGGAGATAGGCTTGGCGATGATAGGGGCAGCAACATTAAAGAAGAAAGGGTCTAAACCATCTGACCCAGATGGGGTCAAGTTTAAGGAGCTCCTTTAGTACCTCGGACTCTGTGACTGCCTGCAGGGAGAAACTTTGTAGCGGGGCAGGGGAAAAAGCGGGAGGAGCATCGGGGATAGTCGCATTTGAAGGGGTGGGAGATGAGGAAATGTTGGACGGGCAAGGAGGCATAGCTGAGTCAAATAGGAATCCTGACTTAATTAAGTGCTGATTAAAGAGCTCAGCCATGTGCTTTTTGTCAGTAACAACCACATCATCAATATTAAGGGACATCGGCAGCTGTCAGGAGGAGGGTTTATTCTCCAGGTCTTGAACCATTTTCCAGAACTTCTTGGGGTTAGACCCACAGAGAGAGAGAGAGAGAACTGCACCTTAAAGTAACTAAGTTTGGCCTTCCGGATTGCCTGAGTGCACTTATTTCTCATTTGCCTGAATGATAGCCAGTCAGCTTGAGTATGCCTGTGCCGATCCTTTCGCCAAATGCAATTCTTGAGGTGGAGTAACTCTGCAAGATCACGGTCGAACCAGGGGCTGAACCTGTTTTTTAATTCTAATTTTCTTTATGGGGGCGTGTTTGTTAACAATACCACTGAAAATATCAAAAAAGAAGGTCCAAGTGTCTTCGACAGAGGGTATCAAGCTTATTCTATACCATTTTACAGAGGCCAGTTCATGAAGGAAGGCTTGCTCATTAAAGTTTTTTAGCAAGCATCTATGACAAATCAGGACAGGTCGTTTCACTGAGCAGCCATTACGGACACAGGCTGTAAAACAGTGATCCTAAAGTCATTACAGAAAGCACCAGACTGATACCTATCAGGATTATTTGTGAGGATAACATTGAGGAGAGTAGCCTTTTCTGGGTGTTAAGAGGCATGCCTTGTGGGATTAGTGATAATCTAAGAAAGATTTAGGGAGTCCCATTGCTTTAGGACTTGGTCAGGTGGTTTAAGCATGTCCCAGTTTAGGTCACCTAGCAGGACAAATGTAGACTTAGTGTAAGGGGGCAGGAGAGAGCTTAGGGCAGGTAGGGTACAGGCCGGTGCTGATGGAGGACGATAGCACCCAGCAACAGTCAACAAAGAGCTTTTTGCTTAAAACCAGCAAATCAAATTGTTTGGGGACAGACTTGGTGGAGGCAACCGAGCACTGACGGTGATCCTTGGTAAAGATTGCCACTCCCACACCTTTGGAAGATCTGTCTTGCCGAAAAAGGTTATAACCAGAAAGGTTATCATCAGCATTCAAAACACTCTTTCTTAACCACGTTTCAGTAATGAGCAACACATCTGGATTGGAGCTGTGAACCCACACTTTCAACTGATCCATTTTAGGTAATAAGCTTCTAGTGTTAACATGCAGAAAACCCAGGCTTTTATGAGAGCAGAAATCAGTCAAGCAGATATCAGTGTCAGAATTGGGGCTAGCAACAGTAGATAGGCCAGGGTGTACATGCACATTTCCAGACATCATCAACAGTAATACAATCAAGGCACGCCACAGGACAGGGAGAGCTCTGCACTGCTGATTTATGACATCTGAATGTGAATCAGATGGCAACAAGATCATATTGTACAGCAATTTCATCAGATAACATGAATACAAAGCCGGCGAGAGGTGGTTAGAATAGGATGGGGGGCCAAAAGTCTGTGTAACCAATAGAGAGTCAGTCCCAAGTGTGGGAAACAAACCATTCGAGGGAAAATGTGTTGGGGCAACATGAACCAGTTTCTGGGTCATGCTACGCATCATCATCAACCATAAACACTCGTACACAACTGTACGCCCAAAGAGAGACGGATATACTCAGGTAGCCTATACTATTGCAGGAATAAGAAAACGATTCTTGCAGTGCAGAATTACCTCTTAGAAAAATATATTAATGCAGCTGAATACTTACAGTAGTTAAGCCAGTTTTGAGGATGCGCAGATGCATTTCAATACCATGTTTTTCCAGCTCTCAACATAATGCCTCCAATTTGATGAGTTTTATAATAATAATAACAATAATAATAATTTGTTTTAAGCATATGCATGATATTGTCTCTGGATATACAGTAGGTACTCAGGCAGCATGCGATGGACTAATGCAACGTCATTGAACCACAGCCATTTGAAATGCGCATAAAATACAACATCAACACATCCCTTCAGAACCCCTTTACGGTAAATTACACACAAATATACTGATCTTGTATATACAGTACATTCGGAAAGTATTCAGAGCCCTCGACTTTTTCCACATTTTGTTACGTTACAGCCTTATTATTATATATGTTTTACTTTATTTAACTAGGCAAGTCAGTTAAGAACAAATTCTTATTTACAATGACGGCCTACCCCAGCCAAACACTCCCCTAACAAGGACGACGCTGAGCCAATTGTGCGCTGCCCTATGGTACTCCCAATCACGACTGGTTGTGATACAGCCCGGGATCGAACCAGGGCCTGTAGTTACGCCTCTTGCCCTGAGATGCAGTGCCTTAGACCGCTGCGCCACTCTGGAGCCATTTTAAAATGGATTAAATAGTTTCTTTCCCTCATCAATCTACACACCATACTCGATAATGACAAATCAAAATCAGGTTTTTAGAAATGTTTGCAAATGTATTAAAAATATAAAACGGAAATATAACATATTCAGACCCTTTACTCAGTACTTTGTTGAAGCAACTTTGGCAGTGTGTTCTTGGGTATGACGCTACAAGTTTGGCACACCTTTATTTGGGGAGTTTCTCCCATTCTTCTCTACAGTTCCTCTCAAGATCTGTCAGGTTGGATGGTGAGCGTCGCTGCACAGATATTTCCAGGTTTCTCCAGAAATGTTTGATCAGGTTCAAGTCCGGGCTCTGTCTGGGCCACTCAAGGACATTCAGAAACTTATCCCAAAGCCAATCCTGCGTTGTCTTGGCTGTGTACCTGTTGGAAGGTGAACATTTGCCCCAGTCTGAGGTCCTGAGCACTCTGGAGCAAGTTTCCAACAAGGATCTCTGTACTTCGCTCTTTCCCTTGATCCTGACTAGTCTCCCAGTTCCTACCGCTGAAAAACATCCCCACAGCATGATGCTGCGACCACCATGCTTCACCGTAGGGCTGTCATGTGCCTTTTACTGAGGAGTGGCTTCACTCTGGCCACTCTACCATAAAGGCCTGATTGGTAGGGTGCTGCAGAGATGGTTGTCCTTCTGGAAGGTTCTCCCATCTCCATAGAGGAACTCTGGAGCTCTGTCAGCGTGACCATCGGGTTCTTGGTCACCGCCCTGACTAAGGCCCTTCTCCCCTGATTGCTCAGTTTGGCCGAGCAGCCACCTCTAAGAAGAGTCTTGGTGGTGATGGGTTCTGACTTCTAAACTTGAAATATTGTTAATCATCAGGTAGTTACATTTAGTTAAAGGTTATAGTTAAAGGTTATCTGTAGGAGTAATGTATATGGTTGCGGTCACTAATAAGGGTAGAGAGCTGTGGATTAGTGAGGAATGGGGGCCGACGTCAGGTCACATTAAGAGAGAAGGAACAGTTTATTACCTGCATCACTTAACTTCCGGCCTAGCAATAAATATGTAATGTTTAGAGGGAAGGAGGAGACTTCACCCAAATTGGGATATATATAAACTTCTGCTGGTGGGAACATGTCTTTGTCTGTTCAGCTGTCTGACCCATTGGTTTGTTATTTCGAACCTCTGTTATTTAGAACAGTGTGGCAGCAGCTCTCGCGCTATCGACTGGTATTTCAAACAATGAATAGGCAAAAACTGATATTTTTTTCTTCTCCCGGACAATTGGCCAGCGGTAATTTTATTTATTTGCTTTACATTTTTTGCGTTGGCCAAAAGCCGGCTATTACCAGCTAACGGAAACCCTGGTGTGTGTGTAGCTTGATTCTGTGCTGGAGGGAATTGATATCAGGTCTCTCGTTGCTGCTGCTGTCAAGATGTCTGTGGACATTGAGAAAGTTCTATTGGATTGGGCTTTGGTTGAGTCAAGCTGTATTAATCTGTACTTGTCTCAACATACTGTGGTAGATAAGAGAGCACATTTGTGACCCGTTACAGAAAGCTGACCGTATGACGCTCGTCACTGCTTCACAGGAGGCATTTGAACGAACAGCTTTGCCTTCTTGAAAATGTGCACTTTCGTGTGCCTTAATAACAAGAGAGAATGCCAAGAGTGTGCAAAGCTGTCATCAAGGCAAAGGGTGGCTACTTTGAAAAATCTAATATATATTTTAATTTGTCGAACACTTTTTTGGTTACTACACGATTCCATGTGTTATTTCATAGTTTTGATGTCTTCACTATTATTCTACAACGTAGAAAATAGTAAAAATAAAGAAAAATCCTTGAGTGGGTGGGTGTGTCCAAACTTTTGACTGGTACTGTACATTCTGAAGAAAACAAACAAACTAACAAACAGTGGAGTATTTATGAAGTACTACAATGTGGACAGTATCAGAGAGACTGTGAACACAGTTTAGTGAATGTCACTGTAAGGGCTACAGGGAAGTCTGCTCTCTCACTATGGAGGTTGAACAGTGTGATATGAATGTAGAAGCGGTCAGTGTCTCCATGCTGGATAAACTTGTTGGGGTACATCTCCCTGACCTCAGGCCTAAAGGAACAACAGAGAGTGAGTGAATGAGTATGATACGACTATACTGTGTAAGTGCACTGTACGTGCAATATGAGGGTATTTAGTATGAGTACATGGTAAATGTTGCATATGAGTGGGATATAATTACGAGCTTCAGAACTTACCACCTCATGAAGTTGAAGCCGTGGGCACAGAACCAGGATGTTGTCATATGCGTCAACCTTGAGCAGATCCCTGTGCATCGTGTCAAACACCAGGCCCCTGGAACCAGGACAACTTGTGTGTGTGTGAGATAGGAGGGACAGCCATCATCTCTAAAAGGACCTACTAACTGAGATGTTACATTTTTAACCCGGGCCAGACCGGGGGGGGGGGGTATTTTCTCAAACCCTAAGTTATTATTTTGAAATAATATCTGTGAAATGAATTCAGCTCAAACCAAATACTGTTAGATAACATAAAGAAATAGAGTTTAATAGAGTCAAAGACAACTATATAAAGGTAGTAATGAGAATTACATTTTACCAGGTAAGTTGACTGAGAACACATTTTCTTTTACAACAACAACCTGGGGAACTGTTACAAGGGAGAGGAGGCGGGGATTAATGAGCCAGTTGGGACAACATAAACCTAATTACTAACTGATGTAAACGTGTGATGTCAGCCAGGCAGACCTGGTGGGGAAGGCAGGGTCATAGACATCTCCTGTGGGTAACCGACGTGGACAAGACGTTCCACGGTCAGGTCAAACCCCAGCAACTCATACTCAGGTGATTTATGCACTGCAGTAAGCAGGGCTAGAGATACAGTTACTGTAGTACAGAGTAATATACTCACTGGGACAGAGCTACAGTGCAGTCTCTCAGTGTTCATGGAGAGGGAGACAGATTTATGTGGTGAGACTGACAAAGCAAGTTATAGGGCCTACACACTGGAACACAGGGAAGGATTTATACGTGTCCTCTGTGGACAGTTGAAATTAAACTGGTATGGATATGTTAAGCGAATAACATACCCGTGCAAGTACACACACGACACACGACACACAAACACACTAAGAGCAGGCCTGGAAAGTGCTTAGACTGAACTGTCAATAGTTGCCATGGAAGCAGATGACCTGTAGCGGTTGGCATGTCAAAAACCCTTTAGTTCCTGGCTCTAGTCAGAGCCAGGAACTAAAGAGCCAGGAACTAACCCCCCCTCCTATCTCCCCTCCCCCAACCATGGTCACTGTGTGGAAACACAACCCCTAAGCAGCACTTGTTTATGTGACAGGGACAGGCTTTATAAAGAGGCAGATGTAAACAGCTTGGGTTACATGCAATTCGACTTCCGAGACCCTACAGAAGGCAGTGGAGTGAGAGGTTACAGGTTGATAGGGTGATGTCTGTGATGGGTACATGTCATCAGGGTTACATTTTTCACATACAGCATAGCTGGCCCACTTGGGGGACTAGCCTACATCAAGACCTCCTACATGCAAGGGAGTGGGTTACTGTACACATGACATTCTAAACGGAGCAGCACACTGACCCCGTTACAGTCCCATGCCCCAAAGAGACTGGACTTATAGAAGGGGCGACTAACGGGCATCAGTGTGCTGCTAACAGCTTAGCTTCCTCCACTGTCCGACTGGCCCATACTTGGCTCGAACCAGTGATCCTCTGCTTCGCAACACACGTGCTTCGCAACACTCAGGCTTCCATGTCTTCTTCCTGGACCTCCCCAATGTCCACCTCTTGAACATCAGACTCTGAGGCCTCATCTACACTGTCACTTTCCAACCTTGTTGAGGATGGCTAGTTGTCAGGCTAAAAAAAGCCTCAAATTTGCCCGGATGGCCACCAATTTTTCAACCCTTGTATTGGTCAGCCTGTTGCATGCTTTGGTGTGTGTGTTCCCAAACAAGGACCAGTTGCGCTCTGAGGTGGCTGATGTTGGTGGGATTTGGAGGATGATGGAGGCAACAGGGGAAAGAGCCTCAGATCCACAAAGTCCCTTCCACCAGGTGGCTGATGAGATATGTTGGCACGACTGCCATATTGCATCTCCATCCCAAAGCCCTTGCTTGGAAGTGTACTTCGCCAGACTGCCAAGAACCTTTCCCTCATCCAGGGCAAGGTGATGAGACATGGTAGTGATGACACCATAGGCCTTGTTGATCTTTGCACTAGACAGGATGCTCTTTCCAGCATACTTGGGGTCCAATATGTACGTGGAGCCGTGTATGGGCTTCAGGCAGAAGTCTTCACGCTTTTTGATGCATTTCAGAACTGCAGTTTCCTCTGCTTGGAGCAACAGTGAAGTAGGCAGGGCAGTACGAATTTCTTCTCTTACATCTGCAAGCTGAGTCTGAACATCAGACAGGATGGCATTGTCTCCCTCAATCCGTGCAATGGCTACTGCTATAGGTTTCAGGAGTTTCAGACTGCTTACCACTCTCTCCCAAAATAAATCATCCAGAAGGATCCTCTTGATGTGGCTGTCCATATCGGCAGACTGTGATATGGCCATTTCTTGGAGAGACTCCTTCCCCTCCAGGAGACTGTCAAACATGATGACACCACCACCCCAACTGGTGTTGCTGGGCAGCTTCAATGTGGTGCTCTTATTCTTCTTACTTTGCTTGGTGAGGTAGATTGCCACTATAACTTGATGACCCTTCACATACCTAACCATTTCCTTGGCTCTCTTGTTTTCAGTGCCATGTCCTTGGGGAGCAGATTCAATGTATGAGGAGCACAGCCTATGGGTGTGATGTGAGTGTAGGACTCCTCCACTTTAGACCAAGCAGCCTTCATGTTCGCAGCATTGTCTGTCACCAGTGCAAATACCTTCTGTGGTCCAAGGTCATTGATGACTGCCTTCAGCTCATCTGCAATGTAGAGACCGGTGACTCTGTTGTCCCTTGTATCTGTGCTCTTATAGAATACTGGTTGAGTGGTGGAGATGTAGTTAATTATTCATTTTCCACAAACATTTGTCACGGCTCCTCCTCTGCAGTGCAGGGGGCGGTTCCTCCTGCAGGCAGAGGGTCGTTAGTGATTGGAGTCACCTGGGCTCAGGGTATTTATAAACTGTTTCACTAATCACCTCTCTCTCTCTCTGCTCCTCCAGGTATGATCATGTTTTGTTTGTTCCTTTGTAGTTTTGCATAGTTTTCACTCAGTCATGTTCACACACATATTCACGCATCCATGCACTTTACATACACCTTACATTATGATACTTCCACACCTCTTTTTTCTTAGTTTAAAGTTAATAGTTTTGTTTATAATAAAGAACACTTTTATTTGGCCTATACCTGTTGTTCGTGTCCCCTCATTTTTGTCACAGGCTATGAGCCGGCTTGTGACACATTCGACCACCCATCAGAGATGATTGCAATACAGTCTGCTTTCTCTATGATTTGCTTGACCTTCACTGGAACTTTGTTGAACTCTGCATCCAGAAAATGAGTGAGATAAAGCATGTCTGGTTGGAGGGGAGTATGCTGGGCGAAGAACATTCAGAAATCTCTTCCAATACACATTGCCTGTGAGCATCAGAGGTGAACCAGTTGCATACACAGCTCGAGCAAGACATTCATCAGCATTTCTCTGACTACGTTCCTCCATTGAGTCAAAAAAACTTCTGATTCCAGGAGGAGCATGAGCTGTTGCTATCGATAAGGTGTCTGATTCATAATTTTCACCTCGAATAGAAGTAGAGGGACTTTTGTCAGAGGTTGCTTGTTGTGAGCGCTGAGGGAACTTTATGCACTTGGCCAGATGATTCTGCATCTTTGTTGCATTCTTCACATATGATTTGGCACAGTATTTGCAAATGTACACAGCTTTTCCTTCTACATTAGCTGCAGTGAAATGTCTCCACACATCAGATAGTGCCCGTGACATTTTCCTGTAAAGCAGTGGTCTCCAACCGGTCGATCGCGATCGGCTTGTCGATCTCCAAGGCATTTCTAGTCTATAATTTCTGTAAAAAACCCAAAGATAAAGCCTTGTGTTCCTATTTTTTGTTGTTGGTGGTAGGTGCAGCCAATTCAGCTGCCCTGCGTGCCGGGTAGGCAAACTGTTGCCATTTCATGTGTCTAAAGGTACAAACTGCCTTCCCGGTGGGCCTGGAGAGGAAATCAAGTGCACTATGCTACCACTGGCCAGATTGCTCAGTTGACCGATTCTGTAGTAATGTAGCAGGCATAAAAGAATGCTACAGCAAAATTGATACTGTGAGATTTCAAAACGTTTAAAATCATGACCAGAGGGAGACTATCAACGAATACAGCAAAGAGCTGTATGCTGTTTTTATGAGTGAGTTCATGTTTAAGTTCTTACTCAGCACTGTCAACACTTTGTATTCAACACTTTTATAAGCCATACAATGCACGTTCTTCCTATTTCCACTCAGCGCGACAACAAGCAGTGCAGCAGTAAAAAATTAGTAGGAAAGTGTATCTATAGGCTTTGTTGTTATTATTAGTGGATTGGCTCTTTTTTATTGTCAAGGAATATTTCACTTTCTCTGTTCATAGGAGTAACAACATGAATTTGTGCATGAGGGAGAAATTATGCGGTGTGACTCGAGTTTCGCCATCAGCTGGAAGACGGTGTCCTTTTTGGTCAGTGTCAGTGGAGGAAAGGGAAAGCAGAGGGATGTTGAGAGGTGGACCCTCAGTCTGCTGCTCTCTCCCTCCGCTGAGACTGACCATCAGATGCAGGCACCATCAGCCCAGTAAAATAAAAAGCGAATTATTTAAATGTACACTACCGTGCAAAAGTTTGGGGTCACTTAGAAATGTACTTGTTTTTGAAAGAAAAGCTAATTTTTTGTCCATTGAAATAACATAAAATTGATCAGAAATACAGTGCAGACATTGTTAATGTTGTAAATGACTATTGTAGCTGGAAACAGCAGATTTTTTATGTAATATCTACATCGGCGTACAGAGGCCCATTTATCAGCAACCATCACTCCTGTGTTCCAATGGCACGTTGTGCTAAATAATCGAAGTTTATAATTTTAAAAAGCTAATAGATCATTAGAAAACCCTTTTGCAATTATGTTAGCACAGCTAAAAACTGTTGTTCTGATTAAAGAAGCAATAAAACGGGCCTTCTTTAGACATTTGTGGGTTCGATTACAGGCTCAAGATGGCTAGAAACAAACAACTTTCTTCTGAAACTCATCAGTCTATTCTTGTTCTGAGAAATGAAGGCTATTCATGGGCCTATAGCGTACTGCACAAACCTCATTGCTACAGTACTGTTTTTAATTGGTTAATGTTGCATTTTTTAAGTCATGTTAATAAAAAAGTCAGAGCGGTAGATCTCAGCATGCATTTTGACTCAGAAAGTGATCTTGACTCAGAAAAGGTTGATGACCACTGCTGTAAAGATTATAATTTTTTTTGTAAAATAACCAAATACAATTCCATGTACAGATAAATAGTTAAGCAGTTAGATTAAACAGCTCCTTTGTAGAGGTTGAACAATTATGATTTTTCAACGCCGATACCGATTATTGGGAGGACCAAAAAAAAGCCGATACCGATTAAACGGACAATTTTTATATATATTTGTAATCATGACAATTACAACAATACTGACTGAACAATGAACCCTTTTATTTAAACTTAATATAATACATAAATAAGATCTATTTAGTCTCAAATAAATAATGAAACATCTTCAATTTGGTTTAAATTATGCAAAAACACAGTGTTGGAGAAGAAAGTAAAAGTGCAATATGTGCCACGTAGAAAAGCTAACATTTAAGTTCCTTGCTCAGAACATGAGAACATATGAAAGCTGGTGGTTCAATATTCCCAGTTCTTCAATATTCCCAGTGAAGAAGTTTTAGGTTGTAGTTATAGGAATTATGACGCGTCGACAATTTCTCTCTATACCATTTGTATTTCATATACCTTTGACTATTGGATTTTCTTATAGGCATTTTAGTATTGCCAGCCTAATCTCGGGAGTTGATAGGCTTAAAGTCATAAACAGCGCTGTGCACCAAGCATTTCTAAGAGCTGCTCGCAAAAGCAGTAAAGTGCTGTTTGAATGAATGCTGACGAGCCTGCTGCTGCCTACCACCGCTCAGTCAGGCTGCTCTATCAAATATCAAATCATAGACACACAGAAATATGAGCCTTTGGTCATTAATATGGTCAAATCCGCTTAACTTCCCATGGAAAAATTCCAGAAATTTACCGGAAGGTTTCCGGCCCTTTGTAACCATATGTATCTCCCATATATAAACGCAAAAAAAGAAACATCCCTTTTTCAGGAACCTGTCTTTCAAAGATAATTCGTAAAAATCCAAATAACTTCACAGATCTTCATTGTAAAGAGTTTAAACACTGTTTCCCATGCTTGTTCAATGAACCATAAAGAATTAATGAACATGCACCTGTGGAACGGTCGTTAAGACACTAACAGCTTACAAACGGTAGGTAATTTAGGTCACAGTTATGAAAACTTAGGACACTAAAGAGGCCTTTCTACTCACTCTAAAAAACACCAAAAGAAAGATGCCCAGGGTCCCTGCTCATCCGCGTGAACATGCCTTAGGCATGCTGCAATTAGACACGAGGACAGCAGATGTGGCCATTAAATTGCAATGTCCGTACTAAGACAGCGCTACAGGGAGACAGGACGGACAGCTGATCGTCCTCGCAGTGGCAGACCACGTGTAACAACACCTGCACAGGAGCTGTACATCCAAACATCACACCTGTGGGACAGGTACAGAATAGCAACAACAACTCCCCGAGTTACACCAGAAATGCACAATCCCTCCATCAGTGCTCAGACTGTCCGCAATAGGCTGAGAGAGGCTGGACTGAGGGCTTGTAGGCCTGTTGTAAGGCAGGTCCTCACCAGACATCACCGGCAACAACGTCAGACAGGACTAGCAAAAAGTACTCTTCACTGACGAGTCGCGGTTTTGTCTCGCCAGGGGTGATGGTCGGATTTGCGTTTATCGTCGAAGGAATGAGTGTTACACCGAGGCCTGTACTCTGGAGCGGGATCGATTTGGAGGTGGATGGTCCGTCATGGTCTGGGGCGGTGTTTCACAGCATCATCGGACTGAGCTTGTTGTCATTGCAGGCAATCTCAACGCTGTGAGTTACAGGGAAGACATCCTCCTCCCTCATGTGCTACCCTTCCTGCAGGCTCATCCTGACATGACCCTCCAGCATGACAATGCCACCAGCCATACTGCTCATTTTGTGCGTGATTTCCTGCAAGACAGGAATGTCAGTGTTCTGCCATGCCCAGCGAAGAGTCCGGGAACTTGCAGGTGCCTTGGTGGAAGAGTGTGGTAACATCTAACAGCAAGAACTGTCAAATCTGGTGCTGTCCATGAGGAGGAGATGCACTGCAGTACCTAATGCAGCTGGTGGCCACACCAGATACTGACTGTTACTTTTGACCCCCCCCCCCCCTTTGTTCAGGGACACATTATTCAATTTCTGTTAGTCACATGTCTGTGGAACTTGTTCAGTTTATGTCTCAGTTGTTGAATCTTATGTTCATACAATACTTACACATGTTAAATTTGCTGAAAATTAACGCAGTTGACAGTGAGAGGACATTTCTTTTTTTGCTGAGTTTATAACATTCTATTGGTTGCAATAATTTTTATAATAATTTAAAAACTATGTTTTGAATGTTTTGAATGTGTTTCAGTTCAGCCATGGAAATTCTTTGTCCTCCAAACACGACGAGTTGAGTTTTTACCAAAAAGTTCTATTTTGGTTTCATCTGACCATATGACATTCTCCCAATCTTCTTCTGGATCATCCAAATGCTCTCTAGCAAACTTCAGACGGGCCTGGACATGTACTGGCTTAAGCAGGGGGACACGTCTGGCACTGCAGGATTTGAGTCCCTGGCGGCGTAGTGTGTTACTGATGGTAGGCTTTGTTACTTTGGTCCCAGCTCTCTGCAGGTCATTCACTAGGTCCCCCCGTGTGATTCTGGGATTTTTGCTCACTGTTCTTGTGATCATTTTGACCCCACGGGGTGAGATCTTGCGTGGAGCCCCAGATCGAGGGAGATTATCAGTGGTCTTGTATGTCTTCCATTTCCTAATAATTGCTCCCACAGTTGATTTCTTCAAACCAAGCTGCTTACCTATTGCAGATTCAGTCTTCCCAGCCTGGTGCAGGTCTACAATTTTGTTTCTGGTGTCCTTTGACAGCTCTTTGGTCTTGGCCATAGTGGAGTTTGGAGTGTGACTGTTTGAGGTTGTGGACAGGTGTCTTTTATACTGATAACAAGTTCAAACAGGTGCCATTAATACAGGTAACGAGTGGAGGACAGAGGAGCCTCTTAAAGAAGAAGTTACAGGTCTGTGAGAGCCAGAAATCTTGCTTGTTTGTTATTGACCAAATACTTATTTTCCACCATAATTTGCAAATAAATTCATTAAAAATCCTACAATGTGATTTTCTGGATTTTTCTTTCTCATTTTGTCTGTCATAGTTGAAGTGTACCTATGATGAAATTACAAATTACAGGCCTCTCTCATCTTTTTAAGTGGGAAAACTTGCACAATTGGTGGCTGACTAAATACTTTTTTGCCCCACTGTATGTTATTCAATTATTGCACCCACACTGCTCACGCGCGCCAACGAGTGTCTGCGTTGCCAAGGGCTAAAATAGAAGTCATTCCTATTTCTGACGCAGCTCGTGCTGCAAGTCCTGCCTCTCCCATCTCCTCATTGGTTTATAGAAGCAGGTACCCACGTGCCATCTCCTCATTGGTTATACCCACGTGGGTGATTGAAAGACGAACTGTTTTGCCGGTTGTCGTGGTATTACTATGAAAGTGTAAATGCCAATCACCATATAAGTTCAAAGATGAAAAAGGAGAGATGACTAGAAACGATTCGGTTGACCGTTTTATGTGTGGATTAATTGTAGGAGTAGAGGACCTTGTGCATTTCAGGTAAAATAACAACTCAATGTTTATATCCCAAACAAATTAGCTTGCCACAGCAAGCTAGCTAAATAGGACAAATTAGCTAGCAAGTGCAAGCTAACTAGCTAAATTGTCGTACATGTTTAATGCTTTTTGACCTGTCCCCAAATTAATGTCATTGGTTCAGAGTTTGTTTTGATATTTTAACCTGCGTGTCGTGATCGCGTTTGGTGTAGGGGGACAAAATACATTTATGCACGATAGCGCACGATGCCGGTTTGGGTTCCGTGTAATGCTTTAATATTTAATCATTTCTGCCCTCTGAATTCATATTCATTATATAAATAGGCCTGTTGAATTTTGTCTGGCTTGCCGTTCCAAATAAAATGGAATATCTTTTGTTCATATAATTTAAAAAACAAGTCGCCAGGTGTAGGCAAGGCCATAAGCAAATAGGTAAACTGGGATATGACGAAAGAGTTAATAAGGGTGATTTTTCCACAAATAGACAGGTATTTTCTTTTCCACGTTAGCAAGAGCTTATCTATTTTTGACAACTTTCTATTAAAATGTATTGTAGTGATATCATTTCTTTCTTTCGGGATATGAATACAGAGTATGTCCACTTCACCGTCAGAACATTTTATTGGTAAACTACACGGTAATATAAAAGTTGTATTTTTTTGTGATCCAATACTTAATATAGTACACTTTGGTTATTCATTATTATTTGGTTGTAATCCAGAGAGGTTAGAAAAAGTATCTTGATCATCTATGAGGCTGTGAAGGGATCCAAATTGTGGATTTAAAAGAAAACATGAATCATCAGCGTACAATGTCAGAGCTGGCCGCCCGGCCAAACTGCGCAATCGGGGGAGAAGGGCCTTGGTCAGGGAGGTGATCGAGAACCCGATGGTCATTCTGACAGAGCTCTAGAGTTCCTCTGTGTAGATGGGAGAACCTTCCAGAAGGACAACCATCTCTGCAGCACTCCACCAATCAGGCCTTTATTGTAGAGTAGCCAGACAGAAGCCACTCCTCAGTAAAAGGCACATGACAGCCCGCTTTGAGTTTGCCAAAAGGCACCTAAAGACTCTCAGACCATGAGAAGCAAGATTATCTGGTCTGATGAAACCAAGATTGAACTCTTTGGCCGTAATGCCAAGCATCACTTCTGGAGGGAACCTGGCACCATCCCTAAGATGAAGCATGGTGGTGGCAGCTTTATATAATTAACATTTCAGTATTTTTCCATAAAATGGTAGTTCGAATAGAATTGATACGGAAGACAAAGTAAATGTAGATTTCAGCTTTGAAAGTCATTTGCGCGGCCGTATTCAGTATGGCTATTCGTTGAGTTTAATTAAACATCCACAGTGGACCCCCACCTGTGCTCGAGCAGATCTACTTCAACCTGTCTACCAGCGCACGAGTTAATAAGGGGCGTACTATTCCAACTGTCATAAACTGTCACTAGAGCTCAACCAACAAGATGGTAGGTAAACACCCCTTTTGCTAAGATGGAAGCAAAATAGCTAGCTATTGTTGTTTTGTGACAGTTCTAATGTTAAAAGGTAATCTATTTATGATATTTTGTTTGCGCTATCGTTTGCTAAATGGTCTGGTAAAATGCTCGGGAAATCAGAGTACGTTCAAGTTATGTGTTTCTGTGATTGTGTTTACAATAAAACATTCAACTTCAATAATATTTCTTATCCAATTTGGACATTAAGTAACTGGATCATTTTTGTAATAATATTCTGCAGAAAAGTATGTTAAGTTATTTTACTGCCGCTTAAGTTACCAGTGTGAAAAGGCAGGTTAACAGCCTAACGTTCATTTATAGGACTGAGTTGGATATTGACACATAAAGTGACCAACGTTAGAGGATTTCTAACATGTTTCGAGGCCAGTTTCATAATCAGCAATCAGATTGTGTTGTCTGTGATGTTAATTTATAGCAAACTGCTATCTCTGCTCTTTCTCTCTAGCCTGCCAGCTAATTCCAGCAGTAGCCCCAGCTCTTCCTCCTACAGCCAGCCAGCTATTCAGCCAACAAAGGTGATTAAGGTTCCTAAGAATTAATGCAAGTCCCTGCCCTTTAGTAATTCAGTTCATCAATGTGTGTTTTAGAGCTCCGGCCCTCAACGTCAGCCAGAAATGACTGAAGTATTCAGAGTGTGACTTCAAACTTCCGGCAAAGGTGTACTGCAAACGTGTCAAGATTTCTGACATCTATCAAATGAGTGTAGTCTACACTTAATGTAGAAAATGCAGCTGTTCCTCAGACATTATATACGTCCAATGAGGCCTCTGAGGAAATATCGTCCAGTGGTCAGGACTTTGAGGATGAACTGTTTGTGAATGCTTTGAAGGACACCGCAGGTGTAGGAGAAGGTGGAGGTCAGGGTGAGGTTGATGATGCTGAGGAGAACGTTGATGATGTCGAGGAGATGGTTGACGATGAGGCTGAAAGTCCAACGGACCATTACAAAGACTACTTGGTGAATTGGGCTCTTGAATGTGGAACAATATTAGTTGTGTTAACAGCCCTGCTGTCGATTCTGAGGTTATCAACATCCAACCTTGCCAAAAGATTCAAGGACCCTCCTTATTACCAACGGAGTCTACAGAGTTGACAGTGCTGGTGGCACTTTCTCTTACTTTAATATTCTAAGTTCTCTATCTGGCACGTTTGACAAACTTTGGCAGAAACTCACAAATAGGTATTTGTTGGATCTATGGCCCATATTGGGACTGATGCAAGGATTTAACATTAAGAAACAGTTTCTGATTGCACTTTTTGGTGGAACATCTAAACCAAATTCATTGGCAGCGTATCTAAAAGATTTAGTTGAAGAAGCAAAACAATTACACTCTGGCTTCACGTTTAAAGGGAAACAACTCTTCATTACAATTAGTTCAGTAATGTGTGATGCCCCTGCACAGGCTTTCATCAAAGGCATCAAGTCACACACGGGCTATGCTGGGTGTGATAAATGTACAGCATATGGTTTGCATTTTCAAGGTAGGATTACCTTTTCCTGAGACTAAATGTGTCCTAAGAACTGATAGGAGCTTTAATGCAGTCAGATGAGGAACATCACAAGGAGACCTCCCCACTTAGAAAACTTTGTTTTGGTATGGTAACAGCATTTCCCCATTACGACATGCACCTTTTATGTCTTGGAGTGACAAGAAAACTGTTAGAGCTATGGAGTGGCAGCACTAGGTCACTTCAATGCCGGTTATCATCTCAGAGGGTTACTCAGTTGTCTCAGAATCTACGTTCTCTAAAAAGCTATACTCCCTCTGAGTTTGCAAGAAAGCCTAGGGCTGTTGCTGAAAGACACAGGTGGAAGGCGACTGAATTCAGAGTTTTTGTTATACACTGGGCCAGTTGTGCTGTACAATGTTTTGAGTGCACCGGTGTACAATAATCGCATGCTCCTTTCAGTTGCAATATCAATTCTTGCTAATCCTTCCCCATGTGTTCAGATGTGTGACTTTGCTAGAACTTTGCTGGTGTCTTTTGTAGAGCACTTTGGCCAGCTCTATGGGGATAAGAATTGATGATGTGAAACAGCACGGTCACCTTAATCCTATCTCTGGTTTTCCTTTTGAAAACTTCTTAGGTCAAATTTAAAAAATGGTTAGAAGTCCACACTTTCCTGTGGCACAAGTTATAAGACGGATATTAGAGTTGGAACATATGACCTCTGATGGTTGTAGTGACATTTCTTACCCTAAAGTGAAAAAAATGTCACAATGATGATCCTATTCCACAACATGTTACCTGTCCAGTCAGTGAATACAAGGAAATATATCTCGCCAAATTCTGCATCAAGGTTGTCAGTGGTGACAATTGCATCAAAAGCAAAGACAGTATAGGTTTAGTTAGAAATATAATTTTGATTATCCATGTGTTGTATATATTGAGTTCACTTCTGTCACAGACTTTTTTGACGACCCAGTTAAATCATCACAGTTTGGAGTCTTCCTTCTGTCAGATATGTCTTTGAATCTGAAATGTGTCAAGGTAGATGAAAGCCTTCTAAAGTATGTGCTCTTGCCATTTAAAAACAAATATGTGCGTATGCCGCTTCTTCATTTGGTTGAAGGTTAACAGCTGCAATCTGTAATCTAACAGATATTGCCAGATACTTGATTGTATTTTACAAACATAATATATAAAACTGCTGCATTTTGGTTGGATGCCAGAGCTGAGAAATTGTTTTTTGTAACATCAGTATGTAAATGATTGTATAAAAAGTGTGAAATATATGTAAGTATTTGAACTATTCTAAATACAAATGCGTCTTTTAAAGTGCGTGAATTTGTGTCTAAAGTAATGAGCACTACATCATTCATATCATATTGAAATATTAAGTAATACACATGTATGATCACAGGTTTGTAGTATATATAAGTCACCAACTAGCATGAGTAAGTAAAACATGTCTAAAAAATAACCATGACACAAATACACAATCTAGTGGGCTAAATGTGGGACATTCAGAGTCAGTGAGGGTCAGCGGTTACAACCAACACCACAGCCAGCAGAGCTAGTCCTCTTATGAGAGTCTTACCTTCAATACTATAAATGATGCATATTCATTCTCAATTTACACAGCATGTTTCACATTGTGGGCTTTACACCCGTGGAGAAGAAGGAGACTGAAGTTGTGCCTTCATCATGGGTCATAGGTCCAGGATGGCATGAGCTGCTGGGCCCCCCTTATACATCCACACAACGCTGCACAAGGGCAGGGAAACGTCAAGAAGAACCTGACGAAACAGCAGCTCCATAGAGATGATGATGATGACTTGGAATGAAATAATAAAGTCATCAAATAAAACAAATTGAATAACTAAAATATTTGATTAAAGTCATCAATGGTTAATAAGTGATAAGCAGTAATGGGCAGTCACTACCATCATGGGACTTTTATGAATTGTTTTATTCTGTGTTGTTGCAGCATTCAACCCACATAATGCATACATTTCATGTAAAAAAATATATATTTTAAAGCGAAAACCGTGATTATTTTTTAATAATCGAACCGGAACTGACCTCAGTGTTGCCATTTAGCAAGTTTTCAGACACCTCCAGCAACTTTTATTGGTAAGACAATAGCGACAAATGTAGCTACTTTTTAAGGCTGCCCCAGCGACTTCTGGTTGGTTTAGCGACTTCCCTAATTGTGTGTGCTTGCTCGGCTGAGCTCAGCTGTGCTGCTCTGCAGTCTACTCCCTCTCAGCAGTTCCACCTCTGCCGGTTGCTGCATATGTGTGCACCCATCACTTGCACCCCTTTCCCCGCATCTCTTCGCTCTAGCCCAGTGGTACTCATCGCGTGGCCCGCGAGTCCTGATTTTCCTATTTTACATTCATAATACATAACAATGATACAATTTCAATTCAATGTGTTTAATGCGGGCCTGGATCACTTCATTGAATATAAACTCAGCAAAAAAAGAAAACGTTTATTTTCAGCAAACTTATGTGTAAATATTTGTATGAACATAACAAGATTAAACAACTGAGACATAATCACATGTCTGTGGAACTCAGTTTAACAGAAATGGAATAATGTGTCCCTGAACAAAGGGAGGGTCAATATCAAAAGTAACAGTCAGTAAGTATCTGGTGTGGCCACCAGATGCATTAAGTACTGCAGTGCATCTCTTCCTCATGGACTGCACCAGATTTGCCAGTTCTTGCTGTTAGATGTTACCCCACTCTTCCACCAAGGCACCTGCAAGTTCCCGGACATTTCTGGGGGGAATGGCCCTAGCCCTCACCCTCCGATCCAACAGGTCCCAGACGTGCTCAATGGGATTGAGATCCGGGCTCTTCGCTGGCCATGGCAGAACACTGACATTCCTGTCTTGCAGGAAATCACGCACAAAATGAGCAGTATGGCTGGTGGCATTGTCATGCTGGAGGGTCATGTCAGGATGAGCCTGCAGGAAGGGTACCACATGAGGGAGGAGGATGTCTTCCCTGTAACGCACAGCATTGAGATTGCCTGCAATGACAACAAGCTCAGTCCGATGATGCTGTGACACACCACCCAAGACTATGACGGACCATCCACCTCCAAATCGATCCCGCTCCAGAGTACAGGCCTCGGTGTATCACTCATTTCTTCGACGATAAATGCGAATCCGACCATCACCCCTGGTGAGACAAAACCGCGACTCGTCAGTGAAGAGCACTTTTTTCCAGTCCTGTCTGGTCCAGCGACGGTGGGTTTGTGCCCATAGCTGACGTTGTTGCCGGTGATGTCTGGTGAGGACCTGCCTTACAACAGGCCTACAAGCCCTCAGTCCAGCCTCTCTCAGCTTATTGCGGACAGTCTGAGCACTGATGGAGGGATTGTGCGTTCCTGGTGTAACCCGGGCAGTTGCCATCCTGTACCTGTCTCGCAGGTGTGATGTTCGGATGTACCGATCCTGTGCAGGTGTTGTTACACGTGGTCTGCCACTGTGAGGACGATCATATGTCCATTCTGTCTTCCTGTAGCACTGTCTTAGGCGTCTCACAGTACAGACATTGCAATTTATTACCCTGGCCACATCTGCAGTCCTCGTGCCTCCTTGCAGCTTGCCTAAGGCATGGTCACGCAGATGAGCAGGGACCCTGGGCATCTTTCTTTTGGTGTTTTTCAGAGTCCATAGAAAGGCCTCTTTAGTGTCCTAAGTTTTCATAACTGTGACCTTATTTGCCTACTGTTAGTGTCTTAACGACCGTTCCACTGGTGCATGTTCATTAATTGTTTATGGTTTTTTATTTATTTATTTTATTTCACCTTTATTTAATCAGGTAGGCAAGTTGAGAACAAGTTCTCATTTACAATTGCGACCTGTCCAAGATAAAGCAAAGCAGTTCGACACATACAACAACACAGAGTTACACATGGAGTAAAACAAACATACAGTTAATAATACAGTAGAAAAATAAGTCTATATACAATGTGAGCAAATGAGGTGAGATAAGGGAGGTAAAGGCAAAAAAAGGCCATGGTGGCGAAGTAAATAGAATATAGCAAGTAAAACACTGGAATGGTAGATTTGCAGTGGAAGAATGTGCAAAGTAGAGATAGAAATAATGGGGTGCAAAGGAGCAAAATAAATAAATAAATAAATACAGTAGGGGGAGAGGTAGTTGTTTGGGCTAAATTATAGAATGGTTCATTGAACAAGCATGGGAAACGGTGTTTAAACCCTCTACAATGAAGATCTGTGAAGTTATTTGGATTTTTACGAATTATCTTTGAAAGACAGGGTCCTGAAAAAGGGACGTTTCTTTTTTTTGCTGAGTTTATCTATTGTTCCCTGAACGGCAGATAGATGGCAGTATAGCGCAGCTGTTGAACAGAAAGGCCGAAATAGAACGCTCAGCTACAGCGACCGACCCATGTCAGTTTGCTACTAGCTAATTTTGCAGTCCATTTGACATGGATCGATTTATTGTTTTAAAAAAAACGTAAATCTATTGACAATGAAAATGAGGGGGAAGACCTGGAGAACAACATGACAGCTATGAACGAACAACCACCGGAGAACCAGGAAAATCAGGAAGATGGCGGCGGGGAAATGCAGCTAGCTAACATAGCTTATATTCGATGATTACACTTTTCTAAAACAGGTTATAGGCAAACAAGCACACACCGGCCACGAACGATGTGTTTACAATACCACGTTGGTGAAAATAGACCAAATTATTAGGGTGAGGCACATACACTTAGTATTACTTTATTAGCTACAGTATTTATATTTCTCTGGCATCCTACATAATTTATAAAGCAGCATAAGACATTATTGGACTCACATTGTTGTGATGTGCTTGAACAGGAAAGTGGCGCGGCGGTCCTTCGTGGGCCAATTTTGTCATCAAAGAGAAAGAAGCCGGATTTACAAATCCAAGTTGAATGACCGTTCAAAACGTATTTTCCCAGTCATACTTGTAGCTCATTTTCAACAGTGAACATTGTAAAACAAAAACAGAGTAACAGACTGACCAATGCACACCTGGATTTCCTCACAAGGAGGGCAACAACAGACTACACATTTAGAATGAATTCATTCAAGGAGCAGAAGGGACATTTTCGCTCAACCAACTACTGAGGTAACCCTTAACATGGGTCTTATACATGTGATGTAGCCTATTTTATGTGTGTATGTATATATATTTGTGATGTGCTGTACAGCAAATCAATTGCATGTGCTCTATTGTTCTAAAATTGCGCTCAATTGATAATATTGGAAGAAAAAGTACAACAAATTAAATAAACACAGGATACACACACGGTATAGGTTATTGTATAGAAACTTTATCGTATTAAAACAGCTCCCGAGCAGACTAAACAATATGGCACTTGTTACAAAAGATGGAAAGTTAAAGAGAGAGAAAGAGAGACAACACTTGGATACATTTAGGAACTACGCTTACAGTAATCCTAATACCTTGCCCCGACCTGCCGCCTGTTTGGGTAAGAAGTAATGTATGTATTTACGTGTTGAAGGTCTTCGTCACGTATCTCTGTTGGACCCAGGTTTTCGTGAAAAAGGTTCCGCTTTGTGAAAAGGGTTCGATTGGGCCTATTCCATAGTTCGTAAGGCTCTGATTGTGACCTCTTGTGGACAATGTCCTTCTCCTTAGCTGTCTGTCATTACTTTCAATCGTTCTGGAAGAGTGGTCTTCTGAGGACAGCTTATCAGCCGTGTCTATGATCCCCAGAGTTGTGATGAGAGCAGTGTAGTTGACGGTGATGATTTGACCATAATAACCGGATGGTCCTACTTAAATTCACTTTCTTAGATACAGTACTTAGAACAGCTACTCAACCGTAACATTGACTGTTAGAAGCTACTTTGTCGTCTTCAACTCGTTGATTTTCAGGATCGTGACCAATGGAGACATAGTGGTCTTGGAGAGCTTGTGGTCCTTCTAGTCTGGTATGTTAATTCTTAACTCAGTCTTTTATACACTTGGGTAAAAAGGGGTGTTTCCGTCATACTGACATGCTCTCTGAGGTCCCTCAGTCGTGGCTAGTTACGGGGCAAAACATCAAATACGATGATCTCGTTAGAAATCTAAAATCACATTCCTATTTTAACAAAAATATTCTCTTCAGCCTTGATATTTCCTACACAGCGTAAAGAATGTAAACCTGATGTGTACAGTGTGAAAGCTCTTCAAGTTACAATATTGTCATTATATCACTTTATACCATTTTTAATGACATCACAAAAGTAATTTCCCATATTCCATCTCTCATCATTCCCCACATTTGGATGTTGAAATATATTGTCCCAGTGTTCACTGTTGGATGTTAAGAGTTTTTGGGCAGCAAAACCTTCTGTAACGAAGTGATTCCATTCACCAATACTAGAGACCAAAAGGAGTCGTCTGCTGCTATAATTTACGATTGACGTGAGGTGTCATAAAACCCCACACCTATCCCCCCTCCCCTCTGCGGGTGAGAGGGCTCTGTAGACGCTGATCCATTGTAACCTGATCTTTGGATCCTCACAGGAGAGTCATGACAGTATGGATATATTTAGTATGCCAAAGTTCCCGGATAAAATATTAAATTCTCCAAAATACAAAGTATACACGCAGTGGACACTATTTCTGTGCTTTTAGGGCCCATAATGCAATTCTTTAGAAAATGGGCGTGACTTCACCACATTTTCAGATTTGAAGAAAATGGCAGAAAATAAGTCCAACGAGAGCAGATACAAATGTAAGTACAAAATCGAATTATAACAAATGTTAAGAAAATGTTGAGCAATGTAAGAAAATGTTGAGCAATGTAAAAAAAAAAATATGACTTTTCAAATAACGAATTCCGGTTCACAGGAAAAAGAGGCATGCGGCCGTGAATGGGCTTGCGTAAGTAGCTGAATTTCTGGGAACGTTACCTAACATTAACAATCACATGCAAACAGACTGATGGTTATGTCAAGACAGTTAAACTACTGCAGCTTATATGATCTGGTTCTGTGCAGGAGTACTGTCTGGAGGGGAGGGTGGCTGCAGCCTGGATAAATAATAAAATGGGAGAACCTCAAAGGCATCTAAAATGTCTCAATATCTACATAATGTCCAGGTTGTATGGTGAGTGCAGCATTTTAGCTGTTTGTGTCCAAACTTTTTTCTTTAAGGCTTTGAAGTCCCCCCAAACTGGGGTGAATACCGAGGGAGGGGAGAGCACCACTGCCTCCTGGAAATGGTACAGGCCCGCAATTACACCACCTGTTGTAGTTGCCTCATCCAGCCAGTAGGTAGGTGTTTTTCAGAAAAGTGCAGGAGAAGAGGGACAGGGTGAAAGAGGAGATAACTCCCAAAAGTAGGAGAGCCAGAGTGGGTCACACTACTCAGAGATGCAGGACAGAGATGGAGAGAGAAAGGCAGGCCAGCGCTCTCGATGAGAAGAGATAGGAAGAGGCAATAAAAAGAGAGAAGAGAAATAAGGAAAAAAGAAAGCGATGAGTACAGGAGAATGACGGATGAGGAGAATAGACGTAGAGAAGACGAGAATAGACAGGGAGGATAGACTGTTGGGGACTGTGCTTTGGCAAAGTGGGTGGGGTTATATCCTGCCTGTTTGACCCTGTCTGGGGGTATCGTCAGACGGGGCCACAGTGTCTCCCGACCCCTCCTGTCTCAGCCTCCAGTATTTATGCTGCAGTAGTTTATGTGTCTGGGGGCTAGGGTCAGTCTGTTATATCTGGAGTATTTCTCTTGTGTTATCCGGTGTCCTGTGTGAATTTAATTATGCTCTCTCTAATTCTCTTTCTTTCTCTCCGAGGACCATGCCTCAGGACTACCTGGCCTGATGACTCCTTGCTGTCCCCAGTCCACCTGGCCGTGCTGCTGCTCCAGTTTCAACTGTTCTGCCTGCGGCTATGGAACCCTGACCTGTTCACCGGACGTGCTACCTGTCCCAGACCTGTTGTTTTCAACTCTCTAGAGACAGCAGGATGGGTAGAGACAGCAGGATGGGTAGAGATACTCTGAATGATCGGCTATGAAAAGCCAACATTTACTCCTGAGGTGCTGACCTGTTGCACCCTCGACAACCACTGTGATTATTATTTGAACCTGCTGGTCATCTATGAACATTTGAACATCTTAGCCATGTTCTGTTATAATCTCCACCCGGCACAGCCAGAAGAAGACTGGCCACCCCTCATAGCCTGGATC
Source organism: Salvelinus alpinus (assembly GCF_045679555.1). NCBI lineage: Eukaryota > Metazoa > Chordata > Actinopteri > Salmoniformes > Salmonidae > Salvelinus > Salvelinus alpinus. The sequence goes on from NC_092088.1 coordinate 45,262,999, forward strand.
CTCTCCAGGTTTCTTCCTAGGTTCTGGCCTTTCTAGGGAGTTTTTCCTAGCCACCGTGCTTCTACACCTGCATTGCTTGCGGTTTGGGGTTTTAGGCTGGGTTTCTGAGCAGCACTTTGTGACATCAGCTGATGTAAGGGCTTTATAAATACATTTGATTGATTGGAGGCTTTTATTGACAAAGTTTGTTTTAGTTTTTTTATCCACTGGGATTATTTATTTACGTTAATATTTGCCAGCTGTAATATAAAAACGTTTTTTTAAATTAAATTAAAAAGTGGCATTAAGTGGATGTTTTTTTTATTATATAGAAATGGAAGGGCCACACACAGCTTGATATTATAGAAAATTGTATTAACAAAAGCATCACGTTTTATGCCACAAAGCTCTTAAAAGAGCTCCAGTACACACGAACAGCAGAATAGTATTTAAGATTTGGAATATTGATCACACGTAATATTACAAAAATGTAATATGTGAACACGGGTGATAGATTGATTTAGGAATCAACAATTACGTTTTAAACAGGGCGTGTGCGTGTAAGGGTTTTCTACTGGGGGGGATTCCAGTAGTTGTGGTCACCTGGGATGAAGTTAGCGGGTGCTGCAACATTGCCCACTCCTGATGCTGTGAGCTGGTCCTGCAGTTGATCCACATTCTGCTGCGGCAGTTGGTCCAGGTCTCCATCATCATCCTCATTCTCCTCCGTGGCCTCAGGCTCCACAATGTCCTCGTTGCTGAGGCAGACGTTGTGCAGTACAGAGTGCAACCACCTCAGGCACAAAGCTAGGCTTCACCTCCAGGGCCTTCATGAAGATGGTGTGCCACCTTCATTGTCCCGAAGGACCACTCCACCACATTCCTCACCTTGGAATGCTTTGCATCGTAGGTGGCCTCCACTGCACCCCTCACTGGTTGCCTGTAGGGTGTCAGACAGATGGGCTCCACCAGGCAGGGATTCCTCCATCCCCGAAGAGACACCAACCTTGTGGTGGGTACAGGCTCTGAACATACACATAGCTGTGTTTCATGACCCTGCTGTAGTGCACAGGCAATGTAGATGTCAATGAACCCGCACCTGTGGTCACAGATGGCCTATAGTTGATGAATAAAACTATTTTATTTTCAGGTAATCCTGCTGGTCCACTGCAGTGGGCTTAATCCTGATGTGGCATCCAGCAATAGCGCCAGCAACCTTTTGAAATGCAGGGAACTGTGCTTTTTGGGCGAATCCCTCGCCAACCTCCTGCATTTCATCTCTTTGATGGAAAATGGATGACCCTCTTCATGATCACGCCACTGACACTGGGGATGACATCAATAGCCTCGGACACTATACGAAGTGGCACAAACATGAGGCTTTCCAAGGTCTTGCCCCAGCCATGATCCTGGTCTTCTTGGTGCGAGACCTCTACCAGGCGGTCAAAAGAGGGTTGGGTCATTCGGAAGTGGGGCTCGGGGTCCAGGTCGTCCAAATACACCCTCAGGATGGGCACATTGGGACTTGGCACACAGTCTTTGATAAGAAAAGGCAACTTTACCAAATTGAAACAAAATAAATAGCTTTCACATTATTTGATATGTAGAACCTATTCTGACGTATGTACATTATTGAATGTAGGCTTTAGGCTACACTAAATTACACTTGCTATGACAAGCATTCATGTTCTAATATAGTCCAAGTGGATGTATCAAATTTTGAATGAAATTTGCTACATACAGACCAGTAATAATTGACTTGACTTAATGTGGCCTGCTTACATTTGCCTTTTGGTCGAGAATACAGCACCCTCCTTTGACTAGCAGCCTGTCTTCTCCTTCCAGCATCGGTCCTCTGAACAGCCAAGCAGGTTTTTGTCAAGGATCTCTCTGTACTTTGCTCTGTTCATCTTTCCCTCGATCCTGACTAGTCTGCCTTTTACTGAAGAGTGGCTTTCGTCTGGCCACTCTACCATAAAGGCCTGATTGGTGGAGTGCTGCAGAGATGGGAGAACTTTCCAGAAGGACAACCATCTCCACAGAGGAACTCTGGAGCTCTGTCAGAGTGACCATCGGGCTCTTGGTCACCTCCCTGACCAAGATCCTTCTCCCCCGATTGCTCAGTTTGGCCGAGCGGCCAGCTCTAGGATGTGTCTTGATGATTCCAAACTTCTTCCATTTAAGAATGATGGAGGCCACTGTGTTCTTGGGGACCTTCAATGCTGCAGAAATGTTGTTACCCTTCCCCAGATCTGTGCCTCGACAATGCTGTCTCGGAGCTCTACAGACAATTCCTTCGGCCTCGTGGCTTGGTTTTTGCTCTGACATGCACTGTCAACTATGGGACCTTAGAGACAGGTGTGTGGCTTTCCAAATCATGTCCAATCAATTGAATTTCACACAGTTGGACTCCAATCAAGTTGTAGATGATCAATGGGAACAGGATGCACCTGAACTCAATTTCAAGTCTCATAGCAAAGGGTCTGAATACTTATGTAAATAAGGTATTTCAGTTTTTTATTTTTAATACATTTGCAAACATTTCTAAAACCACTTTTTGCTTCGTCATTATGGGGTATTGTGTGTAGATTGCTGAGGATTTGTATGTATTTAATACATTTTAGAATAGGGCTATAACGTAACAAAATGTGGAACAAGTCAAGGGGTCTGAATACTCTCCGAAGGCACTGTATATGTATTTATACTTTGTTCTAAATAGAGACTCGGGGAATGAATGGGAGGGGGACTGCTACAAAAGTTGGTCACAAAAAAAGAAAAAAAGAATACGGTGTACACTCAAAGTGTAGCAAAAACATGAGCTTTTGGCATCAGTAGCATGACAGGTCCTTGTAGTCTTTCAGACCTCTGAAATCACAGTCTTGGAGATAAACTATAACCTAATCCTAACCTTACCAGAAGGTTTTGGGGCCCTGGATTCAGCAATTCACTGTTAACTGTCAGGTATAAGTGGCAGAGAGTAGAAGACTTGATTCTGTTAGGCATTAGTAGCAGAATGAAGACCGTGATTCCCTGAGGGTCAGGGTTAATATCAGGATCACATCCATCCCACTTCCTTCCCCCTGCTCACGTGTGAGCAGCCAGGACCAGTCCAAAGTGGAGAATCAAAAGACCATCCTGGGAATAAAAAACACAAGAAAATAAGCACACATAAAACTCATAAATGGAAGCTAACGATATCAGGACTATTTCCAGACCAGAGTGTAACTACAAATACATAGGGCCTTTGAGTGGACTCACCTGTAGAGCGTCATCTCCCATGGAGCTCTGAACCTCTCGTAGCGACTGGTAACGGTCCAGGAGGTGGTCTCCACACACAACCTCCACCTGCACCACAACGTGACATCATACCACTGCGACAGACTGCATGAAATCAATTGAGAGTGACATACTGAATTACAACATACATGGAGTCACCTGAGGGAGGGAATATCTGTGAACGAAAACTGGTAGGTGCAGTTTGGGATGTGAAAATGAAAACCGTAATAAATGCTACGGATCCATTTCAATAAGATACAGAAATAGTATTTCTGATTAGAAACTAAATTCCAAGTTCAATAATAAAAAAATAAAAATTAAGACGTCACCTCATTACACTTTTTATTTTTGGCTGGGCAGGCCAATCCATTTTGGCAGTTATGCTTTCATCAGAGCATCAAGAGATATGGATTTGTCATAGTTTTTTTATGCAAGTGCCTAGGTGATAATTACAATTGCCCACAGGGCGGTGCAAAGTGGTATTCAAAACAGTCAACCAACAATTAATGAAATTATATATACACATACACACACAAATTAGGGTTGGGTGGTATCCAAATTTTCATACAGTCATACTGAACAGATCCAGTACAAGCTTCATATCGACAGACCCTACAAAGAACGAGAAACCATAACCCAGCGGTCCCTCCCTGCCCCTCGCCCTTCCTCATTTGTCCCCCCCTACTCATACAAGTCCAATTGTCACCACATTTGGCAGACTGGTTGAAAAAGAATTGGAAACTAAATGCAAAAATGACAAGGGACCCTAATATCACAGTCTTCCTCCAGCTGAAAGAGGAGTACTAAAAGAACTCCAGGAGAATACGGACGTTGTCATAAAACCCACAGAAAAAAGTGTGGCAATAGTTATGGGCATGAGTTCTGAAAAACACCTGAACCTGTCTTGTTCCTATCGACCCTTGCCTCTAGAAACTCTGAAATTGATAGCTAAAAACAGTTCTGTAGCAATGAGGTTTGTGCAGTAGACTATAGGCCCAATACATTATCAGTGAATATTGGCTATGCTTGAATTGCCCTGCCAATGTTGTTCTTCTAAAACCGTTTTAATATTATATTTCAAAACTTGGTATATGATCACACCAGTAATAGATCATAATTTGTTGTATTACTTGTGAGTCACAGCTAAGTGAGCATACAGTGCATTCAGAAAGTATTCAGACCACTTTACTTTCCACGTTGTTACATTAAAGCCTCATTCTAAAATTGATTAAATAGTTTCCCCCCCCCCCCCGCCTCAATCTACACACAACACCCCGTAATAACAAAGCAGCAAAATCAGGTTTAGAAAATGCTTGCAAATGACAAATAAAAACTGAAATATAACATTTACATAAGTATTCAGACCCTTTACTCAATACTTTGTTTAAAGAACCTTTGTCAGTGATTACAGACTAGAGTATTCTTGGGTATGAAGCTACAAACTTAGCACACCTGTATTTGGAGTTTCTCCCATTCTTCTCTGCAGATGCGCAAGCTCTGTCAGGTTGGATGGGGAGCGTCTCTCCAGAGATGTTCGATCGGGTTCGAGTCCGGGCTCTGGCTGGGCCACTCAAGGACATTCAGAGACTTGTCTCGAAGCCATTCCTGCATTGTCCTGTCGGAAGGTGAACCTTTGCCCCAGTCTGAGGTCCTGAGCAGGTTTTCATCCAAGGATCTCTGTACTTTGCGCCGTTCATCTTTCCCTTCAATCGTCACTAGTCTCCCAGTACCTGCTGCTGAAAAAAAAAGTCCCACAGCATGATGCTGCCACCATTCTTCCCTGTCGGGATGGTGCCAGGTTTCCATCAGATGTGACGCTTGGCATTCAGGCCAAAGAGTTCAATCTTGGTTTCATCACACCAGAGTATATTGTTTCTCATGGTCTGAGTCCTTTAGGTGCCTTTTGGTAAACTCCAAGCAGGTTGTCATGTGCCTTTTACTGAGGAGTGTCTTCCATCTGGCCACTACCATACAGGCCTGATTGGTGGAGTGCTGCAGAGATGGTTGTGCTTCTGGAAGGTTCTCTCATCTCCACAGAGAGACCATTGGGTTCTTGGTCACCTCCCTGGCCAACGCCCTTATCCTCCTATTGCTCATTTTGGCCAGGCGGACAGCTTTAGGAAGGGTCTTGGTGGTTTCAAACTTCTTCCATTTAAGAATGGTCCTTGGGGACCTTCAATGCTGCATAATTTCTTCTGTACCCTTCCGCAGATCTGTGCCTCGCCACAATGCGGTCTCTGAGCTCTACGGACAATTCCGTCGACCTCATGGCTTGGTTTTTGCTTTGACATGCACTGTCAACTGTGGGACCGAATATAGACTGGTGTGTGCCATTCCAAATCAATTCACCACAGGTGGACCCCAATCAAGTTGTAGAAACATCAAGGATGAGCAAGGGAAACAGGATGCACTTGAGTCTCATAGCAAAAGGTTGTGAAAACTAAAAACCTGTTTTCGCTTTGTCATTATGGGGTATTGTGTGTAGATTGATACAATTATTTTCCTGATCAATTTTAGAGTAAAGCTGTAACGTAACAAAATGTGGAAAAAGGGAATGTGTCTGAATACTTTCCGAATGCACTGTAAATGTTCATAATTTGCTTACTTTATTTTACTGGACTGATGGTGCCTGCATCTGATGGTCAGTCTCAGCGGAGGGAGAGCATTAGAGGGTCACACTCGGATTGTCCCTCAGCTATCCCCCCTCGGCTAAGACTGACCAAAATAGAGAACACCGTCTTTGAGCTGATGGAGAAACTCGAGTCGCACCGTATTCTTTTTGCCTCATGCACAGATTCATGTTGTTACTCCCATTACCGGAGAAAGTGAAATATTCCTTGATATATATATTTTTAAAAGCCACTAATTATAAAAATGGAAGCGCTACACTTTGGTAGTTATTCATTGAATCTACAGTGCTGGTTGCAGCGCATTTCATGGCTTATAATAATAAATAAAAAATAAAATGTTGACAGTGCTGAACAAGAACTCACTGTTGTATTCATTGACATTTCTCTAATGTTTAGACGTTTTGAAATCACAGTATCAACGAGTAAGTTGCAGACAGCGATCTGAGCAAATCGGTAGGCCTATAGGAGCACTTGATTTTGTACCTTGACACATGAAATGGTTCAAAATGGGAACACTTTGCCTACCTGGCACACAAGGCAGCTGAAACAAGTGCACTTACTGCTAACAGGGCGAGACAGAAAAAAGTAGGAATGCGAGGCTTTATCGTTGTTTTTTTTATAAAGAAAGTGTTCACGATCGACTTGGAATGCCTTGGAGATCGACTAGTCGATCGACCGGTCAGTGACCACTGTTTTAGACTATATGGCGGCACTGCCATTTGTATATATTTTCCCTACATTCAATCAATCTTTCTATCCAGATGTCTACTTTTCATACCCCAAAGCCCCATACCCATTTTTTGGGGGGGGTTATTGTGCGCTAGGAAGTAACTATTACACCAGAATATCTCCTACTTCCACCTAAATGCTATTTGTCAAGTTTATTCTGCTGATCTGTGTATTTGTATACAGTGACTTCAGAAAGTATTCATACCCCTTGACCTATTCCACATTGTGTCGCGTTACAGCCTGAATTCAAAATGAATTAAATAGATCACTTTGTCATTATGGGGTATTGTGTGTAGGTAGGTGAGGAGAAAATTAAAACGTGTTTAGAAATGTAGATAATTTTAGAAAGAAACACCTGTGTAAGGACCAATGGTTGACAGTGCATGTAAGCAGAAACTATACCATGAAGTCCAAGGAACTGTCCGTAGATCTCCGAGAGAGAATTGTGATGAGACATACTGTACCAGTCAAAAGTTGACACACCTACTCATTCCAGGGTTTCTCTTAATTTTTTTACTATTTTCTAATAGTGAAGATATCAAAACTCTGAAATAACACATATGGAATCATGTAGTAACCAACAACAACAAAAAGTGTTCAACAAATCAAAATATATTTATTTGAGATTCTTCAAAGCAGCCACCCTTTGCCTTGACAGCTTTGCACACTCTTCGCATTCTCTCAACCAGCTTCATGAGGTAGTCACCTAGAATGCATTTCAATTAACTTCTTATGGCTGCAGGGGCAGTATTGAGTAGCTTGGATGAAAGGTGCACAGAGGTGCCCATAGTAAACTGCCTGCTCCTCAGTCCCAGTTGCTAATATATGCATATTATCATTCGTATTGGATAGAAAACACTCTGAAGTTTCTAAAACTGTTTGAATTATGTCTGTGAGTATAACAGAACTCATATGGCGGGCAAAAACCTGAGAAGTTCCACTTCCTGTTTGGATTTTTTCTGAGGTGGCAGATTTTCAACCAAGCTCTCATTGAAATTACAGCGAGATATTGATGAGTTTTCACTTCCTACGGCTTCCACTAGATGTCAACAGTCAATATAACTTTGTCTGATGACTCTAATGTGAAGGGGGGCCGAAGGAGACAGGAATTAGTCACCACTGCCACGAGCTGACCATGCTTTCACCATGCGCGTTCACATGAGGACATCCGTTCCACCGCTCATCTGAAGTCAATCTAATTTTCCGGTTGGAACGTTATTCAAGATGTATGTTAACAACATTCTAAAGATTGATTCAGTACATTGTTTGACATGTTTCTACTGACTGTTACGGAACTTTTGGACATTTCGTCACGTTATAGTGGACGCGCTTTGTGACTTTGGAATTGTTTACCAAACGCGCTAACCAAAGTAGCTAATTGGACATAAATAACGGACATTATCGAACAAATCAAGCATTTATTGTGGACCTGGGATTCCTAGGACTGCATTCTGATGAAGTTCATCAAAGGTAAGGTAACATTTATCATGTATTTTCTGGTTTCTGTTGAATCCAAAATGGCGGCTATTTTTATTATATTTCTGAGCGCCGTCTCAGATTATTGCATGGGTTGCTTTTTCCGTAAAGTTTTTTTGAAATCTGACACAGCGGTTGCATTAAGGAGAGGTATATCTATAATTCCATGTGTATAACTTGTATTATCATCTACATTTATGATGAGTATTTCTGTTGAAACGATGTGGCTATGCAAAATCACTTGATGTTTTTGGAACTAGTGAATGTAACGCGCCAATGTAAACTCAGATTTTTTTATATAAATATGAACTTTATCAAACAAAACATGCATGTATTGTGTAACATGAAGTCCTATGAGTGTCATCTGATGAAGATCAAAGGTTAGTGATTCATTTTATCTCTATTTCTGCTTTTTGTGACTGCTATATTTCGCTGGAAAAATGGCTGTGCTTATTGTGGTTTGATGGTGACCTAACATAATCGTTTGTAGTGCTTTCGCTGAAAAGCATATTTGAAATCGGACACTTTGGTGGGATTAACAACAAGATTACCTTTAAAATGATATAAGACACATGTATGTTTGAGGAATTTTATTTATGAGATTTCTGTTGTTTGAATTTGGCGCCCTGCACTTTCACTGACTGCTGTCATATCGATCCCGGTAGCGGGATGCAGCCATAAGAAGTTATTAACAAGTGTGCCTTGTTAAAAGTTTTTCTTAATACGCTTGGAGTTTGCCAAAAGGCACAAAAAGGACTCAGACAATGAGAAACTTTGGCCTGAATGTCAAGTGTCACATCTGGAAGAAACCTGGCACCATTCCCACAGTGAAGCACTATGCTGTGGGGATGTTTTTCAGCAGTAAGGACTGGGAGACTAGTCAGGATCGAGAGAAAGATGAACAGAGCGAAGTACAGAGAGATCCTTGATGAAAACCTGCTCCAGAGTGCTCAGGACCTCAGACTAGGGAGAAGGTTCACCTTCCAACAGGACAACGACCCTAAACATACAGCCATGACAATGCAGGAGTGGCTTTGGGACAAGTCTCTGAATGTCCTTGTGGCCCAGCCAGAGCCTGGACTTGAACCCGATCGAACATCTCTGGAGAAACCTGGAAATAGCTGTGCAGCGAGGATCTACAGAGAAGAATGGGAGAAACTCCCCATTTACAGGTGTGCCAAGCTTGTAGCGTCATACCCGAGAAGACTCGAGGCTGTAACAAAGTACTGATTAAAGGGTCTGTATAATTATGTAAATGTGATACCCGTTTTCTAAAAACAGTTTTTTCTTTGTCGTGGAGTATTGTGTGTAGATTGGGGGGGGGGGGATGTAATCCATTTCAGAATAAGGTTGTAACGCAACAAAGTATGAAAAACGTCAAGGGGTCTGAATACTTTCCGAATGCCCTGTAAATGGCAGAGCACCCAGCTAATAAAGCGAGCACCTATTACCCACTCCGGTATTACCCACTCCGGTGAGTGCCAAGAAATCAATCCCTGTTACTGCTAAACACCCTACGTACAGGTAGGGCTGTGCTGTTGCGCTCTGCAGTTTTACATAAGACACGAACACTCTTCCCTCTGTCCTTGTGTGAGCATTAGGCTCTGCATCTACCCCTCACCTGGTTACTTAGGCCTCTAAAGTATTTTACAGGGGATGAAATTGAGATGGGTTCAACATACCTCTTTCTTGAAGCAGAGCTCTCACATAACGAGCAGATATGTACATATTTATGCATTTCCCCTTGCCAGGTCTACCTCCGAGAAATAGTTCATAACCGCATCAGACATCCTGGTAAAGTCAATGTGTAACCCCTCCCACTGACCTGGCAGGTGGGACTCAGCTCCATCTTCCTCCTGATGAAGAGCGCCACATGGCGGACAGTGGCATCCCCCGATACTCGCACATACCGCCTCTCCAAAGGCTGGCCAGAGACACCGGTGTTAGAGCATGCAATCCCTTATTCATTTTACCAATATAACTCAAATTCACAATATCAACATTGCTTTATGCATGACCATTACTATATAGTGGCTGGATAGCAGCGTTATGCTGTTATTTAATTTTAACAGTCTCATACAAGTCATTATGAGAAAAGAGCTTGACAGCAGTAATTACCTTATAGCCATCTATGCCTTCTTCCGCTCTGGAAACAAAACGACTTTACATTGAATTTTCATTATCCCTGAAACCAATCTTGTACAGTTAACCATCAGTCTTGTAACGTTCTCCCTAGTCCAGGGTTTCCCAAACGCTGTCATGGGAACACCAGGGGGTGCACATTTAGTTATTTGCCATAGCACTACACAGCTGATTAAAATAACCAACTATTCATCAAGCTTTGACTATTTGAATCAGCTGTGTAGTGCTAGGGCAAAAACCCAAAATGTGTACACCTGGAGGTCCCCAGGACCGAGTTAGGGAAATGCTGCCCTAGTCCATATGCACTCAAAGGAAGCACAGTAGCACCCCAGCACCATCTACTGGTGGAGACAAGAATGACCAGAGACAAACAAACAATCCAATTTCTCAGGGAATACCCTTCCATCCCTCAAATAGAAAATGCTAGGGAGAGACTAGGGAGAGACTCACCCCAAAAACTCCAGCTGCAGTGACACGTCCAGTTCAGGAGGGATGGCGAAGACAGACTGGGGCAGCAATGCCCTTCTCTGCTTCTGGTTCTTCAGCACAGGGACCGCAGGGGACGCCATCACTGTGGTCACAGAGAAAGACGAGCGTTTACAGAAGCATTAGGGGAATGTTCCACACACAGCACTGAGACAGACAGAGACATGGCTAAAATCAGAGGGTCTTCAAATACCCAAACTATTTCATATAAACAAAGCTGCACCAAATTTCTACCAAAAAGCACAATAAGCAGCAACGACGACGACATTGGTCTTATTTACCTGGTTTAGGCACCTCCAGTCCTCTCTGTTTGTAAAAATCAATCATCCTTGCTCTCTCCACTGCAAAGACAATAAGGAGTAAAGACAATACTCATTTGAACTGCAAAACAAAAGACTGATAAGAGGCGTTTGGGGAAAAGCTGAGAAATGGAAGACTTGTGGATACTTACTTTCTTCCAGATGTGGCAGCATCTTGTAAACAATATCTTGCAACTGTCTGTCAGGTCTGTGGAGATGCAAAAACACCCACCATACAGTAAGTATCTACATACCAGTGTATAAGTGAGTATTAGCCTATAGCTCATTGTATTAATTGATAATGGGTCAATGGGAGAGGTATAGTAATCAACTTCAAAGCTGCCGTTGTTTCAGTGAACATCTCAGCTTATCGTGGCAACGTTTTCATTCAAATGAGTTGGCACAACAGTAATATTTACATTTGCGTCCCTTTGGCCTGTGCTGAAAGCAGAGTTGTGCAATAGACGACGAGTGTGCGTGGACATGAATAACAGAGGAGTCTACAGAGAGACATCAGTATCCGTGCGTCACACCAGGACTTTGTGTTCCAGGTAACTCCCCAGCAGGGAGAGGGTAACCATAGAAACAGACACTCATGGGATGTCCTCTTTAAATAACATGATGCCAAGTAGAAAAACATGAACGATGTCTTCAAATGTAAAACAAGACAAGAGTCTGTGTGCTCGTAGATTTCATGCAGGCATGCTTACTTTATGTTGTACAATGGTTGTGTCTGGTGGACTACAATGCTGCAATTGGGACACCTGTTGCTGTAGAAGAAGTGTTTCACTATGCAGCTTTTACAAACTGGGGAAGAGAGAACAGATTACAAAGGAAGTATGACTGATATAATGAGACTGAAGGGATAGCAGTCATATTTCAGGATTGTTCATCTCAAATCATTGTAACTCACAAGTGTGCAGACACTCAGTTATGGTGGTGGAATCAATGAGGATTCCGCAGCAGAGAGTACAGCGGATGTAAGGGTAAAATTGATTAAGAGGGAGTTCAGGCTGTGAAAACAAACAATGTCATTCCACATTATAGAACTGGAGTGCATCCCAGTTACAGTAGAGTACCAACCAGTGTAGCAGCTATCATATTCATAACATTACATTATTATTATTCTCGTCACTCCAGCAAAATTAGAAAACACTAGATATTGTCCAAGTCTGTAATACTGTACCTCATCCCATGAATCCGAGTCAACATTATTGGATGTCCCATTGTGGTCTTTCGAACCATCGTTGTCGACACTGTTCTGGTGGCTAATATAGGTTGGTGTCGCCTCTTCTGATTGCTGACCAACACTCAAACAACCGGGTCTTTCGAGTTCCATGGTGCTGTCCTCCATGGTACTGCAAATTGGGTTGATTTCCGCGCCAATAAATTCTTCAATTAATCATTTGATATTCACCTGACACTGGCATTATTAGCAAACGTGCTGGCTAGCTCAAGGAATACAAAAACAAAAAAACAACGATAACAGTTCAACCTTTACTTTAACGGACTAACGTTACCAATAAACCCCATGTGATTTAACCACTAACTATTGCTTAAATGTTATCGCTAACCCCAAATAAATAAAAACAAAACCAACTGTAACAGTTGCTAGCTAACGTTACCGTTGTCGCTCAAGTTTCAGCAACTTCCTGGCGCTATGGCAATGAAACGAGCCAATTAAATCATAACAGAGCAGAGTCCACTAGAAATAGAATTTCAAGACTGGACCACAGTTGCTTTCCCTTATCTTGCTTCTCTAGGAAGAATAGGGATTCATATGATATTAATGAAGAATTGAAAATATTTAAGCTGTCATTAAAAAAAACAGACTTGATTGGAGTTCAGTATCTCCCAAATAGGGATACATAGTTATAGTTATAGGTTCTGCCTAATTATATAAATATGGATCGGATACCTCCAGATGTGGCCATTAAAATCTCTAACTATTAATTTGACAATGCAAGATACAGGGAACAGTCAAACATGAGGAATCCGGCATCGGAGCACAGAACCGAGCTCTGCAAGTCCTCGTGGTTTAATATGCCATCACATTTGGCTCTTTGGAAGTTGTGAGAACTAAGCCATGTGTTTCCTGACCGGTAAAACTGAATGTTTTTGAAAGGTTCTGAGAAACAAAGTGAACATTTCACCTGTTCTGGGAAAGTTTATTTTTAGGTTGCAGGGAGGTTCCTTATATCTTATCTAGGTGGATGTTTTTGAAAAACTTTCACTGAATGTTTCAATTGGACTTCTAATAACACAATAAGCTTATTTTTTTTAATTCTAAACAGATATAGAACTTTATTTCCTTTGGCATTATTCATGCAAACTTTCTTCTGTAAGTTGACATGGCATCAGTAAGATTTGAACCTATGATCTTCTATTTTGTAGCCATTGAATTAGTCCACTGCACCACCAGGATGGAGATAGCATGTCATGTTTTTTATTACATATAAAGCTGGTTATTTTAGTCTATTCAAACAGACCCCATTTCAAAGGAATCAAGTAGTCATTAAAAGGGTTTATCCTGTACTTTGTAAAGCCTACTTTTTAGCCAGTAGTTCTGAAAGTAGCTCTACTGTACAAAGTGTATCGAGTCACATATGTGCAGATACAGTACCAGTCAATTTTGGACACACCTACTCATTCTACATTGTAGAATAATAGTGAAGACATCAAAACTATGAAATAACACATATAGAATCATGTAGTAACCCAAAGTGTTATATTTGAGATTCTTCAAAGTAGCCACCCTTGGCCATGATGACAGCTTTGCACACTCTTGGCATTCTCTCAACCAGCTTCATGAGGTAGTCACCTGGTTGCATTTCAATTAACAGGTGTGCCTTGTTAAAAGTTAATTTGTGGAATTTCTTTCCTTCTTAATACGTTTGAGCCACTCAGTTGTGTTGAAACAAGGTAGAAATGGTATACAGAAGATCGGGCTATTTGGTAAAAGATCAAGTCCATATTATGGCAAGAACAGCTCAAATAAGCAAAGAGAAATGACAGCAAATAATTACTTTAAGACATGAAGGTCAGTCAATTCGGAGCATTTCAAGAACTTTGAAAGTGGTGGTCAGGCACTGTGTTATGCGGTGAAGCGCACGGTGTCTCCAGTGCTCGTTCACAGCCCGGTGCGCTCTGAGCCAGCTCTCTGCATGTGTTGCGCTAGAGTGGGCATCCAGCCAGGACGGATTGTGCCAGCACAGCGCTCCTGGTCTCCGGTGCGCCTCTTCGGTCCAGGGCATCCTGCGCCGGCTCTGCGCACTGTGTCTCCGGTGCGCTGTCACAGCCCAGTGCGTCATGTGCCTGCGCTCCGCACGTGCCGGGCCAAAGTGGGTATTCAGCCAGGACGAGTGGTGCCAGCTTTAAGCACCAGATCTCCAGTGCTCCCCCACAGCCCGGTTCAACCGGTGCCTGCTCATCGGACCAGGCCTCCAGTATGTCTCCCCAGCCTGGTGAGTCCTGTGCCTGCTCCAAGAACCAGGCCTCCAGTATGTCCCCCTAGCCTGGTGAGTCCTGTGCCTGCTCCACGGGCCAGTCCGGGGCCTGCAGAGAGGGTCCCCAGTCCGGGGCCTGCAGAGAGGTGTCCAGTCCGGGGCCTGCAGCGAGGGTCCTCAGTCCGGGGCCTGCAGCGAGGGTCCCCAGTCCTGTGCCTGCTCCACGGGCCAGTCCGGGGCCTGCAGCGAGGGTCCCCAGTTCGGGGCCTACAACGAGGGCCCCCAGTCCGGGGCCTGTGGAGAGGGTCCCCAGTCCGGGGTCGGCGACAAGGGTCCCCGCACCAGAGGCGCCACCAAAGTGGGGGGAGCCAGAGGTGGAGCGGGGTCCCGAATTTTCATAACCATTGCAGATTCAATTTCTCACCTTTTCTGGCCTAGATGGGAATGTTTGGGAATGTTCTCAAATAGTTCAGAGAACATTAAGAAACAACTTTCTTCTGTGGGAATTTCAGTACTTCATCATAACGTTTCCTTCAGGCTTCCTCACGGTTCTATTTAAAGTCATGTTCTCAAATTGTTCAGAGAACATTAAGAAAACATTATCCTGTGGAAATGTCAATGATTCAGCATAACATTTCTTACATGTTTCCTCATGGTTCTATTTAAAGTAATGTTCTCATTTAAAGTAACATTTAAAGTAACGTTTTCGTTACTGGGGGTATTGTGTGAGGATTTTTTGATGAGGATTTTTATTTATGTAATACATTTTAGAATAAGGCTGTAACGTAATAAAATTTGGAAAAAGTCAAGGGGTCTGAATACTTTCCAAATTCACTGTACATTCCGTTCTCAGCGTCAACCAAACTCTATCCTCTATCTTGTTAAGTGTGTTCAGGTGTTGGCCACACCCACTAATTGGCCACACCTGATCTTAATGAGTGCTTCTTTCCTTTGAAATGGGGTCTGTTTGAATAGACTAAAATGTGTAGCTTTGTTTAAATAAATAAAAACATGCTAGCTTCATCTTGGTGGCGCAGTGGACTAATTCCATGGTAGAGAACAAGAGATCATAAGTTTGAATCTCACTGACGCAGTAAAAAATAAATGTGTTTGAATGATGAACACCTAAGCAAATACATTTTCATGTGTCTTATCTGTGCTTGGAGTTCAAAACAGTTAAACTAAGCTAGCAGTGTTATTAAAAGTCTTATTGAAACATTCAGTGAAAGTTTTAAGGAAGTTATTCAAAAAGCTTCTCATAACCTCCCTGCAACCTAAAAATGAACATTCCCATAACAGGCACAATTTTCACTTCTGTTCTCAGAATATTTTAAAAACGTTCAGTTTTACCGGTCAGGAAATGTATGGCTTCGTTCCCAGAATCAAATGTGCTAGCTGGGTGGTTTGTAACTTAACGTAATATTTCCAATTTATAATACAGTTATTATACTGTAATAATAACCAGTAACATACACAGTTAAAAACTGTTTAAATTTTTTTTAAAGGTAGGCATGAAGGTCCAAATGAAATGAATCAATCTCCACTTTACACAATTACATAGCTGCGGGAAGTTGTTTGGGGGTGGGGTTCTGAGATGGAGGTTGCCTACGCCGAAGACATTTATAGGCAGGCACAGTGGACCCATTAATAATAGCCATTAAATCTATCAGTAAAACCTGGTAATTTTTTTGTTGGGGGGCATTTGGGATTTTAGAACAACTTGATATAAGGTCTGTGTTTCGTGTAGGCTGGCGTGACGTTTTGATAGCATTGTAAGACTCTCTCGGACAAGGTGAGTTCTATCATTAAATTAGCCTCAAATTACTTTCAAAAATGTTAAATGCTAATTACATCTCTAGACGACACTGTCAACTACTGTTCACCAGCACGATCAGAGACCCGTGTCCAAACCACAAAGGTCTTCTGTCCCCATTCTCTATTTTAGCTAGCCATTGACTACACTTTAGTTATCTAGTTAGCAGAGCAGCAGATCAAAAAATCTTTAGTTTTACTTAGCCTACGGTTTGTACAGTATGTCGACGTGTGTCTATTTCACACCTTATGGCATTTTTCAAGGATGAGCATAAAAGCATTAAAAGGGAAGAAGACCACTATAAGTCTGGGCATGTGGAGATGTGCAGCCATAGTGAGGGGCAACTTACCGGTTTGGTCAGGGCCAGCATGAGGGATACAGTTTATCCTCTGTCGGTGAGTGTAGCTATTAAGTTAAGTTTGAGCATCGTAGCAATGCAATGTTCTATACAGCTATCAACATTCTACAAGAAAAGAGCCACTTAATCAATGATATAATCATTAACCAGATTACCGCAGATACCAGACTTCGAAGAGTGATAACTCAGTTATAGAATGTTGTCATTGAGGAGAATGACTCTATTGAAAAATAAAAAATAAAATCTATTGACAATCAGAATTGACATGGTTTAGACATCCAGCTGGTGTAGTTTCATGACCAGAGACAAATCTTCAAAGGCACAGTATTTATTTATTCAGGGTGGTACATGCATTCACACAGACTTGATTTATATGATCCTTCCCACTAAATGATTGATATGTCAAGTGATAAAATCCCAAATTATCAATTAAAAGTTTATGGAAAAATTGCACAATATTTAATCAACTGAAATTGCACAATTTCAGTTGATTACATATTCTACAGCTGTAATGTCATCCATCAAATCAAACTTTATATTCTACATTTCTTACAACCAATGCATTTCAAGGTGTTCAAAGTCATGAATTCAAGGTGTTCAAAGTCTCTACCACATGCGATTGCCCCAGTGGAGTTCATAAGTGTAGCCATGCGACTGCATTGGCTATTTTTGCGGTTCACAACAATGGCTTTGTTTCTGGCCTCTCTCTCTCTCTCTCTCTCTCTCTCTCTCAATTTTTCAATTCAATTCAAGGGGCTTTATTGGCATGGGAAACATGTGTTAACATCTCTCTCTCTCTCTCTCTCTCTCTCTCTCTCTCGCTGTCACTCTACTCTACTGCCATGATCATGATAGCACCGTACAAAGTCTTAACACATGGAACACATCTTCATGACCCATAATTACTGTGATGAAGTTAAAGACATCTAAGCTGGAAGCACTCACATTTTCCAGCTACTTTGCCAGGGGTGGTGTGTGGGCAGTTGCCAAGAACCTTACTTACAATCCTTTGCACTCATTTGAAAAAAACTCATCCTCATTTTTTTTTAGATCTTCTTGACTGGTGGCACATCCATTGCTAACAATTTTTTCCCGAAATGGCGCATGCAAATGGGCTCCCGAGTGGCGCAGCAGTCTAAGGCACTGCATCTCAGTGCAAGAGATGTCACCACAGTCACTGGTTCGGATCCAGGCTATATCACATCCAGCCGTGATTGGGAGTCCCATAGGGCGGCGCTCAATTGGCCCAGCGTCCCCCGTGTTTGGCCGTCTTTGTAAATAAGGATTTGTTCTTAACTGATTTGCCTAGTTAAATAAAGGTAAAAAAATGTTTTTTAATAATAATAATGTTTATGTAAATGCAGATACTTGAAATGGTTATAACTATGCCCCAACTGAATAACATTTGCATGGTTAATGTTTCAGAATGAATAACATCATTTCACATATCACTGAAACAATACACTTTATTGAAAGCCAGTTATAATACAAAACAATTCCTTAGAAATAATTTTAAAATTATATATTTTATTGATGGGTCATTCTTGAATTGCAGTGGCATTTGCGTCCCTCGGCTTTGCAACAATGAAAAACACTTTCAAATAACAAATACTTACACATCATACATGTTTTTGTTTATATTGTACTGTTTATCATTGATAAAATATAGATAAATCAATTTCTACTGCAAAACTGTATATTTAATGCATTGTTTAAAGTGACTTCTCTTGTCTCGTTAGTAGGCCTATCTTTTCTCATACATCTCCCCCAGAAGCTAATCGGGCATCTGATGCAATTACGCCAGATTTTAGTTAGGCGTTTCTGAAATTACTCATTACACAAAAAATATACAAGGACCTTGAGCATTCCCTCCAGTTGCAAACTGTTATCGGGGGAGGGGTCTATATTAAAGAAAGTTCTTAGCTAATCACACCCTTTTAGCATGTCATCATTTTGAGGATTCCATTGATGACTTGGTGTCTAAATAAAAATTGTCATTGGTATTACTCAATTTAAATGTAAAAATGTAAGGGAAATTACATTGTGATTAAAAGATTAATCATATCCCATTAGGGTTAAGGACATTTGAGCATCTGTGCTCTCCATTTAAGAAAATACTAAATTACCTAAAATGTGTCATTACCATCCTTGATATTTAAAGTCATTAAGCTGCCATAAAAGTTTATTTAGAATAGTAAGATGTACCCATATACTGTACATTTAAATAAAAACAAACAAAAATGAAGTTAATTTCTTCCAAAATACCATGCCCAAATGGCAATGCAAGTCAAGAATGACCCTGAAGTGTTATTTAGTGACAGGGTCACTGCACCCTATGTCATAGCTGAATACCTCATAGGACCATGATGGCAGCTGTGGGCATGGTATGTGCGTGTTACCTCCATCCAGGCCCCATGTTACTCATCGACCAATCAGGACACCCTATCTTCACTTGGCAACATGGGATGGCGGGTTATTGACTATGATTTGGGAAAGTAGGGCCCAATGCACAGCATCCCAACTCTTTTTCAGTACCCACTGTTTCTCCTGTAGGGGTTGGCCGGTGGTCATGGGACAGGGTCTCTTCATCCATCCCCTGCCTTTTAGATAAAAAACCATTCAGTTTGTTCTCCAATATTGTTCTATGAGTTCCACTTCAAAGTCTCATCTCACACACACCTTCAGGGGTCTAACACCTTCAAAACCAGAGTAGAGTCTGTCAGAACTCTAGGATGGGGGTATATGGAAGACGTCAGGATGGAATGCCTGATTCACTTCAACTGGACCAGGGTGTGATTTTTAGGGGTCCGGCGGAGTGGAGTGGGATGAGGCAGGTTGGAACTGTAATTAGGGGTGTTGTGGTGCTGCAGTGTGGTCCCTCGCTCATCTCACACCTCCATTGGGCTCTGGGGCCTCTCTGCGCCCTGTGGGGTGTCTGGCTGCAAACGGCAGATGGGTTTGTTACACATGGGGCAGACACTGCGGATCTCCAGCCATTTTAACAGACACCTGCGTAGGGGTAGAGAGGGGAACATATTATATTACAGAAAGACATGGAGATGTGGAGAAGAAAAGGAGAGATAATGAGCGGGAGAGCGAGTGAGAAAGTGGGAAAGAGACAGACAGAGCGAGAGAGAGAGGCAGACAGGCATACAAAGAGAGCAAGGACGCATGAGAGAGAAAGATGCAATTCAGGGAAGGTTCAACAGTACACACTACCCTGTATATTACTATATACGCCCATTGGCTACTAACATGCCAAACATATCCTGTGGGAGAGGTCGTTATACTATTCTACCCTGGTCCAGGGAGAAACAGATGGTAGTCTATCATCTCAAGCAAACAGTCTGCAAACAATGTCATCGGGGTCTTTCCTTAGGGGTAAACAGGTGCATTTAGTCAAATGACTGAAAGTCACACAGACAGTAAATGCCTGTCACTTTCACACTAGAACTGGAGGGCTTTGTCAAGGCTTCTGTCTCTTTTTTAATTAAATTAGCTTTTGATCTCTTCTTCCCTGTGTATGCCTTCAGCTGTTCACTTCACGCCATCAAAGCCAGGACTGTGGGAGGGGCCTTACTTCTTGTGAAAGGCATGTGAGCAGGGACACACTCCAAGCTCGTCTCTGCTTTTGAACTCTTCTAAGCACACGGCACAGGTCTGCTGTAGGATGGGAAAGAAATCACGTTAACACTATCCTTGGAAGGAAAAAAAATCTCTCACTCCCCACCCTAACCCTCTGATGCTGAGTGTAACGACATTCTACGTCGTCCTCCTCCTCAGACGAGGAGAGGAGAGAGGGATCAGATGACCAATGTGCAGCGAGGTATGTAGACATGAATGAATTTATTAGACACGACGAACACTGACACGAACTATACTTGAATATTTACAAAATAACAAACAAACAACGTAGACTAACCTGAACATGCAAACTACATATAACGAAGCACGCATGAACAGGAACGAACGAGACGAGACAGTACTGTGTGGTGCAAATAAACACAGACACAGCGACAATCACCCACAAACAAACAATGTGAAACCACCTACCTTAATATGGTTCTCAATCAGAGATGAAAACCACCTGCCTCTAATTGAGAACCATATCAGGTCACCCATTTACCAACATAGAAACACATAACATAGAAATGCCCACCCACACTCACGCCCTGACCGACTAACACATACAAAACAACAGAAAACAGGTCAGGAACGTGACACTGAGGCCTAAATTCTATTCCCTTGCAAAAAACAATTTGCAAAGTGCATAGCTGGAACAACAAAATCAACTTACTCCAAGAAGACTCAGTTTCTTTCCTGCTCCTTTCAAAACAACCTAGAGACAAAGATGAATTTATGACAGAGGGAAATCTTTTCTACAATAAAAGCACAGCAAAATAACACCTTTTTAAGTTAATATAATAGAGATCGATTTTAGAAACAACAACTGGCAATACAAAGATATCAAGAAACAAATCAAAGTCATTCTCATTGTGAAATTTACCACGTTTGAGAGATTTTGTATTAATACAAGATGAAATTACCTCATTATATCCATATTGCTCCCTTGTGCCTTGTCGCCTTAACCTGAAACAGAATTATATAAAAAGGCATATTCAAAAAGGATTTTTGACATTGACTGATACACATAATCTGTTTATAATTGACACTTCATAATTACATTGATCTGTTATGAATGCTTGTCCCATTACTTTTCATCTTTCGATCATATGTCCCATCATGCCTGATGTGTTGTCATGGAGACCGCTATTCATAGGTTGCACCTCCGTCACACGGTCACGTCATGCCATTGTTATGAACGTTCAAGCCGCCCTCTACCGGCGGCGCCATAGTGGTACCCTGAAGTGGTGATCAGCATAGTCATGGAAGCAGATGTTCTGTTTGAATTAGATGGCTTGTCGAGTGGAGATGAGAATGAGTAGAATTGGATTACAGTGGCGAATGTAAAAGGAAACAAGAGAAGTAAAGTGGTAGTGAAAACTAGTAAATCCAAACCTAGGTCTGAGTATGTTTTGGTTGGAATAAGGGTTTTGGATCAATTTTGTTACCTGGGAGAGCCGTTTGAAGTCTCTATGAAAATTGTGGATGCGTTGGTGGCGTCGATGAGAATAACGAGAAGTGGGCTTTTTTTGTTTTTTTTGTGTTTTCTACGGAACAGAAGGAACGTGCTTCGCGCCTCAAGATGTCGGATTGGAATGTGTTGTGTGTCTGGATCTTTGAAGCAGGGCACCTATCAAGGGTGTTATCTCTGGGGTGGCTCTAGAAGTAAATGCAAAGGATATATGTGAAGAATAGGATCAAGTGGTTGGTGCACAAAGACTGACCTGTACGGTAGATGGAGAGCGGAAGCCAACTCCATCCACTCTATTGTTTTTTGATGAAGAGTCGCTCCCTTCCCACTTGTATTTAGGTTACATGAGATTCCCTGTGAGAGCCTCCGTGCCCAAACCCATGCAGTGGGAAAAATGTGTCAAGTGTATGTAGACCGGAGGAGTATTAAATGTCAGCTGAGCCTAAATGCTGCAATTGTGGTGGTGAACATTCACCCGAATTTCTGAAGTGTCCTGTTAAGGTGAAGGAGATGGAGTTGGCAAGAATAAGGGCTGTCCAGAATGTCTCCTATCCGGAGGCATTGAGAAGTGTGGAAGAAAGGAGTGAAGTTCATGAAGTAATGGTAGTAGTAGAGACACAAGATGATGTTCCTTGTCAACAGAGGGATCCTGACATGTTGCACGTTAAGAAGGTGGACTTTGTAGCGTTTATTACTTTGGTTATCAATGCACAGCGCAAACGGAGAGGAAATCGGAGTAAATAGGCATCATCGTGAGTGCTGAGCGTTTTTTGGGGGCCTCGGGGACTTTTCTGCAGAGGCAAGGAATCCTGTCGATGAATGACCATCGTCACAGACACCTGAGCCTGTGTAGGGATTGCTTTGAATATGACTGAAAGAGTGGGATGGTTGTTTGATTTATTTTTCTATTATCTCGGGAACCCCCCCTCCTGCAATGGAATATACAGTATTCCTTTTGTTTTGTTTCAATACTCCGTACAGTAGGTGGTGGCAATACATCAATCGGTGTAGTCTGCCATAAAACTTCAGAGAAGAAGAAGCACAGTCATTCTGGACGGAGGCTAACTACTGTTTCGTCTGAATTCCACTATAGTTCCTGGAAATACGTTGACATTGCTAAAGTATTCAAATATTTAGTAGGAAACAACTTTGCCAGCATTATCATGTCATCAAATTTACTTTAGACAGATGGCAATGTTGTCATTAGCAAGCAAAGTTCGTCAAAAATAGCTAGCAATGCTAACGTTAGCTAGCTAAAATCCGGTGGCCTCCCCTCAACCTAAAGTCTAAAGTCAATCTGGCGACATCAAAATCATGACAAATGGTTTTCCTGCTAATTATTTGCCTTATTTTGAATGCATTGTATTTCCATCCCACTATAATGCACATTTGATGAAATCTTAATCAGCGATCATTGACGATGAATTGAGTAGAACGCTCAGTCGGGCATCAGTCCAAAGCGAACGTTCAAAACAGTATTGTGACGAAACATGCAACCCATGAACAGTATGCCAAATGCAAGTCACAATGTGTCTACACTTGGCTGTGCTACAGCTGCAAAGCACCTTATCAGGTGCAGATTTGAGTATGTATTTTTGGTTCCACATCTCGACAACAAGAAAGTCTAAAAGAAGACGCCTCAGATTTGGCCAGAAAACACATTTTGCTCCAGGTGTAAACACAGTCTTAGCAAAAGGCTCGCAGCTGGTTGTTCAACACCTAGCATTGATCACATTGATGTTTAAAGATGCACTATGTAAAAATCATTCCGACATTTCCTGGTTGCTAAAACTCTAATAGTTTGCCTAATTTCACTTTATGTGACAAAACAAGCAAGTATAGTGTAGAGAATCACTGAACCATCTAAACTGCTGTGAAATATCTTTTCCATAACAGTTAGCAGTTTGCAGTTTGAAGCTGGTGTACAAAACCAAAAGTAAAAGACACAAAAACAAAACTTAAGAATGGGAAGCATAGAAATAACACACATAGAACACTTCTTAGACTTGCTTTCAGTGAAAATGACAGATCTATAACTCACATTTCTATGTGAATTTGGTCGAGTCGCGCAAAAAGTTACATTTTGCAGCTTTAAAACATATTGTACTACCTGATTTTGTCTGCCTCAGGGTTGTATTTTCCAAAGCAGGATTAATAGGTTACCCAGCTGAGCTAACTTTGACAAAAAACATAACTCAAATGTTCTGGGCCCGGTTTCCCGATAGCGATGGAACTTAGGCTTACGAGTGTTTTAACGAGGCATCTTTCCTACAACGGCCGAAGATGTAACATGCGTTTCCCAAAACACCACGCAGAGAGAAAAGTCACTAAGTGTGTCGTTGAAGCATATGTCGATACTGATGGGATTGAAAGAAAGGTAGTGCTGCTCTCAGATCAGCTTTCTCAAATCAATTTTACCTTAAAATGAAGGGCCTCCCGAGTGGCGCAGCGGTCTATGGCACTGCATTGCTTGAGGCGTCACTACAGATCCGGTTTCGATCCCGGGCTATGTCGTAGCCGCCCGCGACCGGGAGATCCATGAGGCGAGACACAATTGGCCCAGAGTCGTCCGGGTTAGGGGAGGGTTTGGCCGGTCGGGATGTCCTTGTCCCAACGCGCTCTAGCGACTCCTGTGGCGGGCCAGGCGCATGCATGCTGACATGGTCGTCAGTTGTACAGTGTTTTCTCCGACACATTGGTGCGGCTGGCTTCCGGGTTAAGCGAGCAGTGTGTCAAGAAGCAGTGCGGCTTAGCAGGGTCGTGTTTCAGAGGACGTATGGCTCTCGACCTTCGCCTCTCCCGAGTCCGTATGGGAGTTGCAGTGATGGGACAAGACTTTAACTACCATTTGGATATCACGGAATTGGGGAGAAAAAGGGGTAAATAAGTAAAGTAAAACATTTTTTTATATATATTTAAAATATATATATTTTTTCATTATTATTATTTCACAATACTGATGACGGATCAGCTCTTGGAGAGATAATATCAAATACGGCTGCAAATATTGAGGCGGATTATTCAAATCAAATCAAGTTTTATTTGTCACATACACATGGTTAGCAGATGTTAATGCGAGGGTAGCGAAATGCTTGTGCTTCTAGTTCCGACCATGCAGTAATATCTAACAAGTAATTTAACCTAACAATTTCACAACAATTCTAATGCTTACCCAATAAAAATGCACTAAATCACCAATTTGGCACATGTTAGGCTACACATCATGAAATATTAGACAGTAGCAAAATAAAACAACATTTATTGAACATGAATGCAGTCATCTCAGTTTTCATTTTGTATCAAGTGCAAAGACATTGGCAACTTTGTATTTCAACTTGGACTCGGGTAGACATAACATAGTAAAGTAAATCTGCCTCCCTCCATTTAGAATGATATGTTATGTTTTGGATGATATGTATTAATTTGTGGATGTCCATCATCCCTTTCATATGATATTTTACGAATTGCAATTCGATCAATGTTACGGAATTGCAATACGTATGATATGTTACGAATTCCTATTTGTTGAGGCTAACATTAGCTAGGTGGCTAACGCTAATGTTAGCTAGGTTGGCTAACATTAGCTAGGCTAGGGGTTAAGGTCAGGGTTAGGGAAAGGGTTAGCTAACATGCTAAATAGTTGCAAAGTAGCTAAAACGTAGTAAGTAGTTGTTCAAATGCTAAAGTTGTCCGTGATGCGATTTGAACACGCAACCTTTGGGTTGTTAAACGTTCACGTTACACGCCCACCCATCCCCTCCGACCATCCACTCTCCTTTTGTTTTTGCCTTTAATAATCTTACAGTATTTCTTATGTAACCATACAAAACGTAACATATTAATCTAATTTCAATGTCCTGGATTTACATTTACTACGTTACGTATAGTCCATGAGACCAGGCTGTGTATTTGTAGTTAACTTTGTTTTGACGTTATGGGCGGTCACAGAGGACAGATAACCCATGTGATTCTATGTTTAGCGGAAATCTGTTTTACGAGTGGTCTAATGCAGGCTTTAGATGACGTGTTTTCAAATGCAAAGTTAATAACGATGGTTTTGGGAAACAGCTCTGAGATTTAACGATGCTCCTACAAAGGTTCTAATGATGAACTTAGCGTTAAGATGCTTTTGGGAAAACAGGCCCTGATCTATAAAGAAAGCTATAGCTGACTATGGGTTATTGTGATTAACAAGCCCATAACTCATTGATCATAACCTAGATTCAGTAGAGGGAAGATATTTTTCTTGAGCGGATGGTCAGTGGGTCGGAATAATTACAAACAAAACTTAAAATGGACAAAAACCCCAAACAGATATATACTGAACAAAAATATAAATGATCCTGCAGGTAAAGTAGCTGGATGTGGAGGTCCTGGGCTGGCATGGTGCGTGGTCTGTGGTTGTGAGGACGGTTGGACACACTGCCAAATTCTCTAATACGACGTTGGAGGCGGCTTATGGTAGAGAAATTAACATGAAATTCTCTGGCAACAGCTCTGGTGGACATTCCTGCAGTCAGCATGACAATTGCGCACACCCTCAAAATTTGAGACATTTGTGGCATTGTGTTGTGTGACAAAACTGCACATTTTAGAGGGGCTATTGTCCCCAGCACAAGGTGCACCTGAGTAATCATGCTGTTTAATCAGCTTATTGATATGTCACACCTGTCAGGTGGATGGATTATCTTGGCAAAGGAGAAATGTTCACTAACAGAGGTGTAAACCCACTTGGAGCACAAATTTGAGAGAATATGGAACATTTCTGGGAACTTTTATTTCAGCTCATGAAACATGGGACAAACACTTTACATGTTGCATTTATATTTTTGTTCAGTATAATATTTGAATAGAAAATCATTTCAAAACTTGCTTACATTTGTATACAATCACATTTTATTATGTTTTTGCTCATAAAACTTGGGGGCCAAATAAAATCACCTTTCAGTTGGGGAACCCTGCCCTAGGTGATCGCTGCTGTGCAGTAGGGGAGAGTGGTGCAAGTTTTGCCAAAGGGGTAAGTTGAGTCACCTTTCTAGGAAACCATACACAAAATGTAATATTTGACCAAATATTTACACTACTGGTGTGCAAAGCTGTCATCAAGGCAAATGATGGCTATTTGAAGAATCTCAAATACACTTTTTTGGTTACTATATGATTCCATAGGTGTTAGTTCATAGTTTTGATGTCTTCACTATTATTATACAATGTAAAAAATAAAGAAAAACCCTCGAATGAGTAGGTGTTCTAAAACTTTTGACTGGTAGTGTAGGGAGTCTGTGAAGGAAGAAACCTCATGGGAAAAGTGCTAAGCAAGTTAGGTCCAAAAAACAGATTTCCACCAAGTCAATTGAATGTGTTAGATGTTTCATAATGCTTGTATCTAAACCGAAGTATATAAACTGTCATGTTTACATGAATTCAGATTATTTCCAGGGATACACAACATCGTGAAATATATGTAGATATCTTTGTTAGAAAGAATACTATAGCTCCCTTGACGGAGTGATGCCGAATGTAAAATAATGGCTAAACTTACCCCACTCTCCCCTAAGCCTCACCTGAACATGTAGCAGCAGAAGATCAGGCTGAGCATGAAGATGAAGAGGCCAATGCCCAGGATGATAACGTACATGTTGAGGGGCAGGTGGTAGATGTCTTCCGATGTCATCTTGCCGTAAAGGGTCTGAGTTCTGCGATCTTAAACCACACAGACATCCTGAGAGGAGGAAGACAGAGAGCCTTGAGTCTACTTGACCAAATTCTACAGACCCTTCTGTCGTTACAGGCAAAAAAACAAAAGGGGTTCAGTATATACGTCATCCTCAATAATGGATTCTGAAGCACGTTTCAGTGGCGTGAGTGTTTCATTTACAATGTAGGGAGGGGCCTCCCGGGTGGCGCAGTGGTCTAGGGTACTACATCGCAGTGCCAGCTGTGCCACCAGAGATTCTGGGTTCGCGACCGGGAGGTCCGTGGGGCAACGCACAAGTTGCGTCGTCCGGGTTAGGGAGGGTTTGGCCGGTAGGGATATCCTTGTCCCATCGCGCACCAGCGACTCCTGTGGCGGGCCGGGTGCAGTGCGCGCTATCCAAGGTCGCCAGGTGCACGGTGTTTCCTCCGACACATTGGTGCGGCTGGCTTCCGGGTTGGATGCGCGCTGTGTTAAGAAGCAGTGCGGCTTGGTTGGGTTGTGTTTCGGAGGACGCAAGGCTTTCGACCTTCGTCTCTCCCGAGCCCGTACGGGAATTGTAGCGATGAGACAAGATAGTAATTACTAACACCACGAAATTGGGGAGAAAAAAGGGGGTTAAAAAAAATATAATAATAATAAAATAAAAAAATACAATGTAGGGAGGATGTTGTACATTCAAGAAATTAGTACATGGCATTTTAAAACATTGTGCTGTGTGTTCATCTACTAAGTGCACAGAATATGTTTTACATATGAATATGAAGCAGACTGAATCAAATTAAATTTGGAATGTCCTATTAGCATAAATGCGTTCGTTATTTACTGTGAAGTGGGCTGCGCATCGTATGTCTGACCGGTACTGGACTCTCGGCTCATCTCATTGCATGTGTGTGCCTAAGGCAGGGTGGACATGCATATTGCATACTGTTAGCCACTCAGCAGCTTCTTGTTTTACGTACTGTATCAATGTAACACTACTTCCATTGTTGAACTTCATTGTGTTGCATGAGCTTTTCAAAATGTACTCCGTTACTTCTACTGAAAAGTGAGCTCTCAGTGGGAGTGGGGTGTGTGTTGAACCAGCTCCCCCAGTAAGGCCTGTGCATGTGTGTTTGACAGGTGTGTGTGAGTCCCATATCTGAAGGCCACCCCAGCAATGAGGCACTCCACAATGACAACAAGAAATCTAATGACAAAACCTTAAAATCGGTACATTTAGATTTTTACATTAAAAAATAACCTTCAATTCATTGCATGTTAATCTCTTATAAAAATGAAAAGAAACCAATAAATACATTTACTCAATGAAATATATATTTTTAAACATTTGTATATTGTCCCATACCATTTTACATTTACATTTAAGTCATTTAGCAGACGCTCTTATCCAGAGCGACTTACAACCATAATCTGTACTCTTAAATGTGTTGCTCCTAATCCCGATTTTGAATACCACTGTAGTATAATATGCAGTATATTGTTGGACTTGAATGTGTTACGCTTGTTTGTCGGCCTGGGGATGTGTGTGTATGTGTTTTTTGTGTGTGTGTGTGTGATGGGGAATTGGAATTTGGTCCTTTCAGTCCATGCAGCCGTTTCAGACCATCACCAGCAGCACTACCTATGGAGAGAATGATGAGCAACCTTAATGTCTAATGCCACCCAATGTCCCACAATAAGTAGAGTACTTCCTGGGTCAAAGGTCACTTCTGCCTGTGTGAGGGTCTGGCCAGAAGGGCCATTCCACCAGATCTGTCTCTGAGGGGGGTGGGGTGCTGGGTTTGGGTGAGGGAAGGGGCATCTGTAATCTTAGTAGGATGTTAGTAAATCATTGACAGTCGAGGTCTAAGAGGTAGGCCACTGTGAACACATGCTGTCTGGGAGAGCGTCTAGGACCTAGCGTCGAAGGGAAAGGCACACAACAAAACAGACAGGACCATACAAGTCATACCCACTCAAATGCAAACCAATTGTAACGAGACAACACATTGTTACACCACAAACACAAAGATAATTATTACGACAATACACATAGGAAGAACGTACTCACCGTGACACCCTGGACTGGGTGAAATCAGCCTCAAGAAAGCCAGAGGGACCCAGGGAATCAGTGGATGGGGGTCAAAACGTCTGAAGTTACTCACAACCTCTAGAGTCACTATGTCTGGGGTCACAGCCAGTCCTGGGTCTATGTTGGGGTGCCGACAGATCGAGGAGGTTGTCCCCAAAAAAGTCACTGTCTTCCAGACAATGATGTGAGTCCAACCTCTTCTGTGTCCCCAATGAAAATGACTTTTATTTGTAGGCTATGAGTCAATCCCATTGTGATAAACATTCTCAGTTCCCCAAGAAGCTCTCCTGTGGATGATGCTCTGTTATCCAGTAAAACATTACAAAAACAACTCACTCATTGTTGAAATCCACACTCTTCTTTGTGATGATTTGTCATTATGTGAATAATCAAGCAACAATTTCATCAGGAATTGATAGCTACTTTTTAAAATCCCAAATTATGCTAAAAAGTGTGAAGTTATTAAAGGCAACAGAATCAAATATATCCGTATTGCAATGGCTCCCCTCTTCAAATAAACAAAGGGATTTCCAGAGCATAGCCGTGTTTATATTAGGGGATAAACATCATACCCTCGCAGGTTAAAGACACATCAATGTTATTGTTAATATTCCAACTGGAGAGAACTCCCATGCAGCTAACTCAATCTATCCAGCTGAGTGCAGTCGCTGCTTTGCTTTGTCTCCCCTTCAAAACATTGTCACAAGGCTTATCCCTCCCTCCCCTGATCCTCTGAAGTCCTGTTTTCCTCTCCCTCTCTCTCTCTGCCTCCGCCTTCCTTGAATACTCGTCTCGACATAGATTTCCTCTCTTGCTGTGAAAACCTGCTAATTATGGGAAACAAAGGAAGAACTTGAATGGTTCCCTGCAGTGCCCAGTGTTCCTGTAAAAGCAGCTATTTTGCCTGCACTTGCGTTGTGCTCTCTGCTCTGTCAGGCCCAACCATCTGCTCCCCTTCTTCCAAAACAGACAAAGAGGGGGTGAAAAAGGAGACAGCGAAAATTAGCCTAACACTGATAATTTTAACCCAGGAAGCCGCTCTCTGGTCCCACTCTCTCTTTTTCTCTCTCTCTGCTCTCAGTCCCTCTTCCTCACAATGGAGCTAGTGAGCACACCTCCTCAGCTCAGTTTGTAAACATATCCCTGCTCATGTGATTCGCTGTCTGCATCATAGCTCAGCTTTCACCCTCCCCCTCCTTTCTCTCTGCCTTGCTCACTTTCCCTCTCTCATTTTCCCTCCCTCCCCCTCTTTCCAGCTGTAAGCTATTACTAGGTGACAACAGAGCAGGAGCCCTACAGGCAGACAGGCAGAAACCCAGCTAACAGAAAGAGGCAGAAAGAAAAATGTTGTAATGTTACCCTTGATGTTCCCCTAATGTTTGAATGCCCAATTTTCCCATTAACCATTTTAGCATATTTTGCCATTGGAGTTAGAACGTTCCCTTAATATCAAACAGAACATACCCAGAAGGTGGTTACCATGTTCTCAGAATATATACAACATTAATGTTCTAGACACATTCATGTCACAGGAGATTGGTGGCATCTTAATTGGGGAGGACTGGCACGTGGTAATGGCTGGAGTAGAATAAGTGGAAAGGTATCAACAACATCAAACACATGCTTTCCCCTTACCTGGGATTTGACTCACAACCTCTTGGTTTTTAATTATTTTATTGAACCTTTATTTAACTAGGCAAGCCAGTTAAGAACAAATTCTTATTTACAACGACGGCCTACCAAAAGGCAAAAGGCCTCCTGCGGGGACGGGGCCTGGGATTATTATTTATTTATTTTTTATATAAATATAGGACAAAACACACATCACGACAAGAGAGACAACACTACATAAAGAGAGACCTAAGACATGGTAGCGGCACAAAACATGGTACAAACATTATTGGGCACAGACAACAGCACAAAGGGAAAGAAGGTAGAGACAACAATACATCACGCAAAGCAGCCACAACTGTCAGTAAAAGTGTACATGATTGAGTCTTTGAATGAAGAGATTGAGATAAAACTGTCCAGGTTCATGTTACACCAATCTTCTTGCTACGCCACCATGTCCCTGTTAAGTATTGGTTAATCTGACTATTCTCATCACTGATTTGATGTACCAGTAAAAAGTTTGGACACACCTACTCATTTCAGGGTTTTTCTTTATTTTTACTATTTTCTACCTTGTAAAATAATAGTGAACACATCAAAACTATGAAATAACACAAGGAATCATGTAGTAACCAAAAAAGTCAATAAAAATATATTTTATATTTGAGATTCTTCAAAGTAGCCACCCTTTGCCTTGACGACAGCTTTGCACACTCTTGGCAGAGGTTGTTGTCCTGGCACTACACTGCCAGATCTCTGACCTCCTCCCTATAGGCTGTCTGATCATCGTCCGGTGATCAGGCCTAACACCGTCGTGTCATCAGCAAACTTAATGATGGTGTTGGAATCGTGTGAGGCTACGAATTTGTGGGTGAACAGGGAGTACAGGAGGGGACTAAGCACACATCACTGAGGGGCCCCCGTGTTGAGGTTGTCTACCCTCACCACCTGAGGGTGGCCCGTCAGGAAGTCAAGGATCTAGTTGCAGAGGGAGGTGTTCAGTCCCAGGGTCCTTAACTTAGTGATGAGCTTGGAGGATAAACTCTCTTGGTAAATAGAATAGTCCACAGCTTATCACAAGGTATTCTAACTCAGGCGGGCAGAACCTCAAAGTGTCCTTAATATTAGAGATCGCACACCAGATGTTTTTAACAAAAGAGACACACACCTCCCCCATTGAGTTTACCCGAGGCTGCCATTTGATCCTGCCAATGCATAGAAAAAACAGCTAGATGTCTATTATCCATGTCCTTGTTCAGCCACGACTCCAAGAAAGATAGGATATTACAGTTCTTCAGGTCCTGTTGATAGGATAGTCTAGAACAGAGCTCGTCCAATTTGTTCTCCAGTGATTGTACATTAGCCAAAAGAACGGAGAGTAGAGTCAGATTATTTACTCTCCGAGTTAGTTTCGTCAGGATTCC
Source organism: Salvelinus alpinus (assembly GCF_045679555.1). Taxonomy (NCBI): domain Eukaryota; kingdom Metazoa; phylum Chordata; class Actinopteri; order Salmoniformes; family Salmonidae; genus Salvelinus; species Salvelinus alpinus. Next base: position 45,295,532 of record NC_092088.1, read on the forward strand.
TGCATGTCGGCCTCTCTTAAGCCGTATCTTCCTTTTCTGAGTCTCAGGGATTAGGGTCTGGTCCGGGATGAGCAGTATGTCATGTGCCGCCGACTCGTTGAAGTAGAAATCTTCATTCAAATCGAGGTTAGTGATTGATGTTCTGATATCCAGAAGCTGTTTTCGGTCATTGGAAATGATTGCGGAAACATTATGTACAAAAAAGGTTAAGATCAGTGCAAAAAAAGACACAAAATAGAAGAATTGGTCAGGAGCCCGAAAACATCGGTAGCCATCCATTGCAACACAACTCGAGTGTAATAAAAATTGCCTACAAAGAGTTTTTCTATGACGTCTACAGTGCCTGGCTGGACGAACCAAGTCTCGGGCCTGAGGAAAGACCATTTCATTTGGCGAAAGGATCGGCACATGCATACTCAGGCTGACTGGCTCTTGTTCTCCGGGAAGGCCATAGTTAGTTACTTTAAGGAGCAGTTCTCTCTCTGTGGGTCTAACCCCAATAAGTTCTGGATAACGGTTAAAGCCCTGGAGAATAAACCCTCCTCCTCACCGCTGCCCATGTCCCTTAATGTTGATGATGTGGTCGTTACTGACAAGGAGCACATGGCTTAAGTATCGGACACTTTTTTAAATTTTCGCCTAAAATTACATACCCAAATCGAACTGTCTGAAGCTCAGGACCTGAAGCAAGGATATGCATATTCTTGATACCATTTGAAAGGAAACACATTGAAGTTTGTTGAAATGTGAAATTAATGTAGGAGAATATAACACATTAGATATGGTAAAAGATAATACAAACAAGAAAACATGCATTTTCTATATATATTTTTTTCATCATCTTTGAAATGCAAGAGAATGGCCCTACGCTAAGATAGGATCCTAGGTGTAATTTAGATTTTGTCCACAAGATGGCAGCAGTGTGTGTGCAAAGTGTCAGACTGATCCAGTGAAGAATTACCTCACGACACAATATTTTGCATCAAGTCTGCCTGGAGTTTGCCCAAATGTTCAGAATTGGTCAATTTATACATTTTCAAGTACATAACTATAGAGAACATACAAAAATGTTCTGGTAATAAAAAATTATAGTTTACACACTCCCAGGAATGTCATACATGATGGATTATTAGCTTCCCTACAGAAAACACTAACCTTCACACATCTAGACGGCCGGGTGGAGTGGGTGTGGAGCCAGAGACAGCAGTGGGGTCAAACTGTAGAACCCAGTTCCTACTATTGAATATAAAAATAGATGTTTTCAAACAAAACAACATTTTATCTCTGGGACCCTCAAGATGACAAATAAGAGCCAGATTACTGAATGTAAGTATATTCAGAGGTGAGTGTGTCAAACCAGCTGCCGTGATAAAAGTGTTTTGTTGTTGTGCACTATCCTCAAACAATAGCATGGTATGTTTTGTTCTGTAATAGCTACTGTAAACTGGACACTGCAGTTAGATTAACAAGAATTTAAGCTTTCTGCCCATATAAGACATGTCTATGTCCTGGAAAGTTGGCTGTTGTATACAACGTTTTCTAGTCACATTATCGCATATTGAGCAACAACAGTCCCGGTTTAGGGACACCGATCCCGTAGAGGTTTTAAGTCAGGATTCCTATTTGACTCAGCCATTCCTCCTTGCCCATCCAACATTTCATCATCTCCCACCCCCTCTAATGCGACAAGCCCCGATGCTCCTCCCTCTTTTTTTCCCTGCCCCACTACAAAGTTTCTACCTTGCCCCGCTACAAAGTTTCTCCCTGCAGGCGATCACTGAGTCCGAGGTGCTAAAGGAGCTCCTTAACTTGACCCAAAAAAACCATCTGGGTCAGATGGTTTAGACCCTTTCTTCTTTAAGGTTGATGACCCTATCTCTGACCTTTTTAATAACCCGTCTCTCCTCTCTGGGGAGGTTCCCATTGCTTGGAAGGCAGCCACCGTTTGTCCTTTACTTAAAAGGGGGAGAGCAAGCTGATCCTAACTGTTTGCAGTCCATTTTTATTTTGCCCTGTTAATCAAAAGTGTTTGAAAAACTTGTCAATAATCAACTGACTGGCTTTCTTCATGTCTATAGTATTCTCTCTGGTATGCAATCTGGCTTCCAGTCAGTTTATGGATGTGTCACTGCAACCTTAAAAGGTCCTCAATGATGTCACCATTGCCCTTGATTCTAAGCAATATTGTTCTGCTATTTTTATTGACTTGGCCAAAGGTTTTGATACGGTAGACCATTCCATTCTTGTGGGCCTGCTAAGAACTATTGGTGTCTCAGAGGGGTCGTTGGCCTGGTTTCCTAACTACCTCTCTCAAATAGTGTAGTGTATAAAGTCAGAACATCTGCTGTCTCAGCCACTGTTTGACACCAAGGGAGTACCCCAAGGCTCGATCCTAGGCCCAACGCTATTCTCAATTTACATCAACAACATAGCTCAGGCAGTAGGAAGCTCTCTCATCCATTTTTTATGCAGATGATATAGTCTTATACTCAGCAGGCCCCTCCCCGGATGTTGTGTTAAATGCTCTACAACAAAGCTTTCTTAGTGTCCAACAAGCTTTCTCTGCCCTTAACAAAGGTCATGTGGTTTGGTAAGAGGAATGCCCCTCTCCCCACCGGTGTGATTACTAACTCTGAGGGTTTAGAGCTTGAGGTAGGCACCTCATACACTTGGGAGTGTGGCTAGATGGTACACTGTCCTTCTCTCAGCACATATCAAACCTGCAGGCTAAGGTTAAATCTAGACATGGTTTCTTCTATCGTAATCACTCCTCTTTCACCCCAGCTGCCAAACTAACCCTGATTCAGATGACAATCCTACCCATGCTAGATTACAGAGATGTAATTTATAGATCAGCAGGTAAGGGTGCTCTCGAGCGGCTAGATGTTCTTTACCATTTGGCCATCAGATTTTCCACCAATGCTTCTTAAATCGGACACAGCACTGCACTCTACACTCCTCTGTAAACTGGTCATCTCTGTATACCCGTCGCAAGACCCACTGGTCGATGCTTATTTATAAAACCCTCTTAGGCCTCACTCCCCCCTATCTGAGATATCTATTACAGCCCTCGTCCTCCACATACAACACCCGTTCTGACAGTCACATTCTGTTAAAAGTCCCCAAAGCACACACATCCCTGGGTCACTCCTCTTTTCAGTTCGCTGCAGCTAGCGACTGGAACGAGCTGCAACAAACACTCAAACTGGACAGTTTTATCAATCTCTTCATTCAAATACTCAATCATGGACACTATTACTGAGAGTTGTGGCTGCTTCCCATGATGCATTGTTGTCTCTACCTTCTTGCCCTTTGTGTTGTTGTCTGTGCCAAATAATGTTTGTACCATGATTTGTGCCGCTACCATGATGTGCTGCTGCCATGTTGTATTTCTACCATGATGTTGTCATGTTGTGTTGCTACCATGCTGTGCTGTCATGTGTTGCTGCCATGCTATGTTGTTGTCTTAGGTCTCTCTTTATGTAGATGTGTGTTTTGTTCTATATTTTCATTTTATTTTTAATCCCAGCCCCCGTTCCCACAGGAGGCCTTTTGCCATTTGGTAGGCCGTCATTGTAAATAAGAATTTGTTCTTGACTGACTTGCCTAGTTAAATAAAGGTTAAATAAAAAAATAACAACTAGAAATGTTAAAGCCCTTTTGGCATTGGAGAGAAAATTCTTCAGTTTTCAATTCTACACATTTTGTCATCGGGCAGAGATTTTTTGTTGTTGCAGCATTAAAGGCCCAGTGCTGTCCAAAATGTGATTTGCCTGTGTTTTATATACACTGAGTATACAAAACGTTAAGAACACCTTCCTGAATGGCACACATACACAATCCATGTCTCAATTGTCTCAAGGCTTAAAAATCCTTCCTTAACCTGTCTCCTCCCCTTCATGCTCCCGAGTGGCAGAGTGGTCTAAGGCACTTCATCTCAGTGCAAGAGGTATCACTACAGTCCCTGGTTCGATTCCAGGCTGTATCACATCCGGCTGTGATTGGGAGTCCCATAGGGCGGTGCACAATTGGCCCTGTCATTGTAAATAAGAATTTGTTCTTAACTGACTTGCCTAGTTAAATAAAGGTAAAATAAAAAAGTGACATCAATAAGGGATCATAGCATTCACCTGGTCAGTCTGTCATGAAAAGTCTGTCATTTTGTATATTTCCACACTATGAGGTTGGAATAATACTGTGAAATTGTGAAAAGGATGATAATGCCCTGTTAGTGTAAGAGCTGTTTGAACAGACCGCCTGAAATTTCAGCCTGTTTTGGTGGGATGGAGTTTTGGCCTTCCATGGTGACGTCACCATGCGGTAAACTACTTAATACACTGAAAAGAAAGACAGTTCAAAACCTCTCTGCCATTAACTTTTTAGTTTTCCCATCTCCACTGAGACCACTTCCATACAGTTCTAGCGTCAATTATTGCTTGAGAAATTGCCCTTTGTTAAGAAGATATTTTTGACCATTTGAATTGAAAACAATCACAGTAAGGTATTTAATTGTTACCAAGAAATGATTTGATATTGAGAAACGCATCTGCATTGGACTATGGAAGCTAAAATACTGTAATTCTAAACATGTTGCCACGTGGCAGAGAAAACTTTGCAGTTTTAAACTTTACTTGACAGTGCATTTATATTTTTAAAATTTGGGGAATAGTATTGAGTTGAACATTTGATAAATGGTGGAGTATAACAATATGTGAATAGCAATATCCCTGTGAGCCTCCCAGGCCCATATTGCCCAAGGTTAGGAACATAAATTGTAGATTATATTACATTGTATTGTATTACACACTTATTCCACAGATACTTATTATATGGATCCCTTGAAAAAAGCATCTTAATCTGTTGCTAATAATATTAATTTAAAAAATGACATGTAATTATTATATATATATATATATATACACAGTTGAAGTCGGAATTTAACATACACTTAGGTTGGAATCATTAAAACTCGTTTTTCAACCACTCCACAAATTTCTTGTTAACAACAAACTATACATTTGGCATCTACTTTGTGTATGACACAAGTCATTTTTCCAACAATTGTTTACAGACAGATTATTTCACTTATAATTCACTGTATCACAATTCCAGTGGGTCAGAAGTTTACATACACTAAGTTGACTGTGCCTTTTAAACAGCTTGGAAAATTCCAGAAAATGATGTCATGGCTTTAGAAGCTTCTGATAGGCTAATTGACATAATTTGAGTCAATTGGAGGTGTACCTGTGGATGTATTTCAAGGCCTACCTTCAAACTCAGTGCCTCTTTGCTTGACATCATGTGAAAATCAAAAGAAATCAGCCAAGACCTAGGAAAAAAATTGTAGACCTCCACGAATATGGTACATCCTTGGGAGCAATTTCCAAATGCCTGAAGGTACCACGTTCATCTGTACAAGCAATAGTACGCAAGTATAAACACCATGGGACCATGCAGCCGTCATACCGCTCAGGAAGGAGACGCGTTCTGTCTCCTAGAGATGAACGTACTTTGGTGCGATAAGTGCAAATCAATCCCAGAACAACAGCAAAGGACCTTGTGAAGATGCTGGCGGAAACAATTACAAAAGGATCTATATCAACAGTAAAACAAGTCCTATATCGACAACCTGAAAGGCCGCTCAGCAAGGAAGAAGCCCCTGCTCCAAAACCGCTATAAAAAAGCCAGACTACAGTTTGCAACTGCACATGCGGACAAAGATCATTCTTTTTGGAGAAATGTCCTCTGGCCTGATGAAACAATTATAGAACTGTTTGGCCATAATGACCAACGTTATGTTTAGAAGGAAAAGGGGAGGCTTGCAAGCCGAAGAACACAATCCCAACCGTGAAGCACGGGGGTGGCAGCATCATGTTGTGGGGCTGCTTTGCTGCAGGAGGGACTGGTGCACTTCACAAAATAGATGGCATCATGAGGAAGAAAATGTTGTGGTTATATTGAAGCAACATCTCAAGACATCAGTCAAGAAGTTAAAGCTTGGTCGCAAATGGGTCTTCCAAATGGACTATGACCCCAAGCATACTTCCAAAGTTGTGGCAAAATGGCTTAAGGACAACCAAGTCAAGGTATTGGAGTGGCCATCACAAAGCCCTGACCTCAATCCTATAGAAAATGTGTGGGCAGAACTGAAAAAGCGTGTGCGAGCAAGGAGGCCTACAATCCTGACTCAGTTACACCAGCTCTGTCAGGAGGAATGGGCCAAAATTCACCCAACCTATTGTGGGAAGCTTACCTGGAAGGCTACCTGAAATGTTTGACCCAAGTTAAACAATTGAAAGGCAATGCTACCAAATACTAATTGAGTGTATGTAGACTTCTGACCCACTGGGAATGTGATGAAAGAAATAAAAGCTGAAATAATTCATTCACTCTACTATTATTCTGACATTTCATATTCTTAAAATAAAGTGGTGATCCTAACTGACCTAAGACGGAATTTTTACTAGGATTAAATGTCAGGAATTGTGAAACTGAGTTTAAATGTATTTGGCTAAGGTGCATGTAAACTTCCGACTTCAACTGTATATATATATATATATATATATATATATATATATATATATATATATATATATATATATATATATACACATACACTACTGTTCAAAAGTTTGGGGTCACTTAGAAATGTCCTTGTTTTTGAAAGAAAAGCACATCATTTTTTGTCCATTAAAATAACATAAAATTGATCAGAAATACAGTGCAGACATTGTTAATGTTGTAAATTATTTGCAGCTGGACACAGCTGATTTTTATGGAATATATACATAGGCGTACAGAGGCCCATTATCAGCAATCATCACTCCTGTGTTCCAATGGCACGTTGTGTTAGCTAATCCTAGTTTATAATTTTAAAAGGCTAACTGATCATTAGGAAACCCTTTTGCAATTATGTTAGCACAGCTGAAAACTGTTGTTCTAAATAAAGAAGCAATAAAACTGGCCTTCTTTAGACTAGTTGAGTATCTGGAGCATCAGCATTTGTGGATTCGATTACAGGCTCAAAATGGCCAAACAAAAAAATCTTTCTTCTGAAACTCGTCAGGCTATACTTGTTCTGAGAAATGAAGGCTATTCCATCCGAGAAATTGCCAAGAAACTGAAGATCTCACACAACGCTGTGTACTACTCCCTTCACAGAACAGCGCAAACTGGCTCTAACCAGAATAGAAAGAGTGGGAGGCCCCGGTGCACAACTGAGCAAGAGGACAAGTACATTAGAGTGTCTAGTTTGAGAAACAGACGCCTCACAAGTCTTCAACTGGCAGCTTCATTAAACAGTACCAGCAAAACACCAGTCTCAACATCAACAGTGAAGAGGCGATTCCAGGATGCTGGCCTTCTAGGCAGAGTTGCAAAGAAAAAGCCATACCTCAAACTGGTCAATAAAAAGAAAAGATTAAGGCAAAGAACACAGATACTGGAGGAAGATTGGAAAAAAGTGTTATGGGCACACGAATCTAAGTTTGAGGTGTTCGGATCACAAAGATGAACATTCGTGAGACGCAGAAAAAATGAAAAGATGCTGGGGGAGTGCTTGACGCCATCTGTCAAGCATGGTGGAGACAATGTGATGGTCTGGGGGTGCTTTGGTGGTGGTAAAGTGGGAGATTTATACAGGGTATAAGGGATCTTGAAGAAGGAAGGCCATCCCTCCATTTTGCAACGCCATGCCATACCCTGTGGACGGCGCTTAATTGGAGTCAATTTCCACCTACAACAGGACAATGACCCAAATCACAGCTCAAAACTATGCAAGAACTAATTAGGGAAGAAGCAGTCAGCTGGTATTCTGTCTATAATGGCGTGGCCAGCACAGTCACCTGATCTCAACCCTATTGAGCTGTTGTGGGAGCAGCTTGACCCTATGGTACGTAAGAAGTGCCCATCAAGCCAGTCCAACTTGTGGGAGGTGCTTCAGGAAGCATGGGGTGAAATCTCTTCAGATTACCTCAACAAATTGACAACTAGAATGCCAAAGGTCTGCAAGGCTGTAATTGCTGCAAATGGAGGATTCTTTGATGAAATACTATATTTCCTCTTAATTTTGGAACTAATTTAACGTATTTATTAATGGAAAACAAGGACATTTCTAAGTGACCCCAAACTTTTGAATGGTCGTGTGTGTAGAGAGAGAGAGATATGGCCGCGGACTCCCTGCAGTACCATGGGTCTGCGGACCCCATTTTGAGAACCCACAGAAAACTGGACAAATGAATGTTCTTGAAACGTTCCCATGAAACGTATCTAGAACATTAATATCTTAAATTCTGAGATCATGGTAACCATGTTGTGGGTAAGTTCTATTTGACATTAAGGGAATGGTCTCTTGGAAACATTCCTTGCACATCACGGGAACATTGGAATGAGTTGCCTTTGCCCGTAAAAACGACGTCCTCTCTGGGCAGTTTTAAAAAATAAAGTAAAAACTGTTGTCTGTATATGAATAACCCCCGATGTAACTGCAATGATGTGATAGATGTTCTTCTTCTTTGTTTTTATGTTTTATTATCTCAATGCCATACTGTGTTCAATCGTGTTCGATCTTGCCTAGCCATCTTGTTTCAAGAGGACCACAATGGAAATAAGTCCCAGACTTTATTGTGTGTTATGCTCTGTGATTTTACTCAGGTGCATGTATGGCTTTTCAAGTTTTATGTGTGCTTGTTTTTTTAAATGGTTGAAATAATAAACTACATTTTAAAAAATCATATGAAAACGTTAGTTAATGACCTAATGAGACTCTTAAGGAAAGGTTCCCTAAAGTTGTGGGAATGTTTGTTGGGAGCTGGGAAGGCAGGCAGGCAGACAGGATCGCAGACAGACAACAGGCAGACAGGATCGCAGGCAGACAACAGGCAGACAGGATCGCAGACAGATGGTCAAGTTCTTGCCTGACACAATTGCAGACGCATGACAGATCTTACAAAGCATATGGATTTAACATATCAGCTAACCACATATAATATAGCAAAATCTGATGCCTGACTGCACAGTCGATTACGTGGCACGCAACCGTTGGTTGATGCAACGCAACACCTGCGCATTTAGTTGGGCAGGAACTCGACCATGGTAACATAGACAGACAGACATGAGGGCAAACAGGCAAAAAGATAGGTACACATGAAAGGCTCCTAGACAGATAAGCAGACAGGTGTGTTTGACAGTCGGACAATCAGGCAGCCAGTGAATCTGATAGTCAGACAGACAAGCAGATAAGGAATCAGATAAACACACACAGAAACTGACAGACTTAGCAACTATCTTAGAGATAATCAGGAAGACAGGAAAAATATTAAATTAAAGGTAAAAAAAGAGAGAAAGGCACTCTGTCTACTGGCTGATGTTTGGAAGTGCAGGATGTTACAGTAACTGACCATCTTAAAGAAAAGCTATTGAGGGGGGAGGGGCAAAACACCTTGCATACAACGTCCTGTTAAACATGGACCGTGAACTAGACACAATAAGCACATAAACACAAACTCAGAAATCCTTTATCAGCCATTACAAGCATTTGACAACTGGAAGAGAACAGAAGTAAATGGGGAACAATGACAGTAACGTTGGGAACATTATTTCAGTCCATATTTGAGTCTATTCCAATTACTTACATTTATCACAAGTTGAAGGATGTTACACATATCAATGTGGGAAAATACAAGTAAAGGACTAATCTACCTACCTCAGTGTTCTTCAACCCTGGTCCTGGGTACCCACTGGGAGTGTATGCTTTGGTTCTATCCCTGTGCTTACACCACCTGATTCATTCAAATAAATCAGGACTTGACTATACAGTTAATCAGTTGAATGTGTCAGTGCTGGGCTGGTACAAAAGCCTGCAGTACCTCTGGGTTCCCAGGATCTCTTTCTCTATGGCCTCAATGTTGTTCTCCACACTGTACTGGGCCCACTTGTTGAAGCGGCTGTAGAGGGGCAGTCCCTTGTTCTCTCTGTACAGATAGACCCCAGAGATCCAGTTCCACACTGTACTAAAGATGGGGCTGGCGCTCTGGTGCTCCTCCCGTTTCTCTTTCACGCGTGCGTGCATGGAAAAGGTCATGCTCTTAGGAGCTGAACTGGGACCAGTACGCCTCCTGTTGGTAGCCAAGGGGAGAGCAGCAGCGCTTCAAGCCATGCCCATGACCTCTAACCCCTTTCCAGAGTCGTCATAGTCAGATGACCGTCCAAGTCACGGGAGCCACGGCCGCTCGGCCAATGATAGTGACTAAGACGGCGAAGGCAGCTGCTCCACTCAGACACCAGGTCCCAGGTACTCTTATTCAGCATGCCACCAACGAGGTAGAACACTCAGTGATGTAAAGAACTTAAGTAAAAATACTCTAAAGTACTACTTAAGTTGTTTTAAATACATTTGTAACTGTTCAAGGTTGAATAAAAAAGAGATAAGATGAAGGCACTAGAGCAGGGATCATCAAGCGCAGGGCCAACTATGCTAGGACGGACACCACTCTGAGCAAGCTCCACCCACGAGCGCAGGGCCAACTATGCTAGGACGGACACCACTCCAAGCAAGCTCCACCCACGAGCGCAGGGCCAACTATGTTAGGACGGACACCACTCCGAGCTAGCTCCAACCACGAGCGCAGGGCCAACTATGCTAGGACGGACACCACTCCAAGCAAGCTCCACCCACGAGCGCAGGGCCAACTATGTTAGGACGGACACCACTCCAAGCAAGCTCCACCCACGAGCGCAGGGCCAACTATGTTAGGACGGACACCACTCCGAGCTAGCTCCACCCACGAGCGCAGGGCCAACTATGTTAGGACAGACACCACTCCGAGCTAGCTCCAACCACGAGTGCAGGGCCAACTATGTTAGGACGGACACCACTCTGAGCTAGCTCCAACCACGATCGCAGGGCCAACTATGTTAGGACAGACACCACTCCGAGCTAGCTCCAACCACGAGCGCAGGGCCAACTATGTTAGGACAGACACCACTCCGAGCTAGCTCCAACCACGAGTGCAGGGCCAAATATGGTAGGACGGACACCACTCCGAGCTAGCTCCAACCACGAGCGCAGGGCCAACTATGTTAGGACGGACACCACTCCGAGCTAGCTACAACCACGAGCGCAGGGCCAACTATGCTAGGACGGACACCACTCCAAGCAAGCTCCACCCACGAGCGCAGGGCCAACTATGTTAGGACGGACACCACTCCAAGCAAGCTCCACCCACGAGCGCAGGGCCAACTATGTTAGGACGGACACCACTCTGAGCTAGCTCCACCCACGAGCGCAGGGCCAACTATGTTAGGACGGACACCACTCCAAGCAAGCTCCAACCACGATCGCAGGGCCAACTATGCTAGGACGGACACCACTCCGAGCTAGCTCCAACCACGAGCGCAGGGCCAACTATGTTAGGACAGACACCACTCCGAGCTAGCTCCAACCACGAGTGCAGGGCCAACTATGTTAGGACGGACTCCACTCCGAGCTATCTCCAACCACGAGTGCAGGGCCAACTATGTTAGGACAGACACCACTCCGAGCTAGCTCCAACCACGAGCGCAGGGCCAACTATGTTAGGACGGACTCCACTCCGAGCTAGCGGAATTCATAGAAGAGCACATGCATCCGCGAAGGTCAGCACTTTGTTGGCATGTATTATCTCTATAACTGCTGAAGTCATCCAAGTAACGTTGGAGCAATCAAAGGAACCATAACTAATTTAATGAGCCATTGGCAGTTTCACTGTACAGGCCGTGTGTATTAAGACTTACATGGCTTAATCTTTGGGAAAAGACTGGCCGGATCACTTAGGTAGACCCCCACAACATTGAGGTGTACCTGGCCCATAATGAAGTGGGAGAACCAAGCGCACCCAGTGATAGGCACCAACCTACCAACAGCTGAAGCCGTGGAAGCTGTGGGAGCTGAGGCACCACTCGAGATGTGTTCTGTTGGAGTATACCGCACAATGGAGAAACACAAAGTGTCACTGATTCTGGCCGGTGTTAGGATGACCCAGTGGTCGGCGAAGCAATGGTCACCTGCAGGGTGTGAGAAACCAGACCTGGTAGAATGAAAATGTAACTATTGCACTCAGAACCACTTAAAATTATCCAAATTGCAACAGGATACAATTAAGTCTAATACAAAAAAAGTGTTATTTGATGAAAAAAAAGTCTAAAATGGTCATTATAGAAGTGTATTCATGTCCCTTGGAGTGGCAGCTATTTCCTATAATGTGACACATTCATGTCCCACCAAGCAAAAAAAGCTGTCACAGCGTTGGAAATCTCAGCCTGTATGGTCCATTTTGATCCTTACTGTTAACAATAAGCCTTCCATTTGATTTCACCAGAACATTTTCTCATTGCTTTTTATATTTCAATTGTTAAACAAATATTAGTTATTTTCAATTATACATTCAAAGGGCGTCACACCACATGACTAACATGATGACCACACCGCGTGCGTCATTGTGCGCATGTTGATTTTGTCCACCCACACCAGACATGATCAGGACATGCAGGTTGAAATATCAAAACGAACTATGAACCAACTATATTAATTTGGGGACAGGTCGAAAAGCATTAAACATTTATGGCAATTTAGCTAGCTAGCTTGCTGTTGCTAGCTAATTTGTCCTGGGATATAAACATTGGGTTGTTATTTTACCTGAAATGCACAAGGTCCTCTACTCCGACAATTAATCCTCAGATAAAAGGGTAAACTGAGTTAGTTTCTAGTCATCTCTCCTCCTTCAGGCTTCTTCTTCTTCTCTGGACTTTATATTGAGGTGGCAACCAACTTTAAGGTGCATTACCATCACCAACTGGACTGGAGTGTGGACCTCAGTTCATCTTTCAATCACCCACGTGGGTATATGCTCTTTAAAACCAATGAGGAAATGAGAGAGGCGAGACTTGCATCACAAATAGAACCAAGTTCTATTTTAGTGCCTGGCTACGCAGAAACTGGTTGACGTGCGCAAGCAGTGTGGGTGCAATTATTTAATAACATGTATGTGAGTGGTGTGGTCAGCATGTAAGAAATCTCTTTGATGATGGCAGAAAAGTACAATATTTTTATTCATATTTTTGATAAAGCTTACAATCTGTTCAGACCATGTGCTCCAGCAATATATTTTGTACTTCCTCATTGCAGGAGAACCTTCCCCTGCAATGGTGCCCAAATGGCTGGCTAGTTGTTTAATCACAGAATTGTCACACCATGTGGATATTGATTATAGGGACAAAATGTAGTCAATCCGCTACCGCTGAGCAGAAAAGGCAGAGCTATTAGAGAGGAGATAGTAATCCCATTGAGCAATGAATTGAATGACGTATAACGCCTCTACCAGCAGATGTCGATCAATCGCGTTCACGTCGTCATGCTGCGTTACGCGGTTGCTAAGCGTCAGCAACCCCTTCTCAAAGTCAGGGTATGAGTCAAAACCTGCCTATTTTCGTCAAAAGTACGTAACGTCACGATTCCAAAACTACAGTATAGGTCGTTATCAATAAAGCTTTTATCTGGATTCACCTGGTCAGTCTATCATGGAAAGAGCAGGTGTTCTTAATGTTTTGTACACTCAGTGTAGACGGTAAACAAATAAAACAATATTTGGATATAGCCACCTAGTTAATCCCCCGAACGTTAGTTTCCTAACTAGCCATATTGACGTGATCTGTTATTAGCTAGCTTGCCAATTTAACATGGTCCATCAATCAATGTAGCTTATCATGCCTGTCAGCAGCAATCGTGATTAAACACTCTTAAAAACACTGTTGAAAAGGGAATAATGATAGCCAACTTCATTAGGTAGGCCTATGTTGGTAGGAGAAAAAAAGTAGATTATGTCTATTTACCACTTTGTAGCCAACTGTACAACGTTTCTATCCGTAGCTTGCAAAGTAAACACTATCAGCAAATGCGCCCTTCAGCTGCTAGAAGGCAGAGCCCACAAACATGGGAAATTGACCTAAATCAATTAAACTTGTCAGGTATAGTTCACTTTGATTTTATATCACTCAAATAATGGTGGGCAATATTGAGAGATATGTTGAGGCTAATCTCACGTATCTGAAATGACATGATCAATTGACGTTTACCGATTATGAAAGCATGCAGTCACTTGCTGTATAACTCTGATAGAGCTAAATGTGCTCAATTGTTTTAGATGGAATAATCGAAAATGTGTAGTTCTGACTATGCTCTTCAAAAGGTGATGATATTACAACCAAATAATTTACATTTATTTAACAATCCCTTGATAACGGCACGCAGTTATCAATGGTTTTAGAGGAGTTGGAGGTCTCTTTGCTCCCCAGCAGGCAAATCAAACACTCTGCACCTTATTGTGACGTTTTATTGATAACTTTTACTGATAACGACCTATACTGATATTACAGAGAACAAGTTAATTCTCACATCTCGGAAAATATTTGAAATGTTGTACTTCTTGTTCACTAAATTCATGCTAATGTTGGGTTTTGAGCTAGCGCCCAGTTGACTCCCATTCACTCCTTGGAGACCCCTCCTTGTCCCAGAATCACCCAGAATGCTCCACGCGGCCCATTGACGACACATGGGCAATGTACACAATGGCTGTTACTACAATGGAGTTTCCCATCTCCTCGTTGCATGCATCAGCCAATGGTTGCGTGTCACGTCATTGATTGAGTAGTCGGGCACCAGATTATGGAAAGCCGTTTGGGTATTTGCGTGTCAAATAAACTTGTTCACCAATCAGGTCCTGAATATGACTGCATGTCACACAAGAATTTAACACGTTAATAAAACATTTACGTAGTTATTACACATTGATTAACACTAGCATTCGTATTTCATATGTCACAGCGATTCACCGATACATATGCTATGATGCTGGTAAAGTTTTTATAGAGCCAGATAGCTGCCAAAAGGTTGAACGCATGTATCCTTAGGATCATAAGAATATCCATATGTAAATTGTTAGGATCATAAGAAAAGCCATGCGTGAAACATGAAACGTAACTGTTAAATTTGATCTGTAAACGTACAAACACTATGTTACGACTATGCATGAATATTTACACGCTCAATTCTTACTTTACGTCTCCCTTTACTCGGTTACAGATCTTTTTTATATATACAAACTTTTGTCAGGAATGTGGCATCTGCAAAGGACATGAACCGAAAGTACCTAGTCAAAGTTAGCTAGTCAATCAAGCAACTCTAGCCCAGACTTTAGAGTTACTTTGCAGCTTCCGAATTCATTTACAAAATAAAAGTCTATAGCTTGTTTTAGAACTGCAGTCAATAACGACATTATACCAGTAGATGGCGTAGTATAGACTTGGGCCTTCAGCAAATTACTTGTGAGAATTATACTTTAAAGACACAGCAAAATAGAAAGCAAATATGATTTAGGCTAGGCCTATTCCACTATCTAAATATACCATAATGTAGTGTGTTATTTAATGGCCATATAATTATTTTAAAACATTTTTATAGCCGCGTGGGGCTACTGTGGTGATCATGTAACCTAATGAATTACACTTTTTCCAGTATTTGGGAGCACGGACTGTCGGCCTTATGTTAGGCATTTTGACTGTTTTATTAGTGAATTCCACTCTGTACGTAGGCTTGTTATAACCATTTGCGTTGCACAACCCCATCATGCAGAGGCTATATCCATATCTATAACCTGTCCTCAGGCCTATAATAAAAAACAGTTATATAACACAAATAGAGTTTTAAAATTATTCGGCAAGACACCAGTACCCAAAATGATAGCCTAAATTGCAATGCCTACAAGTTGAAGGCCTATATTTATTATTTGAATAGGTTTAATTAAAACATTGAATTATTAAAGTGATAGGCTAAATAACTTTTGAGAATTTAGATAATTTTGAATACACACATGGATTTCAATAAATAAATGGATAAGACTGTTCTATTCTCTTTACGTTAGTTCCTATTGCAACTCAGACAAATGGCAGAATGGATGACATACTAACTGACTGAACTGAATGAAGGATGAATTAAATGTTCAAATATGTTGGAATGAGGAGTTGCACGCATCATGCATGTTCTGCACTTTATTTGGCTAGTAGGCAAATAGACCTACATTAGGGTATAATGACTCTATGGCTGCATGCCTCCAGAAGGTCATCTTCTGAGTCTGAGGGGTGCTTTTCCGAAGGCGCATGGTGCTGTGGTGCTGCATGGAGAACACAAGCTCTTCAACTGGGCAGCAGTGTCGCGATGGAGGGAATAGCCTATACGGAGACAACCTCAGGCCACTGCAGCAGAGTTAATGCGTGAAAAAAAAACTATGCCAGACAGCCTACGTTTAACCTCTCCCTTGTTCATTTCATTTTTAACTAGGCAAGTCAGTTAAGAACAAATTCTTATTTACAATGACGGCCTACCAAAAAGCAAAATGCCTCCTGCGAGGACGGGCCTGGGATAAAAATAAAATAAAAAATACAATATAAATATAGGACACATCACAACAAGAGAGACACACAACATGACATGAAGAGAGACCTAAGACAACAATATAGCAAGGCAGCAACACAACATAACAACAACATGGTGGGAACACAACATGGTAGCAGCACAAAACATGGTACAAATATTATTGGGCACTGTCAACAGCACAAAGGTCAAGAAGGTAGAGACAACAATACATCACACAAAGCAGCCACAACTGTCATTAAGTGTGTCCATGATTGAGTCTTTGAAGGAAGAGATTGAGATAAAACTGTCCAGTTTGAGTGTTTGTTGCAGCTCGTTCCAGTCGCTAGCTGCAGCGAACTGAAAAGAGGAGCGACCCAGGGATGTGGGTGCTTTGTGGACATTTAACAGAATGTGACTGGCAGAACGGGTGTTGTATGTGGAGGATGAGGGCTACAATAGATATCTCAGATAGGGGAGAGTGAGGCCTAAGAGGGTTTTATAAATAAGTATCAACCAGTGGGTTTTGCAACAGGTATACAGAGATGACCAGTTTACAGAGGAGTATAGAGTGCAGTGATGTGTTCTATAAGGAGCATTGGTGGCAAATCTGATGGCCGAATGGTAAAGAACATCTAGCCGCTCGAGAGCACCCTTACCTGCCGATCTATAAATTACATCTCCGTAATCTAGCATGGGTAGGATGGTCATCTGAATTAGGGTTAGTTTGGCAGCTGGGGTGAAAGAGGAGTGATTACGATAGAGGAAACCGAGTCTAGATTTAACTTTAGCCTGCAGCTTTGATATGTGCTGAGAGAAGGACAGTGCACCGTCTAGCCATACTCCCAAGTACTTGTATGAGGTGACTACCTCAAGCTCTAAACCCTCCGAGGTAATAATAACACCTGTGGGAAAAGGGGCATTCTTCTTACCAAACCACATGACCAAGCTAACGTTATAAGCAGCTAACTAGCTTCATCCGGCTCCCGTGTCTTAAATGGACCGGGTTGACACCTATGTGAAACTAGCCACAGTATGGATTAGCCACAATAGTGGCATTTATAGTTTGCCTTCAAAATAAAAGCCCCTCTTGAAAGTGACACAAATGGATACAAATAGAATCATGCCAAATTTGGACTAGATAATGCTAAACAAGGTTGTAATGTTGTTAAATAAATTCAACAAAAGACAGTAATTAATTAATTTGACACATCTGTTGAAATCACACTGATACGCAGAGACAGTCCTGGGCCGCCCCGTGGAACGCCAAGCGGGTGGGGGAGGGCCCTCTAACGCAGCTGGGCCCCATCCTTAGACACTGAGTGCAATGCCAGAGGCTGGCCACGGCTGAAGCAAGTGGCTCGCCTACTGTGGTGGAGGAATGTTGAATGCCGGCCACAACTGTTGTTGGCAGCTCGCTGGCTGTGGCTGAGGCTGGTGACTCTTTCACCACTGCTGAAAGCGATGACTCCCATGGTGGACCATGTGGCGATCCCTGGGCAATGATCATCAGGGATCTGGAGGCGGCTGGGCCCCAGAGTAGAGGTCAGGTGGTCTCCCACGTGGGAAGGGCTGAGGGTCGTCCAAGGCAGGTGGCAGGCGGCCCCCCAGAACTAGAGACAGCAGGCCCCCCGGGTCAGGGAATGGTGGTTCCCCCAGGTCAGGGAGCTGAGGGCCTAGCAGGGCAGGGGAATTGGAACTCACTACTAAATCTGAGGATTTCAAGCCAGGTATGGTGGCAGGCTGCAAATCTATCCTAGCAGGGATTGTGTAGTCTAGCGCTAGTATAGGCGACTGGGCACAGGCTGAGGGCTGAGAACAGTCTAACTGCACACCTAGAGGAGCAGATTACTCTGGATCTAGCGGGGCAGGAGACCCAAGGTTTAGAACTAGGGCGGTGGTTTGGATTGTAGCACTGAGGGAGCTGACTGCTTGCCGACCGAGGCTGGGGGCTACGGACCAACTGAGGGCAGATGCTGCAGACCTAGTGGGGCAGAGAGCCTATAGCCTGGCAGAGCAGTGGACTGAGGGCCGACTAGAGCTGGACAAACCGAAACTTAACGGCTGAAGGCTCAGAGCCTAGTGCTGATAACTTTGGGCCTGACAGGGAGAACGTCTCTGGACCTGACAGAGAAACCGACTCTGGACCTGACAGGAGAACGACTCTGGACCTGACAAGGAGAACGACTCTGGACCTGACAAGAAAACTGACTCTGGGCCTGACAGGGAAACTGACTCTGGACCTGACAGGGCAACTGACTCTGGACCTGACAGGGTAACTGACTCTGGAACTGACAGGGAAACTAACTCTGGACCTGACAGGGAGACTGACTGGACCTGTCAGGGAAACTGACTCTGGACCTGACAGAGAGACTGACTCTGGACCTGACAGGGAAACTGACTCTGGACCTGACAGGGAAACTGACTCTGGACCTGACAGGTAGAACGACTCTGGACCTGACAGGGAAACTGACTCTGGACCTGACAGGTAGAACGACTCTGGACCTGACAGGGAAACTGACTCTGGACCTGACAGGGAAACTGACTCTGGACCTGACAGGTAGAACGACTCTGGACCTGACAGGGAAACTGACTCTGGACCTGACAGGTAGAACGACTCTGGACCTGACAGGGAAACTGACTCTGGACCTGACAGGGAGACTGACTCTGGACCTGACAGGGAAACTGACTCTGGACCTGACAGGGAAACTGACTCTGGACCTGACAGGTAGAACGACTCTGGACCTGACAGGTAGAACGACTCTGGACCTGACAGGGAGAATGACTCTGGACCTGACGACTTTGGTTCTGCCCTGTATAGTGCTGTCCAGTTAGATCATGATGTTGAGGCCCATCACTGTACTCTTATTCCCCACTGTTGGCTTGAGCGCACATATAGCCTACATCAGTGGTTCCCAACCTTTTTTGATTACCCTACTACAGAACTGAATTTTGCTCTGCCCGGAGTACTCCTGAAGTACCCCTTCATGTGCATTGTACCAGTAACCATATGGACTCATGAGTCTTTTCAAGTACCCCCTGTAGATAGGCCAATTAAGTCCTAGTACTCCTGGTTGGGACCCGCTGGCCTACATGATGAGATTATAGTGGACAAAAGAGCAAGATAATTTTGTCAAAGGGCAGCCAAACATCGATGATCATGTCACCATCATAAGACCCTTGATATTTACTGAAAAGGAACATCAAGCTCATCACCTTGCACGTTCACCACCCTGTGGTCACCATAATATATTTCATCTGTAGCCTAATAAACTGCATGCTTTGCTGACAAGTCATAGTGGGAGGACCACACAACATGTAATCGCGTCTCCAAGTTTACTTCGATATGATGGTTATTATATCAATATTTGCGCATAAAAGCGTCTCCACCAACATTTCTCACATAATTAATTTTACCAACACTAAAAGATCCCACCGTGTCTAGCGTATTTTATTTTGTAGACATTTGGAAAGTTTACAGGAAAATGTTCTGTTTCCATCAGACCTGTCATTTTATATCTGACATTTACTTTACTCACGTGAAAAGGTTGGAGGGAAACCTGGTTACTGAGGAGGAAAAAGTAACACAATATTCTCATCTGGAATGGATAGTGTTATGATAAGGGATCATCTTTCTTGTCCAAACAAAGGACTTTGTTTACAAAACATTCATTACATTCAGATGTCTTCAATTACTAATAGGTTATAGTATGATGAACATAGCCTACTTATTGATACTGATGATTTGTGCTACAGATGGTTTGTTTACGTTTCTACAGTTGTGGCTAAATGGAGTAGGCCTACAGCTCTATCTAGTGGTCGCGTCGGGGACACCAGTGTTTAGTATTTTATTAGGATCCCCAATTAGGCTTCTCTTCCTGTGGTCCAACCAGGAAACAAAACACAACAAATAAAATACATAAAATAACTAACACTGCATTTTACAATACATAATACAATTCAAAATATATAAAATGTCTGTGTCTCTTCACAGACCCCAGTTTTTTCTTAAAATCTTGTTTTATTGCTAGCTTGAGTTACCTGGGGTGGCAGAGATTTCCATGTAGGCATGGCTCTATTTAACAGTGCATTTCCCAGCCTCTGTTCTGGACCTGGGGGCTGTGAAGAGACCTCTGGCTGAATGTCTTGTGTAGTATCAATGAGTGTCCAAACTGTGTGCCAAATATATAAACAGACAGTTTGGTAACTTTAACTCATCAACACCTCACACAAACACCAATAGTGATGCAGTCAGTCTCTCCTCAACTTTGAGCCAGGAGAGATTGACATGCATACCACTGACATTCGCCCTCCATGTACAGTACAGCTAAGTGAAATACATGCTGCTCTGTTCTGGACCAACTGCAATTTTCATATGTCCTTCTTTGCCGCACATGACCACACAACTGGGCAGTAGTCCAGGTGTGACAAACTAGGGTCTGTAGGACCTGCCTGGTTCATTTAGATGTCAAAAAAGCAGAGCATCGCCTTATCATGGACAGACTACCCATTTTAGCAACCTTTGATTCTATATGTTTTGACCATGACAGCTTGCTATCTAAGGTTACACCCAGCAGTTTAGTCTCCTCAACTTGCTCAATCATCACATTATTCAGTAATAGATCTAGATCAGGTTTAGGGTTGAGTGAGTGATTTGTCCCAAAAACTATGCTTTTAATTTGAGATATTTAGCGCAACTATTTCTAGTTACCTATTCTAAAACAGACGGGAGCTCTATGTTAAGGGTGTCAGTTATTTATTTTGCTGTCGTAGCTGATGTGTATACGGTTGAGTCAGCAGTGTACAAAGACACAGGCTTTATTCAAGATCAGTGGAAGGTCATGAGTAAAAACAGAAAACAATGTCCCAAGCTGGCTGCCCTGTGGTACACCACACTAAACCGAATTTGCATTAGAGAGGCTTCCATTAAAGAAAACCCTCGGTGTTCTATTAGATAGAGAACTCTCAATCCACGATAAGGCAGAGGATGTAAATCAATAACATCTCATTTCTTTCAGCAATAGGTTATGATCAATGATATCAAAAGCTGCACTGAAATCTAACAAAACAGCTCCCACAATCTTCTTATTATCAATTTCTTTTAGCAAATCATCAGTCATTTTTGTCAGTGCCGAGCATGTTGAGTGTTCTTCCCTATAAGCATTCTGGAAGTCTGTTGTTCATTTGTTTTCTGTAAAATAACATTGGAAAAAATTGTGTTTTACCAAATACTAAAGTTTGCTAAGCATCGGTAACAGGCTGATTGGTCGACCGTTTGAACCATTAAAGGGTGCTTTGCTATTCTTGGGCAGCGGAATGACCTTTCCCTCCCTTCAGGCACACAGTTTTCTAGGCCTAAATTGAAGATATGGCAAACAGGAGTCGCAATGTATTCCGCTACCAACTTCAGCAATTTACTGTACCATCCAGGTTGTCAGTACCAGGTGGCTTGTCCTTATTAATAGATAGCAACAATGTTTTTACCTCTTCCACACCAACTTTGCAGAACTCAAAATTACAGTGCTTGTCTTTCATTATTTGGTCGATTATGCATGAATATGAAGGCTCTGTGTTTGTTGTTTGCATGTCATAGCTAAGTTTTCTAGTCTTGTCAACAAAAAAGTTATTAAAGTGGTTGGCAATATCAAAGGGTTTTGTTATGAACAAGCCTTCTGCCACATTGAAGGATGCAGCTGAGTTTGCTGCTATCATTCTTTATCTAATTTATCAACAACTGTAGCATTGTAGCTAAGCCTACCCCTAACCTCATTCTCCTAACCTGCCACGATAATTTACCTAACCAGCCACGTTAATTATCCTAACCTGCTTGGTAAAGAAACCACTGTGACAAATCATAAGTATCATCTTCTATATTTTTTCCCCCACAAAACATAGAATCGTGCCATTTTCACATATGTTGATGTTGGGGTGGTGCTGGAGATTCTGAAGAAACATTTTGCAATTTCCTTTGAAGGACCACTGGAATGGTCTAACATGTACAGCTGGCGCCTGGCCAGGCCATGCAAAACGAATCACCCACTGTGTCGGCGAATGAATGAACACAAGAGTTTTGCGGGAAATATTAAGGCAATGGATCTAGATTTCCTAAGAAGGGGTACATGTTTCATGAAGCGATTTCATATCGCAAGTCTGAACAATTCTATTGTGAGTAAAATGTGTATATGATCTTGGTAATGATCATACTAGCAAGTCTTCTCTCTTTCGATGCTCTGCAAACCAAAAATATAGAGACTTGGTTTTGCAAAATATCAGACACCCCTGTCTTTGACATTGGTTGCATCCACTTTGGCGCGAAATGTTAAAGCCCCGCCTTCTTCATTATACAATCACACACAGACTACTGCATGCTTTATGTTGTGTAACTTGCTGTAACGGGTTCTTCATACAAATATCCCAGGAAAATTGTAGTAAACATTTTACTACATATCTAGTTTGGCAGTTTTTCAATATGAGTTGGTAAGTCCTTCTGTTTGTTTCAAAACTGTATTTGTTGTTCCAAGCAGCTAGATAAGGTAAGTAGTAACCCATGTCGATGGCTCGTTGCAGAAGCTTCCGTAGGCTGGCGTCCTTTGATCAACCAAATCTAAAATGTTCGGTTTCACCAAAATAACGTTTGCAGTCGAGGTATTTTAGTGTCTCTAGAAGAATGCTTACGATTCGACATTTTGAATGTGTCCTTCGCTGTCAAATAAGTGTTTTATAACACGTTTGTATACAGCAGTATCTCCTATTTTCCGCCTGTGCCACTGCGCTGCAATTGTTATTCGTTCTACCACATAGTAGTTTTCACTATATTGGATCACTCCAATATATTGGTATCACTCCGCGGTGGAGGGAAAGACTCTTTCGAGGGTCCGAGGTGAGGATTTAGATTTACTCCCGTTTACACCTGTGTCACGGCTGGGGTCTGCCCTTATATATATATATATATATAGACCCCATGGCCGCGACACACGTTCCCTTTCATTTTCCGTATGGTTTGAGGTACAAACTTTCTGAAGCGCGCTTGGTAAGTCACTAGTAATTGTAATAACTTGCGTGGAACTCACTGGCTGTTTGCAGCTGGCCACATGACCAGCCCTTACAGCGTGCGGTTGATCTGTATCTTCCGCACGTGGTTTGTAGTGCTTGTGTTTCGTTAGCGTTCATTACGACTCTGTGTGCATCCATTAATATATCGGTGGCTCTTGCTGCCACAAACTGTATATACCTTACAAAACAAGCCAGTCGGCAAGTTGTATGTATTGTGAATTGCTTTGATTTCTCTGCTAATTACCCTACATGGGTTCTCAGCTAATTCCTCTACAGGGTTTTCTTGTTATTTCTCCTGCTGAATGTAAGAGTATGGTGGTGGGCTGCCACTATGTTGAGACATTTAACTTTGGAGCCCCCCCAAAGAGTCTGATGCGGACTTGAGAGCCAAATATGGGTCTCTCTGCTCTCTTGGCCGCCTTACCAACACGGCCATGCTGTTGCAGGCCTACCTGCATACTCTGTTTTCCTGGCTACAGGAGGGCACTTAGGAGGTCCTCCAGGAAGTGATGGAGGTGTCTCGCCTGCTTTCTCTGCTCCAGAAGGATGTGGCCAACGGACTGGCCATGGTGCAGATGGTTATCTCCTGGCGACGTGTTTGGCTGGCCCATTCATGTCTGCCAGCTGCTCTCCAGAGCACATTTGCCCATCACCCCTGGGTTGATGACATTATAGAGCAGACGATAATGTTCGTGGGGACCTGGTGACCCTGAGACGGTTCATGCCACCTCTTCAGGCCCTGGGTTCAAGGCAGACGGACTGTCGCCACCCACCTGCACCCGAACGACGGTGGGGTCCCTCTCCTGCCCCATCGCCTCGTGCTAAGGGACGACAGTGTGAGGTGAAGCAACAGCCTGTTTTTCCCACACAGGTTTTCCCCTGGTTTTGGCAGAGTTACTGGGTAATTTATCCCTCGCCGGGTTCCTATTCCTCCAAGTGGGTCACGACATAAGCTCTTCCAGGGCTTCGACCCTTGCTCCGTGGCCTTGTTTGCTTGGCTGAGCTTATGGCTTCCCTTTGTGACAGGTGTGATGGTGTCAACTGCCATAGTGACGTGCCTGGGGGTGCCAGAGGAGAGGCGGGCCCTGGCAGGTCCCCTGACACACCCTTCCTCGGCCACTTCTCCCGGTCTCAAAGGGCAAAGTGGGAGGAGTGTGTGGAGTCCCCATGGGTGTTGTCCTCAATGGTCGAGGGGTACTGACTCCAATTCCGGTGCCTGCCTCTGTTCAGGTGTGACCGCACAGTGCCTCAGGGCATTGTTGAGGTGGCTGTCACTCCTTTCTGTCAGATGGGGTGGAGAAGCTGAGGATGTGCCCGCCGGGAGCTAGTCAGCACAGATGCCTCCCAGATCAGCTGGGGGGGTGTGACCAAGGGCAGGTCGGCCAGCGGCTGTTGGCTAACCCCTTGGAGCGGCAGGCACATCAATACACTACAGCTGGCCCTGCAGTCTTTCCTTCCACATCTGAAGGTAAGACCTGTACTGGTGAGAATGGACAACACCACAGTGGTGGCTTACATCAACCATCAGGGTGGACTGAGGTCCCACCGGCTCCATATTATGGCACGGGAGCTCCTTCTCTGTGCTCAGGGATGTCTAGCGTCTCTATGCGCAGCACACGTACCTGGCATACTAAACGTGGCAGCGGATATGCTCTTGAAGGAGGGCCCGTCACCTTGGGACTGGATCCTACATCCCCAGGTGGTGCAGTGCCTATGGGACAAGTCCACCTGCACCCTCCCGAACCAGTTAGCCTCCCTGGGCAATGCACACTGCCCCCTGTGGTACTCCATGTCAGAGCCACCAGGGCCTCTGGGCTTGGATGCTCTGGCTCACGATTGCTTACGCATCTCCCCCTTTTCCCCTGATCCAGGCTGTGCTGGACTGGACCAGGATGGCAGAGCATCGTCTGCTTCCGGTGGCCCCATACTCTTCCAGACAACTCTGTTTCAGCCTTCTGCTGTCCCTGTTTGGTACACCTTGGCAACTTCCCCTGAGACCGGACCTGCTGTCTCAGGTCGGGGGAACTCTGTGGCATCCGAGGCCGCACCACCTCAGTCTGTGGGCTTGGCCACTGAACGGCACCAATGGTCTATGTTAGGACTACAGGAGGGTGTAATGAACACCATGACCCCAAGTCATGCGGGGTGCAGTATGTTCTCCAATACCTGCAGTCTCGCTTGGATGAGTGCTTGGCAGCCTCTACACAGAGGGTATTTGGCTGCTATATCTGCCTGCCATGCGGGGTGGATAGACAGGCCAGTGGGGCGCCATCCCTTGGTCTCCATGTTTATGAAGGGAGTTTGTTGCCTGTGTCCAGCTAGGACTTGCTCAATGGCGTGCTGTGATCTGGATGTGGTCTTGGCAGCTTTGGCAAAGCCGCCTTTTGAACAATTGGAGTCTGCCTCCCTGAAACACCTCTAAGAAGGTGGTTTTCTTGGTAGCGATATCTTCCGTGAGGGTGGGTGAGCTCCATGCTCTTTCGTTAAGTTCTGAGTGCCACCGGATGGACCCTGTGGGGAGGAGTATATATCTCTCTGCCCTAACACTTCATTCCTCCCGACGGTTCTGTCACAGGCATGTGAGCATCCCTTTATATACTGCCTGTTTACGAGTCCCCCGGCAGTGGCAGGGGAGTCTGGGCCTCCCTCCGGCATGCTGTGCCTTAGGCAGCCTGTCACCTCATATGTGGAGCGGACACGGTCAGTGAAAACAACAGACCAGCTCTTTGTCTCACTGGATCATGGACATGATTATGACAGCCTACCGGCTGGCTGGCAGGCCAGTGCTGGGATCTGTGGTGGCACATTCAACACGAGGTGTGGCTGTGTCCTGGGCTCTACTGAGACATGAGGTGTGGCTGTGTCCTGGACTCTACTGAGACAAGTGCCCCTCGCTGATATCTGTGCTGCGGCCAGCTGGGCTTCCTCTGTACCTAGCAAAGATGCAAATCGGGTAAATGTGGCACCTCCCTCTGCGGTTGGTTCAGCGGTCCTGGGTGTCGCCTCCCCTTCCAGTGATTGTGCCGGGACCCCCCTTCCACATTGATGGCCCCTGCCTCTCTGTCCCGCGCTGAGACTTTGCCCCTGGCTGGCCAGTTCCCTCTAGCACTGACTAATCTGGTACGGGTATACCAATATATTGGAGTGATCCAATATAGTGAAACCTAACAAAGGTTACATTTGTAATCATGGTTATGTGAGCTATATGGATCAATCTGTAAATCCTCACCTCGGATGTATCCCTCCGCCGCGGAGTGATGCAATACCAATATATTAGAGTGATCCATATAACTCACATAACCATGGTTACATACGTAACTGTCGATCTTCTACATACGGAAAATGGGAGACCCTGGATAACGTGTTTTTAAATGCTTATTTGATAGTGAAGGACACGTTCAACACGTCAAATCGTAACGTTAAGTGTTGTTCCTAGAGCTATTGAATATGCCTCTTGTTTGGAAACGTTATTTTGGTGAAACTGAATATTTTAGATTTGGTTTATCTAGGATGCTTGGCTTCCGCGACGAGCCATCTGCAATGGCTAGTTGCGGGACGAAGCAATTGCCCGAGCGTGATGTTACTAACATTAGTGTGGTGTTTCATAGCTTCAAGGCTAGCTAGCTGAACTGGTAACTTGCCATACAGTTAACACAGGCAAGGTTATTTATCACACTCTTATTCATTGAATATTCACTCACAACCCAGTGTAAAGGAAGAAAGCCGAAGCGTGTCTCCTCATTGTCCGAAGCCTAACGAATCTGAAGAACCGCTGGGTACGGCTATGGAGGAGACTTTGCCTGGAAATTGTAAGTAAAGTTAGCCACCGCTGGCCAATTAATGCGTTAACTAAATGGCATGTAGTACCTATCATTAGAAGTTGCTAGCTAACTGAGAATTTTCCCCTTCATGTAAATGAACCATATCATAACCATATCACCACTTGTTCTCAGCAGATGCAAGTGTGAAAGCTGAAAATGCGGTGTCTGAAGTTGTCATCACAAAAGAGATGGAGGAAGAGGAGATGCAGTTGGTGGAGAAAGGAGAGAAAAAAGAAGAGGAGATTATGAAAAAGGTTTCTTTGTTCAAATTTTTTTGAACATATTTGAAAACTATTGATCTTGTTTGGCAAGTGTGGATGTTGTTAATGCCCAACATTGGCATTTTTTTACTAGGCTCGAGAAGCTCAGAAGAAGGAAACTCATGACATTCGCTTCAAGAGACTGCAACACTTGCTGGAGAAAAGTAACATATATTCCAAATTCCTTCTTACAAAGATGGAACAGCAGCAGCAGGAGGTAAGTCTAATACCAGTGCAAGAAGTAGCCCTTGCACAGCATATTGTAGAACTACTTATCCTATTACAGCTCATGGGTGAACAAATGCAAATGACCACAGTAATGTACCATGGCTCCTTAGCCCTGATCTTCCCAATCCCCTTCTGTGGTCATGTAGAACTCTGCTCTAGCTATCCCTAATTGCTTTCTGTCATGTTTGATGGTCAGAAAATGCATGGAAAGGCAATGGTCAAATCTATCCAAGGAGTGTGAGGAGTCTTTGAAAAGCTGTGTCTAACTGTACATTTTCCCTGTAAACTCAGGAAATGCTGAAGAAAGAAAGACTGGTAAAGAAGGCAGAGAAGGTGAGTGAGTTTTATTTTCTTTGAGTTGTTCATTTACAATTACTGCCTGCAGGTCCTTAATCACTAACCTTATCAACTTTTCTGTCACAGAGCATTGGCAAAAAGGCTGGGAGAGGTAGGCAGCACTTGTGTTCCATTACTTTGCATCCATGACAATTGAGTTCCTCTCTATAGTTGATGTGGAAACAGTTTATAGTGACAATTTCCGACTTAAGTTTCTTTGTTTTTTTCAGTTGAAAAAAATAAAAGGGAGAGAGAGGAAGACTATAAAATTGCTGATGTCATGTCTAAAGAGGTAAACATTGTCTCTCAACATATAAATCCAGGCCTATTTCACTATTTGACATTTTTTAACATTTTTTTGGCCATGTTTTTGTTTCAGGAAATTATGTCCAAGGCCAAGAAACGTAAAGTGGAGGAAGAGGTAAAGGACTTGTTTATTCACTGCAAGGGACATTTTTGGACTGATTTACTCTTAAGAGTGAAGAACTTGGAGGGTGTTTTTAGATGTACCGTACCTCAAATGTCAATAATGTATCTGTGTACATGGATAACAGGATGTCCCTTGGATGAAGAAGCTAGAAGCAGAGGACATCGAAAAGATGAGTGACTCCAATGCTGACATCAAGGGCCGTCTGTCGGAGACTGTGAGAGACAATGCCGAGCATCTACTGGACCCAGACAGGAAGGTGAACGGGCAGGCTGTGCCCGCCCAGCAGCCCTTGCTCTTCACTGGGGGAGTCATGAGGTCTTACCAAATAGAGGGTGTGGAGTGGCTCAGGGTGAGTGTGGACTGTTGGTTATGCACATTTTCTTTGTTTGATCATAGATGCAGTATTTCATATCATCCTTGGTGTGTTTGTATTTTGTTTTCTCCAGATGTTGTGGGAGAATGGTATCAATGGGATCCTGGCAGATGAGATGGGTCTGGGGAAGACCATCCAGTGTATTGCCCACGTGGCCATGATGTTGGAGAGAAAGGTGATGGGTCCCTTCCTGGTAGTGGCCCCCCTGTCCACTCTGCCCAACTGGATCAACGAGTTCAAGCGCTTCACTCCAGAGGTAAAAAAACCAAAAACATTCCTTGCTAAAAAATAAGCATTCAAGGTATTACAGAAGTTGTGCTATTGATACAATTTTCTAAGTGAATTCATGTCATGTGTATCACCAATGCCAATCACTGACTTCACTGTTAAATTGTCTTTGTTCATCTTGTGTTGTAAGGTGTCAGTGCAGCTGTACCATGGGCCTGCTAAGGATAGGATGGCATTGTTAAAGCAGATTCGTAAGCCCCAGGGGA
Organism: Salvelinus alpinus; assembly: GCF_045679555.1. Lineage (NCBI taxonomy): Eukaryota > Metazoa > Chordata > Actinopteri > Salmoniformes > Salmonidae > Salvelinus > Salvelinus alpinus. Next base: position 45,324,968 of record NC_092088.1, read on the forward strand.
CTCACAACATGTTCCCTGTGGTGGTCACCTCCTTTGAGATTGCCATGATAGACAGGAAGTTTCTGCAGGTATGCCCAACTCCCCTACTCCTATCATTTCTATGTAGGCTGTAGAAGTTACATGTGTTATTTTTCTGTACTTGGTATTCTGATATAGCTGTTGGTTGGAACTTACGATACTGAGCTCTTATCTATTGAAAGGCACGAGCATAACTTTCCTTTTTGTGCAAATAATGCATTGGTATCAAAGGTAAATTTGCGTGAAAGTTTTGAGTTATGCATGCATCAAGTTGTGCCACCTATTTAACCCATTCAGCCTCTCACTGATAACCCCCTTGCTTTTCCTCCCCAGCGCTTCCACTGGAAGTACCTGATTGTGGATGAGGGCCACAGGATCAAGAACCTGAACTGCCGACTGGTGAGGGAATTGAAGATGCTGCCCACGGACAACAAGCTCCTCCTGACGGGCACACCGCTGCAGAACAATCTAGCTGAGCTGTGGTCACTGCTCAACTTCCTTCTGCCTGAGGTGTTTGACGACCTCAAGAGGTAGGGGACATGTCTGTCTGTCTCTACTGTTGGAATGGGACTATATGGAATGTTTTTCTTTAGTCTTTAAAATAAAAAAAAGTGTAATTGCGCTTCACCTATATCTCTACAGCTTTGAGTCGTGGTTTGACATCGACACCATTGGTTCCGATGCAAAAAATGTTGTCGCTAACGAACGAGAGCAGAACATCCTGCACATGCTCCACCAGGTAAGCCCTCAGACTGACTAGCTCTGCAATACACTGGGAAAGATAAAATGGTTAAACCAGTAGGTAGTCTATAAACTTTCTCTTTCATCTGCAGATTCTGACGCCATTCCTGCTGAGAAGACTGAAGTCTGACGTGACGTTGGAGGTGCCGCCCAAAAAGGAGATTGTTGTGTACGCTCCACTCACTGCCAAACAGGAGTCTTTTTACACTGCTGTGGTCAACAAGACCATCGCCAAAATGCTGGGCCAGGTGAAGGTAAGGCCCTCGGTTCACTGCTACACTGTTATATAGAATGGCAAATGTATGCATTGCTGACTTTTCAGAGGCCAGACTTTGTTTGAAGGAGCTTTCTAACAGACTTTGACGTGTCAGGTGGAGGCTCCAGTGGTGCTGACGACCGACGGCAGGCCTAAGCGCAGGACCAGGAGGCCTGTGGACTACAAAGAGACTGATGGTGACACGCCCTACGACCTGGAGAAATACCTGGAGAGGGTTCAGAAGGAGGCTGAGCAGAGGTCAGAATATATCCTACTATGGTAGTGTTCTGTGTGAAGGAAACACTGCGGTGCCCATAGAAATGGGATGATTCTATTTTTATGCTTGTGCCTTTACTCACTAGGGGGTGCACTGGTCATACCAATGATAGTTTATCAAGTCTATCTTTTCTCTGTTATACGACTTGATACATCTGATACACACGTGTCCATGAAGACAAACTACATGATTGTACCAATTCGATATTTTCTGTGAATGTTAAACATTTTAATGTGTGCTCCCTTTTTAAAATAAATGAACTGAAGACTAGAGGTTGATAGTTGCACGTGAGACCTCTGCTGGGACAACTCACTCATTGCCTTTCCCGTTCCTCTCCAGCCCCGCCCCGGTTGTGGATGTGCAGATGCCCCTGGACTCCCAAATCAACCTGAAACTGCAGAACATCCTCATGCTGCTGAAGAGGTGCTGTAACCACCCCTACCTCATAGAGTACCCGCTGGACCCGGCCACTCAGGAGTTCAAGGTAAAGGCCCCGCGGGATTGAAATGGCTGTGACCAAATGATGTAGACATGACATGGCCAATGAATGTTGTCGGTGCATTCATGACTTCTCTCAGCACTGCTAAGTGGAGGCTTTGTCAGAGTGTTTAGGGAGTTAGACTGCCAGTTGGTGTAGCTCGTGTAAATACATGATCTTGTTTCACCCTTTGAATCTCTTTCCATTGCAGATTGATGAACAACTGGTCCAGACCTCAGGGAAATTCCTCATTCTAGACAGAATGCTGCCAGAGCTGAAGAAGAGAGGACACAAGGTAAACGTCCAAATTCAGTTGTTATACTTTATGTCCTCAGGCAAGTGATTGATTTTAATCCCCCAAAATGTAACTTTTCCATGAATATGTATTTATTGTAAGATGTTTGTGACCACTTCTGACCTGTTGTGTACCTTGTCGACAGGTGCTGATTTTCAGCCAGATGACGTCCATCTTGGATATCCTAATGGACTACTGCTACCTGCGGGGTTACCAGTACAGCCGACTGGATGGGAGCATGGCCTATCCCGACAGAGAAGAGAACGTGAGTGGTGGCATGGTCTACTCCCCACAATGGAATTATCCTCAAAGCCGTCATAAAGCGCTTATAATTAGGACTGCACGATTAATATAATTTTGATATTGACATGTGCAATGTTTAAATTGCAAATGTCTGCAATATTTTGACGCTCCTCTCCACAGTGTTTAACGTCCGATTTTATAGTTTGCTACTTGAGCTGCCTCTCTCCCGCTGCACGCACACACCAAGCCCCGGCCCGTCACTCAAGGAGCGCAGTCGCTCGCCTTACCCACTTGCTGTTCCTTCCAAGTTCGCTCATCGTCAACGAAACACAAGCTTAATGACAAAGATGCTGCTTTCCACTTTGCGTCTTAATATAAATCCACATGCTTTTTATTATTCTGCTATTACTTTGTGTATTGAACTCTCTGCAAACAGTTAGTCTTTTCTTAGCAAGTTGGGGCCAAAATAATCCGCGTTAGCAGCTAATCGCTAGTACAGTCTGATACCACTGGTGTGGTTTACATGGCTACCCAGACTCGGGTCCAGAAACCGATGGGTTGAGCCTGAAAACACGTAGGTAAAGCGGCGGTTAAATTCGTCATTGGCTTTGATACTCTGATTGGTTAGAGGCGACCCAATCGCTGATGTTTTTGTACAATGCCCCTCGTCACCACAAACGACTTCAATGATGGCCGAAGTATGTAGCAAAAGACAAGAGCAGCGGGAGAATGTAGTGAGTTGTCAGGCTATGGTGCTGTAGGACCAGATCAGCATATTGTTTGCAACGGTATGTCGGAGAGTAATGGGCGACGCATGAATGTTACCTTGTGATTAATGTAATCTCAAATCTAGACTGAACAAAAATATAAACGCAACATGTGAAGTGTTGGTTTTAATGAGCTGAAATAAAAGATCCCAGAAATTGTCCATATGCACAAAAAGCTTAGTTCTCTCAAATTTTGTGCACAAATTTGTTTACATCCCTGTTAGTGAGCATTTGACCTTTGCCAAGATAATCCATCCACCTGACAGGTGTGGCATATCAAGAAGCTGATTTAACAGTATGATCATTACACAGGTGCAACTTGTGCTGGGGACAAGGCCACTCTAAAATGTGCAGTTGTCACACAACAATGCCACAGATGTCTCAAGTTGAGGGAGTGTGCAATTGGCATGCTGACTGCAGGAATGTCCACCAGAGAATTGACTGTTCAGTTCTCTACCATAAGCCCCTTCAAACGTTGTTTTAAAGAATTCCGCAGTATGTCCATCCGGCCTCACAACTGCAGACCATGTGTAACCTCGACAGCCCAGGACCTCCGCATCCGGCATTTTCACCTGCGGGATGGTCTGAGACCAGCCACCCGGACAGCTGAAACTGGCCTTGCACAACCAAATAATTTATTCACAAAATGTCAGAAACCGTCTCAGGGAAGCTCATCTGCGTGCTCGTCGTCCTCACCGGGGTCTTGACCTGACTGCAGTTCGTCGTTGTAACCTTCAGTAGACAATGCTCACCTTCGATGGCCACTGGCATACTGACGTGTGCTTTTCATGGATGAATCCCGGTTTCAACTGTACCGGGCAGGTGGCAGACAGTGTGTGTATGGCGTTGTGGGTGAATGGTTTGCTGATGTCAATGTTGTGAACAGAGTGCCCCATGGTAGCGGTGGGGTTAGGGTATGGGCAGACATAAGCTACGAACACAATTGCATTTTATCTATGGCAATTTGAATATCATGAGATCCTCAGGCCCATTGCCATTCATCCGCATCCATTGCCTCATGTTTCAGCATGGTAATGCACGGCCCCATGTTGGAAGGATCTGTACACAATTCCTGGAAGCTGTAAATGTCCCAGTTCTTCCATTGCCTGCATACTCACCAAACATATCACCCATTCAGCATGTTTGGGATGCTCTGGATTGACGTGTACAACAGTGTGTTCCAGTTCCCGCCAATATCCAGCAACTTCGCACATCAATTGAGGAGAGGGACAACATTCCACAGGCCACAATCAAAACCTGATCAACTCTTTGCTAAAGATGTCGCACTGCACAAGGCAAAAATGGTCACACTGGATATGACTTTTCTGATCCATGCTCCTACCTTTTTTAAGGTATCTGTGACCAATAGATGTATCTGTTTCCATTCATGTGAATTCGATAGATTAGGGCCTAATGAATTAATTTAAATTGACAGATTTTATCCCCAAAAATTATGAAATGTAACGCGTTTATTTTTGTAGAGTGTAATTAGGCCCCCATGGGAAACACCGACAACACCAACACTTTGGTTCCTTCCCGTCACAACCCCTCCCTTGCTTTTTCACTCATGCTAAACAACACTGTATTTGAGTTGCCCACTATATTCTAACCATCGAGTTAGAATAATATCGCAAGTAAATCGCAGTATTTGCTCAAATTACATTTGCCAATATCGTGCAGCTCTACTTATAATCATGTAGCAGTCTTTCTCCCTCACTATTTCTTGGGTTGTGAGCTTATCCTTCCATCATATTTTTTTTTGCAGATGACAAAGTTCTCGTCTGACCCAGAGGTGTTTCTCTTCCTACTGAGCACCAGAGCAGGTGGCCTGGGCATCAACCTGACTGCTGCTGACACGGTCATCATCTTTGACAGTGACTGGGTAGGTGTAGGACTCATGCTCTCAGGTTGAGCTTAACAACTGTTGCTTACTGCTACATGTTTGGTACTGATTCTTCTAGTGCCACACGATAATTAATGGACTCTTCTTCTGTCAGAACCCTCAGGCTGACCTGCAGGCCCAGGACAGATGCCACCGTATCGGGCAGACAAAACCCGTGGTGGTGTACCGACTGGTCACTGCCAACACCATCGACGAGAAGATCCTGGAGAGAGCGTCAGCCAAGAGGAAGCTGGAGAAGATGGTCATTCACAAGAGTGAGTAGAGTACCACTCCTCTCTCATCCAGGACACATCAAAACTGTTATTACATTGAGGTAAATGTGAAACCCACCTGAATAGAAGGTGCATGGAAGAGCTGGTAAGTATGTCAGAATAGAAAACTATTGTGGCGCGTGTGTTCCAGACCTGGATTCAAATGCATGTGTATTTGAGTGTCTGGTATATTCACGGCGCGTAACGTGTTTTTATCAAATATTTACACTGAACAAAAATATAAACGCAACATGTAAAGTGTTGGTTTCATGAACTGAAATAAAGTAATCTTATTTTCATAAGCTGCCACAAGTCGTTTTAGAGAATTTGGCAGTATGTCCAAACGGCCTCACAACCACAGACCGCTTGTATGGCATCGTGTGGGCGAGCAATTTGCTGATGTCGACATTGTGAACAGAGTTCCCCATGGTGGGGGTATGGGCAGGCATAAACTATGGACAACAAACCCAATTTGCTTTTTATCGATGGCAATTTGAACGTACACAAATACTGTGACGAGATCCTGAGGCCCGTTGTGAGGATTTTTACATTTATTATCTGTGACCAACATATGCAAATCTGTATTCCCAGTCATTTGAAATCCATAGATTAGGGCCTAATTTATTTCAACTGATTTCCTCTTATGTAAAATCAATGAAGTTGTTGCATTTTGCGTTTTAAATATTTTTGTTAAGTATATTTTAAATACATTCCTATGCATTTGAAAATAGTATTTGAGACATGGGGTGGCAGGTAGCTTAGCGTTGAGTCAGTAGTTGAAATCCCGAGCAGACAAGGTGAAAGCAAGGCACTTCTCTGTAATTGCTCCAGGTTCGCCGTCAATAATGGTTGATTCCTGGCCGTGGCCCCACTCTCCGAGGGTGGGGTTATAAATTGTATCTTGGCTCCATGGAGAAATTTGTAGAATTACAGGGAATGTACTTAAATGCTAACATGTCTCTATACCGCCAAGATGGGGAGCCTCTAAAATGTTCTTAAATTCAAATGGGCGACCATGCTCCCTGCCACCCCAACCACCTAAGCCCCTTTTTGATCCAGGACAACAACAAAAAAAGTGACTGGAAGTACACTTTCCAAGTGTATTTCCAAATACATTTAAATATTCAACTACTTGTCTTAAATAAAATATATTTGAATACTTACTTTGAAAGTAATTGAGATTTGAACTCCTGTCTGGTGTGTTCATTATTTGAAATTCCAATTCTTGAATTCACCCGTGTCAATTTACGTGACATAATACAAAATATCCCCATCAAAATCCGTCAGTTTTAGATAGAGAACAGTTTTATTGCATGGGCTGCATCTAAATCCGCCTATGTCGGCCTTCCGCATCTGCGGTGGAAGGTGGCCGAGTTACAGCTGCGTTTGCCGGACCGTGAGACATCCTGAAAATCAGTATTTTTCCCAAACGTCTGAATGGTTTGGCCTACAAACAGTCCACTCTGGTAAGATGACTCTCACAAACACGATGTTCTCTGTTTTGCTCTACAACCCCCACAAGTGTTACAGGACTTGTGTGAAGGTAATCCATACAAATGAATGGAACTATATGTAGGTAGTTTTGTGCCAACAAAAATTAGGTTTTAAATGTGTCCCAAAAAACATTTCCTGAGCTTCCTTATCTCCTAGATATAGGACAGACACTTTAAAACCGTATTCCTTATGATACATTTATGAATGTTCAATGCGTTTCTATGGGCTTAGTAGTAAAGGACAAATTCAATATTTTATCAAATAGTGAACCTAAAATTCTAATGACTAAATGATCAATGGTATGACCGTCTTAACCATTCCATATGTTTATTAACCTGGTAGAACCCCCCCCTTCCCCCAACGGTTTGACTTTGAGACATTAATGTTACTAATCCACTATCAAAACTAGATTTCCTGTGTAGCTAGGCTGTCTGAACAGTGACATGATCAGCTTGGGGGAATTGTTGGGGATAATATTGAATTTTTGGAATTAATGTGACAGTTGAATTGAGGAATTGAATTCTCTGAATTCAGACTGACTAACTTTTTTTATTATTATTAGAAAAATTCAAAGGAGGAAAGGCTGAGCTCAAACAGACCAAGAGCTGCGTCGACGTGTCTGAGCTGATGGATCTTCTCAACGCCAGAGATTACGAGAAGTACTCGTTTTTTTAGTGTTATTTCTCCCCCCCCTCTTGTCGATCAATTTTCATATTGTATTTTCATTATGAAACTCAAATGTTTTTTATTAGGTTGGTCAGAAGTCTATGGTTATCTGACCTTTTTCTTGTCTTTTTCAGGGAAGTGAAAAGCACCAAGGGGAAGGTCATTAGTGACAAGGACCTGGAGGCTCTGCTGGACCGCAGTGACCTTCTGGGTGAGTTACGCTGTGGGTTCTATTCGATTCACAACTACTGTTATCATGAATGACGTTGATCATATCTGCGTCACAATATACTAAAGTCCTCGGTCTTTGTCAGGATGCTTTACCACTGCAGAGCACCAGTGCCTCCCCCTGTAACATGGTCACCTGATGAGACCTTGCTTTTGTTTGGCCTCTGTTGTATTGTGTGTAATGAAACCATTTTGTCTCTTTCCAGACAAGGCCCAGAGGAGCTCCAAACAGAAGGTTGGCGTTTTCAAGGTGATCGAAGCCAAAGAATCATCGGAGATCAGCTTGACCTAAGTTTGAAAGGCGCAGATGTGATACTCCTAATGGCTGGATCCTAAGGGTCCACTGCTCTGCTGTTCGTTGTAGTACTGAACCAACTGAGACGGAAACCCGAGGACTTACTCAACCCATTCTCCTGAAACTACTGTTTATACTAAAGTTGATGTCTTTCTTTACTGCCTATGGTAAATGTTTATCTTTTGGTTGTGGAGTTTGTCAAATGCTGTTTGTTATAGTGGAGACCGAATCATGTCTTCCAGAAGATAGTGTTCATATACACTGAGTGTACAAAACTTCAGGAACACCTTCCTAATATTGAATTCCGCTCAGAACAGCTTCAATTCGTCAGGGCATGGACTCTACAAGGTGTCAAGCGTTCCACACGAATGCTGGCCCATGTTGACGCCAATGCTTCCCACAGTTGTCGGGTGGTGGACCATTTTACTTACACATGGAAAACTGTTGTGTGAAACCCAGCAGTGTTGCAATTCTTGACCCTCAAACCAGTTCACCTGGCACCTACTACCATACATACCCTGTTCAAAGGCACTTAAATCGTGTCTTTCCCATTCACCCTCTGAATGGCACACATACACAATCCATGTCTCAATGTTTAAAAATACTTTTAAACTGTTTTCCTTCCTTCATCTAAACTGATTGGAGTGGATTTAACAAGTTACATCAATAAGTGATCATTGCTTTCGTCTGGTCAGTCTCATGGAAAGAGCATGTTTTGTATACTCGGTGTATAATGAAGTATTTTGCTTCTTGGACAAATCTCATAACTGCCATTATGCTATTTTTGCTGTGGATTTGGATGCTGGTTGGACCTTTACCCATTTTAGGTGCGACGATTAAATCACTTGAAGTAATCATTCATAAGCACCACTTGAATTGGAATCAATTACTTTTCATAATGCATGCTAAAGTAAATGCTGAACTCCTATCTATCTTGTTCGCTTAATGGGTTCATTGACACTGTATGTTGGAGCAAAACTCCAAGCACTTTACCCATGCTGAGACCATGTCCTTTTAATTGTTTTGTATGCAACTCGTGTTCTAAAAATAAACTACCACTTGAATGTTTAGTTATGATCATGTGAGCTCTATTTCTTATAGAGGTACATAGTCTGTAAGCAGCACTGGTGAATGCACCTTTGTCTTTGAAAGGAGTATCAATGTTTTCAAATGTATTAATAAAACAATGTTATCAAATGTCGTGGTTGGGAAGCAATGTGAGCCACAAAGTTGACGTGAACAGTTCACATTGGGGTTATTCAGAGTAAAACATAATTGGTAGGAAAGGCTCTGGCTCTTAAGAGTACAGCAAAGTCATTACAAGCACCTGTCATTCAAAGATCAGTAATTGTTATACAGTGTTGAACTCTGTTGCACCTGCACAGGAGCAGCTAGTGAACACATCCTCCATTCTCTCCTAAAGCCTCTGATGTCAGTGTGCTCCGACCTGCACACGTACTACTGGGGTGTGGTCCGATCACACTAACCTGGCTGGTGCGTTTTCAACCTCTGCTCTGACTCTTGACTCGACCTAAAAAAACTAGTACGGTATTGAGCTTCTTTATTCAACAATGGAATTAAGTTGATTTCTTCAGTGAGGACTATTTTGTGGTAGGGCAAATCTTGTTTAAAAAAAAATAAGGTGTTTTGAGGTTAATTTTGTACAGTGTATTTTGACAGTGTGTTAACCTAGTCTGACCACTTTACCGGATCATTGTCATATGTGTGCCATAAGTTTTCGGTCTCACTAAACCATGGACCGTCTGAAGTTAGTTCTGCAGTATTTCCAGTCCAACTCCGAGTCCATATCAAATGGAATCTGTATTGTACTGGCCCTGATCAGTGTGAAGCTCTACACCAGCTTTGACTTCAACTGCCCCTGTATTCCACAATACAACAAACTCTACGCACTGGGGGTGATGTTTGTCCCGCCTTTAATATTCTTCTTCCTGGGAATCTTGGTCAATCGACACACAGGGGTCATGATGGACGAATGGTTGAGACCCATTGGGAAGAGAAGCAAAAATCCTGCCATTGTCAAGTGAGTTGTCAAGTGCTGCTGTCAAACCACCTCATGTTCCTGTGTTTACGACCACTACCATCACAGCTTTTCATCCAAAAAACGACGACTTCCTGTAATTATTGTGATGTTATTCCTAACCCTCTGCAGGTACATGTTCTCTGCCATGATGCAGAGGGCTCTACTGGCGCCCATGGTGTGGATTCTGGTCACTCTGCTGGATGGGAAGATCTTCATCTGTGCTTTCAGCATGAGTGTAGACCCCAAGCCTTTCTCAGGTAACTGAAACACCTGTCAATCATAACCTTAACTCATAGCCCTGTAACTAACTCTGACTTTCACCCAAACCCTCACCCAGAGTCAAAATAGTGTAGTCTTGTCCACTATAATATTTGAACTTCGACTCAAACACAAACTTTAGTTGTACTCTATACTTTCACAGGCATGCCCAACAATACTGGCCTGGACCTGATCAAGCTCATGGCCAAGGTGCCCTGCAAGGAGGATATGATTTTCAGGAACAGCACATTTCGTAAAGCTGTTTCACGCTACGTGCGCTGCTACTCCCAAGTGAGTGCACTCCCATTTTTAAATACCTCTGAAACTCATGTCTTTACTTTGCGTATTTGAGTTGATGGGTTTAGTATTCAAAGGGATAAAAAAAATGTTGCTGCACTACTTAGGTAGGCTGGCTTTTGTTCGTTATTTGTACAGTCAAATCCCATTCCTAAACCGGGGTGTGTCAGAAACTATCACCCATGTCCTCCACTCTCCATTCGAGAATGCCAATGCTTTGTACTGTATTTCCTGACAGGCGATTGGCTGGTCTATCCTCCTCTTCCTCATTCTCTTGGGTGCGCTGGGCCGTCTCATCAAGCCCTGTTTCGACGACCACGCCACCAACCTCCAGACGCGCTACTGGAGCAACTACCTGGACATCGAGCAGAAGCTCTTCGATGAGACCTGCGTGCTTCACTGCCGCGATTTTGCCCGCAAGTGCGTTGTGCAGTTCTTCGAGGGCATGCGGGAAGACGCAGTACTCAGACTGCCTCTCTCACCCGAAGTCAGGTACAGGGGGGAAGAAGACATGGTGGATGAAGAGGAGGAGAGACTCCATGGGATCACCAAGCAGGAACAGATGGATCAATTGCTTCAAACATGGTTCCAGTGTAAGCCTGAGCTGGATGTCACTAGGATGGCCTACAGACCTAGGGTGTGTGTCACCTGGGAGGACCACAATGGACAAACCCTCTACTCAGATGTTTAGATATATGTGTGTGTGTATGTGTGTGTGTGCAATAGTATAAATAGCTATAAGCTACAAACAATACATTCAACATGATTATGTCAAAAATACTTTTAGAGAGCAGACCTTAGAAATGTTGTTCCTCTGAATATTTGAATATGCTGGGATGTAGACTAGCTAGTTTTGCATAGTTCATTTTACATACTCCATGAATACAAGACATGCAAATTACAGATGGACTGACAAATAGTCCCTAGTGGTGCCTGATTCATCTAATCCCAACAAATAAGTAATTCAGAGGTTACTACTATGTAATTATAGTTTGACCATATATATATATATATATATATATATATATATATATATATATATTATTTTTTTTGAGTTCCCTGGTCATTTCTGTACCATAACATAAAGTGCCAATAAAATTATTATTGTATATTGTAATTTACTGTATATGTACTAAAGGATACATGGTTTTAGTTGCCTGCAGAAAGTATTCATAGCCCTTGACGTATTCCATATTTTGTTGTGTTACAGCCTGAATTCAAAATTGATTAAATTGTTCGTTTTTTTCTCATCCATCTACACATAATACCCCATAATAACAAAGTCAAAACATGTTTTTAGGATTTAAAAAAAATGTATTGAACATGAAATACAGAAATATCTAATTTACATAAGTATTCACACCCCTAAGTCAATACATGTTAGAATCACCTTTGGCAACGAACACATTGAGTTTTTCTGGATAATTCTTGAAGAGCTTTAAACACCTGGATTCTTTAATCTCCCTAGTCCTTGCCGATGACAAGCATACCCATAACATGATGCAGGCACCACCATGCTTGAAAATATAACAAGGGGTGCTCAGTGATGTGTTGGATTTGCCCCAAACATAACACTGTATTCAGGACATAAAGTTAATTTCTATGCCACAGTTTTTGCAGTTTTACTTTAGTGCCTTATTGCAAACAGGATGCATATTTTTGAATTTGTTTTATTATCTACAGGCTTCATTCTCACTCTGTCATTTCAGTTAGTTTTGTGGAGTAACTACAATGTTGTTGATCCATCCTCAGTTTTCTATCACAGCCATTAAACTCTTTAACTGTTTTAAAGTTTTAAAGCTTCATGGTGAAATTCCTGAGCAGTTTCCTTACATTTACATTTAAGTCATTTAGCAGACGCTCTTATCCAGAGCGACTTACAAATTGGAAAGTTCATACATATTCATCCTGGTCCCCCCGTGGGGAATGAACCCACAACCCTGGCGTTGCAAGCGCCATGCTCTACCAACTGAGCCACACGGGACCTTCCTCTCTGGCAACTGAGTTAGGAAGGACACCTGTATAATATAGTGACAGGGTGTATTGATACACATTCCAAAGTGTAAATAATAACTTCACCACGCTCAATGGGATATTCAGTGTCAGATTTATTTGTATTTTTACCGATCTACCAATAGGTTCCCTTCTTTGCCAGGCATTGCAAAAACTCTGGCCTTTGTGGTTGAATTAGTGTTTGGTAGTCATTCAAAAATCACATGAAACACTATTATTGCACAAAGTGAGTCCATGCAGCATATTATGTTTTACTCCTAGACTTATTTAGACATGTCATAACAATGGGCTGAATACTTGACTCAAGACATTTCAGCTTTTCATGTTCGTTTCAAAAAACATAATTCATCTTTGACATTATGAGGTATTGTGTGTAGGCCAGTGGCACACAATCTCAATTGAATCCATTTATATTCAGGCTGTGACACAACAAAATGTGGGAAAAATCAATGGGTGTGAATACTTTCTGAAGGCACTGTATGTCTATCCTAGACTAGACAATAGGGTCATTGTCTCTGGTTCAAGCCATGATCATATAGTGCTGGCTCTGAAATAATGAATTGAAACAAAGTCTCATGCAACAAAGACTACTGTGAACGCAGAGACTTCACACTGCATGTATACAGGGTGTGCTGGAAACCCTGTACTTATTAATGGAAGTTGGATCATGTGCTGTGGTTTCCCCTATTTCATCTGTATGATATTAAATTATTCCTATAGGAATCAAAGCTTTGAAGTCTCAGGATGTTGTACTGTAGCAATGCTTGACTCAAAGCCTTCTTGGTTTGGGGTTTTCTTTTTGTATTTTTAATGCAGTGCAGACATGGCTCCAGAGACCACTGCCACAAGCGAAAAGGCTGAGTCCAAAGCGCTTCTAGAATTCTTCATGCTTGATAACAGTGGATCATTTTACAAAACAACTTTTGGTCCAGGGACAAGGCTCTTGCCCCCCTCTCCCCTATACCATCTTATCTTCTCCCAGGGCAAGTGAGTGATCTGTGTCACATTTCAGTTCAGCTTGTCCCCATCCTAAGTTCGCCCTCTCCTTTTCTGAGCCCTTTTCTGTGGCCCTCTCTTTGTGATCCTGCTTTTTGCCTTAGATAATTACTTTTTGGTTATTTTACCATAACACAAGATTGAGAGACTACACCAATCAAATGATATGGATTGTTCAATCGTAGACATTTAGACTGCATGTGATAGGCTTCTTGACAGGGAGACAGTGTATTTGGAAACTTGTAGATGGCGTAAACTAGCTGCTGCTGTGTGCCTCTTGCATTCCTGGGTGTTTTGCCCAGGCTTAGCTAACCATGTTGTGTAAATCTGTGGCAAAGATGTCCTGAAGAGCAGCGTTTTGTGTGCCCATGTTTTTACAATCACTGATGTTGCTCAATCAAGGAGGCGCTTGAAAAAGTAAAAAAAACATAGATTATCTGTTATCCAACGGAAAGAAAAGTACATAAGGAATAAAGTCATTTTACATGTGGGCTCTGCATTATTTACTGCGGTTCATGGTCCATCGACGCAATGGGAACCCTATTCAACCACAAATTGACCTTTGGTAAGATATCAGAAAATACACAATCCCCCACATCACACCCTGGCCTATATCAATTTCACAGGAGTGAGTCATGCCAGTGTGTGATGAGGATAAAAAAGAAACTGTGAAACAGTACTGTAACCCCAGGATGACTTGCCAGTTTTAGACTACAAACCCCACACTAAGGAGCAGCCATTGGGCTGGTAAATATGCTCTTTGTTGAGTCAGCATGTGCAGGCTTTGGGCCCACATGCTGGGGGTGGAGAGAAATATGCCTGGGTTATCTGTGAGGTTATCAACGAGACTGCTAGCTGTAAACATATGGTAACGACCCATTAACCAATTTCCTCCATTGCATCGCTGCGTCTGTTAGTTTAGCAAAAGGCTCCTCAACTCTGTTTTATTTTTGTCCCATAGTGTAGGAAGCTTTGTACTTCATTTTAAGAAGGCCTGTACATGTTCCTATACCCTTTGATACTTTATAGGGCTACTGTTCCTTTGCTTTACTGTTCCAAATAGAACCAAATGTCGTTAACACCAAGTTCCCCACCACCCTTCATTTGCAATGACTTTCATCAAAGCCTGATTGTTCAATCCTTTTTAAATTGTTATTCTCACTGTACCCTCAACCAAGAGAGCAACATGCAAGAAACGACTTGTCTGGGTTTTTGTTGTGGACACATCAAGGCCATCCCCCCTCATCATAAATCTAGAGGCTAAAGGCAAGCCTCCTCCATCGAGTCAACCTCGGTAAGGAGAGTCAAGCAGGCTTGAATTACTGGGGAGAGTGTTCATGTTGCGATGTGGTAGTCAAGGTGTGAGCTGTAAATACACTGTAACCTATACATGTCAGTATTAGATAGGACTCCCTGCCAGTGTCTTACAGTGTGATTCAGGACGGTTGATCTTGGTGTACCCTGGTGCAAAGACTCATTACATTTGCTTCTTCAGTTACTGTTTGTGTTTCTCTGTCGCGATATCTCCTGATATATGTCATGTTGAAGCATTTCTCAAGCTTTTTCACCCACAGGTCATATTGTTATTGTTATCTCACACAAGCAGAACAAAAAAAAACATATTAATCAAAAAGTGCTTTTAAAGCGTTAAATTGTACAGCTAGGTCAAATGCTTTACGTTGACATACTTTTATGGAGCTGAGTACTTTCGTTTTTATGGGTGTCAAAACATCAATTATTTTCCAGTGTTAACATGATAATGATACATCGCAACTGTCCACATACTGCATGTGGAAAACACTGTATTCTAAGTACTGTGAAAGACACAGCACAAGTCCCACACGCCTTAACAATGAATAAAATCATTCTGACATTTGTTCTGATTTATAGTCATTATCATGTGTGCATAAACTAATCTCATTAAGGCCAAATGTAGTTCAAAATGCCTTTTAAAGTTCAAGAGGAAAAAGTGCTGGATCAGAACTTAAATTGGTTTCAAGAACCTGTTATGGTTTTTACACAGAAATGGCTAGAATTCCAAATCAACACACACTTTTATCAATGGGTTTTGAAGTGTCAGCATTTAAAATAAATATACAACTTCATTCCAAGTTTGCTGTCAAAAAGAAAAAAAGAAACTGGATGTGCATGCTCTTTCATTTCTACTAATGTGGGCACTATTATGACCACAGTTGTTAACATAAAATGATTAATCAAATAACATTCAGTATATTGTCCGATTAATATTGACAGGTAATTGCCTTGATTGACATGTTAGTCATAACTCTTTAGAGATGATTTGCCAGTACCATTATCTTCACAAATAATTGTCACATATTAGACTGACATCTTAAATAATAAGCCCCTATCTTATTGCTTCAGGTTAAAGGTGCACCCCGGTGCTTTCAGTCTATATAACTTTACTAAAGTTCAGGAACACCCAATATGTTTGTTTAGCAGCAACACCATTGCAGACACACAGTTAGATTTACTCAAAAGGAGTCAGAATGCCTTATGATAACACAGACAGTAATCAGATTACTGAGGTCATCTCCCTCCTCGAGAGAGTTTGATTGGAAAGAAAAACGACCCCCCCCCCCTGTCACGATCGCTTGTTGAATAAATGGACCAAGGCGCAGCGTGCGCAGAGTTCCACATCTTTAATAATGAAAACAATAAAGGATAAACGATACGTGAAGCAAATGCAGTGCTCACAGGCACTACACAAAAACAAGATCCCACAAACAATAGGTGGGAAAAGGCTGCCTAAATATGATCCCACCATCAGAGACAACGATAGACAGCTGCCTCTGATTGGGAACCATACCAGGCCAACAAAGAAATAGAAAACATAGATTGACCAACCTAGTCACACCCTGACCTAACCAAATAGAGAATTAAAAGGATCTCTAAGGTCAGGACGTGACACCCCCCCATCTCCCCCCTCTCAACTTACTATGTTTGGGGCTTAATAAAACCTCTCAACTGTCCTTCTTTCTGATCTTCTGACCACCAGAATCAAATTACCCTAAATTGGGTTATTCTTAGGTTAGTCAGTTAGTGACAAAATGAAAGGCTTAGATGTGTGTATGGTGAAGCCAATGGCATTGGCATACTGTATAAGTGTAGGTGAATGAGTGTGCCCTTATGCTTTGATTTGGGGTCTGTCCCATTGATGTCTTTGTCAAACTCTTTCAATCAAATGAAATCAAGACAAAAGCTGGTGGATTAGGTGGGGGGACGACTCTTTGCTTGTGATGGAAAGTGCAGCCGGAGGTCTGGTGTAGCGAACATTTTGTTGTGTTACAGCCTGATTTCAAAATGGATTTAAAGAATAATTGCACCCATTTACACACAATGACAAAATGAATGACAAAATAAAAAAATGAAAAATGTTTTTAGATATAAAAAAAATAAAAAGATGTATTGTAAATTAAATACAGAAATATTTTAATTTACATAAGTTTTAACACCCTAAGTCAATAAATGTTCGAATCATCTTTGGCAGCAATTACAGCTGTGAGTTTTTCTGGGTAATTCTCAAAGAACTTTATACACCTGGATTGTACAATAATTGCTCATTATTCTTTTTCAAATTCTTCAAGCTCTGTCATGTTGGTTGTTGATGAATGCTAGACAGACATTTTCAAGTTTTGCCATAGATTTAAAGACGATTTAAGTCAAACTGTAACTAGGCCACTTAGGAACATTCAATGTTGTCTTGGTAAGTAATTTGCATCCCAGTGTCTGTTGGAAAGCAGACGGAACCAGGTCTTCCTCTAGGATTTTTCCTGTGCTTAGCTACATTCCCTTTATTTTTTATTTTTTTATACTCCCTAGTCCTTGCCGATATACATGCATACCAATAACATGATACAGCCACCACCATGATTGAAAATATGAAGAGTGGTACGCAGTGATGTGTTGTGTTGGATTTGCCCCAAACATAACACTTTGTATTCAGGACATAAAGTTAATTTCTTTGCGACATTTTTTGCAGTTTTACTTTGGTGCCTTATTGCAAACAGGATGCATGTTTTTGAATATTTTTTATTTTGTACAGGCTTCCTTCTCACTCTGTCATTTCAGTTAGTATTGTGGAGTAACTACAATGTTGTTGATCCATCCTCAGTTTTCTATTACAGCCATTAAACTCTTTAAAGTTTTAAAGCTTCATGGTGAAATTCCTGAGCAGTTTCCTTCCTCTCCGACAACTGAGTTAGGAAAGATCTTTGTAGTGACTGGGAGTATTGAAACACATTCCAAAGTGTAATTAATAACTTTTTTTTACCCATCTACCATAGGTGCCCTTCTTTGCGAGGCATTGGAAAACCTCCCTGGTCTTTGTGGTTGAATCTGTGTCTGACATTCACTGCTCGACTGAGGGACCTTTCAGCTAATTGTATGTGTTGGGTACAGACACTATTATTGCACACAGTCCATGCAACTTATTATGTGACTTGTTAAGCAAATGTTTACTCCTGAACATATTTAGGCTTGACATAACAAAGGGTTTGAATAATTATTTACTCAAGACATTTCAGCTTTTCATTTTTAATTCATTTATAAAAAATTAAAATTAAAACATAATTCACAAAATATATATATTTTTAATTCAGGCTGTAACACAACAACATTTAGAAAAAGTCAAGGGGAGCGAATACCTTCTAGTGTTGAGTACTTTTTTGAGGTCGGTTCGGTTTTGGTTCGATTATTTAAAAAATAATCACAGTTTTCAATTTCAAGATTATTTTATTTTACATTTTGCATGCTCTAACTACACAGAATAAAACAATGAATATAAGTCCCATGATGGTAGTGACTGCCCATTACTGCTTATCACTTATTAGCCATTTATTCACATTACTTTACTAAAATATTTCAGTTGTGTATATTATAATTTGTTTTATTCCAAGTCATCATCTCATCTCTATAGAGCTGCTGCCTATGCTGTCTGACAAAACCACTATTTTATAGTTCTTTAAAGTAAATAAGCATACTTTTATGACTGCTGAATACAAACTATCAATCACTTAGATCATGTATTTTCAGGTAGATATAAGTCATGAAGCAACAGCTGCTCTCTATATCAGGGTTTCCCGAAATCGTTTTTTTGCCCGAGCACTACACAGCTGATTCAAATAACCAACTCATAATCAAGCTTTCATAATTTTAATCAGCTGTGTAACGCTAGGGCAAATCCAAAACATGCACCCCTTTGGGTCCCGAGGACCAATTTTGGGAAACACTGTCCTTAGGAACTCACTTGGTGAAGGCCACAGAACTGAAGTTTACTGAATTCAACAACCATGTTTCTATCACTAACAAATAGAGTCGTGGGTGGTAACTACAATTCACTCAAAGGCAAGGCACACTGGGGAATTATAGTGGAGGTGTGGTTTAGTGGAGTTACTCAAAATGTTCAAGCTGATACAACTAAAATATGTAAGATCACTTTTGCAGTCAGAAAGCAAGCCAAGATCTACCGCTCAGATTCTTTTTTGAAACATGACTTAAAAAATATAACATTAAGCTAATAAAACAGTTCTGTAGGACTGATGGTCATGTTGCTTTCAAGACAATTGGGAACTTGGAGAAAAGAAAACTAGGTAATATCATGACGACAGTGATCTTCAGGTCATATTTTGCAAATATTTTCTTACTTACTTAAAAAAAGAACTCTGCATTGTTGGTTAAGGGCTTGTAAGTAAGCATTTCACAGTAAGTGTTGTATTCGGCGCATGTGACAAAGTCCACCGTCAAACCAATAGGGATTATTTCATTATGTAGACAATGCAGTCTAACCTTCTAGCCTATCAGTAGCTATATACAGTATTTAGCTGGTAGCCTATTTAAATTACACATTGGCAGGTCCGGCGTTATGGGCGAGACTTAGGGTGCCTGGTCCACCGTACCGCATCTCCTTGCCCGTCTTCTGTCTCAGTATCTGTAGACCATGTATCTGATGCTATCTGGATCAAAAGAGTATGTCATGTCATACTATTTCTGGCCAGACAGCATCAGATACATGGGCTAGATATAGAAGGGCAAGTTTTGCTTGCTCTGATGCTTTTTCCGGTGACATTTTTATTTTATTTAACTAGGCAAGTCAATTAAGAAGAAATTCTTATTTTACAATGATGGCCTACCCTGGCCAAACCCTCCCCTAACCCGGATGACACTGGGCCAATTGTGTGCCACCCTATGGGACTCCCGATCACGGCTGGTTGTGATACATACAGTGCATTCGGGAAGCATTCAGACCCCTTGACTTTTTCTACATTTTGTTATGTTGCAGAATTATTCTAAAATTGATATTTTTTTAAACTTCATCAAATCGACACTCAATACCCCATAATGACAATGCAAAAACTGTTTTTTTAGAAAATGTTGCACATTTATAACAAATACAAAACTGAAATAACACATTTACATAAGTATTCAGACTCA
This sequence comes from Salvelinus alpinus, assembly GCF_045679555.1. Classification (NCBI taxonomy): domain Eukaryota; kingdom Metazoa; phylum Chordata; class Actinopteri; order Salmoniformes; family Salmonidae; genus Salvelinus; species Salvelinus alpinus. Next base: position 45,344,935 of record NC_092088.1, read on the forward strand.
GTACTTTGTTGAGGCACCTTTAGCAGCAATTAAAGTCTTGAGTCTTCTAGGGTATGGCACTTCAAGCTTGGCACCCCTGTATTTGGAGAGTTTTCAGATCTCTCCAGAGATGTTCGATCGGGTTCAAGTCTGGGCTCTGGCTGGGCCACTCAAGGACATTCAGAGACCTGTCCCGAAGCCACTCCTGCGTTGACTTGGCTGTGTGCTTAGGGTCATTGTCCTGTTTTAAAGTGAACCGTCACCCCAGTCTGAAGTCCTGAGCACTCTGGAACAGGTTTTCATCAAGGATCTCTCTGTACTTTTCTTCGTTCATCTTTCCCTCAATCCTGACTAGACTCCCAGTCCGTACTGCTGAAAAACATCCCCACAGCATGATGCTGCCACCACTATGCTTCACCGTACGGATGGTGTCAGGTTTCCTCCAGACGTGATGCTTGTCATTCAGGCCAAAGAGTTCAATCTTGGTTTCATCAGACCAAAGGATCTTGTTTATCATGATCTGAGAGTCTTTAGGTGACTTTTGTCAAATTCCAAACGGTATTTCATATGCCTTTTACTGAGGAGTGGCTTCCGTCTGGCCACTGTACCATAAAGGCTGGTGGAGTGCTGCAGAGATGGTTGTCCTTCTTGAATTGTCTCCCATCACCACAGATGAACTCTGGAGCTCAGCAGAATGACCATCAGGTTCTTGGTCACCTCCCTGACCAAGGCCCTTCTCCCCCGATTGCTGTTTGTCCAGGCGGCCAGCTCTAGGAAGAGTCTTGGTGGTTCCAAACTTCTTCTATTTCAAAATGATGAAGGCCACTGTGTTCTTGGGGACCTTCAATGCTGTAGATATTTTTTGGTACCATTCCCCAGATCTGTGCCTCGACACAATCCTGTCTCTGAGCTCTACGGACAATTCCGTCGACCTCATGGCTTGGTTTTTCCTCTGACATGCATTGTCAACTGTGGGACCTTATATAGACAGGTGTGTGCCTTTCCAAATCATGTCTAATCAATTTAATTTACCACAGGTGGACTCCAATCAAGTTGTAGAAACATCTAAAGGATGATCAATGGAACCAGGATGCACCTGAGCTCAATTTTGAGACTCATAGCAAAGGGTCTGAATACTTATGTAAACCAGTTTATTTTGATACATTTGCCAAAATGTATAAAAAACTGTTTTTGCTTGGTCATTATTGGGTCATGTGTGTTTAAAAAAAAAATACATTTTGGAATAAGGCTGTAACGTAACAAAATGTGGAAAAAGTAAAGGGGTATGAATAGTTTCCGAATGCACTGTTTCAGCAGAGAGGAAGAGGCGAAGCGAGAGGTCTCACTCTTGCCAAACTCTGTCCAGAATAAGCTCAATGTTTCTATGGGCATAATATGCAAACCTAAGCTTGTCTCCTGCCTTCCTGCCTTTGGGACAAAGACTCCCATTGTTAGGGCGGAGACATGAGCATCTTGTCCTTTTATACAGATCTCTGGTTTCAACCTCCAGCGAGTTGGAAAGAAAAGTTGGAAAAATGTGACCAGTACTTTCGGGCGTCAGGGAAAATGTATAGAGTAAAAAGTATATTATTTTCTTTAGAAATGTAGTGAAGTAAAAGTAGTCAAAAATATAAATAGTAAAGTAAAGGACAGATACCCCCAAAAACTACTAAAGTAGTACTTTAAAGTAATTTTACTTAAGTACTTTACATCACTGCAATTAGGTGAGGAGGCCGAGGCGGGCCTCCGTCGGCGCCGCTGAGAAATAGGCTAATTAGATGCATGAAAACTATACTGAACAAAAGTATCAATGCAAAATGTAAAGTGTTGGTTTCATGTTTCATGAGCTGAAATAAAGATCCCAAAAGTTTGCCATATGCACAAAAAGCTTATTTCTCTAAAATGTTGTGCAACAATTTGTTTACATCCCTGTTAGTGAGCATTTCTACTTTTCTAAGATAATCGATTCATCTAATAGATGTGGCATATCAAGAAGCTGATTAAACAGCATTATCATTACACAGGTGGACCTTGTGCTGGGGACAATAAAAGTCCACTCTAAAATGTGAAGTTTTGTCACACAACACAACGCCACAGATGTCTCAAGTGATGAGGGAGCGTGCAGTTGGAAAGCTGATTGCAGGAAGGTCCACCAGAGCTGTTGCCAGATAATGAAATGTTCATTTCGCAACCATAAGTTAACTCCAACGTAATTTTTGAGAATTTAGCAATAAGTCCAAACAGCTTCACAACCGCAGACCACTTGTAACCACGTCAGCTCTTCACCTGCAGGATCGCCTAAGACTAGCCACCCGGACTGCTGATGGCAATTTGAATGCACAGAGATACCATGATGAGATCCTAAGGCCCATTGTCGTGCCATTCATCCGCTGCTATCACTTCATGTTTCAGCATGATAGTGCACAGCCCCATGTCGCAAGGATCTGTACACAATTCCTGGAAGCTGAAAATGTCCCAATTCTTCCATGGTCTGCATGCTTACCATACATGTCACCCATTCAGCATGTTTGGGATGCTCTGGCTCGACGTGTACGACAGCATGTTCCAGTTCCCGCCAATATCCAGCAACTTCGCGTACCCATTGAAGAGGAGTGGGACAATATTCCACAGGCCACAATCAACTGCCTGATCAACTCTATGCAAAGGAGATGTGTCGCATGAGGCAAATGGTGGTCACACCAAATAAAGAGTGGTTTTAGGATCCACGCCCCTAACTTTTTTTTAAGGTACACTACCGTTCAAAAGTTTGGGGTTGCTTAGAAATGTCCATGTTTTTGAAAGAAAAGCACATTTTTTGTTGATTAAAATAACATCAAATTGATCAGAAATACAGCGAATGACTATTATAGCTGGAAACAGCAGATTCTTTATGGAATATCTACATAGGCGTACAGAGGCCCATTATCAGCAACCATCACTCCTGTGTTCCAATGGCACGTTGTGTTAGCTACTCCCAAGTTATCATTTTAAAAGGCTAATTGATCATTAGAAAACCATTTTGCAATTATGTTAGCACAGCTGAAAACTGTTGTCCTGATTAAAGAAGCAATAAAACTGGCCTTCTTTAGACTAGTTGAGTATCTGGAGCATCAGCATTTGTGGATTAGATTACAGGCTCAAAATGGCTAGAAACAAAGCACTTTCTTCTGAAACTCGTCAGTCTATTCTTGTTCTGAGAAATGAAGGCTATTACATGCGAGAAATTGCCAAGAAACTGAAGAGCTCGTACAACGCTGTGTACTACTCCCTTCACAGAACAGCGCAAACTGGCTCTAACCAGAATAGAAAGAGGAGTGGGAGGCCCCAGTGCACAACTGAGCAAGAGGACAAGTACATTAGAGTGTATAGTTTGAGAAATAGATGCCTCACAAGTCCTCAACTGGCAGCTTCATTAAATATTACCCGCAAAACATCAGTCTCAACAACGAAGAGGGGACTCCGTGATGCTGGTCTTCTAGGCATAATAATACACACCTCCAATAAAATATTCTAGGATGGTATTTGCCACCCTCTGGTGCCAAGAGGAACAATGACAGTCCCCCCCCCCCCCCCTCCCGGATCACAAAAGGAGGAGGTGCCCCCTCCAATTAGCGTCTCCACCCCTTGAGAGCCCACAACTGCCAAGAGCTCCTGGTTGCCTACATCGTAGTTGCGTTCCGCTGGCGAGAACCACTTGGAGAGAAAGGCACATGGGTGCAGTTTCTTGTCCTCCTCGTTCTGCAGTGAAAGGACCGCCTCTGCTCCACCTCCACCACAATGGGATGAGTTGGATCAGGATGAATGAGGATGGGTCCAGAGTTGAAATGTCCCTTGAGCTCCATGAATGCCCTGTCAGCCTCGGGGGTCCAGCAAAAACGGGTCTGGGACTTACTGGTTAGGACTGTGTGAGGCGCTGCCACCACACCAAAGTTGTGAATAAAGTGGCAGTAAAAATTGGCTAACACGAGGAACCGCTGGACCTGCTTGAGTGAGGTGGGACGGGGCCAGTCGGCAACTGGCTCAATTTTTACGGGGTACATTTGGATGCCTGTGGTAGAGGTAATGTGACCAGGAAGGAAACCTGGGATACGTGGAACTCACACTTCTCTATCTTGATATAGTTGACTCTGCAGGAGGCGTCTCAGGACTTGGCGGACATGCAGTGTGTGATCCGGAATGCTCTTGGAGAAGATCAAGATGTCGTCGAGGTAAACAAAGATGAACCAATTCAACATGTCCCTCAGGGTGTCATTGACCAATTCTTGAAAGACTGCCGGAGAATTTGATAATCCGAAGGGCATGACTAAATACTCATAGTGGCCACTAGGGGTGTTAAAGGCAGTCTTCCACTCATCTCCCTCCCTGATTCTCACCAGATTGCAACGCTTACAGAGGTCCAGTTTGGTGAAGAATTGGGCCCCTTGGACCAACTCCAATGCGGAGGACATCAGGGGTAGGGAGTAACAATTCTTGATCGTAATCTGGTTCAGCTCTCTGTAGTCGATGCAGGGACACAGGCCTCCATTCTTCTTACCCATGAAGAAGCCTGCACCAGCAGGGGATGTAGAGGGGCGATTGAAACCTGCCTCCAGTGACTCCCGGATGTAATTGTTCATGACTGCTGGTTCAGGGGTCGAAAGGGAGCACAGATGATCTCGGGGAGTTCTATGACACAGTTGTAAGGACGATGAGGGGAAGGGTGGCGGCCAGCCTCTTACTGAAGGCCTCCCGGAGGTCGAGGAGCAGAAAAAAAAGCATTGGTCTTCAAGGGATGCAGGAAGACACGATGAGGCTCTTGGTGGGGGTCTTAGACATTTAGTTTGGCAGTCCATACCCCAGTCTAGTAGGTGTCCCGTGGACCAGGAAACTAGTGGGTTATGTAGCGCAAGCCAAGAGTAACCGATGTGAAATGGCTAGCTAGTTAGCGGTGGTGCGCGCTAATAGCGTTTCAATCGGTGACGTTACTCGCTCTGAGACCTTGAAGTAGTTGTTCCCCTTGCTCTGCAAGGGCCGCGGCTTTTGTGGCGCGATGGGTAACGATGCTTCGAGAGTGGCTGTTGTTGATGTGTGCAGAGGGTCCCTGGTTCGAGCCCAGGTAGGGGCGAGGAGAGGGACGGAAGCTATACTGTTACACAGAGGTACCCTAGTATAAGGGGGTTCTCGGGAGCAGCGATCAACAGAAAACTAAGAGTCTCAGTGGTTCACCCCAACCTGCAGTAGAATGGGCTTGGTCTGATATTCCACCTGACCGGAGCCAATGGGGCGTACATTGAGGGCTTGAATCTGCAGATCGATGGGACATTTCATGCAGGGGATCAGTAAATCTCTGGCGAAGTCTTGATCAATGAAATTATCCGCAGACCCGGAGTCCACAAAGGCTTGAATCTGGTGCTGACAGTTGTCCCAGTGGAGGGTTGTGGGTAGTAACAGATGGTGACTGGGTAGCCGAGAGGTAACTGCACCGCTCGTCAGTTTCTTCCCCTGTGCTGGCGAGCCCTGGCATATTCTGTAAACTCTGGGCGGGTAGCACAGAGATTGCCGAGACCTCCGCCGTAGAGGAAGCAGCCTTCGCACATGCACCTGTCACGCTCCTGTGGGCTCAGACGTGTGACCCAGCTGCATGCGATTCTGTTAGGCGGAGCAGCACAGGGGAACCCAAGCAGACTCAGACAAGGAAACAGGGATGAATGAACCAAGGTATTTATTGTAACACAGGGAGAAATGGAGTGCAGATCCGGGGAAGCTCGGATGAGTTGTAGGAAACCAGATGTGGAGGCTGAGGATGGAGTGAGCTGGGTTGGGACAGGGTTAACAGGTCCGAAGGGGAATCCAAGGGAGTGGTGGTGAGCTGAATCCAGAACAGGGTAGCAGTGAGATGTGGAACAGGAACCATAGTGTAAAAACTGCAGTGAGAGGATTTTTAAAATGTATTTTACCTTTATTTAACTAGGCAAGTCAGTTAAGAACAAATTCTTATTTTCAATGACAGCCTAGGAACAGTGGGTTAACTGCCTTGTTCAGGGGCAGCATGACAGATTTTTACCTTGTCAGCTCGGGGATTCAATCTTGCAACCTTTCGGTTACAAGTCCAACGCTCTAACCACTAGGCTACCTGCTGCCCCAAGGATAAACAGTGTCAGGCAGGAAAACAGGCACAGCAGAATCTTAAATAACAACAAAAAGCTAGAAGAATGACTGACTGAACGGAGATTACGATCTGGCAGAGTGGAAGTGGCAGGACTGAGTATTTGTAGAGGTCTTGATTATGGAACAGGTTGCAGCTGGTGGGGATCTGCTCTGACTCCAGCACACGTGTCTCCAACCATACAATCACACACAGAGAGAGGGAGAGGGTACTGGGGGAATGGCTGCAGGTCAAGGAGACACCGTATGTCCACTAGGGGATGTGGCAGGAGCAGATGTGACAGACTTGGCAAGTCCCTGAAGGGTCCCGGAGATTTGGGAGAGGTGTTCTTGCTGCCGTCCTAACAGTGCTCCCGGGTAGGCTACCACATTCTGGATATGGGTGATCTCTGCTGGGTCCATGTTGTGGCAGAAGCTTGCTGTGACGTGATGAGGTTGGACCCATGTGCAGAGAAGAGACCAGACTCGGAATCAGTGGTTAAGGATAAACATAAATACTTTACTGAGAAACAGTAGCCGCAGGATCACAGTACACTAGAAAACAACAAACACTAAGTCTCAAAAACTCACTCAGGAAATGAACACACACAGTAAACAATTCAAGCTTCTGCAAAGGACCACAGAAAACACACCTCTTTTAACAAGGACATACTCATGAAATAATATGACACACCTGAGTCTAATAAAAGTCTCTAGGGCGGTCTCTGTTGCCCTCTGGTGCCAGGAGGAACCATGATAGCCATATATAAGACAACTCCTGGGACTGACCTAGCGGAGCTCCTGACAGACAGCCACTATTGTGCATTAAGTTTGTTGGAACCTCGCCAGCTCGCTAATAATAAACAATGATTAATTTAAGATTGACTTTGAGTGTCTCTGTGTAAGAATTTCCACAACACCCTCTTTGCTATCATAACAGCCTCCACTCTTCTGGGAAGGCTTTCCACTAGATGTTGGAACATTGCAGCGGGTACTTGCTTCCATTCAGTCACAAGAGCATTAGTGAGGTCGAGCACTGATGTTGGGCGATTAGGCCTGGCTCGCAGTCAGCGTTCCAATTCATCCCAAAGGTGTTCGATGGGGTTGAGGTCAGGACTCTGTGCATGTCAGTCAAGTTTTTCCACACCGATCTTGACAAGCCATTTCTGTATGGACCTCGCTTCCTGCTGAAACAGGAATGGGCTTTCTCCAAACTGTTGCCACAAAGTTGGAAGCACAGAATCGTCTTGAATGTCATTGTATATTGTAGCGTTAAGATTTCCCTTCATTGGAACTAAGGGGCCTAGCCCGAACCATGAAAAACAGTCCCAGACCATTATTCCTCCTCCACCAAACTTTACAGTCGGCATTATGCATTCGGCAGGTAGCATTCTCCTGGCATCCGCCAAACACAGATTTGTCCGTTGGACTGCCAGATGGTGACGCGTGATTCATCACTCTAGGGAAACATGTTTCCACTGCTCCAGAGTCCAATGGTGGCGAGCTTTACCCCACTCCAGCCGACGCCTGGCATTGTGCATGGTGATCTTAACCTTGTGTGTGGTTGCACGGCCATGGAAACCCATTTCATAAAGCTCCCAACGGAAAGTTATTGTGCTGACGTTGCTTCCAGAGGGAGTTTGGGGATTGGTAGTGAGTGTTGCAACCATGGACAGTAGATTTTTACGCTTTGCGCACTTCAGCACTCCCGTTCTGTGAGCTTGTGTGGCCTACCACGTTACGGATGAGCCGTTGTTGCTCTTAGACGTTTTCACTTCACAATAATAGCACTTACAGTTGACTGGGGCAGCTCTAGCAGGGCAGAGATTTTAAAAACTCACTTGTTGGAAAGGTGGCATCCTATGACAGTGCCACATTGAAAGTCACTGAGCTCTTCAGTACGAGCCATTCTACTGCCAATGTTTGTCTATGGAGATTGCATGGCTGTGTGCTCGATTTTATACACCTGTCCAATCAAACCAAATCAAATTGCATTGGACACATAGACACATGTCAGCAACAGGTATGGCTGAAATTGCCAAATCCACTAATTTGAAGGAGTGTCCACATACTTTTGGCCATGTAGTGTATATTTCTGGAATGTTTTCAAATGTCTCACTTTGGCTATCATTGATTAACAGTAGTACAGTATCAGGCTTGCAGTGTAGTGAAACATTTCCAGAGCCATTGTTTTGTTGAGATGTTATATGTTAGCAGATGCCAATACAGTCTGGCTTTAACAATGGGATAAAATGTCAGATATCTAGTCAAGAATCTACCTGGGGATTTTATTTTGGTGTAAAAGTAGATTAGGAACTCTACTGTGAGGCAGATTTTCCTTTGGTATTTCCTGGCCGATGTGAGTGTTTATAATGAAAGACAGCACATTCTCCACCCTGTCTCTCTTCTGAGATGCAAAAGTGAAACATATCTGTTTTCCCAATAGAGTAATTGACACATGATGCAGATTCCACCCCCTCACTTTCCCTATGACAAGGGGGATAAAAAATACTATATCTCAGTGAATAATACCTTATCTGGCAATTGACCCCCTCTACCCCTTTCTCTCTCCTTCTATCCATCTGTTATTATTCTCAGACTTTCACCCTCAGGTTGAATTTGAGTCCCATGCTTCTCCCTAGTATTTTCCCTTCCTCCCTCTCCTCCTTTCTTCCTTCCTCCCTCTCTTCCCTTCCTCCTCCCTCTGGCTGGCTGCCACTCCTCCCAGCGGATCTGTGCCTGTGGTAGTGGTGTATGTTGTCGGTTGAGGCCGGCCCCCTCTCTCTCCTCAGATGGAGGAGTGAAGCTCACTGACACATACAGACGCAACAAGCCACAGGCAGGCACGCTACCAGACAGACCGGCAGACAGGTAAGCAGGAGGCAGGCACCATGACGCAAACAGGGGACAGACTCAGCTCTGTGACAACAGATGCCTCCCACAGAACTGAACACTGAAGTTTACTTTGAGAGCCTCAGTGGAGCTGGAATAAGCAGAAAATAAGACAAATAACAAGACGGGATAAGGAGTTCTTGACTGCTGTTTTTTAGGCTGAGGAGGAGGGGGTATTTTACACACTTTTTCTGTAGTTGCTGAACCTGTGGAATTACATCTATGAGCCAGGGGAGGACTAAAGCCAGCATGGTATTCAGCTGGCAGAAGTCATTTGCCATCCTGAACCCCTGGAGGAAAGGTACAGTATGCTTCATGTTGAACCTGTCTCTGTCCCTTGTGCCATCATGTTGTCTCATCCTACCAGCTAGATTTGCCAGCACAAATTGTAATTTGAGTGTCTGATGGATGTGTTTTTGTGGTTTGAGACACGTGTAATTTCAGTCTGAAAGTAGAGGGTGTCTTTAGTTAAGAGCATTGGGTTGTTATGGTGTCAGGATTTTCCCGAGACTGATAGTCTCATCACATAGACCAGTGGTTCCCAACTCCTCGAGTACCCCCAACAGCACACATATTTTGTTGTACCCCAGACAAAAAACACCTGATTCAACTAATTGAGGGCCTGATGATTAGTTGACAAGTTGAATCAGGTATGCTTGTCCGGGCTACAATTAAAAAAAATACTGTTGGGGTAATCGAGGACTAGAGTTGGGAACCGCTAACATAGACAAAAACAAACATATATTGACTCATATCCACATGGACTTTTTCTCAGTGAACAGCGGAGAGTAATGTAGTATTGTTGCCTGTCGGTCTAAGGAACTGCAGCTCAGTGCAAGAGGTGTCACTGCAGTCCCTGGTTCGATTCCTTGCTGTATCACATCCGGCCGTGATTGGGAGTCCCATAAGGCGGCGCACAATTGGCCCAGCGTCGTCCGGGTTTGGCCGGGGTAGGCCGTCATTGTAAATAAGAATTTGTTCTTAACTGACTTGCCTAGTTAAATAAAGGTTAAATAAATAAATAAATACAAATACAGATGTAGGATCTTAATTTGATCACTTGTTGCTGAGAATTTTCCTGAAAAGCAGGAAATGCAAACTTCTAGTGTATTTGATTTTTTAAAGTCTTCTAAATTTGTAATTTCCATTTTGAAATTTCCTATTTATTTGCCCTAATGAAAAATGTATCAACCCTTAGAGAAATGTCCATTATTTATAATCCACATAATAATTCACATTTCCTGTTGCTGAAGGATTATTTTCCTGCTGTAGCAAACTGGCTCAAATTAAGATCTCACATCTGTAGTTCAATTGACTAGGGATGCATTTTGTGAAAAGTTGTGAAAAGTTGCAAGGGCAAGACAACACATTTGCTTTGCTGTGAATCTGCAGGTTCTAAATTCAGAGTTTTACTGACGTACACACTGTATGTCCCAATAGAATGGATTGAGGAGAACTGGACTTGATACAGTGTAATGGTCTCTTGATTAGAATAAGCAACAATATGCTCTTATATAGCCTAGCATGGTTTTAATTTGGAGCCCAGACAGAACAATTACTTTTGCTTTCCAATGGCAATACATTTAATTACTATACCATTGGGGAGTGAGACATTTAAAAAAAAAAAACGAATTTATGTACCATCTGTTTGTTATATACGATCCAAGCTAAAGCAAAGCATATTGTACAGACGTGGCACCAAAAATTAGGTTGACTCTTCAAAACTCGGCAGTGTCATGAAATAACCAAACCTAAGAGGAAGGGACATTAATAGTCGGTGTTGTGGAGCCGTTCTGAAAAAAGCTGTGAAACACGTTCATATCAATCCACATCCTCATGTCTGTGGTAATTGAAGAACATCATATTACATTACATATGGTAATCAGCAGACAAAAAGCTTGATGTTATATAACAATGCAAAACCAAGTGCTTTGACAAATCACATCTGATAAAGCATAATAGCTACATATTGCATGTTAAAGGGGGAAAAAAGTCTGAAATATCCTGACTCAAAAACATAGTTATCATCTTGTGTTTAGGACCTGTTAATAGTCACAGAATCTATGGGGCTCTTGTGATACAGTGTAACTTCTCATTCTCCTTCCACTCCTTTATAATGGGACTATTCTGGAGCTTACAGGTTTATCTACATTCCAAGAATCCGCCTCTATCAGATAACGATCTCAGTTTATGTACAGTATGACCAACACATGTTGGGAAGGATTGTCCCCCCTCAGATCCTCAATTTTTTTTGTCCTGAGACCGAGAATTTCCAGCATTGTTGTAGTTGTGAAAGAGTCTAGACTCCCATTGGCAGGAATCATGTTGTTTGCCATGATCCTTGGGTTGGAAGAAAATAACCATTGTAAAGATAACACTCACATTGTGTACAGTACATCAAGGCAAGGCATTTATTGGTGTATTCTTGTGTGGCCCTATTGTTGTCTTCGATCCCTGTTTAGTTCACAGAAAGAGGATCGCAAGAGGAGGTGAAATACAATGACACTAATTATTTTGGGGAAAAAGGAGTTTATCACAACTCAGGATATGACCCAGATGCAGACACAGGAGACGGATAGTTTGGTTCTCAGAATATTTATTATAATAAAGGGGCAGGCAAAGGGCAGGTTGGGGGCAGCCAGAGGTTCGTAATCCAAGGCAGAGTCAATCAAGGACAGAACGGCAGACAGGCTCGGGGTCAGGACAGGAGGAAAGGTCGGAACCGGGAAGACTAAAAAACAAGAACTAGAGAACTGGCGAAATGGGAAACACGCTGGTAAGACCTGACAAAACAAGATGAACTGGCAACAGACAAACATAAAACGCAGGTATAAATACACGGGGGATAATGGGGAAAAATAGGAGACACCTGGTGAGGGGTGGAGACAAGCACAAGACAAGTGAAACAGATCAGGGTGTGAAAGAGCTAACAATCAGAAACATCCTTGGCCTCTTACTTTGTACATTCACTCTGGCTATCTCCTCCGATTTCAGAGCACTCTCGTCTGAGTGTGCCAGAGCGCAGAATAACTGATGCATTTACGAACACACCCTTTGTGTATAGCGTTTCCCTGAGCACACACTAAGGAATTATATCAGCAATGTTTTAAAACGTTAACTTTATAGCGATAAACAAATCAAGAGTCCCCACTTGCCTCCCCGTATTCATCACCCTGACTCATAAACAACCAGGCAGAACGGCACACAGTGGAATTCACTGATATATGGAATGGAATCATCCTGTGAGGACAGGCTGACAGGTATGATTCAGATCCTGAGGAATTTGAGCACCTGAAGGGAGTAAGGGGAGTACTTTACATGTCAAACATCAGATTTACTTCAACTATGTGTGAAGTTCAACTGTGTCTTGATGCCCTAGTTTTTCCAGTGTGATCCTGCCACAATAATTCATGATCATCACAATAATCAAAAGTCAATAGCAGTGTCAATATAGGATTCCTTCATCAAATCTCCAACAAGATTGGGAATTACCTATTTAAACATATTCATGTTGATTTGTGTTAAATTTTGAAGTAATATGTGTTATTTTGAAACATCAGAGTTGGTTGGTGAGGGGGATTGTGGGAGGATTCAAACTCCAGACCTGAGGTGTTGGAGGAAACTAGCCCCAAGGAGACTTGACTTGAGTTAGCTCATTCTTGCCTTATCCTAATGGCGTCTGATAGTGGAGGAGTGGGGAGCGGGGTCCCTGCTAGCTTCTAGCTCGCAGTCTGGGAATCCTACTTAGGGTCGACATTACGTCCAAGGAAGAGGTGGAATTGGAAAAAAGATACAAGGCCTGTGTGTTGAGAGACATGGAGCTGAGAGGTGCCCTGGTGGGTTTCCTTGGGGGATGAGGTGAGAGATGGGGAAGGGGTGAGAGGGAAGGTGTGTTGTGGTATTTCACACCTCATCAGGGCATCTTGTTTCTGTCACCTGAACTGCAGTTGAAATTATGTTGGAAAATATGTTTTTTGTTTTCTTTCGGTCAATTGGATCATAATGGTGTTTTCCTTGAATTATAAATGTGTCTCTTGAGTATTCACCTCCAGTTATCATTACATCCATAACAACTTGAGGTTGAAACTTGTATTAAAAAACATTTCATGACAGTGACTAGTAGTGGGCATGAAGTTCTAACAGCAGACTTATGGTCAGTTCAACTAACCACTCAAAGTGCTAACAGAGAACGGACATTCTCCAAAGCCCCCCGGCCGTAAAAATAGCACGCCTGTCACAACCTGTTTTTGACCTTTCCACTTAGGATCCAAGGGACCAACTGAATTAATAGTTTTGCCCGGGGCTTACACATGCCATTGCCCAGAGCCTGAGCTACTGGAGCCCGCCTTTTGCATTCGGAGGAGCACACCTGCTTGGGGAGATAAAGCCTACTTCCAAAAACACTAAGCAGGAAAACACCCTTTTCAGTGAGTGGGAAAAAAAGTTTATTTGAAACTCTTCTTGGCCTAGTTTAATTAATGGAAGGATTTCAGTAGAAATATACTGTACATGCTCAACCTAACAACATCTGTCATTCTCTAGTTGTAAATCATCTGTTTGTTGGAATCCCAGCTTCTACCCTACTGCGAGAGCAGTAGTGGAATGTTGAGTCTGCACATACACAGGTCAACACACCTCAGGGAGGGTCTGTGAAATCTAATGAAGGACACACACACACACACACACACATACACACACACACACACACTGCAGAGGGGAGGAATGGATATTACCCCTCCTTACAGCACATATTTTAGCCCCTCCCCAATCAGACCAGCTTCTGCCAACTGGCTGGCTGGCTGTGTTTTCCCTGTGAGGGAGTGACAGCCATCCAGGAGCTTAAACCGTTGTTCTCACAGTAGAGTGGAGACTCCAGGCATTTGGGAGGGCGGCAGGGCGATCCATTTATCTAAACTCCCCTTTAGAGAGATCATTGTGAAGTTGATTATCCAGGGCTTATTTTTGTTGGCTAAGCTGATTGACAATAATCAACTGTGTGTCTGGAATGTGAAATGAATGTTAAGGGAAACATCTGACTCCGTCTTTTATGACAGAAAGGACGCTAAAGACGAGTCTAGGGGGGCGGACAGTGTGTAGCCTAATTATATGTTGTGGGGTTACTCAGCCTTACTGAAAACTGGCTGACTCAGCTGTCTGTTCAACTACAGTGTGGGATTTCAGATCTGTTTTGTCTTTCCGATGATGACACCTGGATGATGTTGACACTTGCTTGGGTGCAATACCAGATCATTTGAGGCATCAAGCCAAGCAGATTGTATCACAATGATGGGTAGTTGGATTACATGGTTGAATAAGCAAGGTGACTCAGTGTGTGATTAATGTCAATCTGGTCCCATTTCTGTCTGCTGCTAATTCAGAGGAACCGGCAATTACTGCATTTATGAGTAAGGAGAAGATAGCATAAACAGAGACGAAAAGAGGCAAATGTTTTTTCTCACAAAGCAAGAATGTTGTTTTTCTAATTTATTGAACCAGTTTCTTGATTAACTTTAATCTATGAAATAATGTTTTTATTAATCTCCACTTTTTATTAATTTCCACATTCTTGGTTTTGAAAATAGGTTCCTAGTTTCTTCAGTCCCAGAAAAATATATGTTTTCTCTTAAAACCTCTTCTATTTCCTCCTAAATAGACATACCCAAACATAATTATTTTTCATGAGATGGCCATAAACAATAACATAGTTTTAGAAAGGTCTGGAACTCACCATTCTAGTAATAGTTCGTTATAAATTGTCATTTTGTAATTTGGGTGAACTTTAACATTGAGGGGGGTCTTTTTTTAAATATCACCTAACAGCAGGAACAGCACCATCTAGTGGACAGAACCGGGTCATCTCAGGATGTAGGAAGGGACATAGACCTAACAACTTAAATTACTAATTTCTCTGAACAGGTGGGAAAAACATCACTGAATTCACTGAGAATACATAACAAATGGCGAAGAAACAATACTCCGACTTTGATCCAAATCGGATGTTAGGTACTATATTTATTGAATATTAAATGAATCCTATAAATTAAAATTGCCAATTTGGGTGCAATCAATTATCTTAGTTTATCAGAGATCAAATTATATTTAAACAAAATAATGTTGCAGGAATGCTAATGTTATTTGTTTCTAACAACAGAAATTATTTCCGAACAACTTGAGATGGTGGGTGTCGAAATCCTCTATATTCTGCTTTTTTGAG
Organism: Salvelinus alpinus; assembly: GCF_045679555.1. NCBI lineage: Eukaryota > Metazoa > Chordata > Actinopteri > Salmoniformes > Salmonidae > Salvelinus > Salvelinus alpinus. The sequence continues at coordinate 45,360,143 of NC_092088.1, forward strand.
GTGGAACAACCCCACAGCCAGATGAAACCATAACGACTGGAATCGCTAGACTGTCACCGTTCATATGACGGGCTGGGCTCTCCCAGGCTGGGCTCACTTACTCAGAGGGAATAGATTCTTTGTCTGGATAGGCCAGAAAACATAACACGTTACTCCCTATGCAAATGTGGGTTCTGAAACCTGACACAGATGGGGCTTCCTGGCTTTATAAGGCATGAGACCCGAAGGCGTTCACAGAGCGCTTTGCACATCAAAATGTCAATTGGTGCTGTTGAAAAAGATGGCTTGCATAAAGGGACTTCAGAAATGATTTCCTCTAAGCTTGCTCTGTGTAGACAACCTGAAACATAGCAACCCTTTAGTTCTTTGGTTTGCTATTGAGAACCTATAGCCAAAACCAGTTGACCAAAACCAGGTCAACTTCTCCAACGAAGTCATTCCAGTACTTCTGCTGAAAGATAAGGTCTTGAATAAAGAGTTTGTGGTCGAGGTTAGAAAACTGATTGGGAAATAGGGTCTCGACATATTCTGCAAACACAGGCATTGACCTATTTCTCTTGTTTGTATTTTACAAAACACATACCTCCACTTTATTCATACTCCCGGGCACTTACATTGTATTGCATTATTCACATTCCAAGCTGCCTGGAGCTGGGTGAGGTGCTGTTTGATCTCTCTGAACAGAGAGCCAGGTCTCTAGGTCATTAATTGAAAATCCAAAGGGATTTGGATGCAGATTGCTTTCTCCTCAGGACAACAGAAAAAAATGCCCCCTCATCAGCAAATCCCTGTGCTCAATTAGAAGCCCAGCACTGCTTTAAATACTAGTGCATATCAATACCTAGGATGTCAGTGAACTTTGAAGTACAAGGTGAATGATACCTTGTGAGACTAAAGCTTTGGCTGCTAGCGTAAACATTATGGCAATGCAGTTTACAATTTGCTTGCATGTTAAAGAAAACTTGGCGGAAATTGAGAAAAAAGGGGCCTAGCCCTAAAAGGTTAAAGAAAACTCAGATGAGTTATTTTTGGTGGGACAGTTGGGGGCTTTAGTTTACAGTAGCAGATACAAACATTTAGTAACTTTCAGCCAAAATACAACAGCCTACATGTTGTGCAGTATTTTTTTTTATTTATTTTATTTAACCTTTATTTAACCAGGTAGGCAAATTGAGAACACGTTCTCATTTACAATTGCGACCTGGCCAAGATAAAGCAAAGCAGTTCGACACATACAACAACACATAGTTACACATGGAGTAAAACAAACATATAGTCAATAATACAGTGAAAAAAATAAATAAGTCTATATACAATGTGAGCAAGTGAGGTGAGATAAGGGAGGTGAAGGCAAACAAATATATGTATAAATAAATAAAAATATAAAAGGCCATGGAGGCGAAGTGAGTACAACACAGCAAGTAAAATAAAAAATAAAAAATAAAAACAAAAAAATAAATAAAAAAATAAATAAAAAATAAATAAAAATAAAACAATGGAATGGTTGGTTTGCAGTGGAAGAAAGTGCAAAGTAGAGACAGAAATAATGGGGTGCAAAGGAGCAAAATAAATTAATAAATAAATACAGTAGGTAAAGAGGTAGTTGTTTGGGCTAAATTGTAGATGGGTTATGTACAGGTGCAGTAATCTATGAGCTGCTCTGACAGCTGGTGCTTAAAGCTAGTGAGGGAGATAGGTGTTTCCAGTTTCAGAGATTTTTGTAGTTCGTTCCAGTCATTGGCAGCAGAGAACTGGAAGGAGAGGCGTCCAAAGGAAGAATTGGTTTTGGGGGTGACTAGAGAGATATACCTGCTGGAGCGCGTGCTACAGGTAGGTGCTGCTATGGTGACCAGCGAGCTGAGATAAGGGGGGACTTTACCTAGCAGGGTCTTGTAGATGACCTGGAACCAGTGGGTTTGGCGACGAGTATGAAGCGAGGGCCAGCCAACGAGAGTGTACAGGTCGCAGTGGTGGGTAGTATATGGGGCTTTGGTGACAAAACGGATGGCACTGTGATAGACTGCATCCAATTTATTGAGTAGGGTTTTGGAGGCTATTTTGTAAATGACATCACCGAAGTCGAGGATTGGTAGGATGGTCAGTTTTACAAGGGTATGTTTGGCAGCATGAGTAAAGGATGCTTTGTTGCGGAATAGGAAGCCAATTCTAGATTTGACTTTGGATTGGAGATGTTTGATGTGAGTCTGGAAGGAGAGTTTACAGTCTAACCAGACACCTAGGTATTTGTAGGTGTTCACATATTCTAAGTCAGAGCCGTCCAAAGTAGTGATGTTGGACAGGCGGGCAGGAGCAGGCAGTGATCGGTTGAAGAGCATGCATTTGGTTTTACTTGTATTTAAGAGCAGTTGGAGGCCACGGAAGGAGAGTTGTATGGCATTGAAGCTCGCCTGGAGGGTTGTTAACACAGTGTCAAAAGAAGGGCCAGAAGTATACAGAATAGTGTCGTCTGCGTAGAGGTGGATCAGAGAATCACCAGCAGCAAGAGCGACATCATTGATGTAAACAGAGAAGAGAGTCGGTCCAAGAATTGAACCCTGTGGCACCCCCATAGAGACTGCCAGAGGCCCGGACAACAGACCCTCCGATTTGACACACTGAACTCGATCAGAGAAGTAGTTGGTGAACCAGGCGAGGCAATCATTAGAGAAACCAAGGCTGTCGAGTCTGCCAATGAGGATGTGGTGATTGACAGAGTCAAAGGCCTTGGCCAGGTCAATGAATACGGCTGCACAGTATTGTTTCCTATCGATGGCGGTTACGATATCGTTTATGACCTTGAGCGTGGCTGAGGTGCACCCATGACCAGCTCTGAAACCAGATTGCATTGCGGAGAAGGTGTGGTGGGATTCGAAATGGTCGGTAATCTGTTTGTTGACTTGGCTTTCGAAGACCTTAGAAAGGCAGGGTAGGATAGATATAGGTCTGTAGCAGTTAGGGTCAAGGGTGTCCCTTAACCGCAGCTGCTTTCCAATCTTTGGGGATCTCAGACGACACGAAAGAGAGGTTGAAGAGGCTAGTAATAGGGGTGGCAACAATTTCAGCAGATAGTTTTAGAAAGAAAGGGTCCAGATTATCTAGCCCGGCTGATTTGTAAGGGTCCAGATTTTGCAGCTCATTTAGAACATCAGCTGACTGTATTTGGGAGAAAGAGAAATGGGGAAGGCTTGGGCGAGTAGCAGAGGGGAGGGCAGTGCTGTTGTCCGGGGTAGGGGTAGCCAGGTGGAAGGCATGGCCAGCCGTAGAAAAATGCTTATTGAAATTCTCAATTATAGTGGATTTGTCGGTGGTGACAGTGTTTCCTATCTTCAGAGCGGTTGGAAGCTGGGAGGAGGTGTTCTTATTCTCCATGGACTTTACGGTGTCCCAGAACTTTTTTGAATTTGTGTTGCAGGAAGCAAATTTCTGCTTGAAAAAGCTAGCCTTGGCTGTTCTAACTGCCTGTGTATATTGGTTTCTGGCTTCCCTGAAAAGTTGCATATCACGGGGGCTGTTCGATGCTAATGCAGAACGCCATAGGATGTTTTTCTGTTGGTTAAGGGCAGTCAGGTCAGGAGAGAACCAAGGGCTATATCTGTTCCTGGTTCTAAATTTCTTGAATGGGGCATGCTTATTCAAGATGGTGAGGAAGGCATTTTTAAAAAATGACCAGGCATCCTCTACTGACGGGATGAGATCAATATCCTTCCAGGATACCCCGGCCAGGTCGATTAGAAAGGCCTGCTCACTGAAGTGTTTCAGGGAGCGTTTGACAGTGATGAGTGGAGGTCGTTTGACCGCTGACCCATTACGGATGCAGGCAATGAGGCAGTGATCGCTGAGATCTTGGTTGAAAACAGCAGAGGTGTATTTGGAGGGCAAGTTTGTTAGGATGATATCTATGAGGGTACCCGTGTTTACGGAATTGGGGTGGTACCTGGTAGGTTCATTTATAATTTGTGTGAGATTGAGGGCATCAAGCTTAGATTGTAGGGTGGCTGGGGTGTTGAGCATGTTCAAATTTAGGTCGCCTAGCAGCACGAGCTCTGAAGATAGATGGGGGGCAATCAGTTCACATATAGTGTCCAGAGCACAGCTGGGGGCAGAGGGTGGTCTATAGCAGGCGGCAACGGTGAGAGACTTGTTTTTAGAGAGGTGGATTTTTAAAAGTAGAAGTTCAAATTGTTTGGGAACAGACCTGGATAGTATAACAGAACTCTGCAGTATGTCGGTCTATAGGATGAAGTGCAGTACACTAGTTGTCTGGGCCGGCTCTAGTCTTGTGGGGGCCCTAAGCAAAATTGGGTTAGGGGCTCCCCACCTCACGGCAAAACATTTTAGTGGCCATTTTGATGGCGGAGAGAAAATGTTTTGTTTTAAAGTTAATTTCCTGTAATTCTGCAGATTTTGCCATGGGTGCGGAGAGAACTGCAATTTCATAATACATTTCATGCAATTCTACTCCTTTTGCCATGGGGCAGAGAGAACAAACGTGCAGTTTTACAGCAAATTTCCTGCAATTCTACCCATTTTGTAATGACTTATGCCATGTTAATATGATATCTGAGTGAGAATGACTAACAAGCCATGATTACTACAAGTTTATATAGCTGGCTGGACTAACTACCAATATTTATTTTTTTAGCTGATTGAGTGACTGTCAGTTGCTAATTGAGTGACTGTCAGTGACTGACATAGCAAGAGAAAAAACGCTGATGCATAACCACATTTTTACATTGCGCGGTGTATTTTACTATTCTTATTCTCAATAGTAAGTTGAGACCTCGACTGAGCTCATGGAACTGGCTCTGGTAGCTGTTATGCAGGAGATCATCAATGTTGCTCTTTAACTATCTACTCCTTCTGGTCTGTTGCCATCGTGTGAGATACACCAGTTCCCATTACACTCGTATTGATAACACATGACTGACCATATAAAGACAATTAAGAGAAAGTCAGAGCGGTACTGCTAGAGGGTTACACATGGACTGCAGTCTCTCATATCTCCCCCAAGGGACCACAGCCTTATCAAGGCTTAGGGAGCTGCTGTAAATGGGTATACATATGAGATTTACAAGTTCTTTAGTGTACAGTCATACCTTGATGGCCATCCCAGACATCCATTTCCATACTTCTGATTGGACTGCTCAGGATTCAGGAGTGTCCATGCTATGTGTTCATCTGGGAGCAATAGAGCTTGGTTAAATGTGTCTTTAAGTGTGTTTTTATTTGCAGTCTTGCTGTTGTTTGTACTGGTGAAACCTCTATTAAGGGAAGCACCATATGATCCTGTATAAGCTTTTGTTCAGGACTCAGGCTAGATCAAGCACGAACAAGCATTTCGCTACACCCGCAATAACATCTGCTAAACACGTGTACGTGACCAATAAAATTTGATTTGATTTGATCAAAGGCTGTATACTCCAGACTCCAGAGACATGTTAAAGAATGACTCAGAAATAACTCACACTTGGACAAGTCTTTCATCTGATGTTGCTAGGTAATTGTTGACACAATAGGGCATAAACAGTGTTGAAGTACAGTGCCTTCAGAAAGTATTCATACCCCTTGACTTATTCCACATTTTGTTGTGTTACAGCCTGAATTCAAAATGGATTAAATCATTTTTTTCTCTCACCCATCTACACACAATACCCCATAAAGACAAAGTGAAAATATGTTTTTGCAAATGTATTGAAAATGGAATACAGAAATCTCATTTACATAAGTATTCACACCCCTGAATCAACACTTTGTAGAGGCACCTATGGCGGCAATTACAGCTTTGGGTTGTCTTAGGAATGTCTGTATAAGCATTGCGCATCTGGATTTGGGCATTTTCTCAAGCTCTGTTAAGTTAGATGGGGAGTGGCGGTGAACAGCAATCTTCAAGTCTTTCCACAGATTTTTCTTTCTGAAGGCACTGTAGTTGCACTTTTGCTCTGACCACAGTGGAAACAGTTGTGCTACATTTTCCCGGCATTTGAAGAAAACAGGAAATACATTCCCTTGCCTCTACTGCAATAATTTGCTTTGAGAATACTGTCTTGAGTTAAGCCAGTGAAATTCTTTCCGCATGTAACATTAGCACTATGGGAATGTCATGTAGAAAGTACACATCTCATTCTAGTTAAGTGAGACATACCAAATGACACATGTACACCACACACAATTTTTGTCGATTAAAACTCATTCATGATATCTACTTAAATAAACAGTGGGATTTTGACTGAATGTTCTTCGGTTGAACGCGTTGAACTCAGAATTTGAAAGAGAAAACACATGTAGGCTACATTTGACTGTATATGCTAGCAAGTATTGCTTTCTGATACTGATGTTAAAGTTATTTGTCCACCAGTGGAATTTCTGAATCTTATAATATTTCCAAGAGGCCAACGTTGTGGTCTGGAAAAACCCACGTAACTGCTCCGCTACCTTGATTCACAAGCTTAGGCCAGAATCGCTAAATGTTAACTAACTGGGAAAACAAGGCCATTGTTTGAAATGGGAAGAGACCTGAGCCAGAACCAAGGCTGATAGGAGCTGCTATCTAACCTCAAAACAGTATTATCACAACTGATTGTTTTCTCAGGGAAAACATGGGTGTGCCTCCATTGTTGTGGATGTTATTCACAGTGAAATAATAAAACAATGGGTTTTGTTTTGTGAGAAAAAGCAGCGAGCAAACAGGGTGGAAGTATTTCCACCTCACATCCCCCACTAATATTCAAATGCAATTCCATGCTAAGATAATTCATTCAACTTCAAAAATGAGGGAATAGGATCACTGTAATATGATTTATTACAATGTAATTGACTGGCTGCTTTTAAATCTGACACGTCACCATCTCCAAATAGTTTGGCAGTAGAATGTTATAACAAAACATGGTGGTTACACATACTTCCAATCAGTTTTGTGTGCTCATCTCAGTGACCAACTTCCTGCCAATTAGGTTTTAGGATCGTCACTCAGCCTGCGCTCCTGTGAATTTTATCATTCATCGTTCTATCCATGTCCCCTCCAATCCAATCACAAACTCTGCCTGCCTAATTTCCTAACAATCAGCTATGGAATTCCCCTGGGAGGGTTTATATATTCCTGCAGCCCACTGCAGTAAAATATTTTAAATGGCCTACCACAACTCCTTAAGTAGGCATAATTTAAGTAGGCATCATGTTAGGAAGTTTTGTTTTGTTTGGTATTGAGGTAAGGTGGTAATGAGATTCAACTAGTATTTATATTCTAAATAATTCAGTTTTACTTTTCTTTTAGCTCTCACAAACGTTTCCTTCAAAAACTCCCCTCACTAAAGTGAATGAAAGCACTAGATTACATCTTCAAAGCCCCTTTTAATCTCACATTTGCCTCGGCCAGATCTTCAATTTAAATAGCCTCTATAATAGCCTCTTTTGTTGAAGTTTTATCTAACAATCTGCTATTACGTTATACCAGAAAGATGCTTGGGTTAGATTTGCAGCACAGGACAAAATAAATAGAATAAAGTAATACTCAGATTTAATTAAAACATATGAGATGCTCAAGGAGATGGTGGAGGTCTTCTCGGGTCCAAAAAGTTGGACCCGGACCCAAAGGGACCTGAGGACAATCAGACCAGGACCCGAACCGACCCGATAATTCAAAAAAAGGTGGGACCCCGGACCCAAACCGAGAACAATCAGACCCGAATCCGAATGGACCCAACGACAACCAAACCTAGACCAATGATGTATATAAACCCTGGATTGCTGATACTGTGTATTGGTCACTGACCACGTTTACATGCACACCAATATCCTGTTATTATTCAGGATACTCAAGTATTTTGTTTTTGAGTTGACACATGTAAACATCATATCCCGTTTACAATAACCCGAAAAAGCTTGTATCCCAGTTATGAGAAACCCGGCTAAGATGCATGGGATATGCTGATTTTAGAGGGGATACTGTGGCATGTAAACATCTTATCTCATTTATTGTTGTTTTTCGCGGTCTGCGCAGGCTCAGTTTCGCATAACATGGGTGTTGGTGTGATGATGTTTTCATCTGATTGTCAAAGAAATCACTTTAAAAAGTAGGCTACCTTCGCAGTTCCATCCCCTATTATTCCATAATAATTTATTTTGCTGATACTCCTTACTGGACCGTATAGCCTACTAGCGACTTTCACCCCATATCTAGACAACTATCTGATTTATAATTTCCGACATTACGTAGGCCATTTGTTTGTCAGCTACAGTTAGATTAATGCAGCTTCTCTTCTGTCATAACTTGTTGACCCAGAAGAATAATGTCTTACATCGATAGAATGAATGCATTAGAAATCTAGTCAACACCTGTAAAGTTGACTGTTTTGTTTAGGGACCGGGGAGAAAAACGCAATAACTCCAAAACAGATTGGTCCTGTGTAAAATGTCCAAAGGTCACACGTTTGACCGGTTTTAAGGAAATGAAAAGCTGAGAAAGAAAGGTATTTCATAGTTGATAGGACTTCAACTCATCTTGGGTGCATATTTTATGTGGTTGAAATACAGTCTGCTTAACAGTGTCAAAGATTACACATTTACATGTGCGCATTCACATTTTCTTAGGAGATACTGAATGAAAGAAATCGTATTTCTCCACTCCTGTTCCTGAAACAAAATTAACATTTGTATCATTTTACTGCAAGAAACACATAATTCTGCAGGAGTTTATATTATGCTACATGTGAGAGGTTATAGACCTACAGTCAGTGTCCAGATTTCAGTTACTATTCCATTTAACCCATATTAGTTTAAATTAAGAATATTCTGTTTATTCATGGATACAGGGAAACTCATGAGTGGGATATCAAAGGTCCAGCTACTATACGGAATACTGTGCGCATGTAAACGTGTTCACTGAGAGGCTTTGAAGCCACAGGTCGGCCATATTGGCACTCTCCAGTAGGAGCAGTCCTCCATAGGAATGAATGGAATTCTACAGTATTTTCAATTCAAAATTTTAAAGACAAAATTACATGTATTTAAGTATTTTTCTTGTTGTAGTGGGAACAGTTACATTAGTAATCTCTAATGTCTTCATATATAAAAATAATGTTTAGCTCACATAATATACTTTAAAAGTATGCCAAGATGGAGGCATGGTGGCTTCAACACAGCGGCCCCTATTAGTCATCTAGAGTATATATAATTCATTGACAGACCTGACCCAAGTGACAAAACAATATGTTAATCAGCCAAGTTGCACTTCTGGTTAATGAATAGGTCTTAATATGTCTTACGTACGCCTCTAGGAAGAGGGAACGCAACACCCTGCTACAACTCAACTCCCCGTGGAGTGAAAGAGGTATGGGACTGTAGGTACGAGTAAGGATGACAAAAGGCAGAGAATTACCGTTTACAGGGAATAAAGGGGCTGGACGGAACCAAAGCAAAGAAAGTAAATATCAAAGCCCTCTCTCCTACCTTACCTGCCTACCCACTACTTACCTAACTAACACCACCTGGTGCACTAACCAAAATACAAGGGCTGGTTCGCCCAGGTCTTACCTAGTGTGCATAGACAGTAAACTACTACGGGTTATATATGCCCGCAGGCCTCTTGCCTAAGCACTCCCTAGGTGCCTTCCCCTTCCCCCCTGGGTACAAAAACAGAATAACAAAAACAATTTCAATAATCATAACACTGCATCCTATTGACAGACAACACCAATCAGCGCTCTCACTCAACCAACATAGGACACACTAATCCTCTCTCTCCTAACAACAACCAACACAGGATATCACCCTCTTCTCTCAGCAATCATCTCCTTCTCTGAGCAACAGAACACTGGCTTTTATAGCTGGAGAAGGAGTCTAATGGGATACAGCTGTATCCTGACGAGGGGGCGGGGTCAGCTCCAATTAGCCATGGAGTCGACCAATCAGCTGCTTGGGGGATTCCAGGAAGCCATTTCCTGAAATACATACGTACAAATACACAAACCACAACACAGAAACTGGGGAACGTAACAATATGTTGGCTAAGCCTTTTATAAGTCAATACATGCACCTTATTAGCGTCAAATAAATATGCTATAGGCTATGCAGAGCCGTGGTCGGGTTCATTCGTGGCCATTCGCGTCTATCAGCTGTAGTTACATAGACTCAATGACAATCAAACAGGACCTGACATTGACTGGAAGGAAAAGTTAGAATTTTGGACTCGGGTCGGGTCTTGGATGTTCGGGTTCAGGTGGACCCATGAAGACCTCTAGGAGATGGTGTTATGTAAGTTTGTTGTTTTGGAATTCGAATTAAGGGGGAAAAAATAATGTTTGATTGACACAGAGGAGTATCAGATTGCCCGTGGCGAGAAAGAGGAGATGTCACATATGAATGCACCCCATCATAGTATTAACCGGACCTTAAGATCAAAGCTGGACAGTCCAGTGTGGGGCACAGATAAAGGAATGTCTGTATAAGCATTGCGCATCTGGATTTGGGCATTTTCTCAAGCTCTGTTAAGTTAGATGGGGAGTGGCGGTGAACAGCAATCTTCAAGTCTTTCCACAGATTTTTCTTTCTGAAGGCACTGTAGTTGCACTTTTGCTCTGACCACAGTGGAAACAGTTGTGCTACATTTTCCCGGCATTTGAAGAAAACAGGAAATACATTCCCTTGCCTCTACTGCAATAATTTGCTTTGAGAATACTGTCTTGAGTTAAGCCAGTGAAATTCTTTCCGCATGTAACATTAGCACTATGGGAATGTCATGTAGAAAGTACACATCTCATTCTAGTTAAGTGAGACATACCAAATGACACATGTACACCACACACAATTTTTGTCGATTAAAACTCATTCATGATATCTACTTAAATAAACAGTGGGATTTTGACTGAATGTTCTTCGGTTGAACGCGTTGAACTCAGAATTTGAAAGAGAAAACACATGTAGGCTACATTTGACTGTATATGCTAGCAAGTATTGCTTTCTGATACTGATGTTAAAGTTATTTGTCCACCAGTGGAATTTCTGAATCTTATAATATTTCCAAGAGGCCAACGTTGTGGTCTGGAAAAACCCACGTAACTGCTCCGCTACCTTGATTCACAAGCTTAGGCCAGAATCGCTAAATGTTAACTAACTGGGAAAACAAGGCCATTGTTTGAAATGGGAAGAGACCTGAGCCAGAACCAAGGCTGATAGGAGCTGCTATCTAACCTCAAAACAGTATTATCACAACTGATTGTGTTCTCAGGGAAAACATGGGTGTGCCTCCATTGTTGTGGATGTTATTCACAGTGAAATAATAAAACAATGGGTTTTGTTTTGTGAGAAAAAGCAGCGAGCAAACAGGGTGGAAGTATTTCCACCTCACATCCCCCACTAATATTCAAATGCAATTCCATGCTAAGATAATTCATTCAACTTCAAAAATGAGGGAATAGGATCACTGTAATATGATTTATTACAATGTAATTGACTGGCTGCTTTTAAATCTGACACGTCACCATCTCCAAATAGTTTGGCAGTAGAATGTTATAACAAAACATGGTGGTTACACATACTTCCAATCAGTTTTGTGTGCTCATCTCAGTGACCAACTTCCTGCCAATTAGGTTTTAGGATCGTCACTCAGCCTGCGCTCCTGTGAATTTTATCATTCATCGTTCTATCCATGTCCCCTCCAATCCAATCACAAACTCTGCCTGCCTAATTTCCTAACAATCAGCTATGGAATTCCCCTGGGAGGGTTTATATATTCCTGCAGCCCACTGCAGTAAAATATTTTAAATGGCCTACCACAACTCCTTAAGTAGGCATAATTTAAGTAGGCATCATGTTAGGAAGTTTTGTTTTGTTTGGTATTGAGGTAAGGTGGTAATGAGATTCAACTAGTATTTATATTCTAAATAATTCAGTTTTACTTTTCTTTTAGCTCTCACAAACGTTTCCTTCAAAAACTCCCCTCACTAAAGTGAATGAAAGCACTAGATTACATCTTCAAAGCCCCTTTTAATCTCACATTTGCCTCGGCCAGATCTTCAATTTAAATAGCCTCTATAATAGCCTCTTTTGTTGAAGTTTTATCTAACAATCTGCTATTACGTTATACCAGAAAGATGCTTGGGTTAGATTTGCAGCACAGGACAAAATAAATAGAATAAAGTAATACTCAGATTTAATTAAAACATATGAGATGCTCAAGGAGATGGTGGAGGTCTTCTCGGGTCCAAAAAGTTGGACCCGGACCCAAAGGGACCTGAGGACAATCAGACCAGGACCCGAACCGACCCGATAATTCAAAAAAAGGTGGGACCCCGGACCCAAACCGAGAACAATCAGACCCGAATCCGAATGGACCCAACGACAACCAAACCTAGACCAATGATGTATATAAACCCTGGATTGCTGATACTGTGTATTGGTCACTGACCACGTTTACATGCACACCAATATCCTGTTATTATTCAGGATACTCAAGTATTTTGTTTTTGAGTTGACACATGTAAACATCATATCCCGTTTACAATAACCCGAAAAAGCTTGTATCCCAGTTATGAGAAACCCGGCTAAGATGCATGGGATATGCTGATTTTAGAGGGGATACTGTGGCATGTAAACATCTTATCTCATTTATTGTTGTTTTTCGCGGTCTGCGCAGGCTCAGTTTCGCATAACATGGGTGTTGGTGTGATGATGTTTTCATCTGATTGTCAAAGAAATCACTTTAAAAAGTAGGCTACCTTCGCAGTTCCATCCCCTATTATTCCATAATAATTTATTTTGCTGATACTCCTTACTGGACCGTATAGCCTACTAGCGACTTTCACCCCATATCTAGACAACTATCTGATTTATAATTTCCGACATTACGTAGGCCATTTGTTTGTCAGCTACAGTTAGATTAATGCAGCTTCTCTTCTGTCATAACTTGTTGACCCAGAAGAATAATGTCTTACATCGATAGAATGAATGCATTAGAAATCTAGTCAACACCTGTAAAGTTGACTGTTTTGTTTAGGGACCGGGGAGAAAAACGCAATAACTCCAAAACAGATTGGTCCTGTGTAAAATGTCCAAAGGTCACACGTTTGACCGGTTTTAAGGAAATGAAAAGCTGAGAAAGAAAGGTATTTCATAGTTGATAGGACTTCAACTCATCTTGGGTGCATATTTTATGTGGTTGAAATACAGTCTGCTTAACAGTGTCAAAGATTACACATTTACATGTGCGCATTCACATTTTCTTAGGAGATACTGAATGAAAGAAATCGTATTTCTCCACTCCTGTTCCTGAAACAAAATTAACATTTGTATCATTTTACTGCAAGAAACACATAATTCTGCAGGAGTTTATATTATGCTACATGTGAGAGGTTATAGACCTACAGTCAGTGTCCAGATTTCAGTTACTATTCCATTTAACCCATATTAGTTTAAATTAAGAATATTCTGTTTATTCATGGATACAGGGAAACTCATGAGTGGGATATCAAAGGTCCAGCTACTATACGGAATACTGTGCGCATGTAAACGTGTTCACTGAGAGGCTTTGAAGCCACAGGTCGGCCATATTGGCACTCTCCAGTAGGAGCAGTCCTCCATAGGAATGAATGGAATTCTACAGTATTTTCAATTCAAAATTTTAAAGACAAAATTACATGTATTTAAGTATTTTTCTTGTTGTAGTGGGAACAGTTACATTAGTAATCTCTAATGTCTTCATATATAAAAATAATGTTTAGCTCACATAATATACTTTAAAAGTATGCCAAGATGGAGGCATGGTGGCTTCAACACAGCGGCCCCTATTAGTCATCTAGAGTATATATAATTCATTGACAGACCTGACCCAAGTGACAAAACAATATGTTAATCAGCCAAGTTGCACTTCTGGTTAATGAATAGGTCTTAATATGTCTTACGTACGCCTCTAGGAAGAGGGAACGCAACACCCTGCTACAACTCAACTCCCCGTGGAGTGAAAGAGGTATGGGACTGTAGGTACGAGTAAGGATGACAAAAGGCAGAGAATTACCGTTTACAGGGAATAAAGGGGCTGGACGGAACCAAAGCAAAGAAAGTAAATATCAAAGCCCTCTCTCCTACCTTACCTGCCTACCCACTACTTACCTAACTAACACCACCTGGTGCACTAACCAAAATACAAGGGCTGGTTCGCCCAGGTCTTACCTAGTGTGCATAGACAGTAAACTACAACGGGTTATATATGCCCGCAGGCCTCTTGCCTAAGCACTCCCTAGGTGCCTTCCCCTTCCCCCCTGGGTACAAAAACAGAATAACAAAAACAATTTCAATAATCATAACACTGCATCCTATTGACAGACAACACCAATCAGCGCTCTCACTCAACCAACATAGGACACACTAATCCTCTCTCTCCTAACAACAACCAACACAGGATATCACCCTCTTCTCTCAGCAATCATCTCCTTCTCTGAGCAACAGAACACTGGCTTTTATAGCTGGAGAAGGAGTCTAATGGGATACAGCTGTATCCTGACGAGGGGGCGGGGTCAGCTCCAATTAGCCATGGAGTCGACCAATCAGCTGCTTGGGGGATTCCAGGAAGCCATTTCCTGAAATACATACGTACAAATACACAAACCACAACACAGAAACTGGGGAACGTAACAATATGTTGGCTAAGCCTTTTATAAGTCAATACATGCACCTTATTAGCGTCAAATAAATATGCTATAGGCTATGCAGAGCCGTGGTCGGGTTCATTCGTGGCCATTCGCGTCTATCAGCTGTAGTTACATAGACTCAATGACAATCAAACAGGACCTGACATTGACTGGAAGGAAAAGTTAGAATTTTGGACTCGGGTCGGGTCTTGGATGTTCGGGTTCAGGTGGACCCATGAAGACCTCTAGGAGATGGTGTTATGTAAGTTTGTTGTTTTGGAATTCGAATTAAGGGGGAAAAAATAATGTTTGATTGACACAGAGGAGTATCAGATTGCCCGTGGCGAGAAAGAGGAGATGTCACATATGAATGCACCCCATCATAGTATTAACCGGACCTTAAGATCAAAGCTGGACAGTCCAGTGTGGGGCACAGATAAATAGTGTGTGTCCTGTGTACGCCCGAGTTAAAGAATGCTGGTTTGTATAAAACCAGTCTTCAGGTTTCATTGGAAGATCCTCAAATACCTCTTAGATGTATATTTTGAGAGTACATCTGTCATTCATGGTCAAAGGAATTGGACATGCAACTGTGAGTCCTTTGGAACAAAAACACCATCCTCCTGCTTACACAAAAAGAGAGAATATTTCAAATACCTGAGCGGCTCCAGTCTTACATTTACTCTTGACATCCACTGTCCTTAAGAAAGAGATGTTGTAATTAGATGTTAGTGATGTTCTTAGGTATTCTATGTCTCTGGTCAAGAAAAGTACATTTTGTAATCTGAAAGAGTTTTTGCTTCACCATCCCTTTAGTGCACCTGAAGCTTTCTGGCATATGGTATTTTTTGTAGCCCTTAGAGTAGACTACTATGCAACACTTGAAAACTGGCGTACACTCGCGTACATTTTATTTAATTGGGGATCATTGTGAGTGAAATTCAAGTCACTTGTGGGAACACTCGAAATAGGCAACTCAGGTAATGCGCAAAAAAAAGCTGCTTGACTAATTGTGCTTTTCATTATTCACAGGGAAGGGGGACAATGTGCTGGATAATGAGGTTGTCTTGACCAAGATGAAGCTCTTCAACAACTTCCATGAGAAGCTCCTCAACAACGCTGATGATTCTTCATCCACTATCTCCATGTCAGTATCTGAGCAGGACATCTCAGAGCCTGTCAAAGGCTTGAAGGGGAATGCTGACCTGGATAACATGCCTGGACAGCCCCTGATGGAGTCAAACTCAGGCTACCTCTCTGACATTTTCTCAGACTCTCAGCTTCCCATGCTGTACAAGTTTGAGTCGGAGGACTCTGGAGTGGAACTGCCCAGTGGAACCAACTCTCCCTCCACACCCACCGGCTCAGAGCAGAGCTTTGTGGTCCACAGCCGGGAACCCTCCTATGACTCCTGTAACCTCAACACTCCTGTCCCTACCCCAGGTCCACTCCTCACCATGGAACAGTGCTCTGACATCAAACAAACAGAGGGTATGAGAGACACACCGTGTACGTCTGTAGACAATGCTGTGCTGGAGTGCAATACTGTGGAGTCGGGGGCTGAACTCAACACAGAAGGTGAGAGGGTAGACCTTCATATAACTGAGAAGGACATAAATATGGAGAGGGCCCAACACAGGGCCTTGAAGGACACTGCTGAGGACAGTGATAGGGTTTCAGAGGAGCTGTGTGAGAACAGGGCTGTGACTGACGGGATCAACTCCGAGAACACAAGGTCCAAGAGCCAGTGCTCTACAGGGGCCTGTGATGATATGACAGGAGTTAACTTTGAGCAGCGGCCTCTGAGGAAAAGCACGACGAGCGACAGCCTAGAGGAGTATATGGAGGAATGCTGTAGACTGAGTGAGGTAAAGATATCCCCGCCCCCCACACTTTATCTACTCCCAATGTTTTTTATTCTGTTTTATGTATAAACGATAAAGGTTTATTGATGGGGAAATGTGTTGTAGCTATGCCATCTGTGTACTTTCATCTGCAGCATTAAGTGTGTTGGCTACTTGAACAGAATCAAGGACCTCATTTTTCATTCATGAAAAACGCACATCTCTTAAAATGATTCAAACCAGGGATACTATAGTGACTTCTCACTAATTTAAACATGATGCCCTCAGTAGTTTGATGGATTTTGGGTGGTGGACAACAAAGATCTTTACGCTCCCTAATTATCCCTGATTACCAGCCCTTTCCAGTCTCTATGTCAGCAGCTAATCATGGAACCTCTAACGACGACACGGCTCTAGGAAAGTATCTCTATGGGCAGGAGAGTATTTCAGGGAATTTGGGTGTATTTCGAGAGAAATGACTAAACTTTGTCTTTGAGTTTACAAGTAAGTGCTAGATTAGAACTCAGCCAATAGAGGTGTAGACCGCCTCATCACATTATTGCAATAAGATAACATCAGGCTGTTATAAGATAAGTGCTTGTTGATTTTTACAAACAGCACAGCTTAAATCTCTAATTATAGGTAAAAAATAAATAAATACAGTATTCTCATACTAAATCTCCATTATAGGGACGGCAGGTAGCCTAGTGGTTAGAGCATTGGACTAGTAACCGAAAGGTTGCAAGATTGAATCCCCGAGTTGACAAGGTAAAAATCTGTCTGAACAAGGCAGTTGAAAATCTGTCTGAACAAGGCAGTTAACTCACTGTTCCTAGGCCGTCATTGACAGTAAGAATTTGTTCTTAACTGACTTGCCTAGTTAAATAAAGGTACAAATAAAAAGATAGCTATGACCTCAACTTGTCCTTAGTGAGATAGCTGAGCAACAAAAAAGCTACTTTACCCATTCAAAAGGACCAGTAGAGGCACGTTCTCTAATGAAAGCTTGCCAATGACAGCTGTGCTTTCATTCATGTTTGGAAAAAATATACATCTTATTTTTCATGTTCCAAATGAGAAAACAGTGTTGTCTTGCAGAGCTGCACCTGACAACTGTCGAGGTTTGCCAACCCACAATAACCTGTTTGATGTGCTGCTGTACACATCACTATCGGCTCTCAGCTCCGTCTTTGATACGGCGTCAAATGCTCTCTCATCTGAATGTCTGGTCGATTTTGGTTATGAGTGAAGATGAGCGTTTAGTCTGAGACGCTTTGATCTTCTCCCCCCCCAAAAATCTGCGTAACATTTATTTCACTGTAAGTAGCCTAGTGATTCATTTAATTAGGCAATAAGGGATACGTGAGCTATAAGAGTTTACCGTGGACAGTTTGGTGTGCTGTGTCAAGCAAGGCAAGGTGAAAGTGATGCCCATGACATCTATGACCTTTTGACAATTTCCCAGGACACAGATGGGTATCTCCTCAGATCATATCTTGGATGACACACGAGCTGTTAGTTGATCTCACATCCTTTACATGATACATCAAATGTTCAACAATCCAATATTAACGAGCAAACTAATCTGTTAAAGAATTTGAGGTGGCCAAACTAGAAAAACTAGGTCATACTTCAAAGCCTGCACCTCTTAGCACATACTTCCCCATCTCTCCCTCAAAGACCTTTCACAACAATGTCACGTTCGAAGTCCCGGTGAAGACAAGGCTGTATTATGGCATACAGCAGGGGAATCTTAACACAGGGCCTAGTAGCTTACAGACTGAAAGGGAAGGTGGAGAGGGCATGTGTTACAGTGCGGGGGCCTATTTCATGCTGCCGCATGTCAAACAGCACCTGTTCATCTGTGCTGAGTGACTGTGCAGATGACTGTGGTGATATTGTCCTGGAGAACCAGCCAGCCAGCTCCCCTCTCTCTCTCTCTCATCTGGGTCTTGCCGCTCCCTGGGCCCAGAGATGGACGGTCTACCTGGACGCATCAAACAGGTGTCAAATTGCTCAAATTACTCACATATTTACCTAGGTAAAGCCCCTTTGATAGCCTCTAGGGCCCCTTTTAAGGGAACAGCCGGCTACCAGCGGGTGGTGGTTCTTTTTGGGGGCCCTTCCGTGGCTTACTTTAGAGGTGTATTGCTGACAGGCAGTCCGGCAGTAAAACTCTTCGTCATCATCATCATCACTTGTCACCACAGCTAATAATGCCATTCCTTTGCCTGCCAAATGGGGCTCTGTGGCCCCAGGAATTTAGATATTGGAAGCCTACCCCCCCCCCCCCCCCCCCACCCTCAGTCAAACATCAAAGACTCTCTCTCTCTCTCCCTCTGCCCCTGTTTTATAGTTTTAAGTGGTATGATGGCCTCAAGATGGTCTGTCAATCAAATGTTTTGAAAATAACGTTCCCTAAGCATGCTGAACATGGAAACAGTAATGTCAGTTAGTAACCAATAACACTGCCTTCTACTGTATATAGAGACAGGGCTGCAGGGCAGCGTAAGAGTGCAGAGTGCAGCGCAGACATATTTCACCATGAGGAGAAGAGGTTTATCATATGGATGTGTTTAGCTATCTGTCTGATCTTCAGCGTGCAGGCCTCTATCCATAGGAGGAACCACAGGGTATTCAAAGCATATTTTCCCCTCCGCTGAAGGATGTGTGGAACACTGTGGAATATGGTGTCATAAAACTATGAAGACCGGGGAAGACGGCAACCCCGGTTAATTAAAATGGCGGTCCTGTCGAATTCCTCAGCTGCAGCCCATAAACATGCACATTATGTACAGTACCAAACACACTTCCTAGGGGCCTCAGATGCATTCCACTGATTCGTCTGTTTATGATGAGCTGGTCTGTGTGTATTGTGGTGCTTGTTCCTATATGCCCTTTTGCTCAAGGTATCTGTGAACTATGGCTGCTGAATTGATGCAAGACACCCAAGGACTTACACTGGTTATTGTTGGCAGGTAGTAAGAGCTACTGGGGTAGACCAGCGTTTTGGTGAGGTGTGGTTGGTGGCTAATTGAGACAGGTAGCTAGCATCATTAGGGTAGTTAATCTCACCACTAACCCATCTTTTCTTTTAACCTTTATTTAACTAGGCAAGTCAGTTAAGAACAAATTCTTATTTACAATGACGGCCTACCGGGGAACAGTGGGTTAACTGCCTTGCTCAGGGGCCGAACGACAGATTTGTACCTTGTCGGCATTTTTACCTTATCGGAATTACGTCATACATTTTGTCTCTCTGTAAATCCTCAAGATCCTCTTTTCCTGTTAAAGTTTGAGAGAGCCAGCACGGACACACAGAGTGTTCCCCAGAGAGTGCCTTGGGAGATAATATTCTTGCCTCTCTGCTTTGTTGTTTATCTCAACTCTCTCCCCAGACTGTGTGTGCTGAAAATAAATGGGGCTTTCTGGATAGAAAACGAGTAAACGTGTTCAGCACATACTTTTGTCCCTCGCTCTGTCTTTCTCTCTCTCTCTCTCTCTCTCTGTCTTTCTCCCTATCTCTGTGTGCATCCCACATCTGACGGCCAATTCCTTTCCAACGCTGTCATGTTTAGGAAAGTATTTTTTGATGCAGTAGACGCAGTGGAATGTCCAGAACCAAAACCCGAGGAGAGTCTCAGTTTTCCACAGCTTTGATATGTTGGCATATCATGCTCATATTTTCTATGTTGCATCTGGCTCACTTGGTAGGGCATGGCACTTGCGACGCCGGGGTTGTGGGTTCGATTCCCATGTATGCTGTCGCTTGGGATAAATGTCTGCTAAATTAATAAAATCGTTAAGATACTGTATGATATGAAAAAATTGAAAAATAATCCACAGTTGCTGGTTTTTTATATATGTTTCTCATTGTCAAGGCAATGGATGGTCTTGTGTATTTGCTTTGGAAAATGGACCTGCCCATAAATGCCATTTTAACACATGCACCTCTCCTTTCTCTCTATTTCACACTCTCACAACTTTAAAGGAAAGAGCCAAGTGAAAAGTAATTCACTAACTAGGCCAAAGCCTGGCATTTCCTCCACACGTCAGCGATTCCCAAGTTTGAAACATTGTTACCCCCTCACAACATAAGGGGCCAGAGGAAGTTCTGAGGAAGGGAGTGGGGGCATATCTTCCCCTCTCTTTTTCCCTCTAGTCCCCTTCCATGACCCACGGGGGACCAGGAGGGCCATGGAGGGGTGATAAGATCAGTCCCAACCTGCTTCCATCACCGCCTCTGCCAGGAAGACTGCTAATGACGGCCTGTCTCATATCCTCTGCCCATGACTTACTGTGTGTGAGGAGGAATCTCCTCCTTATCTTAATTGAACCCCTGTAAAACAGAGCTGGGATGGCCAGGCTACACGCTACAGGTTAGAGGAACAGGCACCAATTCACTGTCCACCCGACATATCATCGCTGAGGCCCTGGCCAGACACCTGCATATCTGGGGAGATAAGGGGAGAGCTAGGACAGTACTGGACGTCTCCAAGAGCCATTGACAAAATGTAATGCTTCAAAACCACTGTCTGGGAAATGAGTAGTAAGTCAAGACCGTGTGTAATGGGTAGACGGTTCATTTCTCCGTCGGAAGAAACGAGTGATGTCAGTTCTCCTGACTGTTATGACTTTTTGACCCATTGTTTGGCCTGCGTTTCCATTAGTGGACAGATCCCTTACTGGAGTTTCACAGAAGTGGCACGGAAAAGCCTTCTGGGTGGAGAAAGGCTTCGACCTGAGCGTACTTCCTGCTTTTGTTTGGACACTGTGGAATGGTGGACGATTGTATAAATATTTGCTCAAAATGTCCTTTTCATATTTCTGAAAACGTGAGCATCTGCGCCTCTTGGGGTAACGGTCACACCATAAAACAAACAAACAAATAAATGGCACACACCTGACTTTGTGTTCCCACACCAAAGGCAATGACTCTGTTCCACTCCTACCAAAGGCACTATGCCTCACATTGTTATCACAGACCTTTCACTTACCCATCTCCAGCCATTGGCCTCATGGGCGATTTGATGTTTAAATTGAACATCTTCATAACTACCATGGGAATAAAACAACCACCCGCCATTACCATCCATCAAACGATTAGAAACGTATGCACTGCCAGTATGGTATGTCGATAGATTATGCAATACCGTCACGATGAGGCTAGACCCTAAGATACATTCATATGAGTCACACATAATCCCTTTCAGACTTTCTGACTCGTCTCCTCCCGGTCAACGATGACACGAAGCTAGGTGAAGACAAGTGGCCCACGCGGCAGCGGGGGAATGTATTTACGAGTTTGTACAATGATTCGGCGTAGTAAAACAGACTCAGTCTATATGGTTCACATGTAACAGTGTTTTTTTGTAAGTCATAAAATATCCCATAAAAACATGACTATGATAAAAATGGAATAAAATAAAAATATGTTGAATATCAGAGTGGATGGATAACCTGCCTGGCAGGTTACATCATTCATCAAACATCACCTTGTTAAATCCACCGATCACATGGGGCACCTTTAAGGCGATGTTATATCTGGACCTAAGAATTTCAGAGGACATAAAGATATTTTTATCACACAGGAACATTTTGTGGATTGGGGATCAGTAAATCAGTAGCCCTTTCTTTAATCTGGTTTTCAGGAATGACAGGGTGATATAAACCTCTGGAATCATTTGACCAAATACCTTTGACCACTAGTTCTCAGCAGCCAAGTTTCCTTTTTGTTCCAGATTTTGCGCTCTATGGTAGCCCTACAGAGCCCTAATGACCTCACTAAACTCACCAACCAAATTGTCTCTCTGTTTCCTCAGGTCCATCAGGCCAGCTCCAACCCCCTGGGCTCCGGTCTGGGCTACCTGGAGCACATCTGCCAGCTCATTGAGAAGATTGGTCAGCTCCAGGAACACAACCTCAGGCTGCAGAAGCAAATCTGTGGGCTGCAGAAGGATGGAAGGATGACCAAGACCAAAGAGGTGAGTCACATACAGACACATACTATGCGCTATCATCCTTATCAGCATACTCACACAGTGAGTGTGTCTGCTGGTCACTGGTAAGCACCCTGGGAAGAATCCCAGGTTAAAACATCTGGTTTGGACTTGTGCGTCTTATCAAAGATAGGCTTCCGTCACATAGCTTTTGCATGACATATCCAGTCTTGTCAGATCAGGGAGGGCGAAGACAGTAAGTACTGAGACAAAGCTTGCTTATGATCAAACCATCTCTCTCAATGAGTTATAGCAAACAAAGGGGCCTTAACAGTGTGAATGTTCTAATGTTAGGGTATTATGATTTATCTCAGTTACTACCTAATTTGTCAGAGATACAAAGCTCCTAAAAATGTTGTAAAGACATTGTAAACGTAGCTGTAGGTCGTGCAAGGCAGACCTAAGACCATTGATCTTTGATTTGCAGCTGACTGCTGTCCAGGTGGTGCAGAGATAGCCATGCCTTGAAGTGAGTGATTACTCACCATTAGGTCCCAGTGCTAATCCAGCGGTTTCAGAACGGCAGTAGGAGCTGTAAGTCATGCCGGAGGAAAGTGTATTTAATAAATAGAACAGCTGGGTACACGGTAGTGGTCCTTATAGCACGGTAAAGGGGTTGTTATAGCCTGGTAAAGTGGTCCTTATAGCACGGTAAAGGGGTTGTTATAGCCTGGTAAAGTGGTCCTTATAGCACGGTAAAGGGGTTGTTATAGCCTGGTAAAGTGGTCCTTATAGCACGGTAAAGGGGTTGTTATAGCCTGGTAAAGTGGTCCTTATAGCACGGTAAAGGGGTTGTTATAGCCTGGTAAAGTGGTCCTTATAGCACGGTAAAGGGGTTGTTATAGCCTGGTAAAGTGGTCCTTATAGCACGGTAAAGGGGTTGTTATAGCCTGGTAAAGTGGTCCTTATAGCACGGTAAAGGGGTTGTTATAGCACGGTAAAGGGGTTGTTATAGCACGGTAAAGGGGTTGTTATAGCACGGTAAAGGGGTTGTTATAGCACGGTAAAGGGGTTGTTATAGCACGGTAAAGGGGTTGTTATAGCACGGTAAAGGAGTTGTTATAGCACGGTAAAGGGGTTGTTATAGCACGGTAAAGGGGTTGTTATAGCATGGCAAAGGGGCCCCTTTGCCATGCTATAACAACCCCTTTACCGTGCTATAACATATTTATGTTTATTAATAACAAACATCAGGGGCTTTCCGGTCACCTGTTTAGAGAGAGCAGAGAAGTTAGAGTCTGTGGCTGGGCCAACGATGCATCATTCATGAAGATAACCTGAAAAATCTACATCTGAACCCAAACAACATCGTACAAACGAGACGGTTTACCAGAATTGGTGTAAAAAAATAAGAATAATCTGTTTATATCTGAAATAATGTCCATGTTTGCTAACCATGTACTGCATCTGTAACATCACTCTCTCACAGCTATCCAAAATTAGATAGCCACATTTGTTTGTTAAACCTTTGTCTATGAAAATGTACAAATGCAAGCACAATGTCAGCAGTAAAATAGGGCAAATTACGCTTCTTGTTTTTCTGTAGTAAGCACCATTTAGAGTAGTATTCCAGTAAACTCTCATAAAATAGCTACAATTCTGCTCAGTTAACAATGTGTAACCTATAAAATTCCCAGGCCAGCTCTCCTCGCTCTCACTTTCCGTTCCCAAACAGGATGAATGCGTTCGCTCTGAATGTTATCTTACCAACGCCAGAGAGACATTCTTTCATAATTTATGGCTTTTTAAAAGTTGTGGCATTGTTGTCATTTTTAGAAAATCCGTATGGTAATAACATGGACACATGGATGGCATTTAAACACACTTGAAAAGAAAATGAGGCTCGTAGAGTTCACAGAGTCCCAAAGCTACCTCAATGTTATGTTTTTGTTTTCAGCTCAACACAAGAAGAAAACGTGACCTTGAATATGAAAAACAACAACATTGGCACAAGATTTCTCCCAACCCTATTGCATTGTATTCAACTTTGCCCCCTCTCTTGTGACAGTTGCCTATGCTTCTAAAGAAAAGTACTTTGGCATTGTGTGGATGCCTCCCTTTCCTTTTGAGACTTTGGCACAATACCGGAGCGGCTCTGTTCAGTGGATTTCAGAGAGCTTGTTCCAAACTATCCCTGTCAGTTTGGGCCTGGGGGCCGGAAAAGCTGTCCACTGAAGCAAAGGGTGAGCCCAGCAGGAGCATACACTACAAAGTCTTCAAAGACAGAGAGAGAGAGAAAAAAAAAAGAAAGAGGGAGAAAGAGAGAGAGAGTGAGAGAGGGAGAAAGGGGGACAGTAAGAGAGAGAGATCCCAAAAAGTGCTCATTCAAAGACAACCGCATCCTCTCTTACAAAAGGTATTTCTTAACAATCTTAGCAGAACTTACAATTCTTTGAGGTCATGAAAATCTGACATGATCTCACCTTGATAATGATATTTGTCCAGATAACTTGGTGTTGTTATTCTCTCTGGGCCAAACCCTGACTTGAAAGAAGATTTTTAGGACCATACCGGCTGGCCTCCCAAGCGGTTGGTCTTTTCCCCTGCTGTGAGTGTTTCTATGGTTACGCCACAAGCTGAACCCCATAGATGACACATCAAAAGGAGGAGCAAGTCAGCTGGGGCACATCTAAGCTCCATGAATGACACCCATGGTTCCCTGTGCCTACACACATCTACCCCACCTTTCAAATCAACACCAGGGTCACCGCTGGGCTCATTATAAACACAGAGATCAATGAGACAATGGCCAGTTACCACCTACACAGAGCCCTCTTTTCTAGCTTAATCTGTTCTCTACCAGGACCAGCGTGCTTTGGGATGCTAGAGTCAATACTAGAGTGGAAGAAGACTTGTAATCAAGTTTCTAATGTGAGCAATGAACATGAGCTCACTCTTACGGACTCAAGCTTCCCCTTTTCCCTATCCTCAAAGCAGTACTACCTCAGACAATGGAGCCATCTGCAGCCTGTCTCTGGGTTATTGAGGAACGGGATTGGATGGAAGAGAACATTCCAGGGCCGACGTGTTCTGGACCTTCCCTTTTCCCGAGTGCACAGAGGCAACAGTTTAATCCTCTTCTCAGAGGCCCGAGGTCAAAGGCCTGGTGTGGCCGGCCCTCTGAATCCCCAAATGTGGGCTGCCTCCTTCTAAGGGCTAAGCACACACAGATGGGGTAGGTCCTTGGAGAGTGTAAAGACCACACTGTTATCGCTCATGGAACCTGGGCCAGGAACCTGAGCCAAGCCCCTTCTCAGTATGAGGCGGTGTCTTCACCAAGTGGAGAGTGTGGTCATGGTTCCAGTGGGGATGTCAGACTATGGTCAAAGTTCCGTGAAACAAAAACAAAGCCGTGGAGTGTGACTTCAGTGGTCATTCATCATGTTATTTACCCCTTTCTATGTTTAAACGTCCAGTGGTTTTGTAACAGGCTATTCAGAGTTCGAACAAGAAATTCTGGGAGAGAGCACTGCCCAGAGATTATGTTATTCTAGTGTAGAGTTTGCACCTTGTGTCCAGGGTAGAGGTAACTTCAGTGCGGCGAAGGAAATTATTTTGCACAAGATTAGGAAGTGACTTCACCCAATGAGCCCCCTGGGTATCGGTCCTGGGTTCTGAAGTTGTGCAAGTGGCGAGTGTGTAACCTTCACGTGATGAAAAATCCCCCTACTGTAGAAGTGACACTGCACGTTTAAATGTTAACAATGAAGCAGGAAAAAACAACACTTGTCTCCAGGCTTTCATCTTATTCCGTTTATGCTACTGCTGGGTGTCTGCGTTGTTTGAGTTATATTGGGATTTTTTTACGTTAGCGTGGATGTGACATCGAGAGTTTCCTCAGCTGGGATAAACGGATGTGAACATTTTCCTGACAAATTCCAACTTCACACAATGACTCGGAAAGTCTCGCTCATTGTTCTTTGAATCGCCATACATGTATCGGCATAGCACATAGGTTGTAAGGTCTACTTTGGACAAGTTAATGTCGAGTTCAGAAGTTTATCTTTGAGGTTAGGTTAGCACAAACCCAACTCAATCTGGAAAAGAAATAGTAAATACACACTATGTATGAAAACAACAATTAAAGTAAGTTATTAAGTTAAAGTAGGTTTAAAACAATAAAAATAAACTCAGATATCCCAAAGACTCTTGTAAAAAATGTGGTAGCATATAAGGCCAAGAAATACAAGAGTGTGATTGCCATAACACATTTTCACTCTCCTGAGCCAAGTATGCAGTATTGGAGGGCCATTCTTGACCAACGAGCGAGAAAAACAACAAAACTAGATTCGGATATTGTAAAATAGATTTCATATGCCTCCTACTCACAGGCCTGTACCTTCTCTTCCTGTCTGTCCCCCAGGACTTCTTCCTGCAGCACTGTAGCTGTGGAACGGCCGGCATGGCCTTCCAGGAGCAGAAAAGACATTCCATGAGTGGCACCCTCTCTGACCTCTCCACCATCCCTGAGGTCACACACCACACAGGACTCACTGCCAGGGGAGGTCAGTTAACTACTTAATAACATGATAACAAGCCATAATCTACATCCAGTCGTCTCTCCTCACTCAAAATTCCAATGGATATTCCCATACATTCTCCGAAGGTATTTTTGTCCCAGTTTGACTGTAATTTCATCAGATGTTTCCAGCCCAATCCTTTCGTTTCCCTCGGACAACCACAGTGTATTATTTCACTGGCAGGTAGATTAGCACTTCATAACCTGCTCCTGCAGTAATCATTCAGTCACAAACAATCACAAGACCGATTTATAGTAATGTTTGCCCAAAGTTTTCCTGAAATGGATTTTCTGGGTTTATTTAATAAGCATTAGGGGTTTTCAAAATGTGACCGGGCGACGACCCCAGGTGTGTTTTCGCCCAATGTTCACCTTTTCATCATCTCATATAACATTCCGAGCGACAATAGTCCCCCAGAAATATAATTATTTCCCCAAATGTTTGTACTCTCCTGTTTTCGGAGTGGCTCACGTTCCCTCAGGTGGGCTGGTGACAGTGTGGTGGTTCTGACTATTATTATTGACTTTTATTTATTCAGGGAAGACCAATTGAGACCAGTGTCTCATTTGTAATGGTGCCCTGAGGACAGAAATTCCATCAACACAACAACAAAAGATAAGACACAAGATAGCTAAAAATACATTATCATCAGGTTATTACAACAAGTTATAATAGTCCATTGAAACAATTGCACACTTCAGTAAACTCATTTAACAACAGAGTTTTAAACTTCCTTATCGGCACCAGGGAATCCAGGTGTAATTTGTTTTGTAAGATATTCCATAACTGTGGTGCGTTAAAACTAAAGGCAGGTTTACCAAACTTTATGGAGACAAGCGGGACCTCAAGAGTTAACGAACCCTGCGACAGGACACAATGTGTGCTTTCTCATGGTGTCAAGTCTAGTTGCCACTATATTACGAAAGGTGTACCGCAAGGGTCTGTATTGGGACCTGTTCTCTTCACTATTTATATAAATAATATTGGTCTATGTACTCAATCCTGTAGTATTCATCACTATCCAGACAATACGGTTATGTATGCCATTGCACTGACTGTTGACTGAGCTATGTTAGAGCTGCAATCAGATTTTTTTGCATTACAGAAAGCCCTCGTTGATTTAAAACGTGTACTTAATGCGGACAAAACTAAACATATGTTGTTCTTTAATTCACAAAAAAAATCTCGGAGGGGCTACATATTCCCTCATTGGACGGCTCTCTCATCGAGTGGGTTCCAGCCTACAAATATCTGTGCGTTTGGATTGATAAAGATCTAACGATTAAAAAACATACTGATGAGGTAGTTAAATGGAGGGAACATATAGAGTCCCAAGGATTCAGGAATTTCTTGCTTTTCCGATAGGCAGGATTCAGGAAATTGGAGCTGGGGAGTAGGAGGATGGCGAACGGTCCTCTCTGTACTGCAATAACAGATTGAGGAGGTGGGGAGGTTGAGTGGGCAGTGGCGGCAGGTTGAAAGAAGGGGTTCCTCTGGGACTGCTGATTCCCATCACCATGTGTCATAACAGTTTCCCCCCACTATGAGCAGCGAGTGGTTCCAACCCTTGTGACTCTAGCCTCATTTATACCTGGAGCTAACATGCGTCCTTTGTCCTGATCTTTTCCACATTCTGATTGTGCCCACATTTTCAGAAATATGTCTACACATGGTATTAAAATGTGTCTCACTGTGTTTGCATTGTGATCAGCTATTCTTTAAAAAAAAATGTATTTATTTATTTTAAGACCCATATTGATGTCATAAGTCAAATGGTGCCACCTGTCAATGATTTAAGAAGGTGGGATAATGATGAATTAATCAGTTTCAATGTCCAGATCCGTCTACACTTGTAAGGTATCCAGACACAATGCGTGCCTGACTACCTTCGTAGGTGGTCAGAAAAATCACAATCAGATCACAATGCGTATTTTAATCATCTCCAGTCTACACCGGTCTGAAAATGTGGGCACAATCAGAATGTGGACAAGATCAGAACAAAGGATGCATGCTAGAACCAGGTATAAACAGATCTTCTGATTCATTTATTCTCTCTCTCTCTATAGAGAGTGACCAGGGTGGATGCCAGCCCCTGGTGCCCCTTTGGAAGAAGGGCCTGTATCGGATGAGCTACACAGAGGGAGATACGCGCTCCTATCTCTCTGACAGTACAG
Organism: Salvelinus alpinus; assembly: GCF_045679555.1. Taxonomy (NCBI): domain Eukaryota; kingdom Metazoa; phylum Chordata; class Actinopteri; order Salmoniformes; family Salmonidae; genus Salvelinus; species Salvelinus alpinus. Next base: position 45,389,298 of record NC_092088.1, read on the forward strand.
AGGGTCTCTCTGCCCCACACAGACGGGTGAGTCACTCTTACATCCCTCCTCTGACTCACTGGCTCTGCACAATACCCTCAACCCCTGTTTACGGTGCAAATATCTACATCAGCGCAACACGATGTTACCCGACCAAACAGTGGGTAAACGATGTTACCCATTAATGATGGGAGATGTGTGTTTGATTGTGTAGCTGAGTGAGAACTACACGTGGGGCAGAGTGAAGGATCTGGTGAAGAAGACCAAGCTGAGGAACCAGAGCAGACTGGGACAAACATCCACCTCCCTCAAGAGATCCTGTCCACAGCTTTACCGGTGAGGACACTCCCCACCCACCCACCCCCGCTCTCTCTCTCTCTCGCTCTCTCTCGAAGGAAACACTCAGTCTACTCGAAATACTGTATCTCTTACTACATTATCTGTAAACAAACACGCAACTAACACTAGGATTACCGTTAACTTCATAAAATAAAAAAATAACAGTTGGAGCTTGTTGCTCCTTCAAGGATGTTTGAAAATCTTGAGCAAGGAAGGAGAGGTTAAGTTGTCATTACTCACAGCTCGCTTTAGTTTCATATTTTGTGGGTGCCTATTACTTCTAGATAATTTAGTCTTAGCAGAAAGAGGAGTTAAGACTGTCATTGGCAGTAGGTCATGGGTTGTGTTTGCAGAATGATTCAACTGCTTCCTAGAAAGAATATTGACACTGAAAATACTGAAAATGCCCGACCGACTCATATCATCTTACCATTTAGAGATAATTACTTAAATAAAATTACTTTTATATTACTATTTAAAATGCAGTTCTAACACATCACTTGTAAGTAGCGATTTAACTTTCCCCTGTGACAAGTTATCAGCCAAGCTAAACACATCAAAATCAAATTGATTGTGAGAATAAACGTACCACTAATCAGAATATGTGCCTTGACAAATTATCTTTTGAGTAATAACCACGGCTTTAATATTTTATTTTACAACATTCAGTATACGCCATGGAGAACTTAGCCCACAACCACTGGTATCTATCTTAAATAGCGTCCGTAAAATGTCACAATGAAGCAAAAAAACAGACTTGTACACAAAGCAGATGCACTCAGTGTCAGGGAGCGACTACTCACCGTTTATTTCAATATGACTGAGGCAAAAATGATAAGCTTAAGTGTTTTTATCGGAGCACAAGCTTGTAAAATTATACTTCCCAAGTTCACTGGCTCTCTCCACTGGTGGTAATTGGTGACTAGCACCGCTGGGTTTAAATGGCCAAAGCTCAAAACCACTGAAAACAAACTAATCTCCCTCATTTGTTAAACAAAACACAATTGGCCCCTTCTAACAGTATATCAGCTTTTTTTGCAAGCAGGAATCTACGCCAACATATTTGGAGTAGACAAAAAAGCCGTGGATGTTTTGGGTTAGAAAGTATTGACACCCTTAGCGACTTTAGGCGAATACCAAACTATGACAGGTTCTTGGCACTTCAAGATTTTATTTTATTTTGTTAATGCGAGATGGGTGTGTCAGTGGATGAATTGTGGTATTATTTTGTTTGAGGGTTGTAGAACATAAGAATCTGGTGGGAGTTGAAGAGCTTGAGGAAAAAACAGCTATTTGTTGTGCCCTTCAATGTATTCCACAACTTGGATGGGCACTCCTCAGAGGGAGGGAGCTTGGCACGGACCCAGACAAATAGCGGAGGGGTTGCAGTGTCAGGTTTGAGGTATGCAGGGGGGAGTTGGAGAATTCCACATGTATTTCAGAGTGGTCCAATGATATATAGAGATATGCAGAATTTATCAAAAGGGAGACCCTCTCTTGGAAAGAAATGCATGTGGAAAAACCATCCTGGTCTCAAGCATTGTGCAAACTAATGCATTGCTCATTGTAATAGCATTGGAGCACACCAATAACAATGACCCATTTCCCTACAGCCCTGACCTGGGACCAGTGGACCTACCAGGAAGAAACAGGAACTCCATGATCGCCTTGGGCCATCAGAACAAACTGGACTTCCAGTGGCCCCGATAACCATTGTTGGTACACAAAGTTCTGACGCAAAATATTACTAATGCGTAGTGAAACATGTTGGAAGCGTGCTGTGCATGTACAAGCACAACTGATTTAGCAGCTATCGTACGATCTATTCTCAACGTACATGTATAATAAAGATATCCATAGAGGTGAAGAGGCAACACTTTTGTAACACTGCCCACACTGAACGTCTTTGTTTTCTACTCAGATATGAAACAGATGGCCTGAAGTGGGAAGAGAATGTCCGGAAGAGGATAAGGTGAAGTTGCACAGATTCTTGACTGGACTGAGAGGGTAGTGTGAAAGGAGGGGATGTGAGAAATAACACTTGTGATGGATGACAAAACTTTGAGTGAGGAGTGAAAAGAAAACAAAAAGAGGGATGGTCATAGACATCTCTCTTGAGATACAAATCTAAACTAAGGGATTTTATTGTTTCAGATAAGGGAACATTGGTATTTATATGAGAATAGACATGCATGTACTCCACAATGTACATGAATACGATACAAATGATTTAATCTTGTACTATAATTGTTTTCTATTCAATTCATATTGTAAAGCTTTCTCTAAATATATGTTATGTTATTGACATTTCAGTACTATGTGTTGGAGAAAACAATAACTATTTGATATGGTTGTTCCAACTAAGAAATAGCCTAGACAATATTCTGGGGTGAAATTAAAGGGATAGTTCACCCAAATTACAAAATGACATTGGTTTCCTTACACTGTAAGCAGTCTATGGACAAGCTATGACAGCAATACATCCTTTGGTTTACTTTCCCTGCCACTGTTTCAACATGCTAGCATTTTAGCATTTGTGGCACAAATCCCATTCAAGTCATGGGACCGATATTATTTGCGCATCATGCCCAAATCAATACATTATTTAAATTCTAGATAAGAGCGTCTGCTAAATGACTAAAATGTAAATGTAAAAATAATTCGAAAGTATCTAAAGTTGCTTGTCAAACTCAACAAAGTCACATAGATTATTTGAACATGATGCTTGAAAAATACTAATATCGGTCCCATGACAGGGTAAGGAAACCAATATGTAATTTTGTGTTTGGGTGAACTATCGCTTTGGTTATCATGCCCCCTTGAACAAATGTGAAACATACACATATCATACATATTTCAGGATTGTACTTAACTATTCAACATATTTTGTATGAATTCTCTTGTTTTGTTTTGAGTGTAGGCCTACGAGGCTGTGTGTGCATGCACTATACAGGGATAATAGATCGTGGTGATGTTGTGTGAATGTGCTGTATATAACAAAAGTTAATTGTGTACAGTCATTGTGTATGTACAGGAGGGGAGGTATGCCTCTGTAAATTCCTATGTTTATATGATGGAAATGTATACCTTTTGGAGATAGGGGATCCAAATCCCTTATGATAAAAAACACTTTGAGGACGCTAGAAAACGTTTGTGATGCATTGCCCCAAGGTTTTTTAAATGTTCCTCTCAAACATTTATGTAAAAAAAAAAAACAGTAAAGAAAAAAACAATAATTTCATATCACTGCAACATGTATTTTATCAGAGGCTGCACATGTTCATCTTCAAGATATATTTTTTTTTATTGTGACATGCAAGTCTGGTTTGACAAGCTAATGGTGATGAAGCTTTTCTACACCATGGTTACATTTCCTGGGTTTCCAGAAATCCTGGTTGGAATATTCCCGTATTTTCTGCTTTTCCCTCGTAATTCCATGAATCTTCCAATCAGGCTTCCTTGAAAAATTGGGAATTTTGGGAAAGCTACTGGAATTTTGCAACCTTAGTTACATCACTATGAGCTTCCTTTGATAACAGACAGGCAAGTGCCATGGTACCTTGGAAATCTCACTGGGTAACTACAGAAGGAAAGTTCAACACAGAAACTTTGAAAAGGATGATTTAAAATGGCTTCAAAGCCTTGACATCTAATTGAAATACAGCAGAAGTCAATTCCAACTGCTCAAAACTGTCCAGCATTGTTTACAACAGGAATGGAGGTCATCAAATTTTAGAAAACACAAATCCTACAGAACGAACAAAACAGTTAGTTATGCAGTATGTACTTCAGAAATGTGAACAACAGTATAGTACAACACCAATGAGTTATTCATCATGGTCAACATGTACTCCTATTAAAATAATAATGTACTCTGTAGTACTGTACATGTAGCACAGCTGTAGCTGTATCATACGCAATTCATGTACTTCTAAATACTCTAATCAAGTAGAAAATACATCTGTTGCAACTTGAGAGGCAGTAAATGCTGTCAATATGCATGATAGGCCTACATGTTTTGTCAGGACTGGGATCTAAAGACAAAAGATTGTGATATCTGTATATTGTAGAGTTACAGTAAGTTGTACATGGATGGAATATCTCAATATGCATAATGTATCATTATTCAAAGTTATTTTTCAAAATAAAGTTGACATTTCCAATGACATGAAATGCTGTGCTTTTAGTAATTTTATACCACTCACCGTGTACTGCAGGATATAAAGCAAATCATGTTTCTCATGGAAAGAAAGATGTAAAGATCACTCATTCACTAGAAACTAGAGTTTCCAAATAAGTGGAAAGATACACTCAACAGTGTGCCCTTAGAGATTCCCCTCTCTTTATGATTCATTCTACAGTAAAACCTACTATGCGGTTTTCTTGGAAATTCTACACAGGGACACTCGATATCCACACTTAAATGAATCATTGTTCATTAACAGCATGCTGAAGAGGTCACAGTCAAACTTCGATGCATAAAGTACCGGTCTGAAGTGAGCTCTCCCGGGGCAGTCCCGTTAGTTCTCTTATATACTGCTTACACAGACAAGTTATATTTGCATGATTCAGCTTATTCATCATTCATAATTAATTCATCATTAACGTTTGGTTCATGCATGTGACCGACCAATACCTCACAAGGCTTCCTCTCCAAGCTGAGACCTTGAAACTGAGATAGCCCTTGCGTTCTCAAAACAAGGTTCTGGGCGTACTACCAAATTGCTCTACTGATAGTGAGGATTCCTCCCAGGCACGTTCAATCAGTCACTTGCATGAACACAGAAATTGGTTATTAGAACAGCTCAAACATAGAACACAGAAATTGGTTATTAGAAAAGCACAAACATAACATTTTCCCTCACAGGGTAGAGTGTGCATTGGATACAACACAGAGTTTGTAGTTCATAGTAATCAATTTATTAAACACATAGAATATCAACCAATCACCCAGCAGAGCTAGCAGAGCTAAGCAGAGCTAAGCAGAGCTAAGCAGAAGCAGATCCCATGAATAGACAGCCCAGTACCCTTACGCTTTCCCTAACTTACCCTGCCTTTCACCAGGTCCCTGCACTTAATCCCTAAACACTCTAAAATTAACTAAACATAGGGGGGAAAATAAGATGATAAAGCAAAGGGACATCAGATATTGTCTATGAATGTTAAGGAAGGGGGGGGAGTCTATTAAATGAGGGAAATTGGAAGTGGTGTGGAGAGCGCTATATTTAGATGGAGCAGAAGAGAGCGGGATAAATTCGCCCAGGGGAGAAGCCCCATAGCCGTAGGAACCAGACAGGAAGTTTGTCACACCACGCTTGTTCCTGTAATCCTTGTTGCTGGAACAAGGGCTGTGGTGGTCACGAAATTTCATCAGCCGGTGATTGTCAAGCAAATAACTGTCGGTCTCACGGTAATTGACCGTTAATTTTACACAATGTGGCTGACATAACAGATCAGAACGTTTAGCTTAACATGTTGATAAACTATTAGGCTATTTCTTCACATTACAAGCGCAGCAATGTGCACAAGGCTGTAGGCTATAAGCGTGAATGTTCCATTAGCGGGAAAACACCATTATCAAAGGGACCACAAACGCGATTATGCAGGTAATGCTTTTATTATAAAGGTGCATTTTTACGGTGAAAATTATCTTCCCCAAACTTGAAACTCGCACTGCTTATGTATGCCAGTTAGACTCTACACCACTTGTAAAGCGGATTTATGTGCTTAATTTTAAGAAGTTATTTGGCCACTTTAGTTGTGATACAAACCTTATCAAAACATATAGGCCTATGGGCTAGGCTACATGAGGTGTGTGACTATGATTCTTGCCTTAAGCTGGGCATCATTCACAAGTGATAATATATAATTCACAAGAAATAGGCTAATATTGTCACCCATCAGACTATTCTTGATGTAATCTTGTCTTTACATATACTAAATAATATGTGTGAAATTTGTTTTGATTTAAAATGGACCATTATCATGCACCTGACTCGAAACAGGGGCAGCGGGAAGAAATACATGTCATCTATTAAATAGCAAATGGAGGAAGCTTTTCCAGTGGTTCATGTTCATGCCAGCCAGGTAGCCATACTGCTGTTGTAAAGATAAGCAATGTGCTTAATATTAGGAAAGTTGAGAAATAAATATAGTAGGCCTAGCCTATAAGAAAGCTCATGGGAACCTCCTCTTTTTAATAGAGGCCAGTCACCGCAACAGCCCTAGCCGGAACGCCAATGGCAATGTTTGTATCCATTAGGCAATGATTTTTTTGGCTCCACCCAGGTTCGGTCTCTTATTGAACAGTGCAAACCGTACTCTTCTTCAGACCAAAGTCCTGACAAAGTTCATGTGAGCACCCCTCCTCTTCGGCCGATGCCAACCTAGTACTAATCACTCTTCAGCTGAGGGTCAGAAACACAGTCTGTGTGAAATGGTTACGCAACTCCTAAATCTTCAAACAAATGCCCTTGTGGCTCATTTGTTAGGGCATGTCGCTTGCAACGCAGAGTTGTGGGTTCAATTCCCCCGGGGAAAAAGTATGAAAATGTGTGCACTCGCTATTGTAAGTCGCTAAGAACGTCTGCTAAATGACTAAAATGTCAAATTAATGCCAAACGCTGTCCTAGCTCGCACACTCCCATCTTCGGTATAAACCAGGCTAACCCATGTTAGCTAGTGCGATACTTTTCGGTCTAATACCCAACACTCAGTCTTTGCATCTATACACCCACTGTTCTTTGGGCTCTGCCCAACAATACTGGTAACAACTCTTGCTGTAGCTTTACCACAATGAAGGAATTCTCCTTGCAGCGTCCAAAACGCAATTGCTCCCAACACCAGAGAACTGGGTTTCCTAACCAGTCCTACTCGCACTTGTGCAGTTCCCCCCTAGTTAGCTGCACGCAGGTGAATTAATCAATGTGTGGCCATATCATCTATAAACTCAGTTTATCACAACACTAATAGGTAATGAATACTGATTTTCATCCAGGTAGGACTACAGTAAGCAGAAAAGCCTTTTCCAATCAGAAAGGACCTTCACAGCCAGTGACTCCAGAGATTCATACCTCTTTCTGTCCAGGCTGAAATTTTGTCGGATAAAAAGACAGAATTAAAGAACGGTATCTGAAGGCAAAGGGAAAGTATTTGATCGCCACGTCATGGTTAAGTAGGTCTGTATCAAAGACAAATGCTGCAACTGGATCTATTGGCATAGAAAGGATACTACACAATAGTAAATTACTTCAGCATACAGAACTACTGAGGAGAAAGCAAGCTAACTCACTCACAGTTGAGAGAAGGGAAGCAAAAAGTCACATACCCGAAGAAGGATGTATAATTATTTGGTTTCGCTCTGGGTCAATAGGCTGCCCACATAAATCTTTGGGTCTGTGTAGTTGAACACCTCGTACAGTTGGTGGATGGTACAGTCCAGGCCTCCACAGACACATGGATACATTACCTCAGAACCATTCTGACATCTTCTGGTAATATGTGATAATGCATGTATGATAAAGGAAAAATATTGATACTATTGAATTTATTTTGCCCACACCCTCCTTTCTTTCACCCTACCATTAAACACTCCATCTTCTTCTTAATTTGTGACCAGGCATAGAACGTCACAGTCTGTGAAGACATTTTTAAAACAGACAGTGACTGTGGGTTCACCTTATTACGTGCTGAATGTGACCAGAACATAAAGGTTTTACTTTCACGTGTTTACCATAAGATACAACGTTTTACCATTGTGAAAGTATGTCCAATCATCTGTAGAAATCTCAGAATCAATGCTGAGTACACATAGGATTTATAAAATGTATGTGTTATTGATTATGAGAATTTTTAAAAAGTGTACTGTTTTCTTGGTGTCCTCCGAGATCTATGGGGTGCATAGAGTTGGCTTTAAGACGTCTGGAATGTGCTCCTGGACAATGGACTCGTAAACTATGTAATAAAAGCCCAACATGTGCTTTTAAAGATAGCAGGCAGGGAGCAGAGCCATTGTTCAGTGAAATATGGAGGAAATTCTTTCTGGTAAGGATGATTTACTGCAGGGAAAATCTTACTGCTCCCTTTATGTCTAAATCAGATTTCCCCAGACCCTTTTAACAATACAGGTAGCTCTAATAGCTTTAGTACATTGTGTAGGTTCACATGGTGCTTTGATGAATAATGTTCTATAGAGATACAGTGGCAAGAAAAAGTATGTGAACCCTTTGGGATTACCTGGATTTCTGCATAAATTTGACATACAATTCGATCTGATCTTCATCTAAGTCACAACAATAGACAAACACAGTGTGCTTAAACTAATAACACACAAATTATTCTATTTTTCTTGTCTATATAAAGCTGGAAAGGGTTACAAAAGTATCTCTAAAAGTCAGTCCACGGTAAGACAAATTGTCTATAAATGGAGAAATTTCAGCACTGTTGCTACGCTCCCTAGGAGTGGCTGTCCTGCAAAGATGACTGCAAGAGCACAGCGCAGAATGCTCAATGAGGTTAAGAAGAATCCTAGAGTGTCAGCTAAAGACTTACAGAAATCTCTGGAAGATGCTAACATCTCTGTTGACGAGTCTACAATACGTCCTCTTGGGAGGACACCATGGAAGAAGCCACTGCTGTAGAAAAAAACATTGAAGCACGTCTGAAGTTCACAAAAGATCACCTGGATGTTCCACAGCGCTACTGGCAAAATAGTCTATGGACAGATGAAACTAAAGCTGAGTTATTTGGAAGGAACACACAACACTATGTGTGGAGAAAAAAAGGCACAGCACACCAACATCAAAACCTCATCCCCAGTGTAAAGTATGATGGAGAGAGCATCATGGTTTGGGGCTGCTATGCTGCCTCAGGGCCTGGACAGCTTGCTATCATCGACGGAAAAATGTATTCCCATGTTTATTTATTTTTATTTTATTTTTTATTTCACCTTTATTTAACCAGGTAGGCAAATTGAGAACACGTTCTCATTTACAATTGCGACCTGGCCAAGATAAAGCAAAGCAGTTCGACACATACAACAACACATAGTTACACATGGAGTAAAACAAACATACAGTCAATAATACAGTGAAAAATAAGTCTATATACAGTATGAGCAAGTGAGGTGAGATAAGGGAGGTGAAGGCAAACAAAATATATATATAAATAAATAAAAGTATAAAAAGGCCATGGTGGCAATATAGCAAGTAAAAAATAAAAAATAAAAGTAGAGTAGAGATAGTAGAGATAGAAAAAGTAGAGATAGAAATAATGGGGTGCAAAGGAGCAAAATAAATAAATAAATACAGTAGGTAAAGAGGTAGTTGTTTGGGCTAAATTATAGATGGGCTATGTACAGGTGCAGTAATCTATGAGCTGCTCTGACAGCTGGTGCTTAAAGCTAGTGAGGGAGATAAGTGTTTCCAGTTTCAGAGATTTTTGTAGTTCGTTCCAGTCATTGGCAGCAGAGAACTGGAAGGAGAGGTGGCCAAAGGAAGAATTGGTTTTGGGGGTGACCAGAGAGATATACCTGCTGGAGCGCGTGCTACAGGTAGGTGCTGCTATGGTGACCAGCGAGCTGAGATAAGGGGGGACTTTACCTAGCAGGGTCTTGTAGATGACCTGGAGCCAGTGGGTTTGGCGACGAGTATGAAGCGAGGGCCAGCCAACGAGAGTGTACAGGTCGCAGTGGTGGGTAGTATATGGGGCTTTGGTGACAAAACGGATGGCACTGTGATAGACTGCATCCAATTTATTGAGTAGGGTTTTGGAGGCTATTTTGTAAATGACATCACCGAAGTCGAGGATTGGTAGGATGGTCAGTTTTACAAGGGTATGTTTGGCAGCATGAGTGAAGGATGCTTTGTTGCGGAATAGGAAGCCAATTCTAGATTTAACTTTGGATTGGAGATGTTTGATGTGAGTCTGGAAGGAGAGTTTACAGTCTAACCAGACACCTAGGTATTTGTAGTTGTCCACATATTCTAAGTCAGAGCCGTCCAGAGTAGTGATGTTGGACAGGCGGGGAGGTGCAGGCAGCGATCAGCGTGCAGGCAGTTTATCAAGACATTTTGCAGGAGAATTCATTTATTTTTTTATATATTTTTTTATTTCACCTTTATTTAACCAGGGAGGCCAGTTGAGAACAAGTTCTCATTTACAACTGCGACCTGGCCAAGACAAAGCAATGCAGTGCGACACAAACAACACAGTTACACATGGAATAAACAAACGTACAGTCAATAACACAATAGAAAAGAACATATACAGTGTGTGCAAATGAAGTAAGATTAGGGAGGTAAGGCAACAAATAGGCCATAGTGGCGAAATAATAACAATTTAGTAATTAAACAGTGGAGTGACATATGTGCAGAAGATGAATGTGCAAGTAGAGATACTGGGGTGCAAAGGAGCAAAAAAATTAAAATAACAATATGGGGATGAGGTAGTTGGGTGGGCTATTTACAGATGGGCTATGTACAGGTGCAATGATCTGTAAGCTGCTCTGACAACTGATGCTTAAAGTTAGTGAGGGAGATATGAGTCTCCAGGTTCAGTGATTTTTGCAATTCGTTCCAGTCATTGGCAGCAGAGAACTGGAAGGAAAGGCGGCCAAAGGATGAGTTGGCTTTGTGGGTAACCAGTGGAATATACCTGCTGGAGCGCATGCTACGGGTGGGTGCTGCTATGGTGACCAGTGAGCTGAGATAAAGTGGGGCTTTACCTAGCAAAGACTTATAGATGACCTGGAGCTATCTGTAATGTAAGGCTATCTGTCTGCCATTTGAAGCTCAACAGAAGTTAAATGATGCAACAGGACAACAACCCAAAAAGACAGAAGTAAATCTACAACAGAATGACTTGAACAGAAGAAAATACGCCTTCTGGAGTGGCCCAGTCAGTCCTGACCTCAAATGATATTCTGATGCAAGCTAATATAATGGATGCAAGTATTGAATACCTACCAAAGCATTTATTCTCCACGCAGAACATATTTTTTCCAGTGGGTGAGGTGGGTATACTACTAGCTACATAACTTTCCTGTTAAAGCTAGCAGCCCTCATATCAGGCTCTTTCCTGTCTCCTTCAGGATGTGTTTGGCCCATGGGTCTCTGAGGATGTGCTGTGGTGCAGGAAACAGACATGGATGAGTGGCACTATATTCAGCGTATGTGTCTTCCTCTGCCTGACACATGACCAGTAAGGGGATTGCTTAACTCAAATGCGTGATGGATCGCATTGAACTTGATATTGATGAAAGCATCATCCTCACTTTCTGGCAGGTAGGGGCTGTGATAAGAGTACAGGGGGACATTTCACCAAGTGTTAATGTTCCTTGACTGGTCATCTTGGTTGTCATGGAGACAAGGTATGTCTTCTTTGCACATATTGAGCTCTATTAAAGTCTAGGCAGAGCGCTGACCTCCAGTTTTGGGATATTCTCACATCTGTGTAGCCTACAGAGGAGTCATTTAAGGTCACAACAGAAGATCCACAGAATAAATCCAGTATCAAGTGTCTATTGACCAACCTCTGACTTATCTTACCTCATAGCAAGGGAAATACACTATATATACAAAAGTATGTGGACACCCCTTCAAATTAGTGGATTTGGCTATTCGTGCACACTAATCGTGCACACTGCCATGAAATCTCCATCGACAAACAGGCAGTAGAATGGTCTTACTGAAGAATTCAATGACTTTCAACGTGGCACCGTCACAGAATGCCACGTTGAAGTCAGTTTGTCAAATTTCTGCCCTGCTAGAGCGTCCCCGGTCAACTGTAACTGTTATTGTGAAGTGGAAACATCTAGGAGCAACAATGGCTCAGCTGAGAAGTGGTAGGCCACACAAGCTCACAGAACGGGCCTGCCAAGTGCTGAAGCGCGTAAAAAAAGTATATCCTTGGTTGCAACAATCACTACCGAGTTCCAAACTGCCTCTGGAAGCAACGTCAGCAAAATAACTGTTTGTCGGGAGCTTCATGAAATGGGTTTCAATGGCCGAGTAGCCTCACACAAGACTAAGATCACCATGCACAATGCCAAGCGTTGGCTGGTGTGATGTAAAGCTCGCCGCCTTTGGATTCTGGAGCAGTGGAAACGTGTTCTCTGGGGTGATGAATCACGCTTCAAATCAAATCAAATGTATTTGTCACATGCGCCGAATACAACAGGTGTAGACCTTACAGTGAAATGCTTACTTACAAGCTCTTAACCAACAATGCAGTTTTAAGATTTAAAAAAATAATAATAATAAATGAAAGGAACAAATAATTAAAGAGCATCTGGCAGTCCGACAGACAAATCTGTGTTTGGCGGATGCCAAGAGAACACTACCTGCACCAATGCATAGTGGCAACTGTAAAGTTCGGTTTTCATGGTTCGGGCTAGGCCCCTTAGTTCCAGTGAAGAGAAATCTTAATGTAACAGCATACAATGACATTCTAGAAGATTTTGTGCTTCCAACTTTGTGGCAACAATTTGGGGCAGGCCCTTTCCTGTTTCAGCATGACAATGCCCTGTGCACAAAGCGAGGTCCATACAGGACTGGCTTGTCGAAATCGGTGTGGAAGAACTTGACTGGCCTGCACAGAGCCCTGACCTCAACCTCATCAAACACCTTTGGGATGAATTGGAAAGTTGACTTCGAACCAGGCCTAATCACCAACATCAGTGCCCGACTTCACTAGTGCCCGACCTCCCCGGGCACTGTGGGTGTTGATTAAGGCAGCCCCCGGCACCTCTCTGATTCAGAGCTGGGTTAAATGCAGAAGACACATTTCAGTTGATGGTATCCCCTTTCCCTACTAAGGAAGGTTGAAATCTTAATTTTTGACTACCTGTTTCAAGGCATTGTTCTCTAGGCTCTGGTCAGATGAGGGCGCCATTGCTTCCTTAAAACCGTTGTAAGGCAAAATTTGAGTGGTTCACAGAATGACACACATTTCTACAAAGCCACGTTTTCACAGAACGAAAATTAAATTACCAAAATGACATGCAATAGTTATTGCTGTAAAATGCTGTCTGTCTGTAATGCTTCTAAAATGTTTATAATTTTTTTCAATTCATTGTGATGTCATCGCAATGGTGTGACTACTTCCAAAATCAACAACCTTGAAAATGTTGAACTGGTATCAGGTATTGAAAAGATGTTTAATTATAAAGACAAAAAATATTGGGTTCACTTTGGTAACATCTACAAATCCATATGCTGCAATAGAGCTTTTCGCAATAAGTTAAGGGTGCACATACTCTTTTGGAGTTATGTAAAATACATTAATGCTGCATTATTATGTATTTATATACTACTTATATATTATTATACACTGCTCAAAAAAATAAAGGGAACACTTAAACAACACAATGTAACTCCAAGTCAATCACACTTCTGTGAAATCAAACTGTCCACTTAGGAAGCAACACTGATTGACAATAAATTTCACATGCTGTTGTGCAAATGGAATAGACAAAAGGTGGAAATTATAGGCAATTAGCAAGACACCCCCAAAAAAGGAGTGATTCTGCAGGTGGTGACCACAGACCACTTCTCAGTTCCTATGCTTCCTGGCTGATGTTTTGGTCACTTTTGAATGCTGGCGGTGCTCTCACTCTAGTGGTAGCATGAGACGGAGTCTACAACCCACACAAGTGGCTCAGGTAGTGCAGTTCATCCAGGATGGCACATCAATGCGAGCTGTGGCAAAAAGGTTTGCTGTGTCTGTCAGCGTAGTGTCCAGAGCATGGAGGCGCTACCAGGAGACAGGCCAGTACATCAGGAGACGTGGAGGAGGCCGTAGGAGGGCAACAACCCAGCAGCAGGACCGCTACCTCCGCCTTTGTGCAAGGAGGTGCACTGCCAGCGCCCTGCAAAATGACCTCCAGCAGGCCACAAATGTGCATGTGTCTGCTCAAACGGTCAGAAACAGACTCCATGAGGGTGGTATGAGGGCCCGACGTCCACAGGTGGGGGTTGTGCTTACAGCCCAACACCGTGCAGGACGTTTGGCATTTGCCAGAGAACACCAAGATTGGCAAATTCGCCACTGGCGCCCTGTGCTCTTCACAGATGAAAGCAGGTTCACACTGAGCACATGAGCACATGTGACAGACGTGACAGAGTCTGGAGACACCGTGGAGAACGTTCTGCTGCCTGCAACATCCTCCAGCATGACCGGTTTGGCGGTGGGTCAGTCATGGTGTGGGGTGGCATTTCTTTGTGGGGCCGCACAGCCCTCCATGTGCTCGCCAGAGGTAGCCTGACTGCCATTAGGTACCGAGATGAGATCCTCAGACCCCTTGTGAGACCATATGCTGACACATGCACATTTGTGGCCTGCTGGAGGTCATTTTGCAGGGCTCTGGCAGTGCACCTCCTTGCACAAAGGCGGAGGTAGCGGTCCTGCTGCTGGGTTGTTGCCCTCCTACGGCCTCCTCCACGTCTCCTGATGTACTGGCCTGTCTCCTGGTAGCGCCTCCATTCTCTGGACACTACGCTGACAGACACAGCAAACCTTTTTGCCACAGCTCGCATTGATGTGCCATCCTGGATGAACTGCACTACCTGAGCCACTTGTGTGGGTTGTAGACTCCGTCTCATGCTACCACTAGAGTGAGGGCACCGCCAGCATTCAAAAGTGACCAAAACATCAGCCAGGAAGCATAGGAACTGAGAAGTGGTCTGTGGTCACCACCTGCAGAATCACTCCTTTTTTGGGGGTGTCTTGCTAATTGCCTATAATTTCCACCTTTTGTCTATTCCATTTGCACAACAGCATGTGAAATTTATTGTCAATCAGTGTTGCTTCCTAAGTGGACAGTTTGATTTCACAGAAGTGTGATTGACTTGGAGTTACATTGTGTTGTTTAAGTGTTCCCTTTATTTTTTTGAGCAGTGTATATTTGCTCCGATACCAACATTCCTATAAGGAAATATATCAATCCAAAATTACCGGTCATCAGAAATGTGTTTCAGCACATTCAAAGCAACATGCCCAAAATGATTGTCCAGGGTAAAACCAATAGTGCCTAGCTTTCTGTTTTGTATCTACAATGCATTTTCATTTACAGATTATTTACAACCATAATGACTGCCATCAGTTAGTGATAGAATTGTACAAATGCCATACTTTATTTAGAGTAATTTAACTCAACTACCTAACTTTATAAAACGGGTTGTTTGGATCCTGTATGCTGATTGATTGATGGCAGAGAGTTATAGCACCACAATACATTAATTCCACGGGTAATGCCTGTAACAGGTTTACTAGCTAGCTAGCTAGTAAAACAGCAGTAACGTTAGCCTAGCTATTCTCCATAGCTATCTTATTTACTCAACAATCATTTGGTTGTTGCCTATTTATAATCAATGCGCATCTACTGTCCCACAGCCCAGCCAATCAATTTTTTTTACTTTAGCTCCCCCCGGGGGAAAAAGTGTCTCGACAATATTTCTCCATGCTACTAGCCTAGCATTTGGTTTGGTACAAGGGGTTTAATCGGCTGCGTTTAGACAGGCAGCCCAATTCTGATATTTTTTTGACCAATCAGAACAGCTCTGATAAAGAGCTGATGTGAAAGATCTAATGTGATTGGTTAAAATTAGTGGGAAAAAATATCAGAATTGGACTGCCTCTAAACGCAGTCATATAAGCCTCAATGTGTGCCAATGCAAGCAGTTTTTTGGGGGTGGATCTCCACTTTGCCATGCGTATGAACTCAATGATTATCAGGATCATTATAATGGATATATCCAAAGAATTGGCAAAAGAAACAAAAGTAAAACAAACAAAAATGCACATGGTTTAATGTCATTGTGTATTACTTGTAGTTGGCTAGCTAGTTAGTAAAACAGAAGTAACGTTAGCCTAGCTATCCTCCATAGCTATCTTATTTACTCAACAATCAGTTGGTTGTTGCCTATTTATAATTGATTTACTAAATAATGATTTATTGTAGTTATTGTCTCTCTTGTTATCATGAAACCTCAGCTAGCTAGCTCCATGCCAATGATTCAAAACATGAGTATTAATGACCAGCCTGTTTGGTTAGCAACTGCAGAACTAAAAACGGACTTTTGCCCAGACTATATTGTCTGGTGGAAGGATGAAATAAAACAAATTTACTAATTAAAATAACGTTTTATTGAAAACATGCTGTTCATCTTAAAAAATATACATGTTTGCAACCGTTTTATAAAAGTAATAAGGCCCTCGAACCCGGGAATTATCGTGTGATAACGCCCTCCTAAGGGCTGTTCATAGGCCCGAGGAAACAGCCCTTAGGAGGGCGTTATCGCACGTAATCCCCGGGTTCTCATGTTTTGTGCCTAAATACTGCCCCCTTTGGGAATTACGTGAATTAATTATTAATACTTGTTTTCACCAAAGAAACTGGATTAAATATTTAACTGATAATGCCTGAGAAACCGATGTTTGGAGGATATATTGGCACGGGTGTTATGCTCGAGACGAAGTCGAGATCAAATCCAGATGGATTTTTAAAAAGCAGACATTGAATATCCCTTTGAGTATAGTGAAGTTATTAATTACATTTTGGATGTTGTATCAATACACCTAGTCAATACAAAGATACAGGCGTCCTTCCAAACTCAGTTGCCGGAGAAACCGCTCAGGGAATTTCACCATGAGGACAATGGTAACTTTAAAACAGTTACAGAGTTTAATGGCTGTGATAGAAAACTGGGGGTGGATCATTGTAGTTACTCCACAATACTAACCTAAATGACAGAGTGAAAATAAGGAAGCCTGTACAGAATAAAAATACATGCATATTCCAAAACATGCATCCTGTTTGCAATAAGGCACTAAAGTAAAACTGTTAACATGTGTCACAGAAATGTACTTTATGTTCTGAATAAAAAGTGTTATGTTTGGGGCAAATTCAACACAACACATCACTGAGTACCACTCTTCATATTTTCATGCTAAGGGTATGCTTGTCATCTGCAAGGATTAGGACACTGGGAGATTAATTCACCTTTTAGCAGGACAACAACCTAAAACCCAAGGTCAAATATACACTGGAATTGCTTACCAAAATGACATTGAATGTTCCTGAGGGGCCTAGTTACAGTTTTGACTTAAATCGGCTTGAAAATCTATGGCAAGACTTGAAAATGGCTGTCTAGCAATGATCAACAACCAACTTGACAGACGTTAAAGAATTTGTTAAAGAATAATGTGGAAATATTGTACAATCCAGGTGTGCAAAGCTCTTAGAGACTTACCCAGAAAGACTCACAGCTGTAATTGCTGCCAAAGGTGATTCTAGCATGTATTGACTCAGGGGTATGAGTATGAGGGGTATAACATAGAAAGCATAAGCTACAGCCAACTAGCACTGCAGTGCATAAAATGTGGTGAGTAGTTGACTCAAGAGACAAATACAATAGTTGAATAGTTTTGAACAAATACATTTCTTCAAAAATGAAGTAGAAGCAAGAGAGCTAGCTATATATATCTAGATATTTTTTCACTTTCACTTACTTAGCTAGCGAATGCAGCTAGATAGTTTAACCTACTCAAACACCCGGCTCAAACCAAGAGGGATGCTATGTTAGCTAGCTGGCCATGGCTATGGCTATGGCTATCCAACACTGGAACTCTTCCAAGTCAAGGTAAGCTTTTGGTTTGATTAATTTGTTGCCACCGCTGGTATAACTGCTAAACTCCTTGCTGACTGTAGATGGTACTGCATGACTGCAGCAGGTTTACTAACACGTTAGTTGTGGTAGCTATGTTGACTATGACATTATAATATGGTGACAACAATATAGGCTGTGTGTGGCGGTTAGCGGTTATGATTTGAAGGTTTGGCTTGATTATTATTTTTTTGCCTGGTAACAGACAGCTGATGTGTTGTGCACTGAAGTCCACAAGTGAAAAGAAAAGGTGAGAGGAGGAGAGAGCATAGATGAGAGAGGAAAGTATACAACGATCAAAGGGATTATGCTGTGTACATGGCTGCTATGAAAGTGACCTGTGTTTGCGTGTGACAGGGGTTTATTCATTCTGCCGATTCTGTTAAAAAACGTTTCTTAAACAGGAGCAAACGTAACGAAACGGGGATAAACATACCTGAATTTGTCCAATAGAAACTCTCTTTTGCAACTGCTGGACTAATGATTACACCCTACATCTGCTAGATGCAGGCAAGAGTGTGCAAGGCTGCAATGTGTGTCAATGTGTCACCTTGATTACTCAAATTCCTCTTGACCTGTGCACCTAGCGTACGTTGTAAACTTTCATTCATAGGCTAGGTCAGGCCTGGGCAATTATTTTCCATGGAGGGTCACATTAGAATATATTTTTGCCGTCATATTACAGGATTATCATGTGTATGACTGTGTTGACAGGTATATCTACTGTAAATCATGTCCAGATATGATACTTATTTTACTTTTTTAACAGAAATAAACCACATCCATGTTCTCCTTTTGGTAGGTATTTTCATTATTAAACATGCAATGAACTACACAGAGGGAAAAGTACACTGTGCATTCAGCACCACGGACAAAACTCTTGTTAACGGGTATGTACAAAAACACGAGAAAGAGAGAGATGACATTTAAACTACTCAATCAGTGTGAGGAGTGAAGTCTCTGATGGGCATTGACTAGAGCAGTGAAGTCCGGTATAGTTTCTGACGTCGCTATGCTTAGGAGTGCTGAGAGGTGAGAGTCAGTAAGGTATGATCTGTGCCTTGACTTGTTATATTTTGTCACTGAAAATGTCTGTTCACATACATAGGGTGACCCAAACAGTACAAACATCTTCTGAGCATGACTCCTAATCTTTGGAAAGTTCTGTTTTTTAATAGTTCTCCAATCACTGCATCAGACTGAAGATCGATAAGCTCAAGTTGCAGGTCAGTGGGAGCGTTATCCACATTGAAGGTGAAAGGAGAGGAAACCAACAGCATGTCATTTTCTAACACTTTGAAATCCTCAAAACAATGAGAAAACTCACTGTTCTAAGCACGCAGCAGCGATGTATACTTCTCCTGCTGGTCACCTGATAGGGAACAGACTAGTAGTGGCGGAAGGTGGGTGAGATTGTTGGCTTCTACTTGGTGAGTCAGGAGGAGTAATTTTCCCTTGAAGGCTTTGACAAGGCTGTACATCTGTACATTCCCTTGTAGTTTGGAATTCAGTTAATTCATGAGGGCCATGATGTCCACGGTGAAGGCAAAATCAGCCAACCATTCTTTATCTTGCAGTTGAGGGAAATCCACATATTTTCCTTTCATTTGCAAAAACTCAGCAATCTCCGACTTCAGGCCCCACACCCTTTTAAGCACCTTCCCCAAACTCAGCCATCTCACGTTTGTGTGGTAGGGGAGATCTGCATGACCTGACTTTCTCTTCCAACAGTGAGGCAAACTGTCTGTGGTTTAAAGATTTTGCTATTTTTAAGTTTACCACTTTAGAGACTGTATCCCCAACAGAGCACTGATGAATAATTCAAAGCAGGAAAATAATTTTCTGATCTGGGTTCAGCTCAGCTACTTGATCTTGTATCCTTTTCAAAAGGCCAACGTTTTTTCCTGTCAAGTTTGGGCAACCATCAGTGGTCACACTGGATAACTTTTCAAAACTCAGTCCCAGCTTTGCCACACACATATTAACCTCCTCCAATAAATCTTTCTCTGTGGATGTGCTCTTCATTGACTGCAAGCGCCTCTGTAATTTCAAAGTCTGGGGTTATGCCTAGTAAGAATGTGACGTGTGTGTCAGCCTGTCAGTCAGTGTCCTCGTGCTGTTGTTATTTATACGTGCCTTCAAAATAAATGTGCCACAAACGCTGGGAGTTAAATCATTACCCAAAGGCGAGTATTCATTGGGCTTTTAATTTGAATAACAAATACGTTTTTCAAAACTTTACTATCGCAAATTCTTTATGTGATCTGAGCATGATTCCACGGGCACGTGCTTTAAGCACTGCGATTAAAAATTAAGATACAAAAATGACTAAAGAGAGAGCACCCCCCCCTCTCCATTTTCATGGATAACATTAGCATAATGTTTTCTGTTAGAGAGTGGAGAGGAAGGCGAGGAGGAAGACTGGAGAGGAAGAAGAGTGAAGGAGACAGAGGAGGAAAGGTAAAGATATGATTACAGAGCCTGCCAATTTATTATTCCAAACAATGTTTTTGAGATAAAAATACAAAAATTAGGCAAGCATTGGGAATCTGTTAACCAAGGTATTTTATCTAATAGTGTACTATTTATTATGAAAGATTGGAGAGGAAGGAGAAAAGAGAGAAGGAAAAATTAAGGGTGTAAAAAGAGTGAAGCGAGGAGAGTGTAGAAGAGTGAGGTGGAAAGGTAAAGAGAAGGAAAGGAAGAAAGAGCAGGAAGACGAGTGAAGAAAAGAGGAGGAGAAATATTGGAGAAGAAAAAGTTGAGAGTAAGAAGAGTGACACAAGGAGAGTGAAGAGAAGCAGACAGAGGAGGTACAATGGCTCTTTCCAAGAAGTGGAAATGCCTTTTTAATGTCAACATGATGAGAGAATTTCCATTTATACGCTCAGGTCAAGACGGTAGAATGGTTCACTGCACCCTTTGTAATTCCTCTTTTTCAATTGGCAGTGGGGGGGAAGAACGGCAGTGGTAGAACGAAAAAGCATAAAGCCTCTCTGATTGCCCGTGTTGGTATGCCCTCTGTCACCACATTCTTCAAGAAGGTAGAGCCTTCCCAAGAAGAATATGATTTAGTTGTGCAGGAGGGTGTCTTTGCATACCACACTATGCAACATAATCATAGTTACAGATCTATGGACTGCACAGCACAACTGACACAGAAGCTTTATGAGCCAAAGTCTACATGTGCTAGGACAAAATTTGACGCCACAGTGAGTAACGTGTTAGCACCATGAGCAACTACTTTGGTAACACAGGACCTAGACCAGGTTGAATTTGTGTCCCTGTCCAATCATGGACATGTAAAGCTGCTGCCAATAGTAGTCAGATATTGTAAGATATATGATGGCAACACATCTGTGGAAACATAACTGTTTGATTTTGTTGAATTGAAAGGAGAAACAGCAGAGGAGATTGCAGCGGAGGTCCTTGTGGTCAAAAAATGTAACCTGGAAAACAAAGTCGTGGCATTCTCTGCCGACAACACAAATACCAACTTTGGAGGACTGAATAGGCTGGGGAGGGTCAATGTCCATACCAAATTTAAACATGCTCTGCAGCGGGAGGTGATTGGCTTAGGTTGTCCTGCCCACATCATTCATAACACGACCAGAACAGCTTTGGATATGATTCCCCTTGATGTTGAGTACCTGCTCACAAAGATATTTGGATATTTTCATATGTTCGCCGTCGGAGTAGAAAGACTGAAGAGCTTTTGTGAGTTTGTTGGCCAGGAGTACCATAACATTTTAGGACACCACAATGTTCGCTGGATGTCCATGCTCCCTGCTCTAGAAAGAGTGCTGAAAATGTATGTGCCATTGAAATCCTTTTTTCTTTCTGAAGACAAATACCCTGTTGTCCTGCGAACAACGTTCGAAGATCTACTGACTGAACTTTGGCTGGCCTTTGTCCATGGAAATCTGACCGTATTCAGTGACTTGATCAAGATGCTTGAAGGCCAGGACCGCTGTGCTGTGAGGTCAGCTGCAATTCTGAGAAACGTTGAGGCAAAATTGACTGCAAGACGTGATGACAACTTCATTCCAGTTTTGGTCAGAGGACTTCTGAGAGGACAATGGAAAAGCTAGAGGACAAAGCTAGAGGACAATAGAACCATGTCTAAAGAGAGCCTTCTCAAAACATCCTGATCATTCTTCACTACGGCTGTGAACTACTTGCAAGCATGGGGAAAGCACACAGATAATCCAAAATATGTACATTGTCTCCTTTTAAAAAGGCAACCTCAGGGTGAAGAGATTCAGAAGGCAGCAGCCACACTGCAGGAAAAATGCCCCAATGTGACCATCAATGAGGATGCATTGTTTGACGAGGTTACTGGCCTGCAAGATTTTCTAAAGGGGGGGGGGGGGGGGATGCTTGATGCATGGAAAACATCTGAGACACCGCTTAGTCAGAGCTGGAGCATGGTGGTTACCCACTTCAAAGAGAATGATATCCCACACACTAACCTGGCTAGATTAGCGTCTGTTGTCATGTGCTTACCTGGAAGTAATGCACCAGTCGAGAGAGTGTTCTCCCAAATTAATGATATATGGACAGCAACAAGAAATAAGTTCACTGTTCCTACCATCAAGGCCATGCTTATTGTGAAGACAAACTTCAACCTCCCCTGCCAGGAGTTCATGGAGAAGCTGGCCAGAGAGCAAGACAGAGCAATCCTGAAGAAAATACATTATTCTGAGAAATATACAGATTATGTTGGTTTAAGTATATTATGTAGTTACCAATCTCATCATCTTATTTTTTTTTTAATGTTGTTAAATATTTTACATATACTATTTTCTTATCAAGGCACAAGGCGAGACCCAGATGGTTGGAATCTTACAATGTTTAATAATCCAAAGGGGTAGGCAAGAGAATGGTCGTGGACAGGCAAAAGGTCAAAACCAGATCAGAGTCCAAGAGGTACAGAGTGGCAGACAGGCTCAAGGTCAAGGCAGGCAGAATGGTCAGGCAGGCAGATACAGAGTCCAGAAACAGGCAAGGGTCAAAACCAGGAGGACTAGAAAAAGGAGAGTAGCAAAAGGAGTATGGGGAAATACACACTGGTTGACTTGACCAAACATACAAGACGAACTGGCACAGAGAGACAGGAAACACAGGAAACACAGGGATAAATACAATGGGGAAAATGAGCGACACCTGGAGGGGGTGGAGACAATCACAGGAACAGGTGAAACAGATCAGGGCGTGACATTTCTCTGTTTTCTTAAATTTTGCTCATGTTCTCTTCTGCTCTTATTCTACCCAGACCACTGAAAGGCTGTTCTGTCTTGTCTGTAGTGTTTCTGTAATATAGTTGTTTTCTCTGTCTATCACAGTGTGCCTGTTAGACTAAATACATGAAACCGGAATTGTCCCCTTTTTTATTTAATAGACATTGGATATTTTAATGATATATTGACCGCCGAACTAGAAATGTCCCCGGTTTTCATTTCAGAAATCTGGTCACCTTAATAAGGATCGGCCCCTTTAAAAAACATTTTTTGCCAAAAATGTCATAGCTCAGGCCCTGAAGCAAGGATATGCATATTCTTGGTACCCTTTGAAAGGAAACACTTTGAAGTTTGTGGAAATGTGAAAGGAATGTAGAATATAACACATTAGATCTGGTAAAAGATAATACAAAGAAAAAAACAACAGTTTTTTGTATTTTTTTTCTACCATCATCTTTTAAAAAGAAGAGAAAGGCCATAATGTATTAGTCCAGCCCACTAGATGGCAGCAGTGTAAGTGCAACGTTTTAGACTGATCCAATGAACCATTGCATTTCGGTTCAAAATGTATCAAGACTGCCCAATGTGCCTAATTTGTTTATTAACAACATGTTTATTAACGTTGTAAACTGTGCACTCTCCTCAAACAATAGCATGGTATTCTTTCACTGTAATAGCTACTGTAAATTGGACAGTGCAGTTAGATTAACAATAATTTAAGCTTTCTGCCGATAACAGATATGTCTATGTCCTGGGAAATGTTCTTGTTACTTACAACCTCATGCTAATTGCATTAGCCTACATTAGCTCAACTGTCCCGCAGGGGATCCACCGATCCTGAAGAAGTTTTTAATGTAGTAGCCTAAACCTATCGATGTTACATTGAGCTGGGTGAATGGAATATGAATGACAGCCATCCAATATGCTGTAATAGAAATAAGGCCATGCTCATTAAAAAAATAGTCCTCTCTCATCTTAAACGGCACCTACCGCCACTGGTATCTACTAACCCTAGCCCTAAACTTAACCCTTACCCTAACCTTAGCAAACAGTTGCTTATCAACATATGATAATGTGTCTGTCTGTTCATAATATGACCATCTGTAGAGCATCTACAGATGGACTATTCGGATCCGGACTATGCAAATAATGTGTGACTGTAATATGTATTGTGTGTAATGTGTCAAGGACAATTGGTCAGTATGTTTTCTTATAGTGATTTGTCCATAGTAGGCCATTTTGAAATGTACTGTATAAAACCCTCATTACTTCTTTGCTTTTGTTAAAAACCCTGAAGAATTCCAAAAGCCAAAATGCATTGGTTTTTAATTGTAACAATCAAGAAGCTTTTTTATTTACTTCCATTGTCCCAAGGGTTTCTGTCTGAGGGAAAGAATTTGAATGAGATTAGTGTTTTTGACACTCAAAGTTAATCAATCACTTGATGAAAGTCCTTGCTGTCTCATGAGAGTTTCAAGGGACACTTCACACACTGTTCCTCCGGCCAAGAGCCAAAAAAAGGCGATCTTCTCGTCTGCAAGGCAGCAACAGCCAGGCACTCATGATGTCAAATATATGGCAAGTATGGCAACCGCAGGGAAGAGATGGGATTACAGTATTCAGTCGAGGCTGCTTCTGTGGTGTCTATTGTCTTAGGTCAGATAGCACAGCTCACTGCAGTAGTGGAACACCAGCGACAGGTAGTAGAGTGACACCACCTGTCTGGAGACATGGCTGTGCGGAGTAGAGGCTCAAAAGGGCACCTCAGAAGTCCTTGTCCCAGCCTGACAGCTCATCTGGAGGCTCCTCCAGCTCTGGGGGAAAGATGTCAAAGTGGCTGTGGTCCATCGGCCCCTTCAGCTGGGGAGAGGAACATCAAAGAACACCAGTCAGATACAGTCACATCCAATAACTCCTTTGACGGTCATATACCTGTACTCTATAATTCTGTGAATAGAGTACTATGCATCAGAACACTTCACTTCTCTCTTCAGTGGGGATATTAGCTTCTGGCATCTCAGCCCCTCCCCGTTGAAGCCCTGGAACCACCTGCAAGACGTCACAAAAAGTCAGCTATTAATTTTGTCAGAACTACAGATCCCATCATCCCCCAGTGCCCACACACTCCACCAGACCCAATACAATACAGAACAGTTGGTATAGATATTGCATACATGCACACACATCACCCCACAAAGACATCAAGCAGTGAACAAAATGTTTTATTCTGCAGGAAGACACACGCACAGGAGTATTCAATCACAGCAACACTAACAACAGAATGATTTAGGTCATATTGAACTGCTAATAGGGCCACTAATGTTTACATACCATTTCTACCAAACATCACTCGCCTACACAGAACAGGAACATCTCTCTAATGACCAAACAGATGTCAAAATGGCTGTCACGATTTTATGATTTGCTCAGTGAGTTCCTCCAGCTTCGAGCATTAGTGCTCGGATGACTGTTGAGAGGAAGCCAGCTCTGCCAGTCCTACGGTCTATTCAGGCTCTGCTGATTAAATAAGGAGACAAATGCACCCCCCATTCTCACAGCTAATTGCTCCCAGGTGAAAGTGCTGTTTTTTATGCAATACTCCCTATTGTGACATGATACTGAAGAGAAGGGGGGGGTGCTCAACACACATTTGTCTGCACAATGCAGAGAGGTATGACACCAATGGGTTCTGAAATAATTATCCTAATGTCTCTGGGTGACTGAATGGAGAGAGAATGATCCATAGCCGACAGGTTATGAAGGCACCACTGATCAAGTTGTTCAAACTGAGCTGGATTTATATCACATTTGATCAGAAATCCATCAATGGCTGAATACGTTAAAGAACAATAGCTGATTGGTGGCTAGGATCTAGGATCTGTCTAGGTGTGTAGTTGGTGTTGATGATGCTTTATTAAAAAGAAGTAGACCTACTTGTGTTTCTTAATGTCGATGATTCCGTTCTTCTTATTACCAAGCCTATCCACAGGGTTGAGCCTAAAGGCAGGACAATATATATGTACCTGTTATTGTTGACAACCATCTGGACAAACAGAATGCTGACAACATGATTGCAGCTAATACCCTATACACACGAAAGCAGGTTGATACAGTAGATATGACACAGCCTATTTGATTCTGACCTGGTCTGGTTTGATATGTGATTATTGTCAATGCAGGCCACTCATGGACCAATTACATTCAATTGTTTTTGTCTGGTCAATTACTAAAGGCACAATTGCTGTGTGACTCACTGAGCTGGCCAAAGGATTTGAAACATGGTGCTCACTAGCCTTATCCAGTAGCCTATTTATGGCCAATCGAATATCAACATATTGTTTTGTCAGCTGAAAGTGTGTCAAAGTGCACTCTGGGTCGTTAGTAAATTCAGAGCGTTGTCAGATTGTCCATGCATAAGTTCAGAGAATTTCACTCTCTGAGCGTTCAGAGCGCCACACTGGACGCTCTGGCCGAAGAGTACAGTAGGGTTTATCTGAGTGTTCTGAACTCACAACAGCAGTCAAGCACCCAAGCTAACTGGCTAAAGTTGGCTAGCTTACTAGCTACTTCCAGACACAAATGAGTGAACACACTCTACTGCCCTAGCAGACCTAGTTGGACTGTTTTCATGTAATTTAGAGGGTTATTGAATGTAACTGTGCTGCTGGCAACAATTTAATAAAATATTTTTGCAGACGTTTACTGTCACCTGTCATATCCACAAGTGAAGGGCGTTGGTAAATTCCCTAATTATTCTCTCTGGCACTCTGAGTACTTTGGCACTCTCAGTACAGAGTGCTCTGCTATCGGAGCAGACTGCCAGATTGAATTGACAAACACATCCTTTATATGCTGCCAATTACCACCACGACAACGTTTAGATCCAGAGGATCTTCGTCAGGTTTACTGGTGTTAAGGTGCTAATTGGGAGAATACAGTGAGTAGTGTTTACAAATTCCCTGCTGGTGACTGTTATTAGCACCTCACAACCCCGAGCTGCACACTCCACTCCCCATCCCCCATGACCGGAGCCTGAGAGTCTAGGGGGTACCATAAACCAGCCTCTCAAACGCTCTCTGACCTGTGTGACTTGTGCCCTGATAGGTTGCTAGGGATGTTACTAGGGGGATGGACATCTGTCCATCCTCTTAAATATACAGGTCACACGGTGTCTCTCAAGCAGTGGCAGAGGGCAACGTCTCTGCCCATCAACAACAGGACTCACTCATATCTCTGAACTTAATAGTTGGTTGTTACTATGGCTGTATGCTGCCTTTGTGTATAGCTGTATTGTCATATGTGCAGGTAGCATATACATTTTCATACAGTCTTTCCCTTGTTAATAACCTTGTTGCGCTACTTGTGCTATCAGTTATAGTATTGTATACAGTGGATTCATTACCTCTGTTTATCCTGTTTCAGAACCACTACCATTCACAGTGGGGAGGACGGCTTAAAATAAAGGCTTCGAAGACATGGAAACCAATTCCGGTCCAGCCATTACCACGAGCCTGTCCTCCCCAATTAAAGTGCCACCAATCTCTTGTGTTCCAGTACCACTGCACAGCCATTCTACTAACTTTCCCACTTTTCATTCTCATGTGCATCCCCATATGTGTGTTTAAATAAAGTTCCTGTGTGTTAACTCTTGGGCTGTTTTATTCCCCTCTATCCGGGGCGGTGTCAGTGATTCACAAACCAGTAAAATACGCTCTCTTTCAGTAGACCTTTCTGTTCTTTTCATGTAGGTTATACTTTATTAGCCCAGCACCTATGTTTTTAAGGATGTGCGTATGACCACAATTATTATTAGTTATTTCTTTACATTTTATTTAACTAGGCAAGTCAGTTCAGAACAAATTCTTATTTACAATGACGGCCTAACCCGGCCAAACCCGGACGACGCTGGGCCGATTGTGCGCCGCCCTATGGGGAACTAAAGTTTCATTATTTGTGTTGGCTTTACCTCAAACAAAGTAGACAGACACACTGTTCATTTAATTCAACTACAGCCTCTTATTTGTCGCTTAATGGGATTACTACAGCAGCAGTCAGTGATGCCACAGCCACATACTTGCAGAGTCTCCTGATGAGGTCATCGGGGCGCTTGCTGATCCTCTCGGGGAAGTCAACCTTTTCAATCCCGTGGAGGACCATGGTGTAGATCTTTATAGGGTCAGTTTCAGAAAATGGTGGGCTGGAAGAGGTGGGTTGGAGGGTAGAAAACGGGTAGAAAACAAATAGGGGATCCTGAGGGATCTTGCTCATGATGAACATGACAGGCTCTAGCTAAATGGTATCGTGGATATGCTTGGGACACTTACACACACTGTATTGTCTGATGCAGCCCAACAAGCTATCTCAAGTAGTCTGATTGACACTAGGATGTTGAGTGTATGAGGGTCTAATATGTTACCGTGGTTGTGGAATGAGGCCTAACGTCTAATGGTTCCTCACAGAGTGAAGTGCCTGAAGAGCCTTATTCAAGATTCAAGCACATACTCAGTGTCCACAACACTCCACCCTTTTGGGGCACTGTTATTGTCAAAGGCAGACCACATGTCATACTGTCCTACTGACTCACCTGCCAGTCAGCAGCTCAAAGATGAGGATCCCTAGAGACCAGCAGTCAGCTCCAAAGTCATGGCCCTTGTTCATGATGACCTCTGGGGCCACATACTCTGGGGTCCCACAGAATGTCCATGTCTTCTTCCCCAGGCCTATCCTCTTAGCAAAACCAAAGTCAGCCTGAGGAAACAGACAGATACTGTAACATGGACACCCCTAGTGATTTTGGCTATAGAAGGCTAGAATGGCCTTACTGAAGAGCTCACAGACTTTCAATTTGGCACCGTCATAGGATGCCACCTTTCCAACAAGTCAGTTCGTCAAATTTCTGCCCTGCTAGAGATGCCCCGGTCAACTGTAAGTGCTGTTATCGGGAAGTGGAAACGTCTAGGAGGAACAACGACTCCGTGAAATGGTGGGCCACACATGCTCACAAAATGGGACAGCAGAGTGCTGAAGCGTGTAGCGTGCAAAAAAAAGTTGCAACAATCACTACATAGTTCCAAACTGCCTCTGGAAGCAACGTCAACACAAAAACTGTTCATCGGAAGCGTTCCATGGCCGAGCAGCCGCACACACGCCTAAGACCACCATTCACAATGCCAATTGTCGGTTGGAGTGGTGTAAAGCTCGCCACCATTGGACTCTGGAGCAGTGGAAACGCCTTCTCTGGAGTGATGAATCACACTTCACCAACTGGCAGTCCGATGGACAAATTTGGGTTTGGCGGATGCCAGGAGAACGCTACCTGCTCGAATGAATGGTGCCAACTGTAAAGTTTGGTGGAGGAGGAATAATGGTCTATGGCTAGGTCCCTTAGTTCCAGTGAAGGGAAATCTTACCGCATACAGTATAATGATATTGTAGAGGATTCTGTGCTTCCAACGTTGTGGCAACAGTTTGGGGAAGGCTCTTTCCTGTTTCAGCATGACAATGCCCCCGTGCACTAAGCAAGGTCCATACAGAAATGGTTTATTGAGATCGGTGTGGAAGAACTTGACTAGGCTGCACACAACCCTGAACTCAACCCTGTCGAACACCTTTTGGATGAATTAGAACAGCGACTGCGAGCCAGTCCAAATCGCCCAACATCAGTGCCTGACCTCACTAAACCTCGTGGCTGAATGGAAGCAAGTCCCAGCTGCAATGTTCCAACATCTAGTGGAAAGCCTTCCCAGAGGAGTGAAGGCTGTTATAGCAGCAAAGGGGGGACCAACTCGATATTAATGTCCTTGATTTTGGAATGAGATGTTCGACGAGCAGGTGTCCACATACTTTTGGTCATGTAGTGTATGACTATGTACAAACAACTGAAAATGAGCAGTGATCAAATTAAGGTCTATTACCATTTTGACATAGCCTTCTGCATCCAGTAGTAGGTTCTCAGGTTTCAGGTCTCTGTAGATGATTCCCCTGGCGTGGAGGTAGTCAAAGGCTTCCAGGACACAGGCAATGCAGAAGCGGGCTGTCTGCTCCTCAAAGAAACTCCTGTTTCACAGTCAAGGCCAACATTAAGACACATACTAGAATTTTGTACTGATTATTTTTAAATGGCATCATAAGAGCGATAGTAATGGCATCTTTTTTTAGACACAAACTCCACTATGTTTCATTGGACAAAGCCTATGGGAAAATGAATGGAGTTTTTGAAGGGTTTTGGAATAAACGTTGAAAATAAGGTCTGTGATAAACACAGGCTTAAGACATCTTATACATTTTGTTCTATGAGATAATCTTAATCAGCTAACATAACTTTTTATTCATTTTTATTCATTTTGCCCATAGGAATGGCTGTACGAACTAGAGGTAAATCCTAAAATGTTTTGTTTTTAGGACTACAAGCTGGCGAGCTCTATTGATTACAGGCTTTTGAGGTGTTTTAGCAGATGTAAGACAACCTACACTCACATGTCTCGTAGTACACTCCACAGCTCACCACCCAGGCAGACTTCCAGTAGCAAGTACACATACCTGTCATCTCGGAATGTCCGAAACAACCTGGAACACAAAGTGACATTTAGAGGACTTAGGACCATCTGAACAATGTTACTGTCCTGGGCTTCTTAAAGACATGACTGCTTGACAGAGGTCTTCTGCTCCGCAGTATATTTCTTTGGATGAGGTACTTTCAGGTGTTAAGCTGCTTTTTGTTTGCCTTGGATCTGTTTGTCAATTGAGCCCCAAAGAACAGTTACTAGGAAAGCAGAGTGAGAGAAAGGAGCATTTTGAAAGAGAGAGAGATGTGTGAAGATGGATATGGCATTCAAACTGAACTTTCCTCTTTGAGTGGCAGCTGGAATCAGTGTTTGCCCAGACCTTTTGTCCTTGAATGTCACAGGGCGGATAAATCAAACCTCAGTCTACACTCCGCGGTGAGACCAAGGACAACGACATTCTCCAAAGGGACTCCTTAGCAACTCATACTGGACCATAGAACACGTGGAGATGGGCCTCTCACTCTTAATAGGAACAGTTCTAACTTTCCTCTCATGAACCACTTCTTGTTTCATGGTCAACACCCTTCACTTCCACAGTCCCTTTTCCCGTGTCAATCTGAGGGCTGACTTGTCTTATAGGATATTCAGTGAAATGAGACCTTTCACTCTCAAGTCATGGGAGTCATGGCAATGGAACTAAATCACTTGGGAAATAATAAACATCCCTTTGTCTAAAACTAGCCAGGTTTCCATCCCTCCATTTCATGCGGATTAATTACCTGATGTATGAAAAAAGTCATGACTGACCTGATGGAAACAGGGGATTTTATAAATGCTGACAGACAATTTGTTCGTTCGACAGGGAGGGATCTTTTTGGTCAGTAAAATGTATTATGCGAGAAATGGCGGTGGAAACGCCTTTATGTGGAAATATAGTAACCATCACATCGAAGTAAATTTGGAGTCAAGCGACGATACAGTACCAGACAAAAGTTTGGGCACACCTACTAATTCAAGGGTTTTTCTTTATTTTTACTATTTTCTTTACTATAGTGAAGACATCAAAGCTATGAAATAACACACATGGAATCATGTAGTAACCAAAAAAGTGTTAAACAGATT
Organism: Salvelinus alpinus; assembly: GCF_045679555.1. Lineage (NCBI taxonomy): Eukaryota > Metazoa > Chordata > Actinopteri > Salmoniformes > Salmonidae > Salvelinus > Salvelinus alpinus. The sequence goes on from NC_092088.1 coordinate 45,421,146, forward strand.
CTTCAAAGTAGCCACCCTTTGCCTTGATGACAGCTTTGCACACTCTTTGCATTCTCTCAACCAGCTTCATGAGCCAATCACCTGGAATGCATTTCAATTAACAGGTGTGCCTTGTTAAAAGTTAATTTGTGGAATTTCTTTCTTTATTAATGTGTTTGAGCCAACCAGTTGTGGTGGTCAGAGGTGGTATACAGAAGATAGACCTATTTGGTAAAAGACCAAGTCCATATTATGGCAAGAACAGCTCAAATAAGCAAAGAGAAACAACAGTTCATCATTACTTTAAGACATGAAGGTCAGTCAATGTGGAAAATTTCCAGAACTTTGAAAGTTTCTTGAAGTGCAGTCGCAAAAACCATCAAGCTCTATGATGAAACTGGCTCTTATGAGGACCGCCACATGAAAGGAAGACCCAGAGTTACCTCTGCTGCAGAGGATAAGTTCATTAGAGTTAACTGCACTTCAGATTGCAGCCCAAATAAATGCCTCACAGAGTTCAAGTAACAGACACATCTCAACATCTGTTCAGAGGAGACTATGTGAATCAGGACTTCATGGTCGAATTGTTGCAAAGAAACGACTACTAAGGACACCAAGAAGAAGAAGAGACTTGCTTGGGCCAAGAAACACGAGCAATGGACATTAGACCGGTGGAAAACTGATGAGTCCAAATTAGAGATTTTTGGTTCCAACCATAGTGTCTTTGCGAGATGCAGATCAGGTGAACGGATGATCTCCTCATGTATGGTTCCCACTGTGAAGCATGGAGGAGGTGGTGTGATGGTGTGGGGTGCTCACTCTTTGTGATTGATTTAGAATTCAAGGCACACTTAACCAGCATGGCTACCACAGCATTCTGCAGCGATACGCCATCCCATCTAGTTTGCGCTTAGTTGGACTATCATTTGTTTTCAACAGGACAATGACCCAAAACACACCTTCAGGCTGTGTAAGGGCTATTTGAGAGCTACATCAGATGACCGGGCCTCCACAATCACCTGACCTCAACCCAATTGAGATGGTTTGGGATGAATTGGACCGCAGAGTGAAGGAAAAGCAGCCAACAAGTGCTCAGTATATGTGGGAACTCCTTCAAGACCATTGGAAAAGCATTCCTCATGAAGCTGTTTGAGAGAATCCCAAGACTGTGCAAAGCTGTCAATAAGGCAAAGGGTTTGAAGAATCTCAAATATAAAACATTTGTTTAACACTTTTTTGGTTATGATTCCATGTGTTATTTCATAGTTTTGATGTCTTCACTATTATACTACAATGAAGCAAATAGTAAAAAATAAAGAAAAACCCTTGAATGAGTAGGTGTCCAACCTTTTGACAGGTACTGTATGTTGTGTGGTTCTCCCACTACTACTCGTGAAAGCATGCAGTTTATTAGGCTACAGATTAAATCCATTAATGTGAACTTCACAGGGTGGTGAAAGTGAGCTTGATGCTCCTTTCCAATACATTTCGAGGGTCTTATTCTGGTGACATGATGATCGATGTTTGGCTGCCCTTTGACAAATCAAAATGATCCATAATAATCTCACCATGTATAGTTAGCCCTACCCACACTGTATCTGTGAGCTGTTGGCTATAGTGCACGTGTCAAGACCAGAGTGGGCACATTTGCGATATTACGTAACGTTTTTTGTGACAGACCATCAGTCGAGTTGAAAAATGCAATTGAAACCCATTTAACTTTTTATTCGGGTACATTGGAATTAAAATCGCAAAAAAGTTACTTTTATGCGCACTATGTCATCAAGCACAGCCTTTTATCCGCAATCAGTCAGTTTGATGGAGACACATCTCTGGTGTGAAAATGGGCATATTGTTTTATGCAGATTTTTAGAATATTGGCATGAAAATCTGTCTCCAATTGGATGGAAACCTAGTTATACTAGATCACAGTATTTGTTTCATGAATTTTAAAACTATCAAAAGTATGTGAAAGTAAGACTGGTCTAGGCAGCATTTGCCTCATTTATATTTCAAGTTTGACTTTTGTTTGAAACCGCTCTAAACATGCGTTACTCATTGACTAGATGGATACAATACATGCTGTATTCATTTCCATGGTGAATACAAACACTCTCTTCTCTGTTTCATAGATCTGAACAATGAATTTGTCCTTCACTTAACTGTTTGTTTATGCATTCAGTGGATACACGAGGTCCCACTTTGCATAAATGAACCTACTGTGATTGTATGATGTTGTATAACCATACGTTGTTTATGAAACAATACAGGATCCTCAAAAAGCAAATGATGATTGGAAATAGAGTACAAAATCTACAGTGGGGCCTGAAATTGACACCCTTGATAAAAGATGACTGTATGAAATAAATCATTTAAATACTGAGCTATATTGTATGCTCAACATTTCATACCCCCAAGACATGCTAACCTCTCACCATTACCAATAACAGGGGAAGTTAGCATTTGAGCATACAATATAGCTAAGTATTTTAAACAGTCATTATTGCTCATCTTTATCAATGGTGTCAATCATTTCAGACCCCACTGTATATGATTTTCCACATGGGAGGCCTTGCAAACATCAATATGTCTTGTCTCCCTCTTCAAATAAAAGTTTATTTGTCACGTGCGCCGAGTACAACAGGTGTAGACCTTACAGTGACAGAGTAGTGGTCCTTGCTCTTTAGATTGAACCTGATTGTCACATGGTCCAGGTGATAGCGGTCATGTTCCATTCATATTGGAACTCCTTTACACTGATATAAACATGTATCATGTGAAGTACTCTAAGAAAACATTGCAGTTGTCAAAGCTTGAACAAAAGCCTGAATAAAAGGCTATGGATGTTTACACTGCTTTGCGGACTCTGCAATAGGCAGTGTTGTGTGAGGACAACCAGAGAGCATTGTGAGCGCGTGACGCAGACCTGACTATGAAGTGTGACTTGGTCAGCTGAAGGATGTTCCTCTCAGAGTAGATGTGCTCCTGTTGTCTCGTGTCCAAAATGTGCTTCTTTTTAATACACTTCAGAGCAAATGTGGTGTCTTCATCTCTCAGTTTCACCTGCAATATAAGCATAACAATTATTGACATGATGTTACATCGTTTTTATAGCAACTGTAGGCCTATGCCCTATGCTGTTGTTTTTGCCGTTGCTTTATGGTGTGGTGTGACCCAGACGTCAAGCCACTCACCAGCTCTACTCGGCCGAACCCACCCATGCCCAGTGTGGCTATGATCTCCAGGTCCTGGAAGGGGTCATGGGTGGGGAGGACAGCAATCCTCTCCCTGAGCCGATGCACTTCCTGGGCCTCTGGGGACGAGTCGATAACGGGGGTATGGGGCCTGTGGAAAGAGGGAAGGAGGGAGGGAGGGAGGGAGGGAGGGGGAACCATTTGGGTTCAACTCCTAAATCTCTGTTTCTGCCCACAGTGGGGCCCTAAAATGTCTGGGGTGGTTGGGTATTTGTCAATGTAACTGCCATTTGTTATTTGAGTTATGTGGAAACAGTAATTTTGTGGAACAACTTACAGTGCATTTCTCCTCTCGTCACATCGGGAGAGCTCTTCGACATAATCCTTCAGGTACACCTGCAGTTCCTCATAAGTGCCCACCATCTGGTTGAAGTTGCTGGAGAGGTAGCATAAACACACGACTGCTGTTTCCTTTCAGTGTGTGTGTGTGTGTGTGAGTGTGAGTGTGTGTGCAGTGAACGCACTCACTCTCTGTCCACCACCAAGCACTGTGTGTCATTCTCAGTAGAGATGATGTTTGCTGAACGCACATCCTCACTGGAAAGAAACAGACAGTCGTATTCAGCAGAGCTACACACAATTGAATCAAATTCACCACAGGATCATGCAATAGCCGCCGGATAATGCATATCTTTGTCAGACAGACATTCCAAGGCCCACTACTCTACAATATTGTGAAAGGATTTGATTGAAACCGCGTGGGTAAAATGTGTGGATTGTCAGTCAGGGGGCTAGCAATGACAATTGATAGAAAGTGGACAAACGCATATTAACATGGGAGAACGAGGGAACCGACGGTGTGTTACAAGTGTGTCTGAAACTTGCCTTGGTGCAAAACAAACCAGGCCAGAGTGCTTTTGCCCATTTAACATTTTGAGTCGGTCAAAGCGATCAGTAACAGCTCTTACCTTATGAGGGCTTTTTCTCCAAAGTAGTCGCCCACACCCAGCGTCTTTATCTCCCGCGGCTCAGTACATCCCTCCGTGGTCTGGGTGACACACACCTGGCCAGAAACCACAGCATGTTAAGGGCTATCTCTTTTGCCCTCGATCCAAAATGGCAGACTACGTTTTCTGCAATCAAGATTGCATGATCTATCACGGTCGGGTATAAAGCACTTTAACTTCTCTGTAACGCCAGATACGAAAGTGACTCTTTTCAGCTACAAACATGAACCGTGTGTCATTCGTGTCTTACCTCTCCTCTAGCTATAATGAAGAAAGTGTTCCCTTCTTCGCCCTCCCGAATGATATACTCTCCTTTATCAAAATAGTCCTAGGCATGAGACAAAATAATCAACCAATCTTCCCAAATCACCTGTTATAAAAAAAAGGCTGATTAGAAACAAAGTAAAAGGCTCACAATTTCCAGACAGTCAACGATTTTAGAAAGCTTCTCCCCTGGCAGGTCTCTCAGCAGAGATACACTGTAAAAGATAAGGACACAGAGATAGTTATTGGGGAAAAAAATTGGAATTAGCAATGCAACATATTGCCAACTACTTCAAAGATAAACTTAATAGTAGACACTGAGTGTACAAAACATTAAGAACACCTGCTCTTTCCATGACATAGACTGACCAGGTGAAAGCTATGATCCCTTACAGATGTCACTTGATAAATCCACTTCAATCAGCGTAGATGAAGGGGGGAGACAGCGTAAATAAGGATGTTTAAGCCTTGAGACAATTGATACATGGATTGTGTGTGTGTGCCATTCAGAGGGTGAACGGGCAAGACAAAATATTTAAGTGCCTTTGAACGGGGTATTGTAGTAGCACAGGAGGTTGCTGGCACCTTAATTGGGGAGGACGCGCTCGTGGTAATGGCTGGAGCGGAATGATGGAATGGAATCAAATACATCAAACACATGGTTTGATGCCATTCCATATATTGCAACACAACATAAGGAAGGTGTTCCTAATGTAAAATGTTTATTTCAATTTTTTTTAGGGAGTAGATCAGCTTTAATATTGCAGATAAATTCCATCAATGTAATTGTCTGCATCACTTCCAATCCCCCATATATATTTTTTGCATTTATTTATATACATATACATACATACACATACATACATACACACATAAATACATACATATACATATATATACACATCTTTATTTAAATATATTTTCCTTTATTACTTTTTAACCATACCACTGCTAATTGGAGTAAACTAATGAACAACAACACTTAGGCTTCTACTTCCAGCTTATACATACTATATACAATTTACGGGCACAGTCTATTTTACATGAATATTTTGTTTGTTTTTTCTCCTGTCCTTCCTCTAACCTCAACCATTTATTTATTTCACAAAAGTTCTGAACCTATATACGTTTTACGGACACTGTATGTTTTATATCAGTTATCTTAGCTGTTATTAGCTGTTATTATTCCCAACCTTCAGCTCCATTCAACCCATCTATCTCTTACAGTAACACCATCCATATTGGATTTCTATTTGCCAAACATTAGGTGTTCCTAATGTTTGGCTTCGTCAGTGTACTGTACATGCGTTCGCATCTCAAACTTTCATGCATCATCTCCCTTAGACATCAAAGCCTGCTTCAGGGTTGAGGACCAAGCCTCGAGCTGTACCTGCGTAGGAAGCTGAAGTACTCTTCTTGTGTGGCCTGTGTAGACTTCATCATAATACTCTGGAAGGTCTGACGGTCCAGAGCCCAGATATGAGCCTGGGATACAGCTGGCCATTGGAAATCACAAGTCCGATCAACACGCCACACAACATCAGACATTCACAGGGCCGGGTATCCTTAGAACGTTATGTGAGTTGGCAAAACATTGCGTGAACATTGCATGAACATACTTTCAATATGTGAAAAAGGTGTGTGCTTCCTACAGTACTATTCCATGCAAGATTCGAGAAAGCACCTGTGTGAAATATGGTTTTGCACATTCTAATGACGATTTAATAGTCCCTTGGTGACTTCTCAGAAAATCATGTGCCGCAATGCTGCTCTGTCATACATTGGTAATCATGTATGTCACATGCGTGGTTTGTTGCACTTGAGTATGAACACTTTGTTTACGATGTGGGTGGGACAGTATTGTATCTCAAAGGGGAAATCCTCTCATTCTAGAGACTCTACTAGTTAAACTCACCTTTCACTGTAGCAGTTCTCTTACAGTTGTACAATATAGCCAACTCTCCAAAGGCAGTCCTGGGACGCATCTCTCCAAGCAATTTGCCATTCTGCGTGACCTTTAGCAGGCCATCTGAAGGGACAAAACCTAGCCTGAGTATAGACAAACAGCCAAAGATATACTGTGTGAGAAGATAATAAAGTCAATATGACCTGCCAGCACATAGAGGTAGTTCCCTGGTTCTCCCTCGTGGATGACCAGTTGGCCATCAGTGTAGATCCTCTCATACATGCAGTCCACCATCTCCCTCAGGTGCTGCGGATCCAGCTTCTTCAGGAAGTCATTGTTCATGATGGCGTCATTGATTAGCTTCTTGGTGCTGGGAGCAGGAGGAGCACAGATAAGAGGCACGGACACTCTACTTGTAGAGGTCAAAGGCTTGTTTCACCTCCATATCAATATTCATCCAGCGTTTTAGTTGGAAGTCAAAGATCAGCTTTGACAGCAAGTCAAGTAAATTGGTACTTGGAGCACAAATGGGCAGATTATTTTGAATAATGTGGGTTTTATTGCCTCTGGATAACTTTTCTGAACAAAAGAATTCAATGTATTGCAGTAAAGTACTAGGATAGCACACCAAAAGTCGAATTATTTCACCTTAAACAGCCCACTAAGCCCTACATACAGTAGGGGCTGCTAACTGGTGGTTGAGTTTGCGCGACCATGAGTAAACGCTTAGTCACGAGAGACTTTCAACGACGCCGTTACTACTGTATTTATACTACAGCATTCATGTTTTCACAGATGGACAAAGCACTATGTTGTCACTCGTCTCTAAACCAGCCACATAAAAGACAAAACTGTTGATGTAGTACCGTTAGTGCTGTCAGTTTCCCCCCTGTATCCCTCTTAACTACAAGGCCTATGTATTCACATCAGACAGCCGAGGGCCAGTCCATTAACGTAATATCGACCTGGTGAATGAACTAAAGCAGGAGAGTATGAGGCAGGCAACCGAGGTCTGCTTAATTGAAGCCATAATTATCCAGTCCATACATATTGCATGTTGATGCTCAACGCCTTTGTTTCCCCGTGTGCCTTCCAATTATCCCCAATGCTAATACAGGATTTCGAATCCCCTTGGAGTGGCAGACACTACAAAGGCTTGGCCAGAGCTGTTGTTCTTTCAAGAGAGTCAGACAGTTTTCCTGAGAACACTTGGGCCGAGAATCAATCAGAACACAGATTTGGACAATGCGCCGTTTAAAAGGTCATTTACAATTAAACCGACATATGCACCTCTTCCTGTGAACGTGGTCTCCGTGAACACGGGAACATTGACTTTAAAACGTGCATTGCGGCCCAAGCAAGATACCCCTACCTACATGTACATATTACCTCGACTAACCTGTACCCCCGCACATTGACTTGGTACCGGTACCCCCTGTATATAGCCTCGTTATTGTTATTTTATTTTTTACTTTAGTTTATTTAGGAAATATTTTCTTAAACTGCGTTGTTGGTTAAGGGCTTGTAAGTAAGTGTTTCACGGTAAGGTCTACGCCTGTTGTATTCGGCGCATGTGACAAATAAAATGTGATTTGATTTGAGATCAGATTGAATCCCGGCATAGTTATTTTTTTATGTGCATGTAGCCTATACCAGACACCGGACTCAGTGAGAACAAATAATGATTAAAGGCAGGCTTTATCATCACAGACCCGGCTGATTGCTTCTAGCCTATTGGGAAATAGGTTAGAATGTAATTAAATGTGGGAGAATGAGACAATAGGAACAAGTACAATAGAGGACAGTCAGTCTGGGCTGTCCACCACTACATGGAAATGTTTCTAGAGTTATTATCCCTTCCAATATCCTCAACAACATTGTGTGGTACTGTTGATGTCTGACACCCACCTGGAGTCCTTGCGGACACGGGCCCTCTCTATGGACACATGTTGGGCTCTGAAACCCCCGCAGAAGTGCCCTGAGGTGGGCTCAGCCGACACGCCCTCCTTGGCCTTGAGCCTGCAGTGGACCTCCACGGCCACCCTGTGGAAGCGGGTGGGACCCTGGTTGATGACACTGAGCATGCGGTGGCTGGGGTAGTTGGGAGCCGGAGTGGAGCGGCCCAGGCTGTTGTAGCCGATGGCATCCTGGAGCTTTTCTATATGGGAGACTTTAGCCTCCAGCTCTCTCTGCAGGCTTTGCAGCTGCAGCTCCTGGGCTTTAAACTCCTGGTCCCTCTGGGCCAGCTCCTCTTCCAGGTGGGCTATCCTGAGCCTCAGGGGCTCCGTGTCCCACACTGGGCTGCCCTGAGGCTCCACCTTGAGGCTGAAGGCCAGGCATCTGTCCTCTGGCCGTGGGGCTTTGATTGAACCGTTGCCCATGGCCAGCTGTTGGCTGGCCACCATAGGAAAGCTCTTGGTCACCCTCGTCTTGTCACTGATAGGTCTCCGTCTGGTGAAAAGTCTCCTTTCTCCTTGAGAAGAATGTTATGCTTTATGTTACGGCCGGCTCTGTCCTTTTTGGGGCTCTAATCGAGATTTGGTAGCTAACAAAATCAATGGCTGGAGGTCAGGGCACCTGGGCACGTGCCCTGCGTGCCTGGTCGGTATTTAGCCATGATTACTACAAGTTTAGATAGCTAGCTAGACTAATTTACCAATCTAAAGAATTGTTAACTTGTAGGATAATTGAGTGAACATGGATAATTGACATGGATAATTGAGTGACTGTCAGTGACTGACATAACAAGAGACAAATTGCTGATGCACAAATTTCAAACTTGCACCTTGTGTATTCTACTATTCTAACTATTTATTTTTCTCCCCAATTTTGTGATATCCAATTTCGATCTTGTCTCATCGCTGCAACTCCCCAAAGGGCTCGGGAGAGGTGAAGGTCGAGTCATGCGTCCTCCGAAACATGACCCGCCAAACCGCGCCTCTTAACACCCGCCCGCTTAACCCGGATGCCAGCTGCATCAATGTGTCGGAGGAAACACCGTTCAACTGATGACCGAAGTCAGCCTGCAGGCGCCCGGCCTGCCAGAGGAGTCGCTAGAGCGCAATGAGCCAAGTAAAGCCCCCCCGGCCAAACCCTCCCCTAACCCGGAAGCCGCTGCGCCACTCGGGAGACCTATTCTAACTCTTAACAGTAATTTGAGACACCGACTGAGTTTTGTGGAGAGAACATTTCTCAATTTTATAACACATTTCATTCAATTCTACAAATTCTGCCATGGGCAGAGGGAAAACATTTCTGTTTTACAGCTAATTTCCTGTAATTCCCTAGCGGCCTGGGGCCCTAAGCAACTGCTTATACCTGGAGCCGTCCCTTTATGTTAAAATAGATGTGATCAGCAACAGATCATCTTGAATAGATTTTGAATCCACAGGAGATTCATCCCTACGATAATATTTAATTGACAAACTACCTCTAAATTTCCAAGCATCAATTGCATTCAGTTTAACCTCCAATGAATGAAACTTGGTGAAAAAATACTGTACAAGCCAATGACTGTGAAAATAAGGAAGCCTATATTCCTGCATTCATTGCACGGAACTGATACAATATCTTCCAAAGGAAACGTTGACATAACTGAGATACAATGTATCACTATATCTTGAGAATGCTATTCTAGAGCAGTGGTTCCCAAAGTGATGTCTGCAGATGAGGTACTGCAGGGAGTCTGCGACCAGATCTTAATATATATATATATATATATATATACTTACATTGTATTGTATTGCACTCTCTAAACGTCTTCAAAAATGTATTTAATCTGTTGTTGCTAGCAATATTCCCATCCCCAAATATCTAATTGTATGTATATTTTGCCCCATGGCAAAATGTGTATAATTGCACGAAAATAGTTCTAAAACTGCTAAATGTTTTCTCTTCCCCAAGGAAAAATGTATAGATTTGCAGGAAATTTGCTTCAATTCTGCAAAAATGTCCCTTTGATGCCAAGGGGGGGGCTTTAAAATATTTTAAAGGCCCCCCCCCCCCCCCCCTTGGCATCAAAGAGACATTTTTCCCAGGGCCCAAGACTTCATTAGTCCGGCCATGCACTGCAACAGTAATAGTACAACTGCTTGTATACCATTTTTAATCAAACTCTAAAGTAGGAGTTGTATTCAGATATAATGAGGGTGTCCCTGAAGTATTTGCTATCACAAAGGGGTTCCCCTGATGCAAAAAAGTTTGGGGACCCCTGTTCTAGAGAATGTAATAATTATAATTTTATGATATTGAAACACTGACATGCATTACAGTATGCTGCAGCAACACAACAACAAGTATGATTAAAAATGCCATGTATATATGGTATACATGTTGTAAAATCAAAAGTTCACACAGCCACAGCCACACATCAGAACTTGTCCTATCATAGCCTAAATGAAATTGCACTAGCCTGCAATATGTCACAACAATAGCCTAAGTCGTAGCTATATTACTTACAATATCGTCGAGTACGTTCCTGGTTTCTCAAAATGTAATGCAGTATTTCATAAATGTAATGAACGAGCCTCTCCAGATGTTCAAACACTTGCGAAAAAAAACAAAGACGGTCATCTCCCTTGAATGGACTGTGATCTGTGACATCCTCCTCAGACGCTAGTTGTCGTTAATGTGAGTACTTATGTGGAAATAATGGTACTCTTACTCGGTCCAATGACCGCAAGAAAAATCAAGGCTACCTCTGGTGGCTACCCCTGGTGGTCGCATGGTGTTTATCGATGTAGAAACGGAGTTGAATACTGGCCATATTCACACCTTGCGTTATATTATTATATTAGTATATTATACGTTTACATGATGGCCAGGCGTATGTCTTGATTACCTCTCTCAAAGTTCAGTAGATTAGCATATATTTGACTCAGTTTTATCAGAATAGATGCTCTATGCGACTGCAGGTTATTTCCACAAGGTTTAATTGAGGATGCCTCCAGCAACAACAATTTAAAAAACGATAACTCAATTCTTTATTTTTGGAATTATTGACAATGTTCTCAAAATGTGACATGTATTGAACAGTGAAATAACAATTGGCAATCAGTGACGTACTCTGCCATTTACGATCTATAAAAAGCAAAAACCTTTTCTGAAAAAAACCACAACTGTTAAAACACCTTTGACAGCACACTCAACGAAGTTATTGAAACATACTGAACTCTGGATCAGATTGATTTAATTCAAATGTTTACGGATGACTCACATTGAGTCTCAAGAAACAACATTTTTAAACCTCAGTTTAATGTTGACGTTGCAAATTGTATTCATTTTCAAGAGTCTGTAACACCAGAGGAAGTTATAAAAGGTCACTTAACTGACAGAGTTCCTCATCTTGTGCAGAATTGGCCTATCAAATATATGCCCATATATGGTGTATAGTTATTTCGCTGTTGCTATTAAATGGTAAAATAGTGCTTATAAACAATAATATCAGCATGCAGATGGTTTTGACATCAAATGCATTGAAATAAATGCCCTCATATCAGTTCTCAGTTAGCTACTGAAACTGATTGTCACACAAACTGGTTTTAAAATATTATACATCTTCATTTCTACCTAGCATACATACAGTATAGATAGTTAAGAGAAAACAACATGTATGTCAACAGCAGATGAACTATTATACAGTACTATACAATACTATCTAAAATGGTTTCTAAACCTGAATCTCCTAAATTTCTTTAAAAGCTCAGAATGGTGATGGCATCGAGAATAGCTACATTCACTTTATACAAAACAGAATGCATTGAGCATAGACTGGCATAAGCATATCGGTAAAGTCAACCAGTGATGAACCACATAACTTTACAGTTGATACAACACCAGTCCTAAAACAAATCTGTGTACTCTTCATATAAAAAGTGAGAGTGAATTAATTGCAAATTGTCTTTGACAAAAATGAATAATGATTCTAGGACTTAATTTGAGTTTTTGCAGTAGACAACAAAAATACTTACGAAGGACCAATTTTGTGCTCAGTTCCAGAAATAATTACGCATGACCTATCATCAGTTAATAGGTGTTTTTCATGAATGACTTGTTCTAATATATAATGTGTTAAATAGTTATATGCATATTACATGAAGAGTACACTTAATATATTAACACAATATAAGATCAAGACACAGTCAAGTTGTACCAATTGGGAAATGTACACCAAAGAAACATAATACAAATAATACATGTAATAATAATGTCCAGAAAATATCTGGTAAACTAAAGAGTACTGCCATCATTGTGCAAAATATAAGTGAGACAAAGCTGAAATGAAATGCACACAAACTTTCAAAGATGACCCTACAGTCAATGCACTAAGGTGACTGCTGTTTTGAATGAATTGCTACAAAATAATGAATGATTCTTAGTATATTTATATTCAATCTTCATAGGATTATTCTGGTTAATTAAGGACTGTGGGCTGTATTGGGGACGATGGACTCTCTTGTTAAAAATATTTGAGGTGAACTAAATCATCTATTAATCAAATGAAAAGCATCAAATGGCCTAATTACACATGTATTATGTATCATTGCACAAACGGGCTCCACTAAATAAATTAGAATTTGAATCTTTGGGAGGACAACTTCTTGTTGAGAGCATTCAAAATAAATGGAAACAATCATCAATTGTTAAACACAACAATTGTGGGCAACACTTTACTTTAAGTGAAATCTACAGTAGTTACTTTAATACAGTAACAACACTTGACTTTAAGTGACATTTACAGTAGTTACTTTAATACAGTAACAACACTTTACTTTAAGTGACATTTACAGTAGTTACTTTAATACAGTAACAGCACATTACTTTAAGTGACATTTACAGTAGTTACTTTAATACAGTAACAACACTTGACTTTAAGTGGCATTTACAGTAGTTACTTTAATACAGTAACAACACTTGACTTGATCCACTATTATAAGGACCATGTTCCACAGAGGTTTTATAGGAGCAGTTCATGTGTAGTTACATGTGAATTTAAATACATTCAGAATCAACTTCGTGTAAAGTATGAACAACAAGTGCAGAGTAAGCCTAGTTCTCAGACTTGATGTGGCTTTTATGAAATCTAAAGAACAACCACAATAACTGCCCCTTGTTCGCAGTACCCATTTTGGATATGAATATGGACTCTAGCAAAGCATTGTTCTGTATTCACCACTTTGAATATTCAAATAATTATCTTACGTGCATTTGGATTGAGTTGTGCGAAAGGGTAGAAGACAGTTGTCAATATGACATAAGGAATGCTTCTGTGCATTAGATTATTTTAGGAAACAGGAAAGTTTGTGTTAAACATAGTAAAAGGCACAAGACATCAAAGTCGTTGACAAGACGGACATACTGGCAGTTCAGACTTCGGACATTGTTTTCACACAAGAACGTCGTTAAATTGTAGATCAGCTCCAATAAAAACGTCACAGGCGACCTAAATAAGCAATTCATTAGATTCAAAATAATCTCGGCGTCTGTTATCACCTGTCCAATAACTCCAAAAACGGGTCTTGTGCCTCCAGTCACAACAACAAAATCAGGGGATCTTTCTTTCATCAGTACTCAAGAATAAAATAGTTTGGAGGAGCTGTTCAAGGTTAGAATCTCACATAAAGATTTGCCTACAATAGGAATACACTTTCTTATGGCTCATATCGATATTTAAGGGCGACAAACAGTAACCGTAAAGCCCACTGATTCATACAGACAGGATGAACATGTGTTCAAATTATTCCAGTTGAAATTAGCTTCCCAAAACGATGCATGATGTCTTGCATTTATTTATTATTTATTTATTTTATTTAGTATGGCATTTCTCAGGAATATGAATCAAGTTATTCTAGAAAACTCATTGAAAGCTGTCAGTATGACTGCTGACATGTATTATCTAAGACAGTCTAAAAATATATATATCGATGAGTAATTCATATGCTTGATATGTTCCGACGCCGTTTTTTTGAGAGGCTCCCATGTCACATCAATGTAATATATATACAACAACACGGAGTGAGCACTTGATAAAGTGTGTGAACCCTCTCCTACTGTACAATACTTACTCTTTCAGCATTGATATGGTGAGTATTACACCTCAGTACAAGAATGTGAATAAATGTAATATACTATGTCTTTAGTATATATAATGTATACCAACAGTATAATGCTCGTACTAAAGTTCTTCCTTGGGCACAGGGCAGGCAACATAGCTACATAAACAGTTTGTTATACGCCTGCAGCACCCAGGGTAGTAGAGAAGGCAGTGAGTTTGATATCAGGAATCATCAAAAGCGTTTCCATTCGTTTTTTTGGTTTGTCTTGGAAACACATGAACAGGGAGAGAATATTTCTGTATGTTCTGTGAGCTGCTCTGAATTCTTGAATCACAGTTGTTGGTGTCAAATAAAACACAGGGAAGTGTACACTATAAAAGGTTCATGTCTTACTTTCACATAGTGAATAAAGACAGATGAAAATCAAGCATATTCATCTCAAAGAAATGCATCTGTGTCTCTCTGTGGCTTTGACGGCTTTTCTACCCTGAGAGGCCTTCAACAAAAAACTGCAAAGGAAACTGAAATCCGTTGGTTTCTGAGTCTTACTGAAGTCAGTCTGCTCATTGCTGCCACTGGAGCCCCCCCCCCCCCAACATTACTGGCTCTGTCTTCAGTCGGCTGGAAAATCTTTGAGTAAAATGGCAACCACAGGTCGGGTCAAAACTCAAAGATATCTCCAAATGTCTTCAAGTTTCCATTCTGTAGCTTTGAGCGAAATGTCACTGAGCAGATCTCTTGAACCTCTACTACTTGGCCAGTTGGAAAGGATTTTGACCCTTTTAAGGAAAAAGAGGTTCATGTCAATGGATAACTATTTCCATACTACCAATCCATATGCCTTTCCCCCATTTCCCCCATTCATGTCAGTTCAAAGACCTCACCTCAAACAGCACAATCCATGCTTTTTGGCACACACACATTCAGGTCACTACAAACCAGAGCAGAGCAATGAAATTAAGAGACTTAAATGCACACTTCCCACAATTCATGTTAAATGGAACATTTGCATAACAAAGGCATCCCCTGATCCACAACTCTGCATGGTATTCAATGCAAAGTGATGCAACAAAAAAGGTGGTACACTCACTTCCCTACTGTGACAGTGAAGCCAACACCTTTAATTTGGCTCTATATTCCAGCATTTTGGATTTGAGGTGAAATGTTTTATATGAAGTGACGGTACAGAATGTCACCTTTATTTTGAGGGTATTTTCATACATATGTTTTACTGTTTAGAAATGAATGCACTTTATGTACAGTATCTAGTCCCCCCATTTTAATGTCTCATAAGTATTTAGACAAATTCACATATAGTGAATAACGTTTAGTCAAAAATTAAGTATTTGGTTCCATGTTCATAGCACGCAATGACTACACAAACTTGTTGGATGCATTTGCAGTTTGTTTTGGTTATGTTTGGGATTATGCTGTGCCCAATATAAATGAAGGGCAAATAATGTATTGTGTCATTTTGGGGTCAATTTTATTGTAGAGACACAGATGCACAAAGATCATACCCCCAAGACATGCTAACCTCTCACCATTACAATAACAGGGGAGGTTAGCATTTTATATCATACCCCCAAGACATGCTAACCTCTCACCATTACAATAACAGGGGAGGTTAGCATTTTATATCATACCCCCAAGACATGCTAACCTCTCACCATTACAATAACAGGGGAGGTTAGCATTTTATATCATACCCCAAAGACATGCTGACCTCTCACCATTACAATAACAGGGGAGGTTAGCATTTTATTTGGGGGGGGGTATGATATTAATGCCTCTGTAACGATCTCACGCATCATTGTTTGCGATTTATTCATGATTATCCGTAATCATGGTAGCATGCATCCACATTAATGTAGAACTGTTCAGAAACATATTCTATTCTGATTCACAATAAAAGTGACTGCAAAATGAAACAATACATTATTTAAGATGCGCAGTCCATAAGAGCAGACAAAGGATACCAAGGATCTGGAAAGATTCTGTATGGAGGAATGGTCTCAGATACCTCCAAATGTGTTCTAATCACACAAAACATTTTAGAAAAAGGCTCAGTGCTGTTATATTCACAAGGGGAGGGTGCTGGAGTATTGAAAACAGGGGTGCCAATCATTTTGACCCCTATCTGTTTTTGACCACTAATACTTTTATGATATCTTTCTCTGAGCAATTGTATTAGTATAAAATAATATAATTTCCCAATTTTTGGAGCGTACAATATGGCTCAGTATTTGTATTATATATTTTATACAGTATTTTTTGCTCATCTTTATCAAGGGTGCCAATAATGATGGACCTGACTGTGTGTTATTTTTAAAGCACACAACTGTATGTACTGTAAAAATTGTATGTTTATTTCTAATTGTCATTTTGAACATAGTAGGTCAACCAACATACATGTCCACTTGAACACGGATCCTCAATGATTTCCCATGAACTATGGGTTGAACTCTAACACAAGGAGGGCAAGGCAGGGGGACAAGGCATAGTATGAGGTATAAGAACCCGATGAAGACTTTATTGAGGGTGGTAATCTGACAATCTCTTAATCTAGCTATACATTTCCAGGCAGAGCAGAACACAGAGCTTTTTTACAATGAGCAGCGGTAATGGAGCAACTCTACTCCAGTCCCCTTCATCCATTTCTTCAATACTGATTCATAAACACATAGACGTAGACTACTACATCCTATAAAACAGCTGTAAATAACAAGTCTGTTTTTTTCTTATCAAAAAATATATATTTATTGTCCATTAATGGCTTTCTTCATATAAATAAATGGATGAGGTACACTGGCCGTAGAGGCTATGTGGCCGGTTGCAGCAGCATGCCTTAAGGGTGAGCAGCAATATTTCAGTCATCCAAGAGAAAGCTTGTTACATGGGTTTGTCAAAGGCAACCACCCATGGTTAAAGAGAGCCTGATAGTGAAAAAGCAACGGGTGGCCCCTTAGATTTGGTTCCCCAAAAATATTTACAGATAACTTGGACAAATTGAGGTCAGGTTATATGTGAAGCTATAGCTTAGAATGGTTGGTCACTCTGGCTGTATAACTACTCAGCCAGTGAAAAAGCAGCAAACGCTAAGTATTTGTTTTCTATTTAAAAATGGCAGTTTTGCCATGGTGGAAACAATTAAAGCTTGAAATGGTCTGGCAATCTTAGTTGAAACCGCCTTCATGAGATCCCCTTTCAGAGAAAGCGACAAAATGTGCTTGTGTGGCATGCTGGATATTCAGGATACTTTATGGGTTTGTGATATCAGAAATCCTAAACGGTTCAAATCGGATGAGATCCATGAGTATCTGTGTGCGAGTGATTCAAATGGCTATACTGTACAGTGCAGACTAAATACAGTGCTGTCTGTCACCGTGGCTTGAGTTGTGTACATATTTAGACAGGAATTATTTGCGGTGCTGTTCATTTTGATAGTTTTGATCGCTACAAAGAGGGTTCAACTAAGATATTTCAATAAGCCAACGCTTCATCTTTCCAGCCCCACAATTCAGTGCAGCATGGTCACAACAAAACAAAATCACATGATACAATAAGTTAATAGGCAATATCCATTCACATTATGCACAAATATCATGCATACTGTATGTAGCCACATTGTCATTCTTCCTTATTCAAACATGTCGACATAATGCATAGCTCTAAAATAAAATCCAATACATAAACATTATTACAAGTAATAAAAATAAACAATCTGTACAAAACTCCTGGCGTATTGTTATGATTTTCTTTTTCTCCCGTCAATATAAGAAAGCACATACAAAGTACAAAAATAAATATTCTATGTACAATCACACGTGCCACCTCGAAGTTATCGTCACTGCAAGGAGAAAACAAGAGGCAACAAACCACACATTAGTTCATGCGATGTTCATCGAGGACATAATGAACATGAATACAGTTAATAATAAGCCCTTTTCTACAGTATAAATGAAGACATGATAGATGATGTTGTTGATTATACTAGCATGGGGATCATTTAAATAGCAGAACTGCCAAGTACTTTATCACCTCAAGATGCAGATCATGTGCTTTCACAGCAGGAAACCAACACTCTTTCACTTACTTTATTCCAACACCCTGATACTGGTAGGCCGTCATCCCCCTAAGGAAAGAGAGGGAGTGAGTAATACAGATACACTCTGAGGTAACACTTTACATGAAGTTGTTCTAACACAGATATAAACTTAAGGTAATGTGTTAGCCACACTGCCAAGACTGTAGAATGTGACTTAATGTACAGTATAACACAATGCAGTTTACTGTTGAATAAAAATGCTTTGGTCAGGATAATACTATTGTGTGTGTATATGTGTATAATATTTATGCAATGTACTGTGCATATTGTGTTAAAAAGCAGTAACAACCAGCCAAACAGCTACTGGTACACATTGGCAACTGACCTTTTTTGAAAGTGGGAGAGCAAAAATGTTGTAGTATTTATAATATTAAAATCATTTTCCTGCAACGCTGTTTCTTAACAGGGGGAAATCCATATTTATGAACAGAACACAACTATTTTTCTTAGGTTTTGTCACAATAAATGATATTGAAAAAGTCTTTTAATTATTTGTTTACTAATCTACTACCTTCGGTGAAAATCCCACCCATAGTGATTGATTGACAGATCTGAAACCCTACCATCTCGGTGACTCTCACAAATATCCTGCTCCTCCCTTGACAATCCCACCTACAGTTACCGACTGACACTGTTAAGAATGTGGCCAGGATAACACATGACAATGACGAAAAAATAAATAAATTGGGACTAATAATATTGTTTTACCTAATAAAGATTTTGATTATAATTTTGCACTTGGTAGGTTAATAAAAAGCATTGTTTAATTGCACGTTGAGTTTTCGTCTTCTTTTTGTCACAAATAATGCGATCACAATAACGTAGTACAATTACAAATGCGAACTTTGGTTTATCTTTAAATTTAAAAAATGTAAAGTTATCTGGAAGGGCATTGAAGGGCATTGAACAAGAACTGTCAACTTAAAAATTCCAACTGGAGTTTTGAATTTAAATGTGATCACTGATTATGCTCACATAAAAATAATATTGCCAATGTATTATTATTTTATCATTATCATGATCAAATTTGAATTTTTGAGGCAGCTCTATATATCCATAAATTGCAGCCCCAAATTTGCAACAGAAATAATAAAATGTAGCTCCGATAATATTGATTATATTTGAACAGTTTGGGCTAGAGCAGGGGTCTTCAACCATTTATTTCATAAAAACGACTTAATCAAAAATATTTTGGGGGGGAGCTACTCATATACTGCCTGCATGTTTTCTTACTGTGTAGGCCTAATTTGATACATAGAAACAAAGAACAGCACAGCATACATAACGTAACTGTGTTTGTTTCTTAAAACCACACAAATCATTCTACTGTAGCCTACCTTGAGAATCTTTCCTTTTAAAATGATGAGAGAATAAAAAGGTTTTACATTTGAACAAATATGTAGCCTGCAGTAACAGGATTATTCTTCAATTATTCTAAAATGGTCATTTTGACAACCACAGTGAGTAGGCTATATATTTGACAACAAAAAGTGAAGAAACAGAATAATCATGAAAAGTATGAGGAATAACAAAGGTGCATTAATTGACCGTTCCGCTTTTACTCCAATATGGGTTTTCTTTGGCACCGTTTCTTGAAGCATTGTCACCATGAAAATGTTTAGAATTAACTTGTCTCAGAAGCATACATATTTGATGGAAGTAGGGTAGAAATGGCTTATTTTGTAAATTTTACTTACCAAGCAGAGCTGTTTGTTTTATCCAGATACAAATGATCCTGTGCTTTGTGGGGCATAGGCACATACTGTACAGTGCATTCGGAAAGCATTCAGACCCCTTCACTTTTTCCACATTTTGTTACGTTACAACCTTATTCTAACATTTATTTAAACAAATTGCCCTTATCAATCTACACACAATAAATACCCCATCATGACAAAGCAAAAACACGTTTGTAATTTTTTTACAAATGTATTAAAAATATAAAAAATTAAATATCACATTTACATAAGTATTCAGACCCTTTACTCAGTAGTTTGTTGAAACACCTTTAACAGTGATTACAGCCTCGAGACGTCTTGGGTATGACGCTACAAGGCTGGCACACCTGTATTTAGGGAGTTTCTCCCATTCTTCTCTCCAGATCCCCTCAAACTCTGCACAGATATTTTCAGGTCTCTCCAGAGATGTTCGATCGGGATCAAGTCCAGGCTCTGGCTGGGCCACTCAAGGACATTCAGAGACTTGTCCAGATGCCACTTCTGCGTTGTCTTGGTTGTGTGCTTAAGATCGTTGTCCTGTTGGAAGGTGAACCTTCACCCCATGCTGAGGTCCTGAGAGCTCCGGAGCAGGTTTTCATCAAGGAACACTCTGTACTTTGCTCTGTTCATCTTTCCCTCGATCCGGACTAGTCTCCCAGTCCCTGCCGCTGAAAAACATTCCCACAGCATGATGCTGCCACAACCATGCTTCACCGTAGTGATGGTGCCAGGTTTCCTCCAGACGTGATGCTTTTACTGAGGAGTGGCTTCCGTCTACCATAAAGTTGGTTTTTGCTCTGACATGCACTGTCAACTTTGGGACATTATATAGACAGGTGTGTGCCTTTCCAAATCATGTCCGATCGATTGAATTTACCACAGGTGGACTCCAATCAAGTTGTAGACACATCTCAAGGATGTCTCATTGCAAAGGGTCTGAATACTTATGGAAACAAAATTTCTAAAACAGGTTTTCGCTTTGCCATTATGGGGTATTGTGTGTAGAAGGATGAGGATTTGTATTTATTTAATCAATTTCAGATTAAATGTAAACGTAACAAAATGTGGAAAAAGTGAAGGGGTCTGAATACTTTTCAAATACACTCTATGTAGCCTACACAGCTTGACTACATTGCAACTGAAAAGCGACAATGGTGCGTTTTGTAACGCAGCTTTTGTAACTGAATGAAAACATTTTAACAATGTATTTTAACCGATTGATGTTGGGAAAATAGATGGCAAAATGCAGAATGGTGTTAAATGCCTGTAAGCAGCTTGGGGGGTGAAATTATTTCACAGATTCAATCATGTAATATTAGGCCTACTGATTATTTCTCAATTTGCGAGCTACTTATTGACAGCCCACAAGCTACCTGGCATGCAGTTTTCTGCAAAGGTGCAACCTTTCATACGCTGATGGAAGGCTACTCAGAATCAGAGGCTGCGATACAGCAAAGTCAAGACCTTCCCGGGCCAAGACATGCCCAGGCCGTGTTCAGGCAAAGTGAAATGATACATGCCGCTCAAATGATATGTAACACCATTGGACCAACACCATCGGATATGACACAACGAAACAAATGTAACAACAGCACAACAAAATAGATAAACTATTTTTTTGCAAGTGCCTTTTCATTTTATACACCAGTGGTGCAACTAGTGCTTTCTAACTGCACTGAACTAAAACAGTGGCGCACGGGAGCGAAGCAAATCTTTAGAGTGGTCAAAACAATCAATTTTGAGGCGACAGGGTGCAATCGACACAATCGCTTCATTATTATATAATATTTCAAATGGACACATCTATTTTAATACATACTAGCTCAAAACATTATTAATCATTGAAAATAAGAAATTACCCAATGGATTATGATAATTTTACACCCCCACTTTTTTACCAGAAAGTGGGGATGCAGCAGCTCCATTTGCTCCATTGCTCAGGCGCAGTAGTAGATGTGTATGTGTGAAAATACTCAATAGTCTAAATTCCTTCAAACTGTACTTTTTACCCCTTTTTCGTGATATCCAATTGGTAGTTACAGTCCAGTCCCATCTCTGCAACTCCCGTACGGACTCGGGAGAGGTGAAGGTCGAGAGCCATGTGTACTCCGAAACACGACCCCGCCAAGCCGCACTGCTTCTTGACACACTGCTCGCTTAACCCGGAAGCCAGCCGCACCAATGTGTCAGAGGAAACACCGTACAACTGGCTACCGGAGTCAGCGTGCATGCGCCCGGCCCGCCACAAGGAGTCGCTAGAGAGCGATGGGACAAGAACATCCCGGCTGGCCAAACCCTCCCCTTAACCCGGACTACGCTGGGCCAAATGTGCGCCGCCTCATCAGTCTCCCGGTCGTGACACAGCCTGGGATCGAACCCGGGTCTGTAGTGATGCCTCTGGCACTGCGCCACTCGGGAGGCCTCATTCAAACTTTTATTTAGAAATAAGGTTTAAGCCCAGCCACTGGGCTGTTATTTTCATCTGGCAACTTCTATGAATGAATCAAACCTTCCATTCCCCTTCTCCTTTTCAATACACAAACGATGAAAATCAATGAGGAGGCCCTGGTTTTTCCAAGATAATCTTTCCCAATACAGTTCTGTTGGCCAAAAAGGTAAGGGACAAGGTGGGAAAAGGGTGCCATGCGAGTGGGACAGGGATACAAATAACGAAAAGTAAAGCCATTAACTATTAAGAGTACTTGACATTTTCAAACAAAAGTCACTGAATGCATCACGGGTTGTGATCAAGAAAATAGATTCTGTAACACACCACTAATCAGTGTAGGTGTTCTGCTGCCCTTGCAAGCCAAAATAACAACATTCTCAGCAAATCAATTATTAATGTTAGTAAAAGTGAAAAATCATGATGCACAGCTCATCTAAACAAGTGTTCTAAGCAGTATTTGTAGTAAATAGCTACGTCTTGATCAAGAACTTGAAGTGTGCGCATGCCTACTTGGTTAATAAAGGCGTTGCTTTTTCGGGGTAATAACCTGTTACATAACTAACGGTACTAATGTGTTAGTTCAATGTCATTTTCACGCAGCCCTGTTATATTGGCTTTTACTCATACCTGCAGCAAAGCGAATACGAGAGTGAAGGGAATTGCTATGGGTGGTTAGGGAAGCCAAAGTGATGGATAGGGAAGGAAGAGAGGAAGCATACCACAGGACAAGGAGCATCCAGCCCATCCAGGCCAGGTAGGCCCGGTTCACCCTTTTCTCCTTTAAAGCCTCGGAAACCCTGTTTGTGAAATCAACTTTGTAAACATTTGCACATTGCCCCTCCTTTAGGAGCAGTACCCCCTGCTGGCCAATGAGAGGACCTGCTGCCGCTCCATGAACAGACCGAAGCCTGTAACGACAGACACACTTAAACATGCAAGCGGCCTGAGACTGACAGGAACATACTCAATGGAGAGAATGGGCCATGTTCCTGTTAGTCTTACCCCTGAAAAGAAAACCCCCTCTGATAGTTTATGGTCCCTGGTCCTGGGGTAATTATTCAGAACTAATAATCATCCAGGCATTCACTGAACACCAAATGATCATCACTGCTGTAGTTTGTGTCGCTGGACTTAATACTGTAGAGGACGTTTGGACCAAAACCACTTCAGGGTCTATTAGAGTCGATTATCATCAGAGGCAAAAGGAAGTCAGAATCAGAATTCAGAGACTACTGATTGTCACTGCAGGTTATATGGCATTCTGAGGGTCTTCTCCTTCCTTTTGCCTCCTGGCTGCACATTGAAAGCAGGACATACCAACGGACAGGGGGCATCTAATCCGGGTGCTCCTTGGTCTCCCTTATCCCCTTTAGTTCCCCTGTTGCCTTTCTTGCCCCTCTCTCCCTGAAAACAACATTGCATTAAAAGAGACAGGCTTTAGTTCCTCCTGGCTGGCTCATCCACACAGTAAGCAAATATGTTTTTTTTTTTAAAGCACAATCATGAAGCTTGAATTCTTACCTAAGTAATTTAGACATTTTACAGGTATTTAAAGATTGATGTGCTTTTTTGGGCTTACGAAGAAGAGTACTGAAGTTTAAGAATTTTGTGGTGGGGAAAGTAAGTGGAGGGAGTTAGGGAGTAGGGATACAGGCCGATGCTATTGGTGAGCGGGTTCCTTAAATGCCCAATGTAACCTTCACAGACTTGTTGCAGGAATAAAAACACTTTATTGGTTCATCAACTACCACTGTATAGATTATTACGAGGGTATCACTAGCCCCAACACAACATAGACTTGACGACCCACATAGTACCATAACAATATCTTAATTGTCGTATATCACATTTAGAAAGCAGGCTCTCTGCGGTGCATTGTACTGCGAGTGACTGTTCATCATGTTTCACTGCACATACTGTACTCTAGACCTGACAAAGAACATGACCACAAACCTCCTTTGAGTAAAGACACCATTGATTATGTCCAGTTGCACAACTATAAAGCCAGCACCGTGCAAAATACGGCATAGAAATACCAGAAATAGTATCGCTCTATTCCAATTCCAAAAAATACTGTTTCCATTCTCCGAAAATGAGAACTAAATTATGAAACGGAAAGACGCTGTTGTTTGTGTCCACTGAAGGTGGCTGGACTGGCTGCTAGCTGGCTACAAGTAAACAAGCCACTTAAGAGTATTCAAAAGCTAATATTTTTCTTTCAAGACATGTTATTCCTTTACTGCTGAAGTTACAGTTATATTTACGGGTATAACTGTATGGTTTACAATCAATTCTAAATTCATTAACCTAGTTCTCTACTGGGAGCAGATCAAATATTTCCAACCAAAGCAAACTATTCTATATAGTGATCAAAATGTATAAAATCTGACCACATTGTCATTCAAACATCCGCTCACCAAGATCAAGGCATTTGAACGGGTTGGATTAGGGGTTGGACCAGTTTATCAAGAAGGAATTGGAATTGGAAGAATAATAAACCCTGGCAAACATGTAAAAGCCCTCTCACAACTTTGCCTCAATGTTGCCTGAAAACCATCAACATTGGCTAACGTTGCGGCAACATTGTGGGAACATTACTTGTCAGCCAAGGGAGAGGAGATTACAGGCTTGGAGGGAAGGTAAATGGCAAGAGAAGGAGGAGGATGAGGAAGAGGTGGATGAGGAAGAGGAGAAGGAGGAAGATTAACCCGAGACTACGGCATTAGAGTGCAGGAGGAGCAGGTTGCCAGGGTGTGTGAGAGGGAGAGAGAGGACAACACGACCCGGCAAAAAGAGCCACGGGAAACAGAGGAGGGTGGAGGGGAGGAAAAGGGGATAGGAAGACCTGCGGAAACAAAGGAAAACAGAGCAAAAGTAAAAACAGCACGAGGATCCCACAGCCGGCTACAGCACCTCCAACTGGTTTAGCAAAATACCTCATAATATCAATCTCTTATCCCTTCTTTACACCCCAATGTAGCAAATAAATTTGTTCCACAAATAGGAATGTACACATAAGTGTCAATATCATATATTTCCTGCTGTCAAGAGCCCAGTTGGAAGTGCTGGGAGGGTCAATGACATGTTGTGACTTTTAAGTAGGGAGTCAGAATATTAAATCAGAAGTTAATAGGAAGGAAACAAACATTCTCCAAGGGGAAGGGAAGGGGGACATGGGTCAAATATTATTTAATACATTGGTATAATTAAAGTGCATACTCATATTTTATTTTGCAGTGGCTATTTTACAAAATGAGAGTAAAGCATTCTGTTATTACTTGAAGTAAGAACAAAATATTCAGATACGACGGCACAAGGTAAACCAAGGACAATTTATAAGACAACGTTTTGACTGGTCTTCAGAGTAAATAGAATATAAGTTCTTTGATGTGTCCGTTCACATGTTCCAGTCATCTCATTATCAAGGTTGAACATCTTCAATCTCTTTTGATCTCTGACTTAATTTATACTACCTCAGTCATATTTGCATATTTGAACAAGATTCATTGAACTCTGAGGTAAAAAGGCCACTGCAAAGGTAAAGGACATATGAATATAATTTCTTCAAACATCACTTAAAAGACCATTGAAGGTCACTTTCACTATATGAATCACATAAACTCACACATACTATCAAAGAGCACATCTCTTTTTTCCTCTGTAGTAATGGGATATTCAGAAGATGAGGCTATTGATATTCACATTAACATTTTGATTCAGATTTGCCTAATTAAGAGAGCCTTTGAATCCACCATGGTCCTGCTCATATCACCTAATACAGGCCTACCATGATCCTGCTCATATCACCTAATACAAGCCTACAGTACCATGGTCCTGCTCATATCACCTAATACAAGCCTACAGTACCATGATCCTGCTCATATCACCTAATACAAGCCTACAGTACCATGGTCCTGCTCATATCACCTAATACAAGCCTACAGTACCATGGTCCTGCTCATATCACCTAATACAAGCCTACAGTACCATGGTCCTGCTCATATCACCTAATACAGGCCTACAGTACCATGATCCTGCTCATATCACCTAATACAAGCCTACAGTACCATGGTCCTGCTCATATCACCTAATACAGGCCTACAGTACCATGATCCTGCTCATATCACCTAATATAGGCCCACCACGGTCCTGCTAATATCACCTAATATAGGCCCACCACGGTCCTGCTCATATCACCTAATACAGGCCTACAGTACCATGATCCTGCTCATATCACCTAATATAGGCCCACCACGGTCCTGCTAATATCACCTAATATAGGCCCACCACGGTCCTGCTAATATCAACTAATATAGGCCCACCACGGTCCTGCTAATATCACCTAATATAGGTCCACCACGGTCCTGCTAATATCACCTAATATAGACCCACCACGGTCCTGCTAATATCACCTAATATAGGCCCACCACGGTCCTGCTAATATCACCTAATATAGGCCCACCACGGTCCTGCTTATATCACCTAATATAGGCCCACCACGGTCCTGCTAATATCACCTAATATAGGCCCACCACGGTCCTGCTAATATCACCTAATATAGGCCCACCACGGTCCTGCTAATATCACCTAATACAGGCCTATAGTACCATGGTCCAGCCAGTCAGTCAGTCAGTTTTGTCTCTCTTAAGTGACTCACAGAAATATAGAAGGAGCTAAGAATTAAGAAAATATAGGCCTACCATTGTCCTGCTCATATCACCTATCACAGGCCCACCATGGTCCTGCTCATATCACCTATCACAGGCCCACCATGGTCCTGCTCATATCACCTATCACAAGCCCACCATGGTCCTGCTCATATCACCTATCACAAGCCCACCATGGTTCTGCTCATATCACCTATCACAAGCCCACCATGGTCCTGCTCATATCACCTATCACAGTCCCACCATGGTCCTGCTCACATCACCTATCACAGGCCCACCATGGTCCTGCTCATATCACCTATCACAGGCCCACCATGGTCCTGCTCATATCACCTATCACAGGCCCACCATGGTCCTGCTCATATCACCTATCACAAGCCCACCATGGTCCTGCTCATATCACCTATCACAGGCCCACCATGGTCCTGCTCATATCACCTATCACAGGCCCACCATGGTCCTGCTCATATCACCTATCACAGGCCCACCATGGTCCTGCTCATATCACCTATCACAGGCCCACCATGGTCCTGCTCATATCACCTATCACAAGCCCACCATAGTCCTGCTCATATCACCTATCACAGGCCCACCATGGTCCTGCTCATATCACCTATCACAAGCCCACCATGGTCCTGCTCATATCACCTATCACAAGCCCACCATGGTCCTGCTCATATCACCTATCACAGTCCCACCATGGTCCTGCTCATATCACCTATCACAGGCCCACCATGGTCCTGCTCATATCACCTATCACAGGCCCACCATGGTCCTGCTCATATCACCTATCACAAGCCCACCATGGTCCTGCTCATATCACCTATCACAAGCCCACCATGGTCCTGCTCATATCACCTATCACAGTCCCACCATGGTCCTGCTCATATCACCTATCACAGGCCCACCATGGTCCTGCTCATATCACCTATCACAGGCCCACCATGGTCCTGCTCATATCACCTATCACAAGCCCACCATGGTCCTGCTCATATCACCTAATATAGGCCCACCATGCTTTTAAGCTTGACATTCCAATGGGCTTGCAATTTAACAACTATTATGGATCTTGAACAACCAAAAAGACAAATGAAAAATGAGTACTGCTTTTCAAGGAAGAATATGTGGGAGAATAATATCTAGTGTTGAGTAGGAGCATGGAGGATCAGCAGCCATTTTAAATACCATAGTTTATCAGAAGTACTAAATGTACTTAATTAGCACAGAACATGTTTTCGTCCTGTTGTTTGAACAATAATATTTTGCTCCGGAAGACACATCATTGTCAGCTGTTGTCTTACCCGGTTCCCTTTGAATCCTTGTGGTCCTACTAAACCCTGAGAAGGGGAAATTAAACACATTATGAGTTCCTGTGCAAGCAATCAGAGATGTTACCGTGAGGTACAGCTTTGTGCTGTCAATCAATTTGATCCACTCATTCCCTTAAGACTTGATTAAGAGAAGATTCATGTTTTCTCTGTCACTTTAAAGAAATATTATACAATGTTCAAAATAGCTCATTCAACATGTAGCCGTTGATTGTCTTTCAGATAGTCAAGATATTGTTCACTTGATATATGAAATGCTGGAAATGCAATACTGTATTTATTTGATGTTCTTGATACTTAGGTAACTACTTACAGGGATGCCTTGAGGACCAATTGGTCCTGGGACTCCTGAATCTCCCATGAAACCCTGAAAATTTAAAAAATAAATACACCATTCATATCAAATAGATAAATAAGCTGTTTTGACTGAAAGCTCTTATGTGTGTGCTACTTTTGTGTGTGTATGTGTGTGTGTATGTACATGTGTCGGTGTGTGATAATGATCAGTGATGTGAGTACTCACTCTATCTCCCTTTGGTCCTGCTGGCCCTGCCACACCAACTGGTCCTATTAGACCCTGTAAGGTATGGACAAGACAGACCCTCAGTGGACGCAGACATTACAATGGGAGGACATCAAAATAAAAATGGATTATTTCATTTCCATCATCAATAGCTCAACAAGCTTCTGGAGCACTTAAAGAGATTCTCCAGTACCTTTGTATACTTTTTAGCCAGTAGTTCTAAAAGTAGCACTCACGATCCAAAAGTGGTCCCTGAAAATTGCTAGGGGGCTGGCACAAAGTTGCTTTCAAACTAGGGATTTCGTGACTAATTGAGGTAAGACCGTAATTCTGCTCATAGATTATGCATGTATGAACTACACATTGAGACATCCAGGCCCGAAGCAGGGGGTTTAAAAAAAAAATACTTTCTTTGTCGCCAAAGTACCGGAGCATGTCTTTAAGTGCCAAAAGAGTAGTTATCCAATTTTGTTTCGGTCGACCATTATCAAATAATAACCGATTGATTAGGTAGTGGTCTTCTCTAGGTTATCCCACTGTGCATGTTATACCAAGCTTGTTGAGCTAAAGAATGAACAGTAACAAAAAAGGAGAAAAACATTGACTTCAGCTGCAGCTCTCTCTCTGTGTGGAAGTCAGGATTCAACAGGAGGACCTTGCATCTCAGGCAGATAATACAGTATGTACAGCATATAGCATTCGGGAGCCATAACGCCATACTGTCCTGTACGCATATCAACATGCAGCACGAGCATCCCAGCATGCTCTCCTGGTATGACATCACAACGCCAGTTCAAAGCTTTACACTGCAGGAGAGACACTGTTAAGACACCTGTTTTTGAAGATTTGCAATGGCATGAACTCTGACACTCAAACAGTTTGACTTCATGCAAGTAGGCTGAATCTTGAGATCTGATTGCGTAACTCAAAGGTCCTTATAAATCTTCCATTGACATCAACACATGATTTAGGCAGAAGTCTAGGTTATACATGCAAATCTCAAGCTAGGATTCAACGTGTAATGAACAAGGGGACTATTTCTTGCTCTTAACTGCTTATAAGTATTGAGAGCAGACACATCAAAGGGTCCATTTTAGTACCCTAACACGTTCCATTGCCATACAAACATGGGACACAGTCATGTGAATATCATCCCTATGCCAGAGCAATCCTCGAAGAGTGCCTAAAAACAGAACTGATCTCTCTGCAGACAATCAGACAGATAACAAAAAAGGACAAGCATGGAGGAAAGCAAGCAGACAGGCAGACAGACAAGACACCAGCGCAGACAGACAGACAAGCAAGTCGTGTGGGGAGCAGAATATGGGAGGAGAGGCGGGGTAGGGGAGGAGTGTGTGTTGGGGGGTATAGGACTTGCGCCACTCACCACTCGACCAGGCCTGCCGTCTAAACCATGAGCTCCCTGGACAGTGTGTAAACAGTTAGAGAGCAGAGGTGGGAGGGAGGTGGTGGGAGAGGGGGAGGAGGTATGGAGAGGGTTGGGGGGGGTGAGTGAAGCAGTGATTCGTGTGACTCAAAAAAACACATCCAGTTGTTGATGAAGGGTGATGGTGTTGTGATGACATGAGAAACAGTAACTGCCAGTAACTCCTTTTATAGCTGCAGTTGATTATCTCTATCAAATAATTAAGTCCTGACTTTTGATAAAATAGTTTTCAATGTCCTTCAGATACATATGCATGGTTCAACTATTCAACGCAGTTTGAATCATGCACAGTGCTTTTGAAAAGTATTCAGACTCCTTGACTTTTCCCACACTTTGTTACGTTACAGCTTTATTCTAAAATTGATTAGTTTCTTCCCCTCATCAATCTACACACAATACACCATGATGACAAAGCAAAAACAGTTTTTTTAGAAATGTTTGCAAATAAAAAACAGAGATATCACATTTCATAAGTATTTAGATCCTTTACTCATTACTTTGTTGAAGCACCTTTGGCAGCAATTTCAGTATCGAGTCTTCTTGGGTATGATGCTACAAGCTTCACACACCTGCATTTGGGGAGTTTCTCCCATGATTCTCTGCAGATCCTCTCAAGCTCTGTCAGTTTGGATGGGGTGCGTTGCTGCACAGCTATTTTCAGGTCTCTCCAGAGATGTTCGATCGGGTTCAAGTCCGGGCTCTGGCTGGGCCACTCAATGACATTCAGAGACTTGTCCCAAAGCCACTCCTGAGTTGTCTTGGCTGTGTGCTTAGGGTTGTTGTCCTGTTGGAAGGTTAACCTTCGCCCCATTCTGAGGTCCTGAGCGCTCTGGAGCAGGTTCTCATCAAGGATCTCTCTGTACTTTGCTCCGTTCATCTTTGCCATGAACCTGACAAGCCTCCCAGTCCCTGCCGCTGAAAAACATCCCCACAGCATAATGCTGCCACCACCATGCTTGACCGTAGTGATGGTGCCAGGTTTCCTCCAGACGTGATGCTTGGCATTCAGGCCAAAGACTTCAATCTTTGTTTCATCAGACCGGTGCCTTTTGGGAAAACTCCAAGCGGGCTGTCATGTGCCTTTTACTGAGGAGTGGCTTGCGTCTGGCCACTCTACCATAAAGGCCTGATTGGTGGAGTGCTGCAGAGATTGTTGTCCTTCTGGAAGGTTCTCCCATCTCCACAGAGGAACGATAGAGCTCTGTCAGAGTGACCATCGGGTTCTTGGTCACCTCCCTGACCAAGTCCCTTCTCCCCCGATCGCTCAGTTTGGCCGAGCGGCCAGCTCTAGGAAGAGTCTTGGTGGTACCAAACTTCTTCCATTTAAGAATGATGGAGGCCACTGTGTTCTTGGGGATCTTCAATGCTGCAGAAATGTTTTGGTACTCTTCCCCAGATATGTGCCTCGACACAATCCTGTCTCTACGGACAATTCCTCATGGCTTGGTTTTGCACTGTCAACTGTGGGACCATATACAGGTGTGCCTTTCCAAATCATGTCCAATCAATTGAATTTACCACAAGTGGACTCCAATCAAGTTGTAGAAACATCTCAAAGATAATCAATGGGAACTGGATGCACCTGAGCTCAATTTCGAGTCTCATAGCAAAGGGTCTGAATACTTATGTAAATAAGGTATTTCTGTTTTTTATTTAATAAATTAGCAAACATTTCTAAAAAACGGTTTTCGCTCTGCCATTATGGGGTATTGTGTGTAGATTGCCATTTTAGAATAAGGCTGTAACGTAACAAAATGTGGAAAAAGTCAAAGGGTCTGAATACTTTCCGAAGGCACTGTATGTAGAGAAGCGTGAAGATATGAGTCTCTGATGATTTGCAAATAACACGTCTTGTATTAACATTGATTAGCATATATATACATAATAGTCCTCATCATTTCCATATAAAAGGAGTTACTGTGCCATTGATGATGTGACTAGTACACGTACTGACTGTCAGCAATGACCTTTGACACCCAAGAAGTAAACCAGAAGTTAGGAGAAGAGACCCCCCAGTGATACATATCAAACTTATTCCTTGACATGCAACTAAAAATAGAACTACAAGAGACTACATTAACAACATTTCAGAGAGATTATCAGAAAAAGGTTGGCAAAATAAAGAAAATGATCATTAACTATTTCTAACATATGACAATGGCAATGGGTCATGTAGGTTTCATTTGTTTGTTTTTATATTAATGGTTGTATTGCCCCTGTGTATTGGATTGCAGCAACCATCCATCCATGCACTTTGAAAACATGAATGCAACTGCTGAGCCAGGAAACCATCCTTGGTGAGTTAGGCCTAGTTTCAAAGCGACATATGACAACATCAGAACAATCATGCTGCCTGGTTCTAATACACAAAAGTCTGAACAAACAGTATGCCTACCCTACTGTGGTTTCCAGGGGTCTAAATAAAATGTCTAATGGCAAAATGGTCAAAGGGAATTAGAAAAAAAAACGACACAAACAACAGCACAGATACAATCTACATAGGGATTGAATGGTGTCGCTCTTGATTGGTGTACTTACAGGAAGTCCAAGATGGCCCCTGTCCCCTCTATCGCCCTTCGAACCAGATGCTCCCTTCTCTCCCCGTATGCCTATGCCATGCTCCCCCTAAAAGTGGTACAGAAAAGTTATTACTGATGTTTAGTACATAGGCATTAAACTCACTTACTAAAACCAATAAATATAGCTACTGTTAACTACAGTATCAAAGGATTCTGGAGGTACAGTAAGACAACAGGAGGTCCTGTACCACAACCAACTCTTACCTTTGGTCCTCCCAGTCCTTCAGGTCCCTGAGGGGTGAAGACACAATTCGAGTCAGGATATGTCAATCACTTCACGTAAATACGACATATTATCAGGTGGTTTTATAGATATTACTGAGGGCCTATATTGCTTAATGGCGTGCCAACTGTAGTGTACTCACCGCGGGGCCAACTGGTCCTTGGGGCCCTGGAGGCCCTGGGGGCCCATAGACCTAAAGACAAACACCAGGTCATCAATGATACACTCCTTCATTAGTGGGTTCACTCTAACAACAAATCCTCTGAATCTGACCCTCTCAAGTCCACTCAAACACACATGGGTCATTAAACACAATGAGATATACAGCAGTGGGGCCTTACCATGTCTGACCTTCCTCCCTTATCTCCGGACTCGCCCTTCTGACCCTGAAGCATCAAGATACAAGGTTAGCTTAGGCTACTCTCATCATAGTTAGCATGCATAAAACACTACAGTACACCCAATCAGCACTGTACAAATGAATAGCATTCTGAACAGTACTTCACTGCTCCCCAAAGCCAGGTCAGACACTTCATACTGTACGGTCAGATGCAGTCTGAGGGGCACCATTGCGTACCATTGTGCCTGGTAATCCAATGGGGCCAGGGGGCCCAGAAACCCCCTTTTCACCAGTAGGGCCGTCTAAACCCTACAGAACAAAGGAAGGGGAGATCGTGATAGACGTTAAAATATTGGCAATATTTTGTTGTTTTGGATTGCTGTTTTGTGTTTTGTGTGTTAATTTTCATATTAAACTGTTAATCAATTTACATATTTGAATATACATTTTATTTATATAGAAAATGTCGACCTCTCATTTGTCAGATGTTCGAGGTCAAAATAGATCTTGAAGGCCTCAAAATGTTACAATGAATAGTAGTAGTCTCCAACTCGTGGCTGTCAGGACATGAAACTGCCCACAACGAGGGACGCAATGTTGCCCATCCTTTCTCAGAGTCGAACCACCCAGACTGCTTGAATGAAACTCTTTTCAAACAATCCTTTCATGGTTAACAAAAATACAGTACATATATCTGTTAATATGATTAACACTGCATGGCGTCCTCATAATAACCATAAGACAACGGGTAAAGCCATTCCCACAGTATGGCGTAGTCTTGCGGTATGTTTTGGCTACATGGTCTGATGAGTGTAGCCCACTCCAGCGTCAGAACTGGAGTTGATATATTACTGTAGCCTATAGAAGGTCTCTAATTAGATAATACGTGGGTGGTAGAAAGAGCT
Organism: Salvelinus alpinus; assembly: GCF_045679555.1. NCBI lineage: Eukaryota > Metazoa > Chordata > Actinopteri > Salmoniformes > Salmonidae > Salvelinus > Salvelinus alpinus. The sequence continues at coordinate 45,455,837 of NC_092088.1, forward strand.
AAGGGCCTCTCTTCCCTCTAGTTAATGATAGTGCTCTGGCTTTGGTGTGGGAGTGTGTGTAGTGGTGTGGTGTGGGTCTGTGGTTCCCCAGTCACTCACAGGTGATCCAAAGGGACCCATGTCCCCCTTGTCTCCTTTGGGTCCTGAGAAACCCATCAGGCCCCTCTCCCCTCTGGGACCTTCAGGGCCCGCTGGGCCAACAGGACCTGGCTCTCCAGGCTTCCCCCGAGGACCCTGGCACACAAAACAGACATCATTGTCGTTGTTGTCTTTACTTTTATCGTCATCATTGCCATGTTGTTGTTGATGTTGTGTTTTATCATCCGTAACATCTGTACAATGGACATTTATACTGGACAATACACAATAGGGGGTGCTCTAACCTTCTCTCCGTCAAGACCTGAAGGGCCTGGAAGGCCAACTTCACCCTTTGTTCCTGGTGTTCCGGAGACCCCTGGAGGGCCAGGTGGGCCCTGGATAGATAAAGAGACTGACTCATTGAAAACTGCTAGGCCTACATTTTCTGCAGCATACAGTAACATAGTCTGAATGCGCCTCTAATTTACACACCTCCATCTGGCTTTTGGGGGTCACATAATTTTTTTTTTTAGATTTTTTTAAATTTTTTATACAGCTGCAGAGTTTTAAAACAGCCAATCACTCGAATATTGTTGCTTTAAATCAGTGCTCGCTCTCGCAGCATTTCTCTATCCATCAGTTCCATTCAAATTGCATACAAAATAGATCTTCCTGTTCAAGATTGTTTTGTTTATTTATATATATATCAGATATGCATAGAGAGTACCAGGCAAAAGTTTGGACAAACCCACTCAAGTGTTTTTCTTTATTTTGACTATTTTCTACATTGTAGAATAATAGTGACTCAGAATGACTTATTGAAAACATATACTGTATATCTAGTACCGTATTCATAATAGCAAACATTGTATTGGAATTAAAGTTGCAAAATAGAGTAGGCCTTTAAACTAGCTGTCTGATCACAACTGGCTGTCTTTTTGTTACACAGACCTGCATAAAGGCCGATACATTTCTAACGCATCATTAACAGACTTTAGAAACCGCCACTCACCATCAAAGGTACATTCCGAATATCCTAAGGAGAAAAAAAACACAATGTTAGAAGTCCTGGTACCATTTACAGTACTTCATGAATCAAACACAGGCTCATCACGGGAAGCAGTAAAGAGTTGGTGACGTACATTTTCATTGTTGATGATTTCTGATTTCCCTGGCTCCCCTGCTGCACCTGGAGGACCCTATCAAGTTGGGGGATAGACAACAAAAAAGTATATTAAGAATCATATTCATTCATTTGTGTAAATCTCCCACTGGCATTTATGCGTGACAGAGCCTGTACTTACTCTTGGTCCAGCTGGGCCATCAGATCCTGCTTCCCCCTGGGGGATGATCAAAGGTTAAGACAGTTAGCCTCTCCCCTTTCATTTATCAACCTCAACACAGCATTCAACACTAACAGGATGGGAGTGAACGTTACTCGGGCAAAATGAGAGGATAATGTTAAGTGATCATACGTTTCCTGTTGGGCCAAAATGTCAACCCAAGGCTACAAAGAAGTTCCCATCTCACCTTGAGACCTTGGTCGCCTTTGTCACCCTGGGAAAGATTTAAAAAAAAATGTTTTATTGGCATGCATGATATTAGTAAACCAAGGTAGCTTTTTCTGACTAGTTTACAGCCTCTTGTTGGATAGCTTTTAGTACCTTGGATCCTGATAGGCCTGGGAGTCCTGGTGTCCCTGGTTCTCCTTTGATGCCAGTTCCTGCTGCGCTGGGTTCGCCCTTGTCACCCTGCCACAGAACAGGACATGGACAGTGTCATCGACGACCGTACAGGACAACAGACTCTACTGTACAACACTGAGACACCATCCCATTGACCGTGCCATTAACGGGAGATGAATAACACAGCCCTGAAGGTTGGTCACAACGGATCTATACGGATCTGAACCACAAAGTGAATCAC